>NC_086379.1:44628174-45288171 GCF_036588685.1 Mytilus trossulus
GCAATAACACAAGATTTTCAGAAGAGGTCAGCAATAACACAAGATTTTCTGAAGAGGTCAGCAATAACACAAGATTTTCTGTAGAGGTCAGCAATAACACAAGATTTTCTGTAGAGGTCAGCAAAAACAAGATTTTCTGTAGAGGTCAGCAATATCACAAAATTTCCTGAAGATTTTCTAAAGAGGCCAGCAATAACACAAGATTTTCAGAAGAGGTCAGCAATAACACAAGATTTTCTGAAGAGGTCAACAATAACACAAGATTTTCTGTAGAGGTCAGCAATAACACAAAATATTCTGTAGAGGTCAGCAATAACACAAGATTTTCTGAAGAGGTCAGCAATAACACAAGATTTTCTGAAGAGGTCAGCAATATCACAAAATTTCCTGAAGATTTTCTAAAGAGGCCAGCAATAACACAAGATTTTCAGAAGAGGTCAGCAATAACACAAGATTTTCTAAAGAGGTCAGCAATATCACAAGATTTTCTGAAGAGGTCAGCAATAACACAAGATTTTCTAAAGAGGTCAGCAATAACACAAGATTTTCTAAAGAGGTCAGCAATAACACAAGATTTTCTAAAGAGGTCAGCAATAACACAAGATTTTCTGAAGAGGTCAGCAATAACACAAGATTTTCTGAAGAGGTCAGCAATAACACAAGATTTTCTGAAGAGGTCAGCAATAACACAAGATTTTCTGAAGAGGTCAGCAATATCACAAGATTTTCTGAAGAGGTCAGCAATAACACAAGATTTTCTAAAGAGGTCAGCAATAACACAAGATTTTCTAAAGAGGTCAGCAATATCACAAAATTTCCTGAAGATTTTCTAAAGAGGTCAGCAATAACACAAGATTTTCAGAAGAGGTCAGCAATAACACAAGATTTTCTAAAGAGGTCAACAATAACACAAAATATTCTGTAGAGGTCAGCAATAACACAAGATTTTCTGAAGAGGTCAGCAATAACACCAGATTTTCAGAAAGAGGTCAGTAATAACACAAGATTTTTAGAAGAGGTCACCAATAACACAAGATTTTCTGAAGAGGTCAGCAAAAACACAAGATTTTCTGAAGAGCCAGCAATAACACAAGATTTTCAGAAGAGGTCAGCAATAACACAAGATTTTCTAAAGAGGTCAGCAATAACACAAGATTTTCTAAAGAGGTCAGCAATAACACAAGATTTTCTAAAGAGGTCAGCAATAACACAAGATTTTCTAAAGAGGTCAGCAATAACACAAGATTTTCTGAAGAGGTCAGCAATAACACAAGATTTTCTGAAGAGGTCAGCAATAACACAAGATTTTCTGAAGAGGTCAGCAATAACACAAGATTTTCTGAAGAGGTCAGCAATATCACAAGATTTTCTGAAGAGGTCAGCAATAACACAAGATTTTCTAAAGAGGTCAGCAATAACACAAGATTTTCTAAAGAGGTCAGCAATATCACAAAATTTCCTGAAGATTTTCTAAAGAGGTCAGCAATAACACAAGATTTTCAGAAGAGGTCAGCAATAACACAAGATTTTCTAAAGAGGTCAACAATAACACAAAATATTCTGTAGAGGTCAGCAATAACACAAGATTTTCTGAAGAGGTCAGCAATAACACCAGATTTTCAGAAAGAGGTCAGTAATAACACAAGATTTTTAGAAGAGGTCACCAATAACACAAGATTTTCTGAAGAGGTCAGCAAAAACACAAGATTTTCTGAAGAGCCAGCAATAACACAAGATTTTCAGAAGAGGTCAGCAATAACACAAGATTTTCTGAATAGGTCAGCAATAACACAAGATTTTCTGAAGAGGTCAGCAATAACACAAGATTTTCTGAAGATGAAAGCACAGTATTACAATGTTTTTAAGGTGTAACATATTGCTATGTAGTTTATGAATGTGCAAAAAGTGTCTTCTCAGATTATGGATACCCCTTTTTAAAAAGAATATCATTAGGTATACAATGTCCATAAACTTACTCTTTTCCTTCCATGTCAAGCAAGGACACACTTCTTCCTGATGTTATCAATATTGCTAAAAATAGAAATATACTAATGCACTTTACTTTAAATTTATCAATTTAAACATGTTACAAGTGATAGTATTTAATGAGAAATAATAAAAAGACTGACATACATATAGTTTACAAAATCCAAAAGGTGCATTAAAATTTGCTCAACTAAATTGTACCTCTTTTTGACAATGCAGGGAAAGATTTTTTTGGGGTTATGGAAGTGTTGATCCATTTGGCAGATCTTTGTTGTTTGGATGCTGTTGAATTGATGTTTACACTATATTTTTATTTTTCTAAGACAATATTTCATTTTTTCATGTCTGCAAATTTTGTATTAGTCAGGAGTGCTGATTCACTGGTTGTAGTTGGTTGCTGTCAGTCATACATTGTTGTTTCTGTTTTTCTTTTAATCATATAGCAGGCCATTTGTTTTCTTGCTCACTATCGATTGAATTGTTGAAGGCTCGACTGGTGACCACAGAACTTTGGAAACATCCAAATCATTTGGTCTCTGGTTGATAGTTGAGTCATTGGTAATCATACCACATCCCATTATTTTTATGTCTTTTAAAAGAAGTATTTCGTCTTATTTAAATATATTTTTACACATTTATGTATTTATATATAAAATTTTTATATATTTTCTTTTAAATATCATTAATCCTACTTACCATCACCTTCCCATTTTTTGTGCTAAAAAGTAATTATAAATATCACCGTTAATAGACATCAAAACATTCATATCAGTAACATTCCAAATTATAACAAGAATGTGTCCAAAGTACATGGATGCCCCACTCGCACTATCCTTTTCCATGTTCCATGGACTGTGAAATTGGGTAATAATCTAATTTGGCATTAAAATTAGAATGATTATACATTTGTACTATAGGAAACATATGTACTAAGTTTCAAGTTGATTGGACTTCAATTTCATCAAAAACTACCTTGACCAAAAACTTAACCTGAAACTCACACTTTCATTTTCTATGTTTAGTGGACCGTGAAATTGGGGTCAAAAGTCTTATTTGGCTTTAAAATTAGAAAGATCATATAATAAGCAATAAGTGTACTAAGTTTCAAGTTGATAGGACTTCAGCTTCATCAGAAACTACCTTGACCAAAAACTTTAACCTGAATGGACGCACAGACGAACGGACGGACGAATGAACGGAGACACAGACCAGAAAACATAATGCCCCTCTACTATCGTAAAACTTTAACCTGAATGGATGCACAGACGAACAGACGGACAAATGAACGAGCCACAGACCAGAAAACATAATGCCCCTCTACTATCGTAGGTGGGGCATAATAACATTCGTCCTGTCCCTGGCTGGTTATATCTGTAGGTCAAGTTCCTTAGGTGGGTGTTGTTTGTTGCTGCACTTATTTGTTTAATGTTTCGACACAAAAAAGATTATAGGTTTTCTCAGTCAGTCATTGTTGAAGGCTATACGGTGATTTAAAATTGTTTACTTCAACTTCAATTTGTGTCTGGTAGAAAGTTCTCTCATATGCAATCATACCACATCTGTTTTTCAAATTTCAGTTGTTAGTAATAAATGATAATTCTATACAATTTCAGCTATGGAATCAAGGGTTCCAAATGGTAAGAATGCAGCCATCATATCTTTGATAAACTATACCTTTTTGCTTGAATTTTTACACCACATAACACTGAGGTACCTCCTCTCAACTGAACTGTCACCTGAAGTTCAAGAATTAGTAAATGAAAAGTTAAAACATACAGATCTTTCATTGTTAAATAATACATTTTTATGAAGAACAAGAATGTGGCCAAAGTACACAGATGCCCCACTCACATTATCATTTTCCATGTTCAATGGACTGTGAAATTGGGTAAAGTCTAATTGGGCCTTAATAGTAAAAAGATCAACCAATAGGGAATATGTGTACTAAGTTTCAAGTTGATTGGACTTTAACTTCATCAAAAACTACCTTGACCAAAAACTTTGACCTGAAACTCACACTTTTAATTTCTATGTTCAGTGGACCATGAAAATTGGGTCAAAAGTCTAATTTTGTTTTAAAATAAGAAAGAGCATACCATAAGGAACATGTGTACTAAGTTTCAAGTTGATTGGACTTCAGCTTCATCAAAAATTACCTTGACCAAAAACTGTAACCTGAAACTCACACTTTTAATTTCTATGTTCAGTGGACCATGAAAAAGGGGTCAAAAGTCTTATTTTGTTTTAAAATAAGAAGGATCATATCATAAGGAACATGTGTACTAACTTTCAAGTTTATTGGACTTCAGCTTCACCAAAAACTATCTTGACCAAAAACTTTGACCTGAAACTCACACTTTTAATTTCTATGTTCAGTGGACCATGAAAATGGGGTCAAAAGTCTAATTTTGATTTAAAATAAGAAAGAACATATCATAAAGAACATGTGTTCTAAGTTTCTAGTTGATTGGACCTCAGCTTCACCAAAAACTATCTTGACCAACAACTTTGACCTGAAACTCACACTTTTAATTTCTATGTTCAGTGGACCATGAAAATGGGGTCAAAAGTCTAATTTTGATTTAAAATTAAGAAAGAGCATATTATAAAGAACATGTGTACTAAGTTTCAAGTTGATTGGACTTCAGCTTCATCAAAAACTACCTTGACCAAAAACTGTAACCTGAAACTCATACTTTTAATTTCTATTTTCCGTGGACCATAAAAATGGGGTCAAAAGTCTACTTTTATTTTATAATAAGAAAGAGCATATCATAAGGAACATGTGTTCTAAGTTCAAGTTTATTGGACTTCAGCTTCATCAAAAACTACCTTGACCAAAAACTTTAACCTGAAGTGGACGAACGAAAGGACAGAAAGACGAATGGACAGACAGACAGACAAACATAAAGACGGAAGGACGCAAGACCAGAAAACATAATGCCCCTCTACTATTGTAGGTGGGGTATAAAAACAATCCAGACTTTAAATTGTTAAATAAGACATTCATGATCAAATAAACAGGTACATCTTTTCGTGTCAGCATGTTGAACGAATTGGAGTGTTTTCTGCACAATGGTAATTATTTTAATTTTAGTTTCTTGTGTACAATTTGGAGTTTAGTATGGCATTCATTATCACTGAACTAGTATATATTTGTTTAGCGGCCAGCTAAAGGACGCCAACAGGTGCAGGAATTTCTCGCTGCATTGAAGACCTGTTGGCAACCTTCTGCTGTTGTTTTTTCTATGGTCGGGGTTGTTGTCTCTTTGACACATTCCCTGTTTCCATTCTCAATTTTAACATCATGGAAAATATTCATTGAAACAAGGTGTATGTGAATTCCTGCAAATTACATCAAAAAAGAAGTGGCTGTGCTACTTAGGCTTTACGGCACAGTTTTCATCTGAAAACAATTAGACTTTTAGACCTCTTGAGTTCAACTGGTGAATATTATATTATTGATTTCATATGCTCACTAAGATGCTTTGATATTGTTTTCTTAGAATTGATAATTTTAACATAAGTGTCATAAGTCATTAATATGATACTGAGACTTGAAGCATTTAAAACAAGAATGTGTCCCCAGTACATTGATGCCCCATCTGCATTATCATTTTCTATGTTCAGTGGACCTTAAAATTTGGGGAAAATCTCTAATTTGGCATTAAAATTAGAAAGATTACATCATAGGGAACATGTGTTCAAAGTTGTTTCAAGTTGATTGGACTTCAACTTCATCAAAAACCACCTTGACCAAAAACTTTAACCTGAAGCAGGACAGATGGACGAACGAATGAACAGACACACAGACCAGAAAACATAATGCCCATAAATGGGGCATACAAATAGTGGCCATTGTTTACACATCATCTGTCTTAACTCAGTAAATTATGCCTAATGAATACCTATTCTTTTTTTAACAAGATAACATCCTTCATAACATGGATAACATACCATCAGCATTTCCACTAGTTCCGCTAGTTGGCCCTGCTTTCACTTCAGAATCAATTAGACTTTTGGTCTTTAGCTGTGGTGTGGTAACAGCTTGAAGAGGTGTCCGAAATGTTTTGGCCACTGGTACTGGTAATTTTACTGTTTGAATATCTTTGTTTTCTGCAGTGGTGGTTACTGCTTGAAGAGGTGTCCGAAATGTTTTAGTAGCCACATTTGATACTGGTACTCTTGCTGTTTGAATATCACTGTTTTCTGCAGCACTATAAAGATTGAACATATTGAAACTTAATTTGATTGTAAAATTGAATCCAAGATTAATATTATCTAAATACTGTGTAAATCATTATTTTTATTGTTATTAATTTTCTAGTTGAAGACAAAACAGCTTTAAATATAGATATATAAGAATGTCCTTGACAAAAAAAAAAGTATGTTAATCTGATTTCACCTGTATCAACGAAATCAATCAAAAATTTGTATCCATTAGTCTTTTCCAGGTCTTTTATAGCTTGCTATGGGCTTTGCTCATTGTTGAAGGCAGTACGGAGACCTATATTTGTTTATTTCTGTGTCATTTGGTCTCATGTGGACAGATGTCTCACTGGCAATCATACCACATCTACTTTTTATAACCAACCAATAATAATAAATCCACAGTACAATATTTTTTTGTCTGATCTAATTTTACGCCAAAAGTCATGTGATTATATATATTATAAAGTTATACATACTTGTTATACCTTACGTCTTTCACTCCAGTGACACAGTCTGCTATCTTATCCTGTAGTAAATAAAGACATAATTTATATAGAATGATAAATGACATCATTTTTTTTCTATAACATAAGTAAAATTTTATATAAATTCTTTTAAACTTATATTGACAATGTTTGATGGGCTTTTTGAAAATGTAATTGATTTATCATTAATTTTCAGTTATTTATTAATTTACAATAATCAGAACCTATTGAATCTATTTAAAGTGTCAATCTTTTCATGCATGAATCTACTCTTAGGATGACAAAACTTTAAAACAGGTCTGAAAGCACAATGTATTTGCCAATGCAGGAAAAAAATCTGTTCTGAGTGACTCTTTTGGCATAACATGTAAAAATAGACCTTTGTCCTAGCTAGAACACTGAAATACATGTATATCAATAAGTACTGTACCAGAACATTTATGCTTTTTTGAGTGACTGAAGTAGCTGTTTCTTCTTTGAATGGTGCTGTAAACTTTGGACGTTTTGCTGGATTAAATTGACTTGGGGCTGCAGATCTCCTCATTGTTGTTGTAAGTCAAAAACATGTGCCACTGTACCATTTGATATGAAATCCACCTTTAAATGGTCTTAAAATCTATTCACTTCTACATGTAACTGCAAAATAATAAAAAAAATTTGTTAATTTATTAAACATATGTTTACATTGTACTACAGATTCCTGTTTTTGAAATGCATATACTCCAAATAATTTGTTGTGAAAATAATAATAAGTCCAATGTTTACATACATGTATGTAGAATTTCAATTTTTTTTGTTTTTTTTGGGGTAGGGAAATCGTTGTAGCTGTGGAGGGATGACAAAGCTTGAATTATAGATATTTAGCTAGCCATATTTCTTCAATAGCTCAACAGACTAATCCATAATCTGTTCAGCTATGCAAGAACTTTCAATTGGTTGGTTAGAGTCCGGCACCTTCAAACACAGATGTTCTGAGATTGAGTCCCAAAAGGGTTCTCACAAATTTACAACAAGAATTGAAAAGAGGACTAATTCTAAAATGTTTTTTTTTCTAGTGGCAAATTTAGTTCTTCTTGACGCTAGTAAGTGAGACCACCTAATTCCACAATAGAGAAGATCTGATTTGCTGGTGATAATCATGCCTCCAGAAACCGGTAGGTCTTTTCACCACCAAACACCACCGAACACAGTGATATTGTTGGCTTTATTCAAAACTACCTCTACCCTTTTGTATTGGGAAAATATGCGTCGTTTTTATCAAATTGGGAAATTTATGAATTTGACCGGAACTCCAATTTGCCGACCCCCTTTCAAGAGATAAACCCTCATTTGAAATTAGACCACTTATTGTCAGTGATGATACATAGATTGGACCCTCAAATCTGCACAAAAAGTCATTTTAGGTTTGAAAAATATTTAAATGAGTGTTTTTTAATTTGTATTCATGCAATTCAATTACTACTGAGACTGCCCTGTTTGGGAAAAATAGTTGTCTTTTTGGGAATAATTTTAAGCCATTTTTTTTCCAAATTGGGATTCTTTTCCAGGGAAAAAAGCCTTTAATCTCCAGTAATTTAAGGCAAACAATATCACTGGAACAGATAAATATAATATTCAAGTTATTAATTCAACAAATTAGAAGATTATATTAAGAGTCCAAATATTTACAGAAAACAGAAAGGGAGAGTCTATAACACCCATTGACCGATCCAGGGGGGTGTTCTTGGGGTCCAACCCCCTTTTTTTGGGACGATCAATGTATTTGAATGGGAGCATATAGTTGGATCCCCCCCCCCCCCCCAAGAGCTCCAGATAAGAATTCATAAATTGGGGTTTTTACCCACCATTTTCTTATATAATTGGGTGATAAATTTTTTAATTGCATTATCAATTCCAATTCACCCCTCAGGTTAATATCAAATTGGGTTTTTCACCACCAAGCTCCTTAATGTATTGGGTTTTTTCATCGACACAATATTGAATATTTAGGCAATATCAACCCCAATTTTTTTCCATCTTAAATTAATATGTTTCTGTCTTTGTTTAGCTCTTTTATTTCGTTTAGGGTTATGGTTAGGGTTATTTGCTAGCTGTTTTATTTGGTTTATTCACTGAGGAGCAATTGTAGGTTTAATTTGTGTCCCTTTTCAAACCTTTTGCCAGTTTTGCATTTTCTCACCAAAAAGGATATGTGTATTCACAGGCACTCGTCTAATACCTTTATATAATAAATTCTGAGACCAGTGCCTGATCATTGGCTGTGTGCATGGTGTGTGTATTCATTAATTAACCGTAAAATGAATAAAAAATAGTATATAAACTAATTATACTTGAATGATTTTCTTTTATTCAATTTACATAAATCTGGGTTTAGTTGTCTTTTATTAGAACTTTTGATTTCTGATGCTTTATCATTTCATAATTGATTGGGCCTTTCACTTTTTCCAACTGAATTTGTTTTTGATGAAACACCGTGTTTATTAGCAATGTTTTCGTTATGTTATGCACACACGCCCGTGCGTTCGATGGACGCTTCCTAAAGACACTGGCTGAGTCTTGTTATCATTATAACTTTCCCTCAGTTTTCCAAAATAAGCCGAAAACATGCTTCTATTCAATATTTTAACTGGACATTCACTTTCGTTTTAATTCGATGTATGTTATGAAAAATCCCGAGCAATGCGAAAAAAATATGACTACATGACCCACGCTAATTGGATAAACAATGAGAAGATCGAAATATTTACAAAAACATGTGTACCAATTGAGCAACGGAAAACTCAAACAGGGACCCATTTCAGCTACTTGATGCAGGGATCTATTTTTAGAACGACAGGAAATTTCCAATTATAAATATTATAAAAATAGTTTACGCGACGACTGTAAACAGATTGAATTAATTGGGTTTTTGAACCCTTCAATGGGCAATTGCATTGGGTTTTCTATTTTTTATTTTGCGTGATAATGCAAATACGCAGCTTATCTGGAGCTCTGCCCCCCTTTTTTAAACCCTGAATTGGGACCCCCTTTTTTAAAATGGATGAATCTGCCCCTCAACACCCCACTTTGTCAACCACGCAGACCATCATGGACACCTCAAATATATTTTTTTCCACATGTATCTCTTCTACAAAATATTTGTAACAATATTAAGAAAAGAGACAAATATCACAATCTAACTGATGAACAGAGATCGATCGAGGATACTGAATTGATAACTAATTATGAATATATAATCACACACACACAATGTAATCAGGAAAGTGATGATTTCAGAGAAGTTTTTCCTTTAATATAATGATTATCGATTTTAACATAAAAATGATGAACATAAAAATCTAAACATCCCATTAATTAAATTACATGTATTTTATCGTTTTTTATTTAATAAACAATTTGTCCTACTGGTTGGTGGTTTTTTAGGGTGTTCGGTGGTAAAAAGACCCACCCTCTAGATACAACATACATGAGAACCGAGTCCAAGGTTGAAGGTAAAACAAAATCAATTGTAGTTAGAGGTGATATATAGCCAAGGTTTGTGTTGTTAATTTTGGTTCCTGTGTCTTGTGTAAATTTTATAATAACGCTGAAGATAGGGATGTTTGTAGTCCAAATAATTATGACGTCTTGAAAGGCTATTATAATTTTTTTCTTTGGCGTCAAAGAAAAAAATGATAATAGCCTTTCAAGACGTCATAATTATTTAGATTAGGATGTTTGTTGACAATTTTGAATGTTCATTTGTTGTCATGTTCATCAATTTTAGACATACGAAGCAAGTGCGCCTCTCCTCAAAAGCAGAAGAAGTTAAACGTTTTGAAGTATGTGGTGATTATAAAAACTTTGTGATATGTTTTGTTTGCTATGACCTATGTAAATATATTATAAATAATAATATTTTGTTTTTACCGCCGATAAGCTCTAGATTATCGCCCTTTTGGTTATTCTAAACTCTGAATCTTGAACGGTAATTATCTCTTTCCGGAACTAACAGGCCCCCTTTTTTCTTTCCGACGTGGTCTTCATGATTTATTTTTTTAATATTCAAACTTTTCTCACTAGGTGCCCTCATTAGTTAATTCATGCTGTCCCTATATTCTGGGTGATATTTTTTTTCTTCACCAGAGACATATATATTTATCTCAATGTTCTTTATACTGATTTTTAACGGTTTATAGACAATATTTATTAGCACCGGAACACATTTACAGTAAATGGTTATTGCATATATATTATACAAAATTAAGACAATAAACTGACAATAGATAAATTGATTAAAATCATCTAAGGGTGACAGTGGTATTCACGAAGAAAAAAGACTACAAATAACGACATGTAACACATTATTAATCACGTTCATGAACAATTAAAAAAAGAACAAAAAAAAGTTCCAACCCCCGGAACCTCCCCCCCCCCCCCCCCCCCCCCTTCTGGTGGTATAGCGGACTGCAATTTCATGAAATTCAATTAAATTGAAATTAAAAATTGTATTCAATATTTTGTATAGGTATCTCTCAATGATGTATAGCACGGACAGATTGAGAAGAAATTGTATTCATCCTCAATTTCTTGTCTGTTTCATGATAACCAAATGCGTTTGCTTCTTTCAATGTTGGTATAACGCCCTCTTTCAATTGCTAGGGAATGGACTCTTAGTTTAATTTACTGAAAACTGATCGGCCAGTGGCCTCTTTCAATTCAACTACGGAATGGACTTTTAGTTTAATTTACTGAAAACTGATCGGCCAGAGGCCTCTTTCAATTGCTAGGGAATGGACTCTTAGTTTAATCATGGAAGTGTTATATTGTCAATATAATATTTCCATGGTTTAATTTACTGAAAACTAATCGGTATGGGGGCCTTTTTCTAATTCTTTTAGTATGACAAAAGAATTTTTTTTTTACATTTATTGATAGAACAATTCATAATTTGATAAGCCTGGTCAAATCCATGATTCTTTTTTTTTTATATATATAAATAATCGTTTCATTATTCAAACGTGGACATGTTGTACTTGGAAATGGTGATTGTTTGATCCTGTAAAATGAAATGGGAATATTTTTACACATCAGTTAAAATCAAATTATCAAGTAAAAGCCCTACAACGATCATCTTAAGTGACATCATAAACGTTTAGATGGGTGACCTATCGAATTAGATTTATAACAATGTTTATACTGAGACTACTATTAAATTTAATCTCATGTTTGTACTAACATGAGCAACACAAGCAAATGTGGAACAGGATCTGCTCACCTTTCCGGAGCACCGAGTGATTAGTGGGGTTCGTGTTGCCCAGGTTTTTTTAATTTCTAGGTTGTGTCAGTTTGTCTACTATTGTTTGTCTGATTGTCTTTTCCCCTTTTTTGCCATGGCGTTAACCACCTTTTTTGACTAATGAGTTTGAGTGTCCCTCTGGTACCTTTCGCTTCTCTTTGGTTTAGAACGAAAATATGCAACTATATCTACACACGAGCAGAATTAAATGAAACGGGCGGACGCACAGACCAGAAAAGATAATGCACATATATGCGGCATAAAAACAAATTAATATGACAAACATGAATTGTTGAGAATAATCTGAAATATTAAAGATCTAGTTTTAAAATTACTGCATGTGTATGAAGATACACATGAGGATAGCACGTATAAATGCATGAATAGTGTGATGAATTTGAAATGGCATTATATAATAGGGAAAACCAGAGAAAAAAAAAATCCCAAAAGATAGTGAACGAGGAGGAAAATTCAAAACGGGAAGTCCTTTATCAAATGGCATAACCATGCAATGGTCAAAGACATCAAACGAATGGACAACTGTCATTCCTGACTGGCTTGGTACACGCATTTTCTTAAGCATAAAATTGTGGATTAAAACTTTTTTTTTTCGCTAGCTAAACCTATTACTTGTATGAGAGTTGCATACAATTCCAGTAAATTGACAACACAGTGTGTGAACAAAGCAACATACACTAGTAAATACAACCTTATTCATTGAAATTGGTATCGAATCAAATCTTGGATACCCATAAGTCATTTTTTTCGTATTTAATATCTTCTCATATAGAATCTTTTCCACACCATAGGGAAAGAAATCGGAGGACCGATATATGTTCCGCAATAACTGCAAGATGATGTGAATATCATTTGAAACTAAGAGCTCCGCACGTGGTAAACAAAATGGCGTAGCGATGCCAAAAAAAAGTACGTAACTTGTTAAAAAAAAATGTTTATTTCGATATAAAGAGGCCTATATGCCAACGTCTTCTATGCCCTTACTGAGTATGTCAACCTAGTAAACGAAAGGGTATACAAAAACTGCCGTGCCTCACGTGAGGATTACATTTCACGCAAGATATATGTTATTGATAAAAACAAAATCACATTGACGAAAAAAGAGATGAAATATTGAAGGCAAATAATAAAAAGTCTCCACATAATTAAATTAAAAAGGATGATCCTCCCCAAGTGACTATGTGTAGTTAAGAAGCATTAGGCCAAGATGCCATATACTAGATGTGGTTCATAAGTGTTTCTCGTATCTCGTTTTTTACATAGATTAAACCGTTGATTTTCCCGTTTGAATGGTTTTACACTAGTCATTCTGGGGCCTTTTATAGCTTGCTGTTCAGTGTGAGTCAAGACTCTGTGTTGAAGACCATACTTTATTCTATAAAAGTTTACTTTACAAAATGAGACTAGGATGGAGAGTTGTCTCATTGATACTCATACCACATCTTCTTATATCTAGTTGAAAAAAATAAATCTCAAAGTTTAGATCCAGAGACTCGTTATAGACATGCTCATGAAACGGAATGGTAAAGTTATTGTCTCACCTTGAGCATGTATAAAATATTTATCACCGAACAAAAATCAATTAATTGAATAACGATATTTGGATAAGAACGAAAAGTGAACCACCGACATCATAAATTTTCAATACCTTGATTTAAATTCAAAATTGTGTTAATACCTAAAAGTTTAAACGGTGCCAATTAAGTTTAAAAGTGTGTCGGATAAGGTATTTTTTCTATATAACTTCGATTCTTTCTGATGCCTATCGTGATCATCTATTTGCTATTGGAGTTTTTAATCATAGCAAAACTTTACTTTGAACAGTTAGAACATATAATCCATATTTCAATACCGTAAAGAATTTGGATATCCGAAAACGAAAAGTAAAGAAAGGCAAAACAAGCCCATGCACTCGGTATAAATCAAACTTAAAAAAAATAAATAATCAAAACCATAGAAACATATGAAACAATATCAAAAAGGATTATTTCATTATTTTTATAAGATCTTACAGAGTGAGAGACTCTTCATGGGTGGGGTTAAATATAAGTATATAGCGCAAATATGGAAATAAATCATATCTTCAAAAATCACAGTGCCGCGGTTGATGATTATAATTAAGGTGTATATATTAATAATTACGAAGATTTTTTTCTCCAGATATTTCCCATGGAGATTTAATACGAAATTGCCATAATCAGCTTATATAATTAATCACATATTGAACAAACAATATATATACATAAGATGTTCCTTAAATGGAGCCGGGTGATAGATAACTTACACAGCTGCTTAGCGAACGTGGATCAGATTGCACGGTGCTATCTCGCGCATGAGCAGCGGATGTTGATTGCTCTTCCTCGCAAACAAGATAATATTGAAATACCGTCAAATATTTGATCATATCAAAAAGTGGGAATTAAAGCCATATCAAAATGGTAAGTTATATTTCTGTTATGTTTTGATCTGTTTTTTGAACCATCACACATGTCCATTGCAGAATTGCTGTCTAAGCAATACAAAACAACCTTTTTTCATAATAATTTAAGGAAGGTAGGGGATATACATGTAGATTTGATGTGGGTGTTAATGGCTACAGAATAAAGAGTTCATCATCCAGAAAGTTCATCATCAAGTAGTAGTAGATGAAAATCTTCATGTTTAGGTTCTCGAACTTCGAAACTCGTTTTAAAACCATAGTCGGAGAATTTCACTCAAATTGTGTCTATATTCTTTTTCGTTGGCCCTATACAGATTTCTTCTTTATTGACATGCTATTAACTTTATTTTTCAGTCCGACTTCAAGGTTACGGAAAAACAGTTTAATGGTAAGTGTTCTTTTAAAAATGACCAGACTTCAAGTTAACGTCTGTCCCTCCCTAAGAAAAATTATGATGTTCCCTGCGTGCTGAATATCTTTGATGTTTGCCCTTTTATAATTGTTATCATGATAATTACGAATATTGAAACTGACGGTATTATAGACTTTTGGTTATTCGTGGAAACAGAAACCGGTGAATCGGCATTTCACATATTCATATTTACTACAAGATCAGCAAAAATACGTGTGTTATTCATCCATATTATTGGCATAATTCCCAAAATACTGGATATGTTGCATGAAAATATTCCTGAAAAAAATGTTCTGGAATAACTTGTTTGATCAAGAAGCCGATTAAACCATCTGTTGACAAGAATACGATAATTCATTTATTGAAAGCTTGTATCAATGTTTTTATTTATAAAACATTAAACCGTCTGCTTACGATACATATGTTGCTGCCAAATTTGGGAGGTCACGTGTCTAGACGTGGAATGCGCGTGTTGTAATAATGAATAATAAATTGCAAAATGGAACTATTTTTAAACTTTTTTTATATATATTTTTGAAGTTGATGAAGCGATAAACCTGAAATGGGGTTCACCAAGGTCTGACCGCATACATATAGTCGCGGAATGTTCTTTTTCATTTAACAGTCTTTCTCTTTGTGTTAAAAGATGAGAAAAATCGCGTAAATTTTCTTGATTGTAGTACGTATAGTTGTAAATAAATAATTTTATCGATAAAGGCATGCTGTGTGTTTTCTGCATCAGAGATAAGAAGAAACCGAAAAGTAATACACAATATGCGCACGATAAGCTTCCGTTTGCTGATAAAAACCAGACGTAAACCACTACATGTTTACAATACCTAATTATGTTTAGATTATTAGCGATTAATGCAGTCGTAGGCCATCAATTATTCCTGTACATAATAAATTACACAGTAAATTGATTACAGTCGCTTATTTTCGGTACTACTACTCAGTGCGAATCCCCAAGCAAATAGGTTTAGACTAAATATAAACGCCAAAGGCGTTGGGGATGGGTAATGACCCCCCCCCCCCCCACACTTTTTTAGCCAAATATATTACTAGTACCATATTATTAAGACAAAATGAAAATGAAATAGGACACTGACTACTTTAGACTATTAGACTACAAAAAAGATTCGGAAAGCCTCCCATGCTACTTTAAGTGTATTCATGTCCACAAAAAACAAAAACAAAAAGACTGTGCAAACCTGACGACTTAATCAACACATAGCTGAAATTGAATATACTGTAACATAGTAGGCATATAGTGTCATTTCAAACATATCATAAAACAATTGAAAATGGGTGCTTTATATACGTCAAATAATAAAAGATAACAAGGGTGACAGAATAACTGAATTGAAAAAGGAAAATAACTACATCTAAACTCCTAGAATCTGGACTATCTCATAACATTTTAAGAAAAATTTCAGATGTCAGTGTGAAACCACTGCTGAGGTGTTAGAATATGCATTTTTTTCTATTTAAATAACTGCCTGGTTTAATATTGTTAAAGATATTTCTGTTTTTCTACATTGTTTAAATATAATAAGTACAATGTTTCACATGTGAAAATGTTCCGTTCCCAAATCTCAGTTTCTTTAGAATACATGACAATCTTTACACAATCATTATCATGGCAAAATAATAAAAAAAACTTTTGCCCCTTGTTAAACTGAACCAATACTATATCAATTATTGCTTACCAAAGTCCCCCAAGACCCCCCATTTTTGTCCATCATTCTCTATTTTCTTGCTGTTCTGTAATCCCCATTAAGACCCTCATGTATTGGCATACTTAACGGTTCGTAAAAACTCGCGTGATACATAAACTTGTTTAAACAGATAATTCATTTTCATACAAAAAATATGGATAAAATAACCCTTTGACCCGCAATTGCAGTGGTACAACATATGTATACCAAAATGATGTAATATTACAATGAATGCAGAGATATATAGATAAATATAAAACAGATGTTGAAGTATCATTAGATCTCCCGTTGATAAGAAAATACTCATATTGTTTTAATCTTCTAATTAATAAGATAGGTGAAGCTATTTTTACAAATAAAGAATAAAAAAGTTCACATTGACAAAATAGAATACTATTTTTTATGAATGAATGAGATTTATCAACGATATAATGAAAATCGAAAATTCAGAAGATGTAATTGATTTACGTACTTCTTGAAAGAAACAAAACTCTTTATACAGCACATGAATATCTTTTAAAAATGAATGATCCTGCAGAAATGGCCGAATATTTGTACTTGCATGTAACGAGTTTTCTTGGCAATTCTTTTTAGAATATCGTTACACTGAATGATGTGTATGTAGACAAAGCTGTACAGGGGTCAGACCACCAATTCAAAATCCATTTCTATTCAACCAAGTTTTGCAATTTTCACAGATTCCTTAAAAAATACATTAAGTTAAACTTCATAGAAACCAGATATATCATGAATTGTACATGTACATGCCGATTTCAACCTATGTTTAAAGTCTTGTGAGAAAGGACAAGTACTACTTAAAATAACCCCTAGTCTGGAATCATAAAGTATACTATGAAGCGCATTAAGTTTCTATTCCTAATTCAAATTCATAGAGAAGTAAATTTTGGCTCAATATGGTCTAAATATATGTTTTTTTCTCCCAAAATTTCATTTTTGCTAATTTGTTGGTGATTTTTAGTAAACAATGACTTCAAAAGCACTATTTTGTGTCAAGCAAGTCTACCTCACGGATCAAGTTTGAATTGTGTTTGTGTCACTTTGACTGTTCTAGAATTAAACCCCTTTACAAATGGAACAATTGGTGAACAATTGCTGAATTTTTCATTTCCATTCATTAACTTTAGTTTGCCTCAACCAAATGTTGCTTGTTCAAATAAAAAAATAAAGAATTTTTGTGGCTGATCACTTTAACTGTTCTAGAGTTATTCCCCTTTACGTATGTTAAATTGCTGAATTTTTCGTTTCCGTTCTCTAAATAAAACTTGCCTCAACCTCATACTTTTTTGTTTATTCCAGATGCTCACAATACATTCAATTTATTCGACAAAAAAGGAAATGGACATGTATCAACAAAAGAATTAGGAAACGTCTTTAAAAGTTTAGCTTTACAAATATCTGCAGACAAATTAAAAGAATGGGCAGATGAAGCCGACGAGGAAGGTATGTTATTTTTATAGTTTAGTTTAACAAAAAATATGAGCTTATAGATATAGGAAGATGTGGTGTGAGTGCCAATGAGCGACTCTCCATCCAAATAACAATTTAAAAAAAAGTAAACCATTAGAGGTCAATGTACGGCCTTCAACACGGAGCCTTGGCTCACACCGAACAACAAGCTATAAAGGGCCCCAAAATTAATAGTGTAAAATCATTCAAACGGGAAAACCAACGGTCTAATCTATATAAAAAAAAAACGAGAAACACGTATATATTACATAAACAAACAACAACTATTGTACATCAGATTCCTGACTTAGGACAGGTGCAAACATTTGCAGCGGGATTAAACGTTTTAATGGATCCAAACCTTCTCCTTTTTTCTGAAACAATAGCATAACATTACAACATAGAAAAACACACGATAAAATATCAATAAATATTTCAACTGTAAATGTATTAGAAAAAAATCCAAAATAAATGTCAGATTTCTCTTCTTAGAAGTATGAATATATTAATATTTAGTTCTCACGTTCCACCAGGTTCTTCTTTAACCTTCGTCACAAAAAAAACAAAACATAATTAATAATTGTCTGAAAGGGCGGGCTTGCAGAATTTTGGAATAATGGGCAAACATTGGAGAATAAAGGATGAAAAAAAGAAAGAAAATAGGCAAGAATATGCAAAACAAAACAAAAAAAGAAAAGAAATTAATGGACAAAATGAATAAATAAAAAAATAAATATGAAAAATTGAAGAAATGAAGGACCCGCTTTCAAGTCGACCATCATTTATGTATCATTGCCAGTACATTTTGTCTGATACAAATAATCACAATAAAACGATTACTTCTACATTTTAAACACATACAACAATTTTACAAATAACAAACTGAATTTTCATAATTACAGCACTTGGTTATATGGAATGGGAAAATTTTAAAATACTTTTTGAACGTAAATTGAAAGAAGACGAAGATGAACGGGAATTAAGAGATGCCTTCCGAGTATTAGATAAACAAAATAAAGGAACAATTCCAGTAGATGATTTGCGGTGGATTTTGAAAAGTTTAGGAGACGATATAACGGAAGAAGAATTAGACGATATGATTGCTGAAACTGATACGGACGGAAGTGGAACAGTAGATTACGAAGGTAAATCTTAATGTCGTCTGCTAATTCAAGACAAAATTAAATTGAAAATAAGAGCTACTATCTATATTTCAAAAAAAAAATGTCTGAAAGTACAACTGGCCATTCATCCATATAGGTATTCTCTCAGTTAAGTAGTCTTGGGTAAGCTGAAATGCATCTGTGTGATCGGTACAGACACTTGCGGTGCCGATTATTTTTTTATGTATTTTTTAAAATGTAACGTTTTTATGTGTATTAACGA
Organism: Mytilus trossulus; assembly: GCF_036588685.1. Taxonomy (NCBI): domain Eukaryota; kingdom Metazoa; phylum Mollusca; class Bivalvia; order Mytilida; family Mytilidae; genus Mytilus; species Mytilus trossulus. Next base: position 44,647,577 of record NC_086379.1, read on the forward strand.
TATTAAATTTCCGTGATTTTTATCAAAATTTATCACGGGTGACGTTCACCAATCATGAAAATGGAGAATACATTTATAAATTAACAATTAATTCTGAAAACGTAAAATCAGAAACACATAATTTCAACGTGCATATGTTAACATACATAAACATATAATACTGAAACATAAACATACAATGACACTGTGAATACGTTTATACACAAACATTTAGCAAAAAAATCAAAAACGCATAATGAAAATGTGAAAACGATTTAACATACACATATTTAATGCTAAACCATAACAAGTGTGGACACAGATCAGTGTGGATAGTATGGTTGGGTGTGTTGACCGTGTTTTCTGACAAAAAGAGTTCTCTGTTTTCCCCCATAGGGTTCTTTATTAAACTGTGTTGCACAATGATAGCCAACCTGAACCAAGCATTAAACATCAACAGTGTTGTTTATTTTGATATTTTGCTAAAATATAAATACATACGACTAATGTGAATATATATGTAATTGCTACATTTATTAAAAACGTAAACCATTATGCCATCGTGATTACACAAAATCATTAAACTCTAATGGCAACTTGAATGCATTCAAACATTAAAATAATAATGACAATATGAATTCCCTAAGCATAAAATGTGTCAAAGGTCACGTCAAGTCGCGTTCCCTGTTGGCTTATCGAACAATGAGGTTCGCATTCCAGAAAAGCTCTATTTCTTGCACTTTCTAGAATTTCAGTAAAGGACAACACAAGATGAATACACTTTTTTAATATATCCATACCTAGAAACTCAAAGGAGGTATTGGTTGTCCTGTGTGCTTCCTGTTTATAATCCTATCTGTTGTGAAGATGTAATTTAACACAGAACCAGAGCAGGAATGACATTACATTTTTGAATTAAATGTACCATCAAAAACACTGACGGTTAACTTCTGTTAACAAAGGAACCAATTGAAGCTGCCTCTATCTAGGCTTCAATAACATTAATTAGTAGGTTCAACAAGATTGTGTCCCCAGTACTCGCACTATCATTTTCTATGTTCAGTGGATCGTTAAATTTGGGTCAAAACTCTTATTTGGCATTAAAATTAGAAAGATCATATTATAAGGAACATGTGTACTAAGTTTCAAGTTGATTGAACTTCAACTTCATCAAAAACTACCTTGATCAAAAACTTTAACCTGAAGCGGGACGAACGGACGGACGGACGTAAGGACGGACGAACGAACAGTCATACGGACGAACGGACGTACAGACCAGAAAAAAATGCCCCACTACTATCGTAGGTGGGGCAAAAAAATATGCGATGACTTTGTTGACAACCATGCAACTGGAAGCCATACCATTTCCCCCTCCCCAATGAGAGCTTAGATTGGCAGATTCGAAAATTTAATGCTGAACAAATATAACTTGCTGTTATCTAAATGATTATAGAAACTACAGAACAGTAGAATGCTTATATACTTGAATATCATCCAATCAAAACAAAGAACTTTCATTATTGCGGGGAAAAAGCTTTTTCATATTTTAGTCAGGTTCCAGAGTAAAACACATGTTTTGGTTTTTTAATTCCATCATCTTCACATCTTATTCTTTGTGTGCTCTTGCCATGTTAGCAGAAGTAGAAATTATATTTTATTTATACCCTAGAAGTTCTATAGCGTTTCAGTTTGGTTTGTTTTATAGAAAAGTTGTAGAGTTATATAGAAAAATGTTATTAGAAATTTGATTTCACAAAGTCAAAGTTCTCTTGGTCTTATTATTGCTTATCAGAGCAACCTCTAAATAATTTTTAAAAGAACCATTGTAAACTTCAAATATAGATATATATGTTTTGGTATTTGAAATTTAAGTAAAAGAGAACCTTGACGTTTATTTTATTAGTTCTTTATTCAAACTATATTATACCTAATTAGAAAATATCACTTTATGATTAGTTGTGCATTTGCATGATTATTTAGTATATTCATTTTTGTTTTTTACAGAATTCAAAAGTCTGATGACCTCTGATTGAATGATTGTCACATGAGGGAGGGTACAAGTTCCGGTTGTTTGCTACACATGCACGCATGCGTGATTCCAACTGGTCGCCATATATCAATATTTCGTAGAAGGAAGTCATCCTGATCAGTAAAAATATCCCACGTCATATTTGAGCAATTGTCAGCTAGAGACACTGCTGCGTGCCCCATCCTCATGTATTTCAAACAATCTACCTTTGTATGAGAAAAAGTCGATGTTTATATCTTTAAGATGATTGTGTCTTCCCATCATTCCATATTTAACATGCGCACTAACTGCCTGCTTCATTTCTTGCTCTATATGTCTGTTAGAAAGTCTACTATTGCTTTTTGCATTATGAGCTAACAAGTTAATAATTGCTTGACACTGACTAGTGTAATATATACAAATAAATTAACCTGAATGATACTCATCGGCAGTTTCCGTATCGTAGCAAAACGGATTCAGCCGAAGTTTTCCGAATAATTATTTCAACACCGCAATACATTGTCAAGCTAGTCTATCCAGCGTTATCTGCAGCTTGTCTTTGGCGCTGCTGAAATATATTATTTCTTCTATTAATTCCAGAGTTTTATACACTGATGATGGGTTGAGCCGGACGATGGAGAAAAAAATCCTTGCCACTTAATTCGACGTTCCATGGAAACGGAATTTTTCGAATAGATTTAAATTGGTTCTTTGAGATTGATGTATATTTTAAAAACGTTTAACCGCTCTTAGATCTAATTGAATGGAATTGTTTCTTTTTCCTTTTCACCAAAAAAAAAAGAAAATTTACATACACAACTTTTAATTACTCGTTGAATGATTGAAATTCAGTTATATATCGAAAAATTTAAAGGGTAAAGGAGTTATCTAGAATATTTACTAACACGAATTTTTTTTATAGATTTTGTAACAGATACATGTATGAATTAAGAATAGAATAAATAAACATCTTTCTCTAAGGCCAGTTTTTTGTAAATGTTTGTTAAAAGACGATTAAGTGTGTTTTAATTGTTGTTTTATATTAAAATTTATATTTACTTGATTGTTTATATATATATTTTAAAATCTCCCATCTACTTGTACATCAACCATTTTCACTTGTATGTATTAAAAGTCTTCATGTTCCAATAAAAATTGCATTTTGTATATCCAATTTAAGCTGAATTAACCATGCCATTTGATGCTTGGCGTTTAATTATCAGTGATAGAAATCTTTACTTTATAATTGCACCAAAATAATTTCACAACTTAAACACAGAACGATGCACTTTGCATGAACAAGTACTGCAGAAAATTCGCACGAAATATTTTACTAATGCTTTTTAATATATATGAAATTACTTCATGTCCGTGTTAGTTTTTCAGAGTCTCTGTAAATCTGGATAAAGTTCAGTGCATCTTATTGGTTAATATACCTTTTTAATTTATAATTTTGACCAATCAAGATGCATTATGAGTTAAAATTTGATTAGTCGAATATTTCATGACGAACATATTGGACCAATCAGAATGCTTGTAATTCCACCTAAGAATTCCAGAGACTCGTTGCAGATAACTGGTGATGTTTCTTAACGTAGTTGTATTTGTTAATTTGGGAAGACCACAATAAATTCTCAGAGCAAATGTTGTATAACAAATGATAATTTATAAAGTGTTCCAGATATATTTATATGTCATGTTCTCCTGTGACATTATAATAAAATTACCACGATGATTATATTTTGTCTTTCTATTTGAACAACATTGTCAAATAATCCAGGGTGTATCTGTGAGCAGCACTTCCATATCTGTCGTATAATGGCACATATATCAGTATCGACGAAATACCGCAGACTTCTGATCAATTTCTCGTAACTTACAGCAGAATGCATTGAGTGTGTAGGTAAAGGTAGAATCTTCGATTTGCTTGCTTGTAAGTTGAACCGTGAAGTCGTTATAAGATATAGGAAGATGTGGTGTGAGTGCCAATGAGACAACTATCCATCCAAATAACAATTTAAAAAAGTAAACCATTATAGTTCAATGTACGGCCTTCAATACGGAGCCTTGGCTTACACCGAACAACAAGCTATAAAGGGCCCCTAAATTACTAGTGTAAAACCATTCAAACGGGAAAACCAACGGTCTAATCTATTTAAAAAAAAAAAAAAAAATAGTTTATGTACAATATCCTCCTTTCAGAGTAGTCGTCCTAAAGACATGCACATAGATTGGTTGTCTGTCAGACTAGTCTACTCTTAAACTTTAAGGAGGTTAATTAACCTAACCTAATAATGACTGCACAGTTTAGCTAGCAAGCAAGATATTGCATTTCTCTTTCGCACTATAACTTTAGTTTAAGTAAATAGAAATTTATGAAATTTTGACGCAAGGTTTATGACCATACAATGAAGGTTGTGATTGATTTTGGGAGTTTTTATCCCAACAGTTTAGGAATTAGTGGCCAAAAAATGGCCCAAATAAGCATTATTCTTGGTTTTCGTACAATAACTTTACACAATGTTTATGACCATAAAATGAAGGTTGGGATTAATTTTGGGATTTTTGGTCACAATAGTATATGAATAATGGACCCAAAGAGTCCAAAATTAAACTTTGTTTGATTTCATCAAAAAATGAATAATAGGGTTTTTTTGATATGCCGAATCTAACTGCGTATTTAGATTCTTAATTTTTGGTCCCGTTTTCATATTGGTCTACATTAAGGTCCAAAATTAAACTAAAGTTTGATTTTAACCAAAAATTGAATACTTAGGTTTCTTTGATATGCTTAATCTAAACATGTACTTAGATTTTTTATTATTGGTCCAGTTTTCAAGTTTGTCCAAATTGGGGTCTCAAATTAAACTTTGTTTGATTTCAACAATAATTGAATGCTTGGGGTTCTTTGATATGCTGAATCTAAACATGTACTTAGATTTTTGATTATTGGTCCAGTTTTCAAGTTGGTCCAAATTGGGGTCCAAAATTAAACTTTGTTTGATTTCAACAAAAATTGAATTTTTGGAATTCTTTGATATGCTGAATCTTAACATTTACTTAGATTTTTTATTATTGGTCCAGTTTTCAAGTTGGTCCAAATTGGGGTCTCAAATTAAACTTTGTTTGATTTCAACAAAAATTGAATGCTTGGGGTTCTTTGATATGCTGAATCTAAACATGTACTTAGATTTTTGATTATTGGTCCAGTTTTCAAGTTGGTCCAAATTGGGGTCCAAAATTAAACTTTGTTTGATTTCAACAAAAATTGAATTTTTGGAATTCTTTGATATGCTGAATCTTAACATGTACTTAGATTTTTGATTATTGACCCAGTTTTCGAGTTGGTCCAAATTGGGGTCTTAAATTAAACCATGATTTTTGATGTTTGGGCCCGGTTATCAGATAGGTCCACATTGAGGTCTAAAGGGTCCAAAATTGAACTTTATTTGATTTCATCAAAAATTGAATGCTTGGGGTTCTTTGATATGCTGAATCTAAACATGTACTTAGATTTTTGATTATTGGTCCAGTTTTCAAGTTGGTCCAAATTGGGGTCCAAAATTAAACTTTGTTTGATTTCAACAAAAATTGAATTTTTGGAATTCTTTGATATGCTGAGTCTTAACATGTACTTAGATTTTTGATTATTGACCCAGTTTTCGAGTTGGTCCAAATTGGGGTCTTAAATTAAACCATGATTTTTGATGTTTGGGCCCGGTTATCAGATAGGTCCACATTGAGGTCTAAAGGGTCCAAAATTGAACTTTATTTGATTTCACCAAAAATTGAATTCTTCGGGTTTTTTGATATGCTGAAAATAACCATGTATTTATATGTTGGATAATGGTCCATAATAGATAAATGTACAATTTAAAATTTAAAGTTTTTAAAATTAAGTTCTTGGACAACATTCATTATGTGACAGAAACCTGTGTTGTGTCAACTATTTAATCACAATCCAAATTCAGAGCTGTATCAAGCTTGAAGGTTGTGTCCCCAGTGTTCAGGGTTAGAACTCTGCGGTCGTATAAAGCTGAGCCAATGTCAGTGTATATTTTGACCCTGCAGAGGATTTGTCATACTCAATACAACCGCTCTATCTTGTGTCTGAAAACAATTGACTGCTTTATTGGTCAGTATAGTAACTTTTGATATCTGAGGCGCAATGATTGAAACTTGAATATCTTGTTTTGTTCGAGTTTCTCTGTGTGATTCATTGATGTACACTAAGCAAAGCAAAATGAAATTAGAGACGAAAGGTTTGTATAAAGATACATGTTTAAATGATGAAACCGTCCTCAAATACTAGTATACTCATGCAATTGGTTGTGCATTCATTTCATACATTTCGCGCATCAAAACTAGCACTATCTCATCATGGGGTTTACTGCATGGTGCATCTCATACACTATCTCTGTCAACGATTCTGATTAAAACAAAAAAGAAAAAGGAAACATGTGGGGTATATGTCAATGACACAGCAATTCAACATCAAATGGTAAATATGTCATTAATTTTGGATTGATTGGCTGGTGATTGCTTTACACCGTAGAAGCACCAAAGGACTATATCGCACCGGACACTACCAGTATATCATTTATTATTAACATAGCTTAAATAGAGCCACTGAATAATAGATGCGAATACACCAAACAGACCTTGGTTGAATGCAAGCGAAACAAAATTTAAACAAACATGTACTGAATTTGAAGAAAAAGCTGTCCCAGAAAATATTTCACTGGTTTCTTAACGACTTTCATATATTGTTTTCCAAGACGTCTACTAGAGTTTGTTCTGCATACATCGACCACATTCTGCTCTAGAACTAGACAAGTCTAAGGGGTGAAATATCGGGTGTAACATCCTGTTGGCTGGTGGTTTATTTCGAAATTGGTTCTTAAGAGGTAGATTACGGGATTGGAGATTTGAATTTAATAGATGAAATATAAGTTTCATGTACTTAACCGAAAGAAGATGCATATTATCAAGAGGACAAAAAAATGAGTGAAGAAAACAGGCAGTGCCATGTTAAAAATAATGAAAAAACAGCAACTAAGGGATTGCATCTTTGAATTCAAAAGATGTAATGCGATTCAAGTATTAACAAAAAAACAAAATAAAAAGAGGGAGAATATGCCAAGGAGACAAAAATAAACAACAAATAAGTAGAAAATTAAACTGACAGTACCACAGCCAAAAAGAAAAGTGACAAAAAAGACCAACAGCAGTCCACAAAATACACACAATACTACATAGAAAACAAAAGATTCATCAACAAGCACGCAAAACACTGGAGGTAAACTAGGTGCTCCGAAGGGTTAAAACTCTTGCTTCATTAATTATACGATTCGGGATTGTGGCTACAACAAGTCGAAATATATAAAAATAATAGAATAAGAATATTTATTATTCCAATCAAGGGCCTTTGATGGACAGCATGTTATATACACATAACTCAATACATCATGAAAGTAACAGTAAATGTTAATTGTGTACGTAAAACATTCGACAGGATAACTTTAACATGATTATCTGGAATTTTGGTTAAAATAGCTTAATTGTTAGCAGTAAAACACTCTTTAAAAAAGAAACAAAAATTCTGGACTGTCGTCATAATCAGACAATATATACTCCATATGCATGCGCTGCTGGCATGCTGCTACGCAGAAATGTAAAGTTCACAACAGAGATTTACATTTCTGCGTATCAGCATTCCAGCAGCGTTCACAATAGAAACTAGACAAAGTTATGCCCCCGCACTCCAGTCTGAAGTAACTGTATGATAACTGTAGGACCGTTTCTTTGAGATGTTATTGTGTTTGGGAGACATAGTTGATGTCCCGTCAGATGCAAAGTGTTATTTTAAAAAAACTAACATTTAACCACTTATACCCAAAAAATGACTTTCAACTATCTCACAAAAGAGCAAATATTAATAAAAATTTAAACCCTGACTACATGCACACCTTCAATATATGTACAAACAGCCAGCAAAGTTAAACTTTTATAGCATTCAAACTGTAGGAGGAGTTATCTGGAAAAGCTTCTCTTATGCAAGTAAATACTCCAAAAAACTACTAAGTTCGCAACTATCTCCAAAAAGAGCAAATATTTAAAAAAATCAAAACCCTGACACCTTCAATAAATGAACAAGCAGACAGCAAAGTTAAAACTTTCTAGGATTCAAACTGTAGGAGGAGTTATGTGAAATAACCATATACCAATACTGGGACGGACGGACGGATAGGGGTTAAATAGTCTGCTATCCTAACTGCCAGTTGCGGGGGCATACAAATGAAACATTTTTTTTCTCTCAAAATTTTGGAACTTACCAAGTGACAGACGGCTTGCAAGATCTGAATGTAATTTAGAGAATTTGTCTCAACTATTTGCATAGGGTAACTTGTAAAACGTCCTTACCTTTTAATGCATTTTCGACAAAAATATGTTTTACTTCATCAAATTTTCAGTATAACTATGTGGTAGAATTATCCAAGAGACAAATATCAACAAAACAACAACGGGCCATGACACGGCTTTTAACAATGAATCAGCTTAAATTTAATTGTATTGTGAGTTAAAAAGTGCACCGGGATGCCAATACGTGAAAGGGATTTGGCTAGAAATCAATACACAAAGAATTGTTTGCAGATTGCGAAACAACGACAATCATTGCATTACAGCCTTCTGGCTTTAACAGACACACACATAATTAATATGGCGGATCTGTGTGAGTGCTCAAACATTTCCCTACCTGAGACTATGGTGTAACAAATGACACATTAAGGGCATACGATACAGTTACAGAGAAGGTAATGACGTTGCTAACGTAATATGTTATTTTCGCGACGTCAAACTGTGACATATCGGGAAAAGATGCATTTTTCGACTGATTTTTATCATTCAAACTGATTTAATTTGAAAACGAGTTCATAGACCCCTATTTTTCAAAACGGCATTTTGTTTCATTTTGCAGGGAGATTATGTGACCCAAATTTTATAAAACTGTAAATAGAGGATTTTTTTTAATTTTGATAAACATGCAGTAAAAAATGACGTTTTTTCCTCAATTCATGAACATTTGATAAATATAAGTTATTTCTGAATATAAAATTGCATATTTTTTTAGGATACTTATGAAATACATAAATTACTGATTATTTAACAAAAAACAATTTGTGTTTATCTTTTATAACAAAGAAGTTATGTCTTTCTTTCGAAAAAGAAATTACGGCCACAAATCTGAATTTTGAGCAAATATACAAAATTTCGACCTCATTTTACTCAAAAAGTAGCACATGAAGGTATTTTTTTTAATACATATTTGATTTAGTCAGGTAAAAAATAGCCTATATGCAAATTTTCATGAACTTGTAAATACAGGATCGAAACTGTATCGTATGCCCTTAACGTACCGGTATAATTTTAAAATATGTTTCGATGTTTCTATAGAGTATGGTATGCCAGTATTCTATCTTGTATCTTTTCTAGAGTAGGTTAACAAATGTCTAGGTCTTTATATTACTTAACTTTGTAAATTCTGTCGAAAAAACCCAACATTGTACTAGCATTATGAACATTCTGATGTTTTTGTGTTTTATTGGAACCTCTTTTAAAAAAACTATTCCATATCTACAAAATAAAAATTAAGACAGAAGATAATAAAAAGGCGACAACACCATGATGTTGCCAAAAACAAAAGAAGAACAGCATTTTATAAATCACTGCTTGGAAAACTAGACTGACAAATTTATACCCCACATAAATCCGGGTTGACCCATCCCATGTGCTCTGGTATGGTTAAGACATCCTGTACCAAAATACTTCCATAGTGCTTTTTTATGTTAAATATTTACAAAGCTCCCACTAAACTACTTTCTTCAAACTATATTATGGTTTGAAAAGAGTATAATCTATCGTTACTTTATTAGAAATCCAGCAGTAGAATACGCCATCACAAATCAGCAAATGTAATTTTTCAATCTGGCTATATAATAACGTGCATAACTTTTCATGTTAACAGTTGATTTTCTTGAAAACCAATATAAACTGCATTCAAACATATAAGTATACACGACAGAGTTATCTCTCTTGCAGTTGTAGAGCTTGATTGATATCCATCTAAAATACTCTAATCTTTTATCATAGTATTTTTATTACATCTATTCCGAATTACCAAAATTATACAGGTACAGAACCATTCATTCTCAAAAGTTCCTGTTGTTGTGGTTTCATTTCGGAAAACTTGAAACAGTTTGTCTACTTACACTAACGATCCGAATTTCAAAATTTAATTTTAATATACTAAAGATCAGACTAATTTGGACCTGGAAACATCTGATCACTACTAAATGTTCCACTGAGATAAAAATGTATCTTATTTAACATCATTTCTTATTTATCCTTCATTTTTATGCCCCATTTATGGGCATTATGTTTTCTGGTCTGTGCGTCTTCTGTTCGTCCGTTTGTTCTTTTGTCTGTCCCGCTTCATGTTAAAGATTTTGATCGAGGTAGTTTTTGATGAAGTTACAGTCTAATCAACTTGAAACTTAGCATACATGTTCCTTATGATATGATCTTTCTAATTTCAATGCCAAACTAGAGTTCTGACACCCTATTTCACGGTCAACTGAACACAGAAAATGATAGTGCGATTGGGGCAACCGTGTATTATGGACACATTCTTGTTTTTCACTTTTAATCATAAAAAGCGATTTAAATTCAAGCTTTTACTAACAAAATAATGGCAGTTTCCTCCCATCTTTCTCTATATGCATGTATTCATTTGAAATGAAGATGAAAATATCCACGAGCAAGTTCCTGTCTTACGTAGACAATATAGAGTTCAGTCACGGTCCTACATACTTTTCCATTTTTTTTCTTTTTTCGGTGTTCATAGATAATCGTAAGAAATAGTTCTTTACCCATCAAACATTTGAAGACTTGCATTATATAAGCCGAGAAAACGTTAAAAATTTCGATAGATTTCGGGAGCATCTCCCGTGAAAAAATCCGTATAAAAGACCATATAGATCTATGAAAACAGATATATGTTTCAGAACGTAAAAATTCCATGTATAGTTCAAATAAAGTTTCACTATTTATGGCCTGAAAATCACAAACAAATTAACCGTTCTAAATCACTTCCAAACTCGGCTGGAGGCTCTCAAGAGCCTGCATCGCTCACCTGACTTCTTTGGGTTTTTGAAATCCTATAAAAAAAAATCAAATATGGCTGGAACCCTCTAGGAATAACAATTCCCCAGCAGCGACATCAATTCGGTGTTTTGATAATATAACCGAATTTATGCATGGTCCCGATATCTGTTATTGTATTTTCTGTCCAATGCATGTACGATCAAGACGATCAAAATACATTATCAAAGAAATAAAAAAAGAAAACTGCATGAAGCGCATTTCTAGATTCACCATCACCAGGAACGGACAAACCCGAATATTTGAAAGTTATAAGGATGTACAACAACTAAAAGGCAAGTATTTCTAGAGAAAAAATACATATAGATATAGAAAACGGTACCGGCATGACATTATTGTTTATTGACCTTTTGCTTTAGTTCAAACCTTGACAATAATTTGAAATTAAGAAATGCGTCTCCTTGTGAGTTTATTAGGTTTTCTGCAAGAGTATAACCAGTAATGTTCATTAGCTGTTCAGTTTGTAGAAATACAGTCACAGAGTGTGACACGTCCGTTCTTTATTGAAAGCACTTGATAAAGAAACGTTAACTTCAATCTATTAATAAATCTGATCTACCTCAGAGTTGACTGTATTAAATACATTTTTTACTTCAACCAACCGCTTTCATGTATGAAGTGTTTCGAAGTCAAGAACCATACAGTCAATCATCAAAATTTAATAAAGTAACCGCTGAAAAAATAGATGTTTTTGTTATTATGTATTCGGATTTGGAAACGAATGAGTTGAATCTTGGTGTTCATCAGTTCCAAGCTGTAAACATATTGATCAACCACAGTGGATTAATAGAAGTTTTTTCTGCTTCGTTGGATATTACGACAAAACGTTAAGGAACTGTAGACAATTAGTGCGAATATACAAGTCAGGCTGGCTGACTGTGTTAACAAGTAAAATGTTGACGCGTAAATTGAAAATTAATAGTAAAAAAACCAGGTCAATCATGGATTTTTTATTAACGTACAAATGATATTGATTCCTGCTTTTCTGTTCACTAGAGAGGAATACATTGATTTCAGCGTTAGAAAACTTATACCCTGTAGTTTTAATCTTTGTCTGAATAACCATTTTTTTCTCAATTTATCTTTCTCGAAAGGAAAAATCAATTTGCTGGAGCTTTTATTTAACAGATGTGTTCCTTTTAGATTTTAAGCTCTCTCATTAATTCTGCCATAAGACAACCTGTATAGTTAATACGGTGTAATAATGTGTAATGTGATTGCATATTCGTTGTTATATGCTGGCAATAATTAGTCTCTTAATGGCTTCCAATATCCTACATAATTAAAAAACCAAACGCGGGCATTGACACTTGTTGGTTGGTACGGAAAAAATACAGAAAAGGTGAAAATGATTTTTAAACGGAAGTCAGAGATAGTCAAAGCTTAAATAATAAAGGGTTATTTAAGAATTGAATGCTTCTTTTTGTAACTTCATTGGGGTGTAAAAGTGTTGAACGAAGTACATTTTGTATATATATATTATATCTTTATTCTCATATACCAAAGTACAATGGTACAGAGAAATTGTAGCGCTTCATTCTAAAAATGTGCGCACGGTCAACACTTTTGCAACCCTATGAAGTTACAAAAAGAAGCATTCAAAACTTATAATTACATTTTCTAGCTAGGAACTTTTATGAAGTTTTTATTTAATTTATGTACATGTGCACTTTATTGTTGGACCTCGTCTCATCATGAATGATACATTTTATTGTGTTATGAAGTTGACTAAGGAATAACGCGAGATTGCAGTGTAGCCAATCAGAATAATGTATAACGAAACATGCATCTAATGTAATTATAAGAGTATAAATAGTTTTGCGAAAATATGACCAATCATGTCTATATGAGTAAAAAGAAATGGTAATAACCGTAATTGCCAGCCATTTCAATAATAAGAATGTTTTATCATGGTGTCAGCTGCTGGAGACAAATTAAATTTGGAATAGCAAAAAAAAAAAAAAAAAAAAACGAAAAAAGAGGTTAATTACAAGGAAGTAAAATACAAAATAAATTAGTTGATAATTAGAAATTAAAATCCCAGGATTCCTGTTGTATTTAGAAATTATTATATAATATTTCGAAGAAAATTACGTTTAATAAATGTATTTTTACGTCAGAACACTTGTGGGAATAAATAAGAATAATTGACGGGAAAGTTTATTAGTCATTTAAGTATGATAATAGAATAAGCTAGAAAAAATAGTAAGGCTTGGTAAATTTTTCATCAATTAAAACAATTCGAGTTTTAAATATTATAATTATTGATTAGGAAAAACCTACTGGAAACTTTTAATGTCATGTCACAGCAAACTAAAAGAGAATAAAAGAGGGAAAAGAAAAAAACAACACAAGAAGATGGACAAATGAGAAAATTCTACACCAGAGACCAGATGAATTTGAAGTTAATAACTACAGGCCAACGTACGGCCTACAACAATGAACAAAAAGACTAAATTGACGAACACGTATTTATATTTTTACCATGTATAGTTACCTCCTATACATTTCTAGGAATATGATTTGTTAGAAGTGGTGTTGCATAAAAACAAAACGGTACTGAGACAAAATCTTGCAGGTTTCAACAGACGAAGAAATTGATAATTAAGATTGAAATAAATCATTAAACACATTTAAAACTAACAAGTTGTTATTGTTGGCATCTGTTTTTGAAGGATCAATGGAAGTAGTTTCTTTACTTAATGCTAACAGTATTGAAGACTTGCTCATTTTGATAGGTCACTAGTCTAAAATTCACACGTTATGATAGTCGGTAAGAAAAATTCGTTACATAGTGTGCTTGTGGCGTAATACGGTATATAGCTTCAGTTTCCCAATGTTGAACTTTCCATTTCTATGTAGTATATATCTCCCAATTGATGCAATATTCCTGGGCTTGCATTTTCTATCATGATTTCTTTGATAGAGGGTTGCTGCTCACAAGGAAGCCATTAAACCAAGAGTTTTAAATCATCCCCTTCGTAAACTTTTGACCGTTATGAAATAACCGTTTCACAGATGATATTGGATATATTCATTATGTCGTATCTTCAGCCCACTTCCCTTTTCACCACGAATGTGAACTACCGAATTAGACTATTTACCAGGTTTGTCATAACATGAGCACATGTGGAGCAGGATCTGCTTACCCTTCCACAGCACCTGATATCACACCCATTTTTTGTAGGGTTCGTTTTGCTTAGTCTTTATTTTCTATGTTGTGTCTTGTGATCTATTGTTTATGTTTGTCTTTTTATATTTTTAGCAATGGCGTAGTCAGTTTATTTTCGATCTATGAATTTGACTGTCCCTCTGATATCTTTCGCCCCTCTTCTTTGCTTAGGACGGACAGACGAACGGAAAAATAAAGAGATATTTACTAGTATATATGCTAAAACAAATCGGGAGCATATATATGATGAACAAAATGATTTAAGGTAAAGAATAAAGTAAAATAGATGTAAGGAACTTGTTTTAAGATAATGATTTTTTTTTCTCTCAATTATATTCATTAAAAATCTATTTGTTATTGCTTATTAACCATCGATCGTGTCCGTCAATATCTAACTGTTTTTATTTTAATTTTCCGTAATAAAGAAACGGTTGTACTTTTATATCACTGTCCCAGGTTAGAGGGGGGGGGGGATCCCGCTAACATGTTTAACCCCGCAACATTATTTATGTATGTGCCTGTCCCAAGTCAGGAGCCTGTAATTCAGTGATTGTCGTTTGTTTATGTGTTACATATTTGTTTTTCGTTCATTTTTTTTACATAAATAAGGCCGTTAGTTTTCTCGTTTGAATTGTTCTACATTGTCTTATCGGGGCCTTTTATAGCTGACTAAGCGGTATGGGCTTTGCTCATTGTTGAAGGCCGTATGGTGACCTATAGTTTTTACTGTTTGTGTCATTTTGGTCTTTGTGGATAGTTGTCTCATTGGCAATCATACCACATCTTCTTTTTTATATTTGTCACTGACAGCACCAATTGAAAGCGAGACACATAGTTTTTACGAATTCTATTTATACAAGCTATTTTAGTCTATTTGTTTTCTCAAAAAATGCGCTACTCTACAACTATTACGCAACAATAATACATGTGCATTGCATAGCACGAGTAACAATTAATCTAAGGATACATCACCAGCAATATTATATTTGTTAATAGAATGTAAAGGTATACTTTAGTAAATTAACTCCACACATTGAAGAAGATAGATTAAATGGAAACCAGCCGACATTAGCAATTATGTACTTTCAACATTGTAATGGTCAATACCTGGTTTACCATGGTTTCTCACGATTTCAAAGCTATCAAGATTTATTCATATCCTCAAATACATGCAGGTGTACAAGAGGACAATATAAATACAAACATACGATACTATTACACAGCAAGACAAGGCATACAAAACACAAACACCTAACTATGCTATAAAAGACATTTGATAAAATTAGTTTAAGTATTTAATATTAATTTTTGTACGTTACATATAGAAAGCAGACCAGTAAATTTCTTCTTTCTTGGATTCATCTATACATAATAGTTATAGATTATCGTTGATCATCTCGACGAGTTTGATTTGCTCGCTTGAGCCGGTACGGAGAAAGTGAGAAAAGCAATCGAGTTGAAATGACCAATGATTAAGACGACGTTTTCAATTTCTTGGCAATATCATTATCATTATATAACAATAGAGTATAAACTTTGATCTAAGAGCATATAACTTATTGCGAAAAAACAAAGTAAAAATACATTTGACCTTCGAGTGAAAAGATAGCATCAAAAGAAGAATGTAATTATACATTTGCAAATATAAATATTATAAGAGTACTTGTGACTCACTACCAGGTACTTATGTAACATCTGTCAAAAGTTATGCATTGGTGACAGGTATTGTTGAGAATTACACAGTCACCGCGATATTTTATTCTCTTTTCGTGCATGTTCTTGATGTAGTATAATGGGATACACACGATATTCTTAAAATAATAATGCAGACAAGTAAAATGACTGTAAAATAAAAAAAAAAAAAAAAAAAAAACCAACAAACATGTCAAACAATCAGGCAACAATCAAACAAAGAGACATTTTCTGTCTTTGGCTGTAACAGTTGCATTAATAAGTGTTGAAATTTATTAAATCCGGCACCAGTAGCTGCAATTCATCATCTTTTCTCACCGACCTTTTATCAGCTTCACAGACACAAACTTTAGTTGTAAATTTGAACGGAATAGGCGAAGAAATACCAGAACAACAGCAGCACCAAAAAAAAAAATACACCCAAAAAGATACACATTTAAAGAGTATACCTGAAAAACGTGCAAAAGCAAATGATTTGGAAGTTATTATGCAAATCCACCCGAACTATTCGAATTCCTAAAAGTGTAAGTAAGCACATTAACCCGGTAACAGATCCCAACGCACTTCGCCAATCACTATATCTTGTTATCAAGCTGTCAAAATTTGATATAATAAACTAGAAGTCAATCAACCTCATTCAGGGCAAATTTCAGTTCTGCTGTACCTGTCGGTAATGGCTTTAAATATGCCGTGTTCTTAGAATTTTATTTGTTTTTAACTGTATAATTTGATTTTGTTTTTATCTAGAAGCTTGCATTAATGTCATTAATATTGAATTAGCAGATATACCAATAAATCAAGGTAATTCCATTTTTTAAAGCTCTCAAAGACTTCTAAGCACGGAATCGAAGATCAAACAAGATTACCAAGCTTATAGGTGGAGTGGCGGGAATATTAGCAGACGACAATCGCGTAATGTCTTGATTGCATGCTATATGTATAAGGCTATGTTTAAAGTCATTTCAATTTAGCATTTGTTAACTTAACACTTGTCAATATAAGTCATAAATATGAAAATTGATAATATTTCTTTGTCAACGCTTAACCTGAAAACCATTCATTAAAACCGCAAAAATAGTTTTTCTTAGACAATTTATCTCAATAACAGAGTATCAGTATTAGCCGAAGAAGAAGAATTTTAAATAAGAAGTTGAACGAAACTAATCGAGTTTGGTGTGAATGGGGGAAATGGATATTGATCCATTCCGTGATTGACACAAACGGATGCAATGTCGCGCGATGACATGAGGACAATGTTAAAGGTGTTTCTTCGAGTAAGACATCGTTAACAATTACAAGTAGAAAATTGTTCCATTAATCGTTACATCAATAGAGAACAGTGATTAAGGGGAAATGTTATGATTGGATGATGTCAGTTTCGAAACATGATACAATTGCAGACGAACCTTCAATCAAACTTACGGCTGCTCTAAATCAGAGACGAATAAAGGTGATGCACCGAAATAGATAACCGAATGTCAATCGTATAAAATGAAATTGATTGGATTTACATAAAATAATGATGTTTTATCGCTGAAATATACAATTTTAATTGATGATTGAGAGAAAAATTAACATAGATAAAATCATATCATTCCAAAATCGAGATTTTTTTATACATAGCATAATTTTTCACTGGAAAAAGTTCAAGAACAGAAAAAGTTGTAGTTATGGTAAGTTGATTTATTATTTTAATTAATATGCATATCTTGCATCAAAATTGATTAGCATTATTTAATAATAACTTTGCAGCATGTTTCATAACATCTTTCACTATGCTTTCTATTTTTATCACTGGTAAAGCTATTTAAAGAATATATTAATTTATATCTACTATTTTAAGCGATGCTAATTGTGATTAACAGTTATATCAAAGCAAACAATATATCTGTATTGATTTAAGGGTTTTGTTTTTCAATGAAAATGTGTTTTTTTTTACAAGTATCATGGAAAGAATAAGACATTGCTCATTGTTGAAGGCCATACCGTGACCCATAGTTGATAATTTCAGTGTTATTTGGTCTCTTGTGGAGAGTTACCACATTGGCGATAATTCCACATCTATACTGCGACCTATCGTTGTTAATTTCTGTGTCATTTGGTATCTTGTGGAGTTTTGTCACATTGGCGATCATACCACATCTTCGTTTTTAAGTACTTTTTTATATTGTTTATTGAGGGTCAAGATCTATGACTCTTTTTTCTGTAAGGTGCTTAATTCCATTAAAATTTGGAAATTAATTTTTATTATTGTTTTAAAAATTTCCTTCGAATTTTGATGTTCTGTATTTCTTTGGGAAAAGGGACGTGTGCAGAAGTGGCATATAAGACGGCATTCCCATTTGCAACCACTAATTTCTTATTCTTAATTCTTTAGGTATTTACATTCTTTTTGTGTTCTTTTGAGAAGAAGATATATATGGGACAACATCCCCAAGTACATTTGGAACCACACAGAGGCAAATCAAGCCATTCAAAAAAAGGGTCGGGGTCAACCATGTGTCCGTATTCAAAGGCATTGGTCGCCCCTCCCCTACACCTGAATCTGACAATGCCACAAATTAAAGAAACAGAGCTTTAATTGATATTCTGTATCCTGAATGTCACTTGGAGGTTTTTGCAATTGTCGACGAGCTGAAAATATCATGCCTTGACTTACGTGAAAGCGATTACCTTAGTTTTTCGGATAACCTTTTGTTAATGTTTTGAAGCAAGTTGTACATGCATAATCTTCTAAAGATTCGACTCTGAGTGTGCTAGTACCTATGAATGAACCTTTCAGGTAAAACAGTTTTTGAACAAATTACTGCCCCATTAACCTAGTGAACTTCAAATTGATAGTGTATCACAATTCTACAACTGCAAGCTCGTGCATGTCGTATCAGCTGAATAATCTTTACTACAAATATATATAAATAAGAATAGAACTTGATGAGAGAAAAAAATATTAATCAAAAGTTGAACAATCTAGTGTCATAGATTTTTTTACTGAAATGAAAAAAATAAATCTACATTTAGGTCAGGCATGGGAGCTGAATCGGTTGTTTCCGTTATTTCAAAAATGTGGGAGTTTTGATTGCCCGGGAGAACATTATTTTAATCATTTAGTGAAAATGTGAAACTTTTTTTATACTTTTCCTTTTTCAAACCTCTTATAATTTTAAAACAAATGGAACACATGATTCCCATGGACATGCACACTGCAAATCTTCCAGAAACGAGGACAAATATTATCGAGGAGGAACCGTAGCACATTGTGAACGTTTTGTATTTTACTTCAATTTTCAAGACCAGTCTCGTGCGTTAACTCGATATAAAGGGTAGGAAAATTGATAACATCGAAGTCTGGGAAAGAGCGGGGTATGATTAATACAACAAATTGTGTTTTTTTTTAATCTGCATTTAAAGTTTATGATTGAAAAACTGCGTTTTTATTAAGGATTCCTTATCATTTGAAAGAAAATAATTAGCTAGATTCTTCTTGAAGACCCCTTTGTGGCCTTCGGCTGTTGTCGGCTTTATGGTCGGGTTGTTGTCTCTTTGACACATCCCCCATTTCCATTCTTAATTTTATCTTTTTGCATTTGTTGCGCGTTTCACTTAATGTTACAGTTCTGTGAAATCGGTCAATATTACAAAATACTGGGAGCCGACATGTATGCAAATTTCGTAAGCAGATTTTTATCAAAGAACTATACAGACGTCTAAGTGATAGTTTTGATGAAAGAGCGATAAGCACTATTGACTTCAGGTTGGTAGTATATTCTAATACCCTTTATCATGTTTATACAGACGATGTTTCGAAGCATCGAAAGCTAACAGTTGAGTTTAATTTAGAGATATGTAAAACATAGTGGCATACACTAAAGAAATAAGGCTTTGTCTTGATTTTCGTGTATTTAATGTGTGTTGCTTGTGAAAGATACATCTATCGCCCTTACCTATGAATAGCACATAAGTTCCGAGAGATGATATATCACTCACTTATTAACAAATGATTAACTTTTATATTATTCATATAATATGTGTTAATAGGTGATTATAATCTATACAGTGTTTCAACTGATTTCGGCCAATTAATGCATTACCCTATTTCTTTCCTTGATGATCATTATTTGGCAACTGGATTGTTTACATATGCATCCAATGACTATCAAGATCTTTATTTTTAACCATGAGTATTACGTTAGCTAAAGCGTTGATGGGCTTCAGATGATCAGTGCGATTAGGGCAATTCTGTACCTGTGTTTTTCCCTAAGCATATTCTCAGTTTATTCGTATACATTTGTATTTGGGAAACTAAAAATAATTGATAATGAAGAAATAAAATTGAATTTACCATTTCATTAAAATTAATTTTATATTATGCAAAAAACTTTTTTTTAATCTCAACCATGCATTTGGAGTCTAACTAGACAGCATAATAGACGTATTTACACTTGTATGCAAATTTGTCCGCCATTACATAACATCACACAGGTTCCCGTAAACTTTGACTTCATAATTCAAAACATATGACGTCACAACTAAAAAGTGATTGTTGCTTGACGTCAAAAGGTTATTTGGAGGTGATGTAAGGTCATTTGGAGGCAAGATACAGCTAAATACCAAAAGTGTAAATACGTTTATGTCCTTCCAGGCAAACAATGAAAGAATAGTTTCAGCAACTAAAAGGTCACCTAGGGTGAGTCCCAAAGGGTCATGTGAGGTATTGCCGTAATGATTTTGAATAATGTATGCAAACTTTTCCCTTTTAATCTTCTGTAAAATCTTTTGTGCAATCTAACATGTCTTAAACCAAAATTATCAGGAATTATCATATTTGTAGGTTCTTCCAAATTTTTTTTGGGGTGTGGGTCTGAAATTCATAGTTGCAAGGGTCGAACTGTATTCTGATTAAATGAAATTGCAAATAATTAGGAAATTCGTTGCATATTTATCTAAAACATTGTAAAAAATAATCTATTTTGAGTAAAATGAGTTCTTGTTGAAAATCAGAATTTAAAGTGACGACCACCACCCTCTGTGCTTTCGAAAATTTATTTTAAAGGTGCATTTGTTTGCACTTGATCTAAGTCAGGAACCTGATGTTCAGTGTTTGTTTTTTGTTTATATGGTTTCTCGTTTCTCGTTTTTTTATAAAGATTAGACCGTTGGTTTTGGTTACCCTGTTTCGTTTTTTTTTCACTAGTCATTGACCAGCCCTTTATGGCTTGCTGTTTGGTATGAGCCAAGGCTCTGTGTTGAAGGCCATATACCTTGACCTATCATGGTTTACTTTTACAAATTGTGAAATGGATTGAGAGTTGTCTCATTTGGCACTCATACCACATCTTCTTATATCTATGTAACCTCGAAGATCTTGTGAATTGGTTATTATGCTGAGACATCGATAACTATTTCAAGTTCAATGATTCTTGCATTCAAATATCAAAGGCATTTTTTCTTAATTTCAATTGAATCATACACAAGGAATTAATCAAGTTCAATCCATCATTTTTTTTTTAAAGATTTAATATGTCAAGGATCAAATCAATTTAAATGAGTGCATCACGTCTAGAAAAAAATAATTATGTCAAATGAATTTCAGAGTTCATTCTTAGAACTTTTTGAGGAGAAATAAATTGTATTAAAGCAATGTTCTTAAACATGAAAAAAGAGAGAAAGAAAAACAAATTCGCATTTTTTATCCCATGTTTTTTTAGATACCCTATCTTTATTAAAAAAATATGTTTTGATACCGAAACATTAAAATCCATTTTAAGTACTAATAGATCGTGTAAAGAAGAACACATATAAGCCATTTACCTTTTAAGGGAGAGTTTTGGAAGCTGACGAAGTTTGAACTGAAAACCCAAAGGATGAACACTAAAAGTATAATACACTCCGAATCATACGACAAAGGGTGCAGATTTCGTCATCAATTATAGATATGATAAAGAATAAACTTTTACGTATCATCACTCAGCAGGTTTTCGATTATGTAAGCCTAAGTGGTTGTTTGATATACTTCGAATACAACTTATTCTGCACTTACAATCCTGTGCTGTTTAGATGAATATGTTTACCTATATACGCCTTTGAAATACAAGATTGGTTACACAATAGGATACATTTCCTATGGTAAATTGTCTTCATTTCACTAAAAGTCGTCATCTTATCTTTTGCTGGTTTAAAATGGCAAAGAACACTTTTACAGAAGATAATGAAAACTACGTTTGGCATGTGTCTCCATAATCGTATTGCAAACCAACCAATCAGCAATAAAAAAATAATTTCTATTAATTTTAATGATCTTCATTATTCGAGTTTCAAGGTTCCATACATCACTGAGGACCTTAATGATTTACATCACCTCACTCTCCATTCAAAATTAAAATTTACGTATATTTCATCGACTATCGGATCATACAATCATATTGATTTTAAAAGTTGAAATGTTGATTTAGTTAGCAATGGCCTTCTTTTACATTTTTCGTTACATACTAAACATTTGCCGAAATTATTTAAATTGATTGTTCTATTAAGTCATCTTTCAATATTTGTATCTTGGTGACATGGTCAGAAATACTACATTATATGCTACAGCCCTTTAGTATACACATGCATCTGCAGCCGTGTGATACTGGTGGGTAGTTTCATTATAGGCATGTTTCATTTAATACGTTATTTTGATTGGCTGACAGTAATTTTGCGTCATTCTGAAATAAACCTCGATTTTAAAATGAAATGCGAAGTTCACAATAACACAATCTTAAACAATGACGTGCATATTTAAATAAAAGAAAAAAACTTGATAGAAATCGTGTTTTCGTGAAGTAGCAAAAAAATGTAATTATAAATATTGAATGCCTATTTTGTTAATTTCTTATGGTTGTAAAAGCGTTGGCAGTGTGCATATCGTTTCAGAAATCATACGCAATATATTACGGTTAACGCTTTTACAACCCAATAAATTCAAAAAGAAGCATTTAATTTAAAGTGAGACGCAGTAAGAATTTTCTGAAACTAGTCTATACGTTAAATGAAATCAAGACAATTTTACCCTTTTTACCTATTTTAAAGGACTATTGTGATTTCTGGGTGGCAAAATTCTAAATTTACTACTGGTTGTTTACATAGAACTAGATATATCTACAATCAACGAAACCGTATTTATCAACATTAACATTCCTTCCGTAATTCAATGGAGGTAATGCAACACAGATAATTACAAATTACTATTTTTTTTTAATCAACTGAATCTAGGTATACATACAACTGTTATTGATATAAACTCTTTGGTTATACTTCGTCGCCAAAATCGTGCATATGAAATAAAGGAAATGGGGATTATACATTGAAATGATGCGACAACTCAACAACACAACCTGAAATATAGAGTTCAACGGTTTTTATATCGCATCAAACTCTAGATATCCTTGTATCCACCAATACCGTATCGTATTTATTACAATTGGTCACCCCCACACAAATATTGTTTTAAGTTTTTCTCTCCCATTTTTTTTTTAATCTCGACCAGTTGAATAACCACACAAATTAGCACGCCCAAAAAGATAAGTTATTCAATAATGTCAGATTTACAGACTTCAAAACACAACTACAAGTATAAAAAACACTCTGTAGTACTGATTACTGAACAGAGAAGAACAAAATTTCTTTTTTAAAAACTAAGAATATTTTACCTGCTGATGTAGAAATTTTGCATTTTATCAATTTAATGTTGACAGCTCCATTTCAAAATTGATTTCATTTTTATGAACGGTGAAGAAAAACATGACCTATCAAGTGAAAAGCGGAAAGGAAATTGACCTGTCGATTGTTGAAAACTGTATGTTGCCCTTTAGATATCTTATAATTTTTGTTATTTGTTGGGTTGATGACCCATTGACTTGTATCCCGCATATTCTTTATTCGCTTTATTTTCAAAACATTGCAAAATATGTCATTTGCTTCCTCCAGGTCAACATTTGGTTTTCAACAATAAACATGATAAAACAGCGTGTCCAACATTTTCGCCCCAATTTGAGTAGAGCACTATATACTCTTGTAAAACAATACCTATACAGATGATACCATGGCATTGAGGACCTAAAATGCCGCCAGATATTGATACATACAGCTTAGGTAATCGATTCCTTGGACCTTGGACCTGTAAACAGTTTTATGTTGAATTGTACCTAATGTAGGTCTGTTTCAGGTCCATCATATTTTTATTTTTATTTTCCTTTGTCACGTTTAGGGGCTTATTGAAATACAACACTTGGATTGAAGGAAAAAAAAAAAACCGACACCATGACCAAGAAAAAAAAAAAAAAAAAAGACAATTACAAGTTGAGCCACATGTTTTAGTTCAAATGCACCTAATGCAGTCCTGTTTTTCCAAACCTGTTTATTTTTTATAATCTTGTCTTCTATATGGTCGGTTTGTAGTGCAATTTTGAAAGATGATATAATTACATATCCAATAATTACTGTCAAATGGAAATTGATAGATTGAATATTTTCTTTCACGTAAACTCTTTTGAACGCTATATTTCGCAAAATAGTATTATTCTGTAAGACTAATGTAATATAATAACTGTAAAGTTATCTTGAAGAACAATAATGTCACTGAATGTTATCATCATTCTGATAAATAAAGAAAAAATAATGTCACAGAATGTTATCATCATTCTGATTAATACTGAAAATAAATGTCAGAAGATATTCTTAATTTTGATAAATACTGAAAAAATATAATATTATCGAGTTCTGAGTACAAACAATTTCGTTCGACTACCCCTTATATCGAGGTTTGATCTAGTTCCTAATACCGCCATGCAAGGACTACCGTGAGACATCAATTACACGAGGGTATCACCAGCTCAGTAGTCAGCACTTCGGTGTTGACATGCATATCAATGATATGATAATTTTTATAATTTCCTGTTACTAAACTTTGAATTTTTGGAAAAACTATGGATTTTCTAATCCCAGTAATATATTACCTTAGATGTATTTGGCACAACTTTTTTGGAATTTTTGGTCCTCAATGCTCTTCAACTTTGTACGTGTTTGGGTTTATAACTATTCTTATCTGAGCGTCACTGATGAGTCTTATGTAGACGAAACGCGCGTCTGGCATATTAAATGATAGTCCTGGTACCTTTGATAACTAATTATACATGAGGATTTCACTTGCACAGTAGTCAACACTGTTGTGTTGATTAGCAATATCATGCATTTGGTCATAAATATAAATAAATTGTCTACAAAACTTGGAACATTTAAAAAAAGTAAGAATTTTCTACTTAGAAATTGATTTATTAGCTTCATTAACCCGTTTGAACTTTTGGGTTCTCAAATTCTGTATTTGAAATATTATATAAATTAATAAATTCCAGCTCAAACTGTTCTGTTAAGAGCTTTTTTTGTATGGCCTCTTAATATTTTGGTCACATTATGATAAAACTGTTCTAAAAAACCTTGTCGTGAAATGAATTCGGTTCATACCTTTAAATTAAGATTAGATTTTTACAGCCTCAAGATCATTTGCGAAGTGCTCCACAGGAATGATTTCACCTAATGTAACTGTGTCATAATATTCAAAGTTTAACATACAACACGTGAAGAGCAATGCAATCGATTTCAAACATCTAACTTGATATTAATTTTCATAGCTTCAATATCTTAACAGCAGTGCTAAACCAAGAGTTATTTCACTCAATGAAATGGTGTCATACGATTCAACGTTTAGCATGTTCGTCTATATCTGTTCTACTTCGACATAAACTTTTCCCCGTGTTTAACTACGTGTATCAGCTTGAAAACCAGTGTTGTTTTTCATTTTTTTTAAATCACCTGGCCCAAAGGGCCAAGTGAGCTTTTCCCATCACTTGGCGTCCGTCGTCCGTCGTCGTCGTCGTCGTCGTCCGTCGTTAACTTTTACAAAAATCTCCTCTGAAACTACCGGGCCAAATTTAACCAAACATGGCCACAATCATAATTAGGGTATCTAGTTTAAAAATTATGTCCGGTGACCCGGCCAAACAACCAAGATGGCCGCCATGGCTAAAAATAGACCATAGCGGAAAAATGCAGTTTTTGGCTTATAACTCAAAAACCAAAGCATTTAGAGCAAATCTGACAGGGTCAAATTGTTTATCAGGTCATGATCAATTTGCCTTGAAATTTTTAGGTAAATCAGACAACCTGTTGATGGGTAGCTGACCCTGAATTGGTAATTTTAAGGAAATTTTGCTGTTTTTGGATATTATCTTGAATATCATTATGGATAGAGATTTACTGTAACCAGCAAAAATGTTCAGCAAAGTAAGATATACAAATAAGTCAACAAGACCAAAATGGTCAGTTGACCCCTTTAGGAGTTATTGCCCTTTATAGTCAATTTTTAACCATTTTTCGTAAAACTTAATTGACTTTTACAAAAATCTTCTCCTCTGAAACTACTTAGCCAAATTTAACCAAACATGGCCAAAATCATTATTAGGGTAAATAGTTTAAAAATTGTGTGCAGTGACCCGGCCAACCAACCAAGATGGCCGCCATGGTTAGAAATAGAACATAGGGGTAAAATGCAGTTTTTGGCTTATAATTCAAAAAGCAAAGCATTTAGAGCAAATCTGACATGGAGTAAAATTATTTATCAGGTCAAGATCTATCTGTCTTGAAATTTTTAGATGAATCGGACAACTCGTTGGTAATTTTAAGGAAATTTTGCCGTTTTTTGTCATTATCTTGAATATTATTATAGATAGAGATAAACTGTAAACAGCAATAATGTAGAGCAATTTAAGACCTAAAAATAAGTCAACATTACCCCTTAGGAGTTATAGTCCTTTATAATCAATTTTTAACAATTTTCATACATTTTCTACTGAAACTCCTGGGCCAAGTTCATTATAGATAGAGATAATTGTAAGCAGCAAGAATGTTCAGTAAAATAAGATGTACAAACACATCACCATCACCGAAACACAATTTTGTCATGAATCTGTCTGCTTCCTTTGTTTAATATTCACATAGCCCAAGGTGAGCGACACAGGCTCTTTAGAGTCTCTAGTTTAAATATAGATTAGAACGTTGGTTTTCCCGTTAGAATGATTTTATAGTAGTCAATTTTGGGGCCCTTTATAGCTTGCTGTTCGGTGTGAGCCAAGGCTTCGTGTTGAAGGCCATACCTTTACCTACAATGGTTTACTTTTATAAATTTTTACTTGACTGTAGAGTTGTCTCATTGGCATTCATACCACATCTTCTTACATCTATATAGGAATCTTAAAATGTCCGAAGAGGATGTGGTAGAACAGAAGATATTAAACAATGGCCGTGTATATATTACTTTTATGTTAGACAATATATGACCATTAATTACGTGATGTATCTGTCAGCTTGACCGACTGATGTCTGTTGATGACTCTCTTATCCTACAATTTAATTAATCTATGTATTTATATCATTAACACTGGTTATTCTCGTGTTAACAATGTTTAATGAAATCCGAATTCGATCAAATAATACGAACATATACCATTAAGATATATATGGCATAGGTCGTCTCTAAATGAAACATCATCGAAATTAGTTCAAGGCTTTGAATTTTTCATATCAAACTTAATGCATTTGTATTTTTTTCAACGAAGAAAAATAATGTTTCCTGCATGATAATTAAACACTAGAATCAACATTGGGAAGCATATCCCAGATGTTTAATCTGACATTATGATTTGCAAGAAGTCTAAATAGTATATAGATAGATATACAATATAAGTTGTTATGACAGGTATATTTCAGACCTACCTTGGATGAACATTTCGATAATAGTGCAATAAATTTTCAAAACTTTTAGGAAATTTGTTCCTCATCTCTGTACTTTATTTGGCCTTTTTAACTTTTGGGGATTCGAGCGTCACTGATGAGTCTTTTGTAGACGAAACGCTTTCTGGCGTAAATACTAAATTTAATCCTGGTTTCTATGATGAGTTTATTTATGAGTATACACTAGTATTGAATTCACCAAGAAAGGAACAATCTTAAAGAAGCTGTTCAAAAGATTGAAATGGGCAGTACACTATCCTAAAATTAATAGAAGAAAAGATTTGAATACAATTTGATATGAATATGAATTTGCTATCTAAAATTTTCTTGGGGCAGGAAATTGCAGCAGCCATTAAAATCCTTGCAAATTAGTAATAAATGTCGACAGTTTTATAAAAAAAAATCCTAACTAACCTATTGTTCAGTTTTGATTTATTCGAAGATATTCTATTGTAAGAATAAAAGCAGCACAGTATTAATTCAATTCCAGGTATTTCGTTGTAAGTTCTTATTATTTATACAACAAACGTACCATGAAACTGGTTTTGAAACCGATAAATGTAATTTTAATGAATTAAGGAAATTTCCAGATTAACCTTAATCCTATAGTGGGTGTACCCGTTTAAAAAGTGATCCAAAATCGTTGCCGACAATCGCCATTGTCTTAGTATTTAGCTATAACATAAGTTTCTGATGAATTATTGAATAATTAAGCTTGATTTTAAAAGATTTTTGATGCTGAAACTTTTTTTCTAAATTAAGTTCACATAAACGTATAAAATCAGATTCGATCCACCATTGTAAATATATAAAAAAAAATGCCATTACCAAATCAGGGATATGACCGTTTTTATCCATTCTTTTGATGTGTTTGAGCTTTTGATTTTGCCATTTGCTTAGGGTATTTCCGTTTAGAATTTTCTTCGATATTTTTGCTGTTTTGCTTTTTTCACACCTATTCTATAATACCCTATGGAAACATTAAGTGATTGTCATTCAAGAAATAGATTCGTTGCAGTAAACCCTAGTTCATCTAGGTCAACCCTTAATTCAGAAGGTGTTTATTTATATTAGGCAACGCCTAACCTGTCGACATACCAGGTTCCATTCCGTTTCAAGTTCGAGTGATTCCGACAGGTTTCTCCCTTGGTGTGTTTGTTATAAAAATTGACTCAAGCATTTTGAACAACTGTAAACTACTCAGGCTTCTTTTTTATAACTGTTTTTGTCACAATTTTTGGAGATTTGATTTTAAAAGCTCTATTACTTTATTGAAACGCACCACATCTGGTGTATCAAATTTATAGCCAGGTATATTCGATAGGTTTAACCCAACATCTGATAATACCTATATAAATTTTCAAGACTATGATTTGCAGTTACCTGTCGTTCAATGTTTTCCTTTAAACGTATTGACCATGGTTGAGGTCAAACTAAAACCATCAGCGAAAGAAAAATCGACTTATATATGTTTTCTGTACCAATCTCTATCTTTGATAAGCTTAGAAGACATTGCACTTTGTCACCAAATATGTCAGCAAAGTTCTTAAAACCAAATCTAGGTTAAGTATTTAGGTCATTTCATTAAAAAAAAATTGAGAAATATTTATGTACTTCAAAAATGTCAAATGATTTTATGCAGATGTCAATTATTGAGGTCATGTCATAAAAATTTTAAAAATATTCGTGTGCTACAAAAGTGTTAATTTTGTTGTCAAAAAAGTTTCGAATTTCAAAGAAAATAAACGGAAGTTTTAATCCATAAAATATTTTCTATAATTAAATTTGTGAACAAGGGATAAAATAAAGAGAGATTGTGGTAAATGCAAAATGTAACATGATTTCACTGTGGTGTTACGCAAGCATAAATTACACTTTCGAACGCACAATTACAGTTCGATTCGGTCTTTACTGGTACGTTACATAAACATACAATTGGCTGTCATGTTGTGCACTAAACAAGAAATACTAAATTGTAGATAGTGTAAATAACATGTATAGATTGACTGGTAGCTGAATGTTTGACAGGTTTGAATTTACTGAAATTAATGGACGATACCATGGTGGACGGCAATCGTAAATAATAGGCGTAAACTGACAACACAATAGTCCAAAGAATAAAAATCAAAACGACAAACAGCAGTATACATCAGACTTCACGAAAAAAACAAAAGGTTCATCAACACGACCAATATAATTGTTTCCTATAGATGGTTGATTATCTCATTGCAAATATATCGTTGTCGTCTTAATCTTAACATGATTTGTACTTTGTTTATCACACGTGTCAGCAACATTCTGAAAATCAAATTTAATTCAATAATAAAGTTTTAGTCATTAAATTTTGAGAAATTTTCTTGTACTTCAAACATGTTAAGTTTGATGTCAAAAAAGTTTTCAAATTCAAAGATGGCAATCGGAAGTTTTAATACATAAAATGATTTACTTCAATTGTTTGCAAAGACAGCAAACAAATGCTCATAATTTCATTTGACAAATGAACAAATGACAAATTACAGAAATATTAAGATCAGTGCACATATTACATGATCATACTTTTGGATTACGTAAGCATACATTACAGATCATTACATTTTAGAAAGCATAATCGCAATTCGATTTGGCCTTAAACAGGTCGAGAACTCTAGATTTTCTGACGTCAGAATATATTTGCATAGTAATTTCCAAAACACAAGGACAATATGGCCTTGAAAAACTGACCAATCGGCTCAATGAACTACAATGCATTGTGGGCTACTACGAGTAAACTACTACTTAAAACACGTGGAATTAGTGGGAAAACAGTCAACTAATATATTGTCTGGGACTCTCATTACCAAAGTTTTTATTTTGCAAATATATTTAATGTAAAATATATAACGTAATCTTCAATTTGCATGCTCAGATTAAAAAAGTATTGTTTATTGGCTTCACGATTCGACTTTCTTTTTCGCCTTGCAAAAGTAGTTGAACCGGTTTTGTGCATTGTTATGAATTGAACCTGCATTTATTTCACGACGTGACACAGTGAAATATCAAATGAAGTGACCACTGTCCAGTAAGAAAATCATTTGAGCTCTTTTAAACCTGTATAATGTCATTCCAAAATCATGTCTGCCTAAAAAAAAAACGGAAACTTTTATTGAAACACTTGTTTCTGTACTGAATGTGTATTTTTTTTTATCAGGACCTGAACTAATAGTAAGAACATCACGATATTCAGTATGCTAAAAACATTTGTGTTATGAAAGCGACAGGGGCGGATCCAGCCATTTAAAAAAAAAGGGGGGTCTAACCCTGGACAAAAGGGGAGGGGGTTCAAACTACATGTCTCCATCCAAATGCACTGATCGTTCTAAAAAGGGGTCCATCCCCCGGAACCCCCGCCCTTTTGGATCCGCCACTGAGCGGGTACAGTATATAGCTCAATACATATTTTATAGTTTCATCCATCGATAATATCCGTTTGTTGCTAATTTTATCACAAAATATACCTCAGAGGTATTTTTTTTGTTGTTCGGCTGCTGTCCTGTTGACATATGTAAAAAATCTCCAATTTTAAAAGTCTCTGGATCATAGTGGGTGCCATATTACCTATTATTTTTTTCTTTCTAAAACGTGCTTTGTATATAAAAATAAGAAGATGAAATATGAGTGCCAAATGAGACATCTTTCCAAAAAAGACATACTTTAGTAAAGTAAGCAGTCATAGGTTCAATGCTGAAAAGTAAGCTATTAATGACCCAAAAATTACTTGTGTAAAACAATCCAAAAAAAAAAAAAAAAAAAAAAACGTGTTACATATTTGCTTTTCGTTCATTTTTTTTTTATAATTAAGGCCGTTAGTTTTCTCGTTTGAATTTTTTTACATTGTCATACCTGATACCGGGGCCTTTTATAGCTGACTATGCGGTATAAGCTTTGCTCATTGTTGATGGCTGTACTGTGGTCTATAAATGTTAATTTATGTTTCTTTTTGGTCTCTTGTGGACAGCTGTCTCATTGGCAATCATATCACATCTTTTTTTATTATAGATCCAACGCCGCAATTTTAACAAAACATATCAAAATTTCCACCTTGTCGAACATACATATGGATAAAATCATTACAAACTATTTCCTAATGCATGTAGAGCAACACTTTAGTTAGCTTGCTTGCTTTGTTTGTATATTGTATAAAATATAAAATATACAAGTTAAATTATGCCTATATACATATATTTAAAAAAGATGTCAATCTTATTTTCAAAGCTTGTATAAACAACTATGCAAACAAAGCAAGCAAGCCAACCAAAGTTTTACTTCGCAGGTATGAGAAATAGCTGTAATATTTTTATTCAGTTTGGCAAATGTCCGAGCCCGTTAAAAAACTAACATACTGAAACTACAGTTGCTGACTTCGCTACCTTCAAAACAAAGGGAACAGTTTGGAAGTCCCATATACTGAAATGTGACAAAAAAAAATACTTATAGATTTTGTTAACACTGCCATGTATGTAAATATTTCTTCGCCTTTTTTGTGAACACAAAATTCAAGGATCCCACATTTGCCGCTTTAATTATTTATACGAACATTTCTATACTCGTGAATATCAGCACCAGCTGTTATCGACGGCTTACTTAACACTTTTGAGTTTGTCTCATGGCTAATTGTGTTTTTTCGCTGTTGTTTCGTTGTTGTCTCACTCTGGTAGACAAATACATAAAATCTCTGTGCCATCATCAAACATGTTAATGGCTATATATCGGGTAATTCAAACCCTTTTTTCTTCGCATAGAAACAACTCTTCTTTAATCTGAGCATGGAAGTAATACTTTATATCACGAACTATGAATGAGGATACATAAAATGAAAAACTAAGTGAAATTGTGAATCCCGCATTGCACGAAAAAATGTGTTGTATTTCAGTAAATAACACGTGTTCTTGGTTGATTGTAAACACGTAGTAGTCCATCATGCATTGTGACTCATTTAGTGGATTGGTCAAAAACCTAGGTAAAAATGAATTGCGTCACATGTAAATAAACAATTACATGTGCGAGAACATAAGTATGCTAATTTATGCATTTCCATATAAGGTAGTGGTCCTGACCTGTTAAATTACAGGTAACATAAACATTCATTTAACGTCCATTTTTCGCGCTAAACAATAAATACTAGATTGTCGAAAGTGACGGAACATATATGTTCTATCTTAGAGCGTTTTTAATTTATTTGTAAGAATATGAATATATACATATATAGTTAGAAAATCTTCATAATACCTCAGTATAAAGCTTCATAATTTCAGATCTAATGTAAATAAACAAAATGACGTTTAGTTCATAAGTCATTGTGACAAATGAATTTGTTGGTAGAAATAAAATTGTCGGTCAAGAAGGTTATATAACTAAATAATAAAAACTACCTTTTTAATTTTTTCTCTAATATACATTTCATAGATTGAACCCACATTAAGGTTACATGTACATTAATTCTGATTATAGGTGTTGAGTTCTAAAATACATTTAATAATGTGTATGTGCTTATATCCTATAGGAATCTTGCCAGTTTTTGTCTCTTGTTGAGAGTGTGGTGTTATTTGATTTCATTTCGAATAGGTAAATTAATTGCGAAATGCATAACAGTCGGTAAATATGACTGCATTTAATAACGTAAATTAATACCAAAAAAACCAAATTATTGATTATGAATTATTAATTGCAAGTAAATAATTTGACCTCTTGAATACGTATTCGTGTGGTCTTCAATTTAACCCCATAGCTTGAGATGAATAACACGTGAACTGTATGTGTAAAGTTATTTAAAGGAAAATAATGTCAACATTGAAACATGGGGAAATCATTTCATTGACTGATTCGATCCGCAAAAAACATTATTATAAGGTAAAAACGATGATAAGCATTTTTTTTCTCATTTATAATATAAAATTGATTACATTTAGAAAAATCCAACAGCATGAGTTTGATTTATTTATTTATATCTATATCTATGTTAGAAATATGGAATTTTGGATCCTTAATGCTCTTCAACTTTGTACTTATTTGGCTTTATAAATATTTTGATATGAGCGTCACTGATGAGTCTTATGTAGACGAAACGCGCGTCTGGCGTACTAAATTATAATCCTGGTACCTCTGATAACTATTTACACCACTGGGTCAATGCCATTGCTGGTGGACGTTTCGTCCCCGAGGGTATCACCAGCCCAGTAGTCAACACTTTGGTGTTGACATGAATATCAATAATGTGGTCATTTTTATAAATGTCCCGTTTACCAAACTGAAATTTTCGAAAAACTAAGGTTTTTCCTATTCCAGGCATAGACTACCTTAGCAGTATTTGGCACAACTTTTTAGAATTTTGGATCCTTAATGCTCATTAACTTTGTACTTGTTTGGCTTTATAAATATTTTGATATGAGCGTCACTAATGAGTCTTATGTAGACGAAACGCGCGTCTGGCGTACTAAATTATAATCCTGGTACCTTTGATAACTATTTAACATCGCTTATATGGTCATCGAATGACTTTAGAGGTCAACTCGGTGGTCAATTAGATGAAGTATACACTAAAATACACACGAAACGAAGCTACGTAATTTCATGCCAGTGCACTGTATATTGTTTTGACTTTTAATAGTTTGGATAAATATTTTACATTGTTATAAATCGAATATGAGAATTTGATTTAAATCGGTGAACACGAATTTGACATCTAGTACACCTTTAAATAATTACCGAGTGTATTAAATCCCTGTTTGACAACATCTCACCAACAGTTACATAAAGGGTCTGTCAGCTTGGCTTGACCGAATGACACGGTGATGACTCTCGTAGCCTATAGTTAACTGAGATTTTTTCTGTATTGTTATATCATTAACACTTGGCATTCTTGTAATAACGTTATATGATGAAATCCAAGTTCGATAAAAGTAACACAAACAATGCTATTAAGATATATTAGCCATAGGTCATCTTCAACTGAAACAATCATCTAAAATTAGTTCAAGGCTTTTTGTTTTTTATCAAACTTATTGCGTTTCTTTTAAAGAAAAGAAGTTAATGTTTCCTGCATGATAATTAAACACTGGAATCAACAATGGGAAGCATATTCCAGATGTTTAGTCTGACATAATGATTTGCAAGATGTATGCATAGTATACAGATAAATATGAGATCCAAATTGATTTGACAGTTATGTTTTAGACCTACCTGAGTTAAGCATATTTCAACTGGTCTTAATAGATTATTCTTATGCTGTGCTGTGATACCTCTGTTTCAGCTTAGCCAGTTGGTTTAGAGCTCACAAACACGTTTCAACTCTGCCACATTCTTTATGTGACTACCGCAAGTCAGGAGCCTGCGTATCAGTTGTTGTCGTTAGTTCATGTCTGTAATACTAGTACTTGTTTTTGTATAAATTAGAGCGTCTCTGATAAGTCTTTTGTAGAAGAAACTCGCGTCTAGCGTATATACAAAATTTAGTCCTGGTATCTATGATGAGTTTATCTATAACCACTGGGTCGATGCCACTGCTGGTGGAGATTTATTCCCCTGAGGGTATTATCAGCCCAGTAGTCAGCACTTTTTTGTGCTGACATGACTCATCATTGAAATGATTATATTTATAAATTAACTGTTTACAAAATTTAAAAATAGAATTTTTGAAATACTAAGGCTTTTTTACCCCAAGCATAGATTACCTTGGCTTGATTTGGCAAAACTTTTAGGAATTTTGGTCCTCAATTCTCTTCAACTTCGTACTTTGTTTGGCCTTTTTAACTTTTTTGGATTCGAGCGTCACTGATGAGTCTTTTGTAGACGAAACGCGCGTCTGGCGTATAAACAAAATTTAGTCCTGGTATCTATGATGAGTTTATTTAGCCGTTAGTTTTCTCTATTGAATTGTTTCATACTTTTTACGTCGAAGCCTTTTATAACCGACTATACGGTATGGGTTCATCTCATTGTTGAAGGTTGTATGATTGCATATACTTGCCTTCATTTAAATCATTTGATATTGGGGGATCGTTCTTTCATTGTTAACCACATCTCCTTATTTGTATATGAATTTAGTGCTCAGGAAAATACAACATTATATTTAACTATTAAAGAGGAAATAAAGAAACTGTTTTTTTGTTTTTTATATTGACTTAATCTTAAGAAAATAGTTTTGAGTAGATTTACAAAAATACAAATCGCCAAGAAAATTCAAAATGGATGGTCCTTTATCAAATGGCAAAATCAAAAGTTTAAACAAAACAACTGAATGGAGACCATCTGTCATATTCCTGACTTGTTACAGGCATATTTTGATGTAGAAAATAGTGCATTAAATCTGGTTTTACTTTCCTCCAATTTAACACTGATTGTAATTGTTCTTTCATGACCTAGTAACGGAATTTACTACCACAAAGTACGTAACATGTCGGTTGAAAAATTATCTTTTGGAAAATCTATGTCAGTTGTGTTCTATGTCTGTGATATATGTTTTAATAGATTTTGCTGCTTGATACCAATATCTCACATTAATCTATTAGTTATGTTTTGGATTGCTTACCTGATTTTGTCGATATAAAGGTACGCTTAACAACTTTAAACACTGGGGGTTGAGACAGTATAAAACCAGGGTTTAACTTCCAATTTCTTTAGAAATTGCTAGTTTGGTTTTTACTCGTTCTGTTGGTTGATAAGCTTTGCTTTTGTCAGTTTCAGTTTTTATTGACTTCATTATTTTGAATTACCTCGAAAATTTGTATTTTTGTAAAACTGTTTTCCATAGGCTTTCAAGACATTGTACTTTGT
Source organism: Mytilus trossulus (assembly GCF_036588685.1). Classification (NCBI taxonomy): domain Eukaryota; kingdom Metazoa; phylum Mollusca; class Bivalvia; order Mytilida; family Mytilidae; genus Mytilus; species Mytilus trossulus. Next base: position 44,684,278 of record NC_086379.1, read on the forward strand.
TTATAACATGTGTCAGCAATTTGTCTAAAATCAATCAAATTTAGATTAATTATTAAGTTCATGTCATTAAACTTAGAAATAATTGTGATGTAGTTCAAATGTTATTTTTGACGTATAAAAGTGGAAATTTGAAAAAAATAAACGGAAGTTTTAATCTATAAAATGATTCACTTTAATTGTTTGCGAAGACAGTAAAACATGTTCCATAATTAAATCTGTAAAGGGTGGATAAATTAAAAAGAGAAAAAGAAGTGCAGATGTTACATGATGGTACTGTTCTTTTACGTAACCAAACATTACACGTCAGAACGCATAATCATAGACATGACCTAAATGACAGGCCAAATAAATCAGTTGGCTGTTATTTTCCGCGCTAAACAAAAAAATACAAAACCGATTGAAAATTTAAGTTTATTTATTGATTACTCCGAGCAGAATATATAAATACTTCGGATTAACTACAAGTAAAATATTTGATTCTTTTTTTAAATCTTCATAGTACCGCTGGCTCGGGTTTGATGTTTTATGGGTAATCTTATTGTTCGTACACCAAAATAAAAAATAACGTTGCGCCACTGGATGGATTTCTACACCAATCACAACGTTTTTAAGTACGCTTTTAAAAATATTACCAGAATGCATTAGATTCTGAAACGGCGAATTGATGTGGCCTTCCAACTGTTATTTTTAAAGTGTCATTGGTGAGTCTTATATGGAAATATTGTGTCACGTCTGGTAAATCACTTGTAGAGCCATGTATCTTGATAGGATTTAACTTACAATGAAATTTTAATATACATAGACATTTTCGTAACCATGCTTTGTCATCTCCATTTGTCCCAAGAATTCAGATACCATGGTGGACGTCAATCTTAAACGATTAGCGGAAGAATGGTCGGAATTTTATTTTTTTCTATCCTACTTCTATCTTCTATAGGCTTTGATGGAATTGCAATTCGTTTATCACATATGTCAGCAACGTTCTGAAAATCAAATTTAGATAAATTATTGAGATTAATTCATCATAAATTGAAAAAAACTGGTTTTCATGTACTTAAAAATGTATTAATGTTGCATTTTTTGTCCATCATTGAGTTCATGTCAATAAACGTTTGAGGAATATTCATGAACTTTAAAAATTTAATTTTTCTGTCAAAAACTTTTTAAATTAAAAAAAAACAACCCGGAAGTTTTAATTCATAAATGTTTGTTTTAATTTTTGCAAAGACAGCAACAACAAAAAATGAACCATAATTGCTTTTGTGAACATATGATAAATTAAGAGATTAAGGTTTGTGTAATTGTTTCATGTTTCTGTCAAGGAAGATCAACTAAAACAACTAAAGTTAAGGTTACAGTCGAATGAATTTAGGGAAAAAGAATAAAAAATATGCTTAATTGCACTGAACGTATCATTTCAGAAAATCCTATTAAGATTTATGATTGAGTTCATGTACAAAAAAAACCCATGAACTTTCAAAACAATTAAATAAATCAAGGTTGATTAAAAAAATAATTTTGAAATTGATAGACGGTAGATCGGGGTATTTATTCATAACATGGTTTACTAAATTTGTTTGAAAAGGGAGCAAACAAATTATCTTTAATTTCATTTTTGAATAGTTGATAATTTATAGAACAATTAAGGTGAGGGCACAAGTTGTATTACTTAAGCATACTTAAGTGAATGATGCAAGTTCATCAACCTTTTTGTAAAGGGGTAAGTGAAAAATGTAATCGATATTTGACATTGTAAAGAAATGAACCAGAAACAGCAATGGGATTATAGAATATCGGTAATTCGTATATTTTCCCTTGAATCTTTCTGCCTAATATTTTCGAATATCAACGTACTGGCTGTATCACTGAAAATATTAGGCAATACATTTTGTGACGTCATACTTACCGATAAACATAATAAAAGATATTTTCGATTTTGATACTGACTATATCATGGGAAATATCTTAACTCGCCCTAACGGACTCTTCGTGTAATATATTTTTCAAGGGATGATATATCGACTCCCGAGGAAGCATACGCGTGTCTTCTGTTTAGTTGTTGTATACATGTTTTCCTTTAAATGCAAATGATATGTGAAAATTGTATTTGTTTTGTGCATTTTTGTAAATTTTCATCAATGTTGTGAAGACCAATACTAGATCATCCAGTTTAAGAAACGATAATTTGCAGCCATCAGAAATGATCTCTGACCTATTACAAAATAAGAAAACAAACAAATTAGATAATATCGTTTTAAACTAAAACTCCCGCCTTTCTAGTAGTTAGATTGCGACCTTTCCACACTTAAAGGAGTTCACATTGACTATAACTATTATTGTACTTATCTTTATTTCTCTTTTATTGTGTTGTTTTGTTCGTGTATCATCGACGCACTGACCCACACCTTCTTTAATTTATACTTTAAGTAGTCTCACGTGGACTTGCATTTTTTGTAATTAGTAAGTACTTTGATGGGTATGTAAGGTTGATGCTCATGTTTTGTAGTGAGTGCCAATATCCGTGTTAAATGTAATATTTATTGATAAGAATCACACCTTAATCATGTCTAGTGCAATTTACTTCCTAGTACATCTTTTGGCTCCTAAAAACAGACTACTATGAATCATTATCTTCTACGACAGATAAACATTCCTCTTTATCAAGATTGTCATAAACACTAGTATTAGTATAGAACTTCATTTACGATACAGCCATGAAGAAAGCTAAACAGAAAAATAAAGCTCATATGGACGATATAGTCTACCTTAAAATTGTAAGTTAACTTGTTATATTAGAACGGATAAGCATGCTGTTATATATTGCAGTTTTTAACTTTTAAGTTATAGCTTTAACATAGAGGATCATGGACATTTCAGTATTATATAGTACCGTAGACATCTTATCAACGTTCTTTTGTACGAGTACTTTAAGACGAAAGATATGAAGTGCTACATTATTTTTTATGCATCTTAATTCTTTATACTAAGTAATATATTTGATGAGGAATAAATGACACAAAAAAAATCATAGATATTTTACTATTGTGCTTAATCCTTTTGTCTCTGTATTTTTTTGTAAAAAAATAAAACTTTAGTACTCTTAAACATGTACAGAAATATGTTGAAAGTTATCTCACTTATTATTATTTTTTGGTGCCGTTCGTGTTGCTCAATATTTACTTTTCTATGTTGTATATTTGTACTATTATTTGTCTGCTGGTCTTTTTCTATTTTAGCAAGGCAAGGTCAGTTTGTTTTAACTTTGAGTTTGGCACTTTTAACTCTCATTAATAGTATAGTCAAGCACTTTCATTGACAAATTATCGGCAGATTAATAATAACGATAGTTAAACTTATAAAACCCGGCGTATTAGGGAACAGCCATTTCATTCTTGATTCAGGATATTTTTAAGTCCTCGGCTTCAATAGAATATTTTTTTCATCAAATACGGGGTCCGGTTTTTGTTATGGAAAACAATCATATCCCCCCTTTTGAAATAAAATGGTTGTGTTTGGTAAATGGTGGAGACACCCGCGTTATACGCAATTAGATAGTTATCGTATGTTGATATTTCACCATGACTGTGAATGATTCGTAAGACATTTTGTAGTATTTTAATGTGATTGACAAAAATTCCAAATTATAGTTATCAATCATTGTATAATACGATTTAAGAGAAGTAGAATAACAGAAATACCGAACTCGAAAGGAAATTTAAAATGAATGTCCTTTATAAGATAGTAAAATCAAAAGCACAAATATCTAACGAATGGAAAACAACTGTCATATCCTTATGTCATTTCCCTTTGTAGAAAATTGTCGATTAAAGCTAGTTTTATAGCTAGCTAAACCTCTTACTTGTAATGCAAACACCGACTCGGAGAATCCTATATTCTAGTATATATCGAAAACAGAGTGTGTTTGTCCTTTCCGCGGAGCCAAAGTTGGTCTTAGTTCATGCGAACTCCTCCTGCACTGTGTCAAGTGCAGTAGACCACTTGACAAACAAGGCTTTATAAAAAAAAAAGGCGAGTCATGCCTTTCCTCGTTGGCAACACATTGAGTTGTTATACAGTTCATGATATATGGTTTCACTCAGACAAAATGTCTTGCTGATCTCCTAATGAGTATGATGTACAAGATCGTGATGCTTCCATGTGATCACATCGATTTTGAATTATTATGTTATTAACATTTAGAAAAATGTTGTTTGATGTTTTCGTAATCATGTTGCAGATTGAATTTTCAAAGCGATATGACAATACCGAAATCAGATGTCATTATAATTCATTAAATATTGGTTTCAAATTTACTTGTACATAATATAACGACATTTAATATTAAACGAAAGCACAAAGAGTTTTGTTAATGCCGTTTGAAATCCTATTTCTGTGGAATGTATTCATCACGACCTAATGGAATTCGAAAGCATTCTTCGTGTTCACAATTGAAGCTATCGTTCTATTTCAAAAATGAAACCGGCATGAGTTTGAGTCCTTTGTATTTTACGTAGATAGTTTATCGGTAATGTTAACGTACGTCTGTCATACCATTATCAAGGATTTGCACTTTTTGTGGATTCTTATAAAATATTTTCTCGATCTATTTCTGAAACCAATTCTTACATACTTTTGATTTTTTAACCCTGTATGCTAACATTGCCTAAATGAAATTTTAAAATTGTTTGTATATACATTGAACGACACATATATGTGATGTATTAGATTTTCTGACGTCAAACACTCAAATCAATGAATGTGTTAGTAGATAGATGTTTTTGTGTTCTTTTAAATTGTTCCTTTTTAAATTGTAACACGATGATGACTGCTGTACCAATATTTTGACTATTTTATTCATTATGTCTGTTAAGTTCACGCATCATTGTAAATATGAAGGAGTTTGATCAGACTGTGATCAAAGTGAGAGGGTTAGCGCTATAAAACCCGGTTGAATCCACCGTTTTCTACATTTGAAAATCCCTGTACCAAATCAGGAATATGACAGTTCTTGTCCATTCGTTTTTTATGTGTTTTGTTATTTGATTGTGCCATGTGATTATGGATTTTCTACTTTCCGATTAGATTTTCCTCTAAGTTCATTATTTTTGTGATATACTTTTTATAAGAAACCAGAGAATTTATCTAAAGGAGTACTATTGTCCTGAAAGTTCCTATTAAATCAAGCAGTATTGTATATCACCAGTTCTTAAGTGATAAGAAAATTAGACGGAAAAATTGCAAGTTATTCTATACTTTTTTATATTCTTCTGATTAAATTATCACTGAAAAAAAATGTTGAGATAGAGAACATGTTTCTGAAAATCTGTGACCTCTCTATATGTTTAAAAAATTGGACCAGATATTTCCTGGATATGATTATTCCTTGAAAATTTCGTATGTCAAAATTGTCCACGAAAATCATATGTTATGGCTGTTATGCATTGCAAACAGAGTTGAAAGTTACCAAAAGGACATCCAAACTCAACTTCTACGTCGACAAAAATCCATCATCGCCATGGCTGAAAAAGGAAAAACACTACGAATCGACCACACTAAGATATTGTACATATTCTTACACTAACCTTGTTAATTTTCATATATCTTGTTTCAGAACGCAGACCAGGTGATAGCATTAACAGAAGAACAAGTAGCAGGTTAGCTTTATTATATAAATACGAGTAGTTCATTTCTTTACCAAATAATACCATCCACAGAAACAAAGCTCTAAGTATGTTAGTGTTTGTTTTAAGTGCGCGTCAGTATTCCTGTTGTTCCATTATTTTCCTCTTACAGGTGTTAGACCACCAATTACTCCCTCCAATTTAGAACGTATGTAAAAGTAGCTCTACTCTGACACAAAATTGTGCTTTTGATGTCCTTGTTTACTTAAACTAACCAACAAATTTGCAGAAATGAAACTTTTGGTGAAAGATAAATATATTTAGACCATTTTGAGCAAAAAATTTACTTGTCTATGAGTTTGCATTTCAAATTGAGGATTAATGCGCACCATTGTACAATAATTTGAGATTTCCAGAAAAGCAATGGTTATTTTTGGAGTACCTTTCTTTGAAGGTCAGTTTTTTTATGAAAAGACTTTAAAGGTTTGTTGAAATTTGGCAAGTTACATGTATAATTCAGGATATACCTGGTTTTTATGAAGTCAGTTAAACTTAAGATAAAATATTCAGAAAGCTGTGAAAATTGCAAAATTACGTTGAACAGATAGGGAGATTTAATTTGTGGTCTGACACCTTTTAGTTGACGTGTTTCACTCGGTTTTAGTTTTCACTCAATCGATTTATGACTTTTGAACACCGGTTTACTACTGTTGCCTTGATCTATCATTAGTAAGTTTTAGTTATTGGCATGTAAAAAGTAAAATCATAAAAATACTGAACTCAGAGGAAAATCAATTTGGAAAGTCCATAATCACATGGCAAAATCAAATAACAAAACGCATTAAAAACGAATGGAGAAGAACTGTCATATTCCTGACTTGGAACAGGCATTTTCAAATGTAGAAAATGGTGGATTAGACACATAACTTCATAACAAACATTGTTATCATCGCCATATGTATTTTCTGATGTTGAGGACTATACTGTTTGCTCCTATCCCCCGATTATTATTTAAATCTTCAAACAATGATTTGTGTTGCTAGAAGACAGTTGATATTGTAAATGATGACATATGCCAAACTGTTTAAATGAAGATATCTTACAGGATTTAAACCAGTATTTTCACTCAATTTAATATGTGCTTTCATCTGATTAGTTGTAAAAAGTGTTCAACAATTAATAGATTTTGTCTTCTCTAGTTTAGTCTGCAAATACATGTTCATAGATATAGGAAGATGTGGTGTGAGTGCCAATGAGACAACTCTCCATCCAAATAACAATTTAAAAATTAAACCATTATAGGTTAAAGTACGGCCTTCAACACGGAGCCTTGGCTCACACCGAACAACAAGCTATAAAGTGCCCCAAAATTACTAGTGTAAAACCATTCAAACGGGAAAACCAACGGTCTAATCTATATAAACAAAACGAGAAACACGTATATATTACATAAACAAACGACAACTACTGTACATCAGATTCCTGACTTAGGACAGGTGCAAACATTTGCAGCGGGATTAACAGTCTTTTTACTTTATATATGTGTTTGTGACTGTTTATTTAACGCATCATGTAAATGTAACGGAATTTGATGAGACTGTTATTAAAGTGAGAGGGTTAGCGCTATAGAACAAGGTTTAATCCACCATTTTTCTACATTTGAAAATGCCTTTACCAAGTCAGGAATATGACAGTTCTTGTCCATTCGTTTTTGATGCGTTTTGTTTTTTGATTTTGCCATGTGATTATGGACTTTCCAAATTGATTTTCCTCTGAGTTCAGTATTTTTGTGATTTTACTTTGTATTGAATGTTAGGTGTTTGAATTATCAAAATGTTTAATTTTATGAGTGTTATCATTGCTGTATATCTGTCGATATTGTGAATATACAGCCTAGATCTATCCTTTTTAGGGATAACAATTATTTTGACCGGTTTGCATAAAACAGCTACAGCTATCCGAACCTGTTCTCATGCACCGTCTGCTTTATTAATAAGACAATGATAATAATTTGATCATCGGTTTTTATTATGAATTGGTGCCATTTATACCATTTACTACGATCTTTTCGGACGAACTTGTAATCAAAAGCTTTATTTGGGAAAATGTGCTTAACATTTGAGAAATCCATTTGCAAGGGCAATACATTTTTTACTCATTTTTGACATTGAATTGTAATCCCTTTGGCTTCAATATGCTGATGGTTTTGATGTGATGTTCTTTCGTCGTTTTAGAGTCCTTTAATCTTAAACAGACGTCAGAATGTTTGATATTTTTGAAATGAGTCGAAAAAATTATGATCTGCGAGTTAAAAAACCCAGATATATTCACCTTTCGAGGGATTAGATGGAGTAAAGGTCAAAATCACTGTACAAAATCACCCAACATCTATATGCGGAAGACAAGAATTATACACCTTTGTTTTCACTTTATCATTCGATTGGTATCTGAAAGTAAATATAATTAATTTCCGAGGTACCTGATTAATGACGTAGATATAAAAGTAAAAGCAGATAATCAAATAAAAGCAAGTGAAATCTCAGAAAAAAAAATTGTAATTGTAGAAAATGACACGTCTCACGAGACGCGATCGCTTGAACGATATAATTCCCAGAAGTCCGTGTTTCGATCTTGATCTCCATTATGGTTTATCATTACCGAACAATTGCTTTTCTAAATTGTACAGAGCTAGCAGTTTTTAGTTGGAGTATACAAGCAATTGATTTTGGTTTTGATTCATTTACTTTCAATGGTTGTTAAATTGAATGGTTATAGTTATTATTAAGTAAATTTTAGAAGTCCGAAATACCTATCATGTTTTCAAAGTGCTTTTATTTGAATTAAAGCCAGTGGATTTTTTCTATACCGTCATTGAAATATCAATTCAATTCAGTTATTAAAACATAACAAAAACTAAATAATGCAGATACTGTTTATGTATATATAGAGAATACATGTATTCGATAAAATAACAACAACAAAAACGGACCACTTCCCCTAATTTCCTCGGAATATACATTTTATTACATATAAGTTGTTTATTAAAGAATGAATGGAGTCTAAATTTCGATACAACATTTTGTGGAATCCAAAGATATTTTGTGAAAAGAAGATTTTTTCCTTGTTTGGATGTAACAAACAGTCATTGAAAAATACGATCGTTTACTCTGCCAGAATATAGTACCGATAGATTGAAAGAAGGTGAATGTTCATAGCTGGATAGCAGTAATAATGTTCAGTTATGTTTTAATTCACTGAGTGATAACATATATTATACCAATATTTGTACTGATTTAAACAAGCTCTAAATGATCTAAGCTATATTCCATATATATTGATATTGTTTTAAATGTAGGCTTTTTATACAAATGAGTGAGTGCAATTCACTAAAGCAATATGATGTCTCCCAATGGAATTTTGAACATATAGAGAAACCTTTAATTTATATTATCCAGACTTATAGTGTTTACAATTCTTTCAAATGTGAAAATATACTTTTGGTAGTAAATAGTTATCAAAAGTACCAGGATTATAATTTAGTACGCCGGAGCGCGTTTCGTCTACATAAGACTCATCAGTGACGCTCATATCAAAGTAACACATTTGAAATTAACAAGGGAACGATTATTCTAATGATAAGTTCCTTGTTACTGTAACAATCGTTTCTTTAAAGATATCATTCAATTTAAACTGAATTTGCTATAGTTAATTGTCTGACATGCAAAATGTGTTCATGTTTTCATTTGAACAAGAGCATTGATCTCTAATATAGGAGTAATAATTTTTACACTTCAGACTTCTGCCTGCTAAATTAAAAATAATATTGATAATGCAAATGGGGAATGTTTCAAAGACACAACAACTTGACCAAAGTGCAGAAAACTAGCAGAGGCCGCTAATAGGTCTTCAACGAAGCGAGAAAATCTAGGACATGGAGATGGATTTCAGCTGGCCCCTTTACAATAATGTAACTAGTTCGGCAAAATTGACGCCCCACTAAAATCCGACGCATATAAATCAACTAAATTTTTTTTTAAAAGCAAACACACAGGACTAACATCTTAGAATAAACTAACACACAGCAAAAATTAAAATCACAAAAATACTGAACTCAGGAAATTCAAATCGGAAAGTCCACAATCACATGGCTAATTCAAATGACAAAACTTGGTACAGGCATATTTACAATGATGCCGTGCGTGAACTAAACAGACATAATAAATGAATAAAATAGTCTAAATATGGATACAGCAGTCATCATCGTGTTACAATTTTAAAAGAAACAATTTAACAGAACACAAAAGCATCTATCAAATTAAAAACACGCTCATTGCTTTGCGTGTTTGACGTCAGAAAGTTCATACTCTACATATTTTTGTCGTTCAATGTTTATACAAACAATTTTAAAATTTCACATGCGCAATGTTAGCATGCAGGGTTAAACAAACAAAAGTAGTAAGACTTAATTTTAGGAATAGACCGAGATTTATAATTTATAATAATAGTTTAAAAGTTATATAGAATTTATAAGAAACCACAATTTGTTTATTCCACTGAGCGATTGAATAATTTTGACGTTTGTGGTTTAACGCATTTTCTAATTTCTATTCTAACATGACGTCCTTCAAACGCTTTGAGTACACACCCGTGGTAAAATATGAATATATTGCATTGGCTGTTCCGATCGTACTCCCACGTCATATGTTTTTTTTTATGAATGAAGTACCCGACGTCATAGAATGATGACGTTATAATTTAAGCATTTTACGGGAAAATACACGCAGTTCTGATACCGAAAATCACCACAACAAGCAAACGTAAACAAACGATGCTAAAATGGGGTATAATAAGCCTATTTTGTTTTATACATAGAAGCCATATAAGTAAACTATCATTAAAATTCATCCAAATCTATCTAAATAAGTTTTGTGAATAATTTGAGCATGTCACTTATTCTGTTTGCTCCGTTCTTTTACGCCAATCTAAAAGTGCGTTAATTTATGGGAACGGCAAATAATGGCCTCCACCTAGAGGGCTTCGATCCAAAAAAATTGACGTATTTGTCCTATTAGAATCGAAATAATTCATGGGGGCTTGAATATATCTAGATTTTACAACGGGTTGTCCCTTTATGCCGATATTTTACCCCTCGCTATCGCTCAGGGTAAAATATATGTCATAAAGGGCCAACCCGTGGTAAAATAACGATATATTCAAGCCCCCATGATTTATTTCTTAAATAGAAATATAACATAAAGACATAGTCTAGAACAATAACATACTGACAGGATCTTTAAAAGTACAGAGTCACGTTATATGAACGTTAAAATTCTCTTTGATAAAATTCTAGATATATTTTTTAACAATCCTCTTTTCAATGTTGTTCGGGATCAAATTATTATTATTAACATGTTCAACAATAGTGTTATCACAAAACTACTGAACTAAGAGGATAATTCTACATTTGAAAACGCCTGTACCAAGTCAGGAATATGACAGTTCTTTTCCATTCGTTTTTGATGCGTTTTGTTATTTGATTTTGCCATGTGATTATGGACTTTCCGAATTGATTTTCCTCTAAGTTCAGTATTTTTGTGATTTTACTTTTTAGAACGGAAAGTCCCTAATCAAATCGCAAAATCAAAAGCTCAAACAAATCAAACGAATGAATAACAACTGTCATATTCGTGACTTGATTTCTTATGTAGACAATGGTTGATTAAACCTGGTTTTAGAGCTAGCCAATGAAACCTCTCACTTGTATAACAGTCGCATAAAATTCTATTATATTGACAACAATGTGTGAGAATAACAACATTCACAAATTACCTTTCTGAAAGGAAAATTTAAATAAAGCATTCCTATTAGAGTGAGAAATACAAGTATTAAAAACTGAACCCTTTTTTTAACAAAATTTCATATCCCGTTTATGTTTCCCTAACTAAGTTGATTGACAGGAAATGTATTTGCGCTTTTGACGTAGTTAAAACATTTATAATTAGATAAAAAGAATACAAATGAAAAGATGAAGGAAATTCTTGTCAGAAAACATTAATTACATCCGTCCTTATCATTTCTACAGTGCTGGTTATTTTCATACATCAAAGCGAGGCTCTTACAAATAGTTTGTTAACATGGCATTCGCATTTGAAATCACCAATCGTCTTCTGATATTCATTTTAGCTTACCTGAGCTAAAATACCAAGTGATATTATCTCATCACTTGGCGTCCGTCGTCGTCGTTAACTTTTACAAATGTCTTCTCCCTCGAAAATAATCGACACAATTTATCCAAACTCATCCACAAGCATCATTATGGTATATCTAGTTTAAAAAAATGTCCGATGATTACGGTCAACCTATCAAGATGTCCGCCATGACTAGAAATAGAACATACGGGGTAAAATGAAGATTTTAGCTTATATCTCTGAAACCAAAGTATTTAGTGCAAATCTAACTGGAGTTTATCATGGCAAGATCTATATGTCCTAAAAAAAATTCAGACAATTCAAACAATTTTCAGGTGGGTTGTTGCTCCTGAATGGGAGATATAAGGAAATTATGCCGTTTATTATAGATCGAAATAGAGTATAAACATCAATAATGTTCAGCAAAGTAAGATCTACAAATAGGTCAACATGACCAAAGAACAAAATTTTCCTCTGAAACTACATACTTGTAGCCACATTTAACCAAACTTGGCCACAATCATCATTTAGGTATCGAGTTTTTTTTTTAAATGGGTCCTATGAAACAACCTGACAACCAACATGGCCGACGTGGCTAACAGATAATAAAAAATACTGTTTTCGGCTTATATCTCTGACATTAAAGCAAAAATATGATAATTGTATTATTTCATGCATTAATTGTAAATCAAAATTTCAGATGAGCGACAAAGGCTCCTTTTAGCCTCCAGTTTTTAATATCATAACTGTTTTTTAAAAGTTAAGTTAAAATCAATATAGATGAGTAATAGTTGGTTACTTAATGTCCATTGGCAAGTATATCATGCATTTTTCAAAGCGAGAACAAATAAACAAACAATACAAATAACAGGGTCTGTAAGGGAGTCGTCCGGGATAAAGGGTTTGGACTGACACTGAAAAATAATGGTATAAAATAATAACGTTGAAACAACAGATGTTACGAAATAGTCAGAAGATGTCATTGTTCGAGTAGAATCGGCGGATCCGATCTCTTTGTGACAATGTATTTTTTCTTTCTTTGTACTTTATATATTCTTTTTGAAAATTATACTTTTGCAGAATTTAAAGAAGCATTCTCGTTATTTGATAAAGATGGTGATGGAACCATCACAACAAGTGAACTGGGCACAGTCATGCGCTCTTTAGGTCAAAATCCAACGGAAGCGGAACTTCAAGATATGATCAACGAAGTAGATGCTGACGGTAAGCTCTTTCTTTAAAAATAGAAGAAAATACTATGAATGCACGGTCTGTGTTCTTGTTTATGATCAAATGTATTGCTAGTCAGTCTTAGAAACAGCCACCAAACTTCCAAGCAAGAACCGAAGCTCATAATCACAGGACTTCGGAGAGCCGACAACCTTGCTTTGGAAGTTGACAGTGGCGCTGAAAGCATGGCTACGGATGAAAACACCAATAACAGCATAACTTTTATCAACAAATATGTTCCATAGAAAACCAGGGGAATACATAGATGCAATATTTCAAAATGAACGATCGTATTTCTATTTCTATTACCTTTTACAAAATACGTGATACTTCTTCTAAACAGATTATTTGGTATTAAGAGTACAAAAAGTGGTAAAACTTCCCCAAATGGTTTCATAGTAATTGCTTTGCATAGTTTGCATGTTATTGATTGAAAACTCGATATGTTAGCTAAGTATCTATAAATTGAAAACATTCAATTAATTATTTTCGAGCAAATAATTTGTTATACAGATAATTTTGTCAATGATTTCATGCACATTGTTCAAGTACTTATGTTTTAAGATGACTGAAAAGATAATTTCCCGAGAAAAGAATTTACTTTAATGACCCTTTTTCATATTCCGTAAGACAGTCGGTTTTCTAATGGGAATGGACATTTTTTTGTCAGTTTAAGTGATAAAAGATAAGTCGTTTTTCTGAACTGATTTCTTTTCTAGTCTTTTTGTCGGTTTCTAAGGTATTTAAACATTTCAATCCAGCTATATAATTGAACACGTTTAATGTTCATTATTCAGTTATACCTCAACAAAATAGGTACGCATATACCACCTATTTGTCTTTTCTGATAACATAGTAACACCTTATAAAAAATACCCTGTACTTACAATTCTTTGTAGTCTTTTGAAGAAGAAAAAAACCTCAAGACTAAAAAGGTGTACAGCATGACACAATCTTATTTAAAATCGATCTCTCATCGCTCCCGTTTTCTGATATGTCGCTTGACATATCAGAAAACGGGAGCGATGAGAGATTGGTTTTCAATTAGATTGAGCATGACATATTCTAAACTCATTTTTTTTAATACTAAAGGTCGTTTTCTGACCTATAGATATCTGTTGATTTTTTAACGTTTGATTTTCACAAATCTTTCTTCAAAATTAATTTGAAACGTCTTTTGGTTTTGATTAAGAAAAAACATAAGATTATCAGATTTAGTTTTGTCTCTTTTTTATTATGATTGATAATAACTTTTCATGAAAATTCATAAATAAAGGGTGGTTGAAGTGTTTCACATGGATCATAGATCATTTTCGTTATACCGACATTTTTAAAACTGTTCTTGTTTTTCAGAAGCTTTTGTCGACCTTTTATTCCCTGAAAAAAAAAATGATATAAAAACGCCAACAAAGTTCAAGATTGGGATGCATCAACTTATATATACGTTTATGTGTAATGCTTTCTATACGTGACTAAATCATCAGAAAGTAGTAACCCCTCCCCAACAAATTGCAACGTTTATATATTTGATTTTACTTATTTTGTGTCGCTCGTAATTGACCGGGTACCATGATGTTTTACCACAGAGTAGGTAACCTGTCGAAAAAATATAAATTCCGGAGCTAACAGTCGGTAATATCAAATAGACTTTTGACTCTTTCAATTCTTCAATATGTCTCTCTTTTACTAATTGATTTTTGGCAGGCTCCTTCGATATATATAGGTTGATGTATCGCAATCTTGAACTTTGTTGGCGTTTTCATTATATGTTTTTATAAGCTATTTGCATCCCTAAGCTGTTAATTGCATCGTCTCTTTTGTCTTCTAAATCTACTGTATTGTTAACTATAATTAGCTACACGATCCTTTAGTAAACATTTTAGCCCTATTCGCATGGAAGAAAAAAGTCGACAAAAGTTGAAGGAAAGCAAGATCAGTTGCGTTTTATAAATGTCTGTAATTATTTGATGTGAAATTTGTTTGGCTTTGCACCTCAAAAGTATGTACGTCTCATCAAATTCCGAAAATGTTTCCTTTCCAATGTTGCCTATGATCTTATGTGTAAACAGAAACCGACTCTGACTCGTGTGGCAAGAACTATTGTAAATAATGTCAATTCCTTAGTGGAGAAGTTGTCCCTCAATAGTAGTTGACAAAAAAAAAACGGTATGTCAGAGTGAAAAAAAAATAGCATATTTTACTAAGTACTATTTTGAAGGAAAAAAAGTAGTGAAATGTGTAAAGGCAGCGAGAACCCTGTCTAGGACCATGTCTGTCATCAGAAACGCTCAAACCAAAACATTTTAAAGCCGGGGATGCACAAATACATACTTGATGAGTTGTTTCGTAGAAACATTAAGAGCTATATGACTAAACAGTACAGAAATATCAACCTTACCTAAGGGAGTCGCCATTTTATATTTATAAAACAAAAACCAACACAGCGGACCATATGTTCCGCACTAATTTATAACCTCTTTGTTATAAGCTGTAGCATTTTATGGAGCAATGCAGATAAACTGCTGCGGAATTGGTAAGTGAATCGCTGTATGAGAGTGAAATAATAGCTCTAGCAGTTAATTGTCTATAGCAGTTTAGTCTTTCTTATGCATTTGAGGTGGTTGGAATGGAGTGCTGCATGAAAGTTTTCAACAATTAATGGCCGCTGTGTTGCGAAAAGACGTAAATAGTAATGACAGTTCACTGAAATACCGATCAGTAAAAAATACCTACGATAAGCAAATACTGTGTTAATAGTACATAAGCTGCAAAGAGGTTTCTCTCGAAGAAAAACAATCTTAAGATAAAAATCTATACAATTTTCCTTAAGAACTTTTAACAACAATATGTGCCTTATCTTTTTTTTTTCAAGCAAGCTGATTTCATTTTTATTCTCTGTTTACATATATTTTTTAAAGTCATTTGATCATAAATAATACGCAAGAGTAAATACACACAAAACAGTCAAATTTTTATTGCACAATTGAATTCAGAGGAGTTTTGTTATTCTTATAAACACGATGGGTGCCATATGTGAAGCAGGATATGTTTACCCCAACTCGGAACACTTGCTTTATCAATCCTGTTTTGTTGCAGTACGTGGTGATCAGTTTATTGAGTTGTGTTTTGTAGACTGTTTTGTAGTGTTTTATGATCGTATTTCGACTTTTGTCATGCCATTATTAATGTCAGTTTCTTTGTCGACTTATGAGTTTGATTTTCCGTTTTGGTATTTGACACCTCTCATTTTTTTTAACTTCATTGTGGTTTTACATACAAACAAATCATGTAATAAATGTTCTCAATGGTTTGCAGTTAATACATATACATGATAAACAAAACCTGAAGTTGTTTCCTTGAACGTTGTTTAAACTGCCTTAGATATGTCATCTTTCTCCGGGTCGGTCACAGAGATACCTTCAAGTCAAACGTCTGTGTGAATGATCACTGCCATATTGTTTCAAACCTCATATTACTTGATACTTGATTTCGTACTTTTTAGGAGCGTAAATACGAAATTATTTTCTGGGCATTTCATTGAACTGTCTCTTCTACGTTTTCTTTTACTTTGTTTTGTTGTTGCCTTGTTTAGGTTTCGATGTTTTAGTTGTTGTGGTTAAGATGTCTCGTTAACTTGTGTTCATTTAAGAAATATGTACTGAAAAGAGGAGATTAATAGTCTTGCAATCTTTTTCCTAACTTTAGGTAATGGAACAATCGATTTCGAAGAATTTTTGCTTATGATGGCAAGGAAAATGAAAGACACTGATAGTGAAGAAGAACTTCGGGAGGCATTCAGAGTGTTCGATAAGGATGGGAACGGATTTATAAGTGCGGCAGAATTAAGGCATGTAATGACAAATTTAGGTGAAAAATTAACGGACGAAGAAGTAGATGAAATGATTAAAGAAGCAGATTTGGATGGCGATGGATTAGTTAACTATGAAGGTATATTTCAAATTCCTATTGGACACTATGACGGCTGTATATTATCTCCCTTAGCTTTACTTCCTGCTATGAAAATGCATGTCATTTTTAGAAGACATTAATTGCATGAAATCATCGCTTTTTCCCACTAACATTGGAACGCATTCTTTACCCATGCGAGATATTCTTAATTGATATAAAAAAAATCCATGATTGAATAATCGGTATGCATTTATTCCAAACACTTGTCCTTATAATGAATTAAAGATGCTGACTGGCTTCTCGTCATTGACCTTTGAACTTATTTTAAAGGTTACATCACCTCAAACATTTTCCTATTAATATTTCAGTTTAACTTGTTAAAAAATCAAATTCTTGAAAATGGTATCACATGTTGTTTTCAAATTTAAGATTTTCTAATGCATCTATTAATTCATAATGCATTCGCTGTTGAAAACAGGAGTTCTTTTATTGCAATCTCTTGTTTTAATTAAACTAACATGCAACTTTTATTGTCCTCGGTGCAACCAGAACAGAATTCGTATAAAACAGCTTCAATGAAAAGTTTTTACAGCCAAGTGTTTCAAATATGTCAATGAAATTTTAACTTTCCATCTTTTCAGAATGAGATAATTTGAGATTATGGATTATAGATTTATATTATTTTTAAACGGCTGGTGAATACTTCTTGCTTAATTAAACACTAAAATGCTTTCAAGCAATTAACATGTGTATGAAAATTTAACTTTAATTGTACTGCTTTTAATGGTTTGACATGGTATTGCATTCACAAGATAAGAGACAATTACATTAGATGCGTTTAATGTTTAAATGTCTTTTAAAACTTCACATTTTGCAGCATTTTGTTTTTCAAATCATTATATTCAATTGATTACTAAATTTATTGAGGTTTTGGTAGATCCTGGTTTAACAAAATGGCTTATATTTTTTGTAGTGTCCCTTGGTAACTTGTTTTCTTAAAAAAAAGATACATTATAAGTTTAACACATCGATAATAAGTTGATTTTTGTATCTGTTTCATATGTCGGGAGTAACATTTAAATTATTAGCATTAAAATCAAAACGTTGCACTAGAGAGAGTAAAAAGAAGCTTCTATTTAAATTCTTTACACTTTTAAGACTTGTTTGAATTTTTTCATTTGTTCAACAGTTTTCATACATATGTTTTTAAAGTTTTTTTTTGTTTCTGGTGTCTTTCGTTGATTCATTTATTATAAAAGTAGGCTGAAACTTTTCAGTTTACTTTCAGATTTTATGGGATATGCAAGATTAATTCTTTCTCGAAAGACAAAAAGATGAAGATCTTCACCTACCAACATGCTTCCTTACCATTCCATCTCCTTGTGTACGCCTTATGACCTTGTGACGTCACTTCCTGTTTGGTGCCATGTCATACCAAGTCTCTGACTAACAATGAAGGAGTGCACTAATTATTTGCTTTGCGCATGTTTGACTAACTAAAATGCTAGACAAGATATGCATTTATTCCAAGATTGTACTTGGTGTTTGATATTGTACTTTTCATAATTCCGAAAACTTTATGTAAATATATAGATATCAATAAACAACTCTATGTGTTGTCTCAAGAAATATAAAAACGCTCAGATGATTTCACTTCAGAAGTGAAAGTGTTTTATTAACAATTTGTTTTATACTACATTTTAAATGTTTAAAAAGAAATACATCATTTATTATATTATTATTAAAATAACATAAAACATAACGGTTGTTTTTCTTTTTACGTAGGGCGAATATATTTACTTATGTTTTCAGAGGAAATCTATAGAACAAAAAAAGTAGTAAATAGACATCAGACATATCAATTTAAACAAATATGTATCTCTTTTGTCGAATGTATGAACTATACAACAATCATCATCATTTATCTAAAATGTTCCGGACGGCACTTATTTTGTCGTGTCGGGGTGTTTTAAAGCTTTCCATACAACATGGATTGGTTCATTGTTGAAGGTTATACGGTGACTTATAGGTTGTAACAGCCACGTCACTGTTTGGTGTATATTTGTCTCTTTAGCTATCATATCACACCCGCTTACTTTGATTTAGATTATGACCGAATCTTCTGAAAAAGAACGAGTCAGAAATTGAAAGTCCATAGAAGAGGGTTTGGATGGGGTTTATAGTGTTGGTCTCATTGGCAAAATCTATAGAGAAATTAGAAAAACAAGAATAGAGATAACAGAGTTCTAAAATATAGAGAAAAGAGAATTTTTGGAATACAGAAGTGAGGGCTCCATTTCCCACACTTCAGACCTTTTTTTCGAACGATATCAAAATAAATGAAAGAGACGATACAAACAAACACAGGAAGAGCACAAAAAATATATGTACGAGCGTGCCAATTCCAATTGACAGCGTTGTTGGGCAGGATTGATCCAAATAGCTCATACCATCAGCAATCTAGCTTCAAATATAAGAATACCAACAAGGAGACATGGAAACTACTTATAAAACATTAAAGATAGTGGGGTTATTTAAAAGGTTGATAATGAATTACATAAAAAGTATAAATCATTTATGAAATTTAGATAGTCATCATCAATAGTTTCGTCACAACCAACGGAACAAAGTATATGGTAGACAGAGGCATTATAATCTTCGACTCCTTGCATTACAGTTGTCGTGTTATTATTGTGCTTGTAATAAAATAACTCGCAATACTGCATTGAATATAAATATCACATTAGCAAATTTTGATGTCATAAAACCACACTTTTCGTTAAAGTTGTCGTGTCTGATATGTCAACATTATTCTAAAATAAGTTGTTTTTCTGTTTTGTTAACCGAATTTATTGACCTGTTAAACGTTTTGAACGCAGTTACAATTTCTTGAGGTCTTTTATCTAGTTTATTGATAGACATATTGCGAGAATGTAAAAATCGTTTATTTGAATGTTTGTTACTTGTTACACAAAGATCTTTATTTAAATATATCTATCAAATTGAAATTTAATCACCTACTACGGCCTTCAACAATAAAAAAAACTATACTGTCTATTCGACAATGTACTAGTAACAAATCTTACGTTAATGAATTTTGAAATTATAAAGAAACTTAGGTTGAGAATTCCTACGACAAAGAAAATCTTAAATGGATTTGGCTATTTTTCATCTCCTTTTTTTGGTAATATAGCATTTCAACTTTACTTGTTTGATTCGTAAACATCCTCATCTTGCAAATACTCGGCTTTGTGCGTTTTTGATGGAGGCAAATCAAGAAAAACGCTATTTTTGACATTTTAACCTGTTATGTCTGTTTGTTTTGTTCACATATCGTTGTCAATATCAAAGAATATTATACAAGTGAGAGGTTTAGCTATAAAACAGCTTTAATACATAATTTTCTTTATAGGAAGGTCAGGAATATGACATTTGTCATTTGATTAGAAACTTTCCGTTTTAAATTTTCCTTGGAGTGCAGTATTTTTGTTATTTTCTCTTTTCGGACGCATGCAATTTATAACGTCTTGTTTTTGTTTCTTTTAAATCATTGTTATGACAAAATGTTTACCTTTAAAAAGTGGTATTGGCCCTAATGTCATCATTGCAATGTAAAAATATTTTGAAATATCTTTTTCTCTTCTTTTAATATACAGATTTAATGAAACTTATTTACTGTATTATATAAACAACTTTTCAATAAATATTGAGATTTAAATAGCACCTTAATATATAGTATAACTTATTAAGTCGTTCGTCTTAGGATTTTATGGATTCTTGTTACTTTCTATAATCTCCTCCGAGTTCATTTAGTAACAGTTTTAGCGTAATAATTCAGAATTAACCGAATTCTTCTTGTTACTTAATAAAAGCATGATAATAAGTTAATGGACGTGTTACTGGTTATCTATTGCGTCTAGGCTATAAGAGTAGTTAAAACAAATTCAATCATGAACAGAAAAGAAATGATAATTCCCCTATTGATACTTTTACCAATAGGGGAATTATCTTGATTCAATT
Organism: Mytilus trossulus; assembly: GCF_036588685.1. NCBI lineage: Eukaryota > Metazoa > Mollusca > Bivalvia > Mytilida > Mytilidae > Mytilus > Mytilus trossulus. Next base: position 44,705,246 of record NC_086379.1, read on the forward strand.
TATAAAATCTACGTAAAGCTATTTGACAAAAAGTTCTTACTTTGCTGGGAATTAATTACGTACTGACATATTGCTTCCTTCAAAAAACAGTATTGGAAGATAATTGAAAAGATCTATTTCGAAAGTAATGGAAAGGCAGGTATGTTCAACTGTAAAGTCAGTGTCAACGCATAAAAAATCATGTATAAAATTTTGTATTAGTATGCTCTGTAGGGTTTTAGACTTCATTCGAATTATTTTCTTCGAAAATGATTTCTGAATCTCGGAACTCAACAGTTGTTAAAACCATTTCTCTAGCATTTTCTACATAAAAAATGCCTGTACCAAGTCAAGAATTTGACACTTATAGTACATTCGTTTCATGTGTTTGAGCTAGGGACTTTCCGTTTCAAATTTTCCTCGGAGCTCATTATTTTTCTGATATTAATTCAGTTTTAGTTTTCATTAAAAATCAATTTATTAGATTTGAACATCGATAAACTATTGTTCCATTACACCGTATGAACGTTGAACAGTATTATTGTAAAAACACTATATGAAGACCAACCTGATGGCTGTAATATATAAAGTATATATTTAATATCAATTTTAAATCAATTACTTGTTTAACTATAAATCCACGAAAGAAAATCAGGTTTTAAAGTAATCGCTTGGATCGGTATTATACTGGATGATATAACGTCTTCTTCGATAACAGGAGAGCCTATTATGTGGATATAATTATGTGAATAGCAATTATTCATCACTTTACTAGTCTTTCTTAATTAAAGGTACCGTCCATACGTGCCAAACATAACACAGTCGTAATAACTGCTGGCATCTTTTATTTAATATGTTGTCTGTATGCTAATTATTGTTATTAGAGGAATGCAGTCCGCATTGCGACAAAGAACTAAATTCCTTGATGCAATATGACATTTTCTATCATTAGAACACAAATAAACACGATCATCAAAACACGTTTTTTTTAAACAAATGAGCGGAAAATGCCGAATAACGACGAGTGCATGGCGCAATGCGACATAATAACGAAAATACTTAATTGCTAACAATAGGGTGGTTCTTCAACTGCATTCCTAAATGATGTAAACCTAGCCTTCATAAACAAAACTCTTGTATGTGTAAATATATGTTATGATGTCGCACGCCAATTGTCAGTCATTAGTAATAGCAAATATAAATAACAAATCCAGATTTAAAAAAAAATTACGAAATATAAATAAGGGAACCATGACAGGTAGACAATTTTCAGTTTGCGCATTATTTGTATGGTCGTTATCAACACATGAGCATTTTTTCATTTTTAGTCATGACGTTGTCATTTTTTTTTATTCCGATCTATGAGTTTGATTGTTCCTCTGGTATGTTTCATCCCTCTTTAACACATTCGTGGTAAGTTTAAATGGATTATTTCAGGTATTTTTTTCTATCAGCTAAGCTTAAACATATCTAAAGCAGTTATCGAAGACCACCAGATAGTACGACAAAAGCAACGCAAGGAGATTCCTTGATCTTTCTATAAATCAAGTGTTGCCATGTTTTTGTGGTAAAAAGTTCGTCATCGAATATAAGTTAATTTAGCTAATGTTTAAACAAAGAGAGGCAGAGCATGCGATGTTCTTATGATGAATAAGCATTTTCGTTGTACTAAATATATTTACACTTCGTATACAATTGCGCCGAATCTCAACTTCAAATCGATATAAAAGAATTCATATTGATAAAATATGCCAATGGTAATTACATTTATTTCTTTATATTCCATCGATATTGTGTACTTTCTCTATATAAGACAAGCGTCTTACATTAATACGGCTATCGAAAAGATCTATTACAGAAAGGACGGGATACATCTGGAAGCATATCTTCAAATAAATATTATACATACTTTTGATTCAGTGTATCATTTATACAGGATTTATGGAATCATAAAAAAATAAATATTGCAATACAATTATTTCTGACATTATTTGATATTATGCAGCTAATTGTTTCATACATTTCACAGCAATTGCTCTGAGGAGGGTGGATACCACACTTGCATATTATTATTACTTTTGTGTACTGTCAGTTTATGATGCTTCAAATATTTTTGAATGTTAAAACTTTTTATTATGTATATATTCTTATTTTTACATGCCTTCTTTCCTCCCTAAATTTGCGCCCCATTGATGAATGATCACTAATGGATTCAAATATTAATATACAACATACATTTTGTATTTCAGAGTTCGTGACAATGATGACGGCCAAATGAAGTTACAATTTTACTGTTTACAAAACTTTGTATACCTTTATTTGTTTCGAATGTTCTGACAGTATGGAGAATATGGAGAATAAGAAGAATGAATGCGGCATCTGGTTAAACTTTTTTTATATTATTTATTTACTTTAAGACATTTTTGTAATCCATGACACATATTTCATTAAATTCTTGTTCAATGTTATTGTTTTATGTGTATATCATACTTATTGAAAAACGGTAAACAAAACTTTTGATTGTTTAAAACGGTCTTGCAATTAATTGTTGTTTATTATAACACACAAGCTAATTCGGTACAATCTACGAGTGATATCCATCTATATTCAATACTAAAATAGATCATAGTTATAATAACATATTTGTTTTGGTCACCGACAGTCATGTATGACCTTGTAATTTGTGTAGAAATCTTTCCTTAGCCAAGACATTAAGCAACTTGAATTAGTTGTCATTAAACATAAAGGATTGATTTGATGAAGACACCAAAATAAGGGACAGCAAATTAACTACCTTAAAAAGACATACTAGTATACGGAGTAAAACCTTTTTCATTTTGCTTTGCTTTGTTGTTTTTGTTTTATTTGTAATATCTTATTTACAAGCTTCTACCGAATGCATTTAAGGGATACGTGGGTTTTTTAAACACTAAACAGATAAAACTTAGGTGAGGTGTTTTTATGTTGCAGAATTGCACACGGTATCTTTTAAAAAAACAACTAAAGTAACACAGACTCAGACATGACTTTGATCGACCCACGTCTGCATTTTATTCACACACAAAAAAAACCGTCTCTGAATCCAAGCCAAGGCACACGAGAGCTGTCGATTTAATATCAAATCGTGTATACACTGGAAAAAGTAGTTGGAAAGAAAAACATTAACGTGCCCGTTACTTAGAATTTCTTTGCAAAATGATAATAATGCAAAAAGAATAATCCTTGTAAACTCAGTAATGACCATGACAACGTTTAATGTCGAAGTATGAAAATACGTAGTCAAGTTAAAAGTCGTTGTACGAAAAAAGATCGCAAACAGTATAGTCAAATTCACAAGTCAATTTTGAACGACTAGGTGTTTTTTGATAGCTTGGCTTTAAGATTCGACCAACCTTGCTTTTTAACTTCTAGCTCAATATATTTCCCCAGTCTTTAATGTACTGATATGGTCAAATGACAGATTTAAGGCAAATCGAATAAAAAATCTCAGCAAATATACCAACTAGGTTTCTAGTCATGTGGCATGAAAGTGAATTTTCAAGAGTTACGAAAAAGCTAAATAAAATCGATTATGCTGTATTAGAATTTTACAATCTTAAATGAAATATTTAGTCTTTCGATTCAGAAGCATTTTAAAGGCAAAGCGTTTTCAAGCTCATTATTTTCAATTTAAAAACAGAAACCATTGTAAATATGTTACTACTAATTTTTACAAATATACATTTTTATGCATATTGTATTACGTGAAAACAACAGGTTACAACTACAGATAAATCCATCCGAGTTATCTTTCTTTCTACAATGATTTCAACATTTAAATTCCAATGTTATATTTCATCTCTCTTCTTTAAACGCATACTAAATTTTTGTATTACGATTAAGATATAACACGTAAAAAACAAAAAGCGAACAAATAAATATTTTGACCAGGCACTTGTAATTAAAAACAAAATGTATCATTCCTTTTTTTTCGATTAAATAGCTTCCTCATGACCATGACCAATGAATGATTTTCTGCATTTTCCAACACTAGGATTGCTCAAACCTATAAACATAATTGTATTGATACATAAATATGTTAGGAACTATATGACCGAAAGAGACATGAAAAGAATACATTTATTAATATAAGTCGACTTAAGTCTGCCTGAGGGAGTAGGAATATAAGTTTCTCTTTAATGTATTCATTTTTCAACAGGGAATTTTAGAATAATTGTCCTTGTTGAATCACTAACCACTAAGCTGATGATTTTGTCTGAGCATTGCAGTCAAATAGCAGCAGTATAGTCTTAGAACCATTGCTTGTAAAGGAATATATCACTTCATAAATATCGTGCTATACAAACTATTTTTTGTATTTACTTTTATCAGGAACGACAAACCAATATACTAGTATTCAAAAGCAAAAGTTGGATAGAAACCTAGATACGTTGAAAATGGAACTATAAGAAAGTTGAATAAAATAGTCATATCATCTAAGGTTAACCTTGTCGGAGTTTCTAGCTTATATTACAAGCTTGAAAAAAAAACCATTTACCTACATGTTGCTCCTTAATATGCATTTGAAAAGTTGTTACGCAGCAGATTAGATTTGTTTGCCTTCTTGTTAGTTTTGGTAATTCACTTTCTTGCCACTGTGTGTAAAATATTAAATTAGAGACGTAGCTGAAATCTTTGCTGATATTTTATATTGGTTTATTTTGTTTCTGTAATTCGACCATATTAGTACAATATAGACATTGGAAATTGTTACGCTTGATGTTAAAATAATTTGTTTTGTCGCCTTTAAAGTTATGTTACTGAAAGAGATGTGTATTACAAAGTTGCCTCATACTTAATCGACTTTTGATGAATTAAGCTATAATCTTTACATCAGTTTTGGTGACAATGTCAGTAACGTGTTTATACATTTATGAATATATAGGCTTTCAAATATATAGGATTGATGAAAATACATCCAGAAAAGCGCTTCGGACGCGCGCAATAATACAGGGTTAAATTTTGAATAACTAGCAATAACTGGGTTGATCAATTATTCATAAGCTCAGTTGTACGTGATTCGGCAATGGTCAGGTTTATATTAACTAAAGTCTCCATTGATAACTTAATAAATTATAAATAACCTAGGATTTGAAACAAAAATCACTGCATGCATTTTCTACTCATCTTTATACATTTTTATAAAGATATTTTCGAGTAGTAAAGATTTCCAGTTAGAGTACATATCAGTTCACTAGAGTTGTCTCTCTTTCTTCAACGATTTTATCATCATATTTGAAAACGTCAAAATGCTTCTGTTCGTATTATTGTGTTGGCTTATCATTCTTATGCTATATTTCTCACATTTTAAGGATACTTAACAAATGACCAGTCTCTTTACTCTACTGATTAGGTCAAGAAACCGCATAAAAGATAACCAAACGAAAACAAATTCGCATCAAAGATACCAACTATGCTTTTGATTCGGTTCCCAAAAAGAGCTGGTCAACTTAACTCTTGCCATTCGCAAGGAGGTGAATTATCAAACCTCATTAAACCGAAAATAATCGAATCTACTGCATTGCAACTTTCAATACAAACAAATTGAGCGAAACAAAAATAAAACAGTTTTGCGGGGGAAACACAATTACCTAGAAAAAGAAAGAAACTATCTTCAATAATGGGCTCAGATTGAAAATATATTTTAACTTAACATTTCATTGTTTTATCTTTTTTATTCCAAACATTATGTTATGAAAAAAATATGATAATTCTGGTTCTAAACAAGCAAACATCAAACAAAATGCACCAAAGGGCGTATCTTGGGACGACCTCTGAAATCGAGCCCTGAACATCTGTCAAAAGTTTGGACACAACATTCAACTTGATGCAGCTCTGAATTTGGATCGTGATATTTGACATAGCATATGTTTTTAATATTAAATGAATGTGATAGAATTCAAAAGTTTTAAGTTGGACAAATACCTATATTTGTCAAAAATCCCAGTGCAAAATTTAAATACATGTACAAGGTTTTATTTAGCCTATAAAATAATCAAATAATTCATTTTTTTTATTAAATCTAAGAAAAGTTGAATTTTGAACTTTTTGCACCTCAATGTGTAATACTGATAACGTGTCCTAAATATATGGTTAAATATTACATAAAATTACGTTAAAGAATCCCAGTTATTCAACTTTAGTTGAAATGACACAAAGTTTACTTTTGAATTTTCAACCTTGATTTAGGCAAACTTGAAAACTGGCCCCAAAATCAAAAATATTAATAATATTTAGTTACAGTATTTCAAATGGACTAATTTAAAACCGGTGCTCAAAATTTAACATCCTATTACACGACTAGATTCAACATATAAAAGAACCCAAAAAATTCACGACTTTTAATCAATTTTATTGAAATCGGGCAAGAAATAAGCAATTTATAAAAAATATTACAAAATTATTGTTTTTGACACTTTTTCTTAAACAGATATGCCATAACCAAAAAATAAATTTCAACGTTCTCTTTTTGGTAGAGCATGTTCAGATACAATTATATAGAGATCAATAGGTGAATACTCAAGTTGTAGTCCGGAAACAAGAAAATAATTTTGGTTTCCCTTTTTTCTCATAACCCCAAAAATCAATTCCATCCTTTATTTTGAGGTTTGGAACATTTTGGCACTAATTCTTAGCGATCCATACACATATACACAAGCGCTTGTCCTGACACTAACTCCTCAAGATCGATTCCAACAATCCTTATGTGGAATGGAACGACGACGACATGCCCAATCGCAAAATTGTAAATCCCTTCTACAAACGGTTCCTTCATCATGATTTATAATCATGTTTTATGTCCTTTATGGTTATCTTAAAATAAAATCAAAATAACCGCCATATCTGGGTGATTGCAAGACTGATTGGAAGAGAGTACTATCCTAGCCTAACTTTTCCTGCTTACTTCGTAACGCTCGCACTAAATCATAACCGTTTCTGGTTTTTGGTATACTGTACTTACCAGTTATTCTGTCCAAACGTACTGTGTACGAACTGTGTACTTGTAATACTGATACTTTATATATGTATACTTACTTGATGATAGTGTATTATTGTCGTGGTAAAGTAAATAAACTATTGGACTTAGTGATACTATTTCTTAACCTCAAAATACCGTTATATAAAGATAAAAAAAATTCAAATCGCAATTTAAATCTATTCATATTAATTATTTAATATAATGTAGCAAGATCATATTTTCATGGCGTCAAGGTAGTTTATGTTTAATATGGCACAACATTTATGTTTCAAATCGCTTTTTAAATCTATTTAAAATTATTACAAACATATAATAAGAAAATTATCCTTCATCTTAAGCTGGGCTTTACATTACTTCAAAATTAAGCATGTACAAGCTCACTGGCAGATTTAAAAAAATACATACTAGAAATAAATCAAAAGGAAAATATAAAATTTAAATGTTTTAGTAAATATGTTCTGACAAACAGTTAAATTATCCATATTCTTTTAAATAAAAAAACTTGACCTGAAGAAATCAAACTATCTGAACATTTTAGAATTTTAGTACATACCGTTATGCGTGTTTATCCCTCTTTTTCCTCATCAGTAGGTATAACTTAGCCGATTTTAAAATATTTCTTTGACTTACCTGTATAAATTTGTCGCAATCCTCAAAAACCACAAAACATTACCAACGCCGACAATCTTAAAATATACTTCGACGGACATCAGTACCGCATTGTGGTCTTTGGGTGTCCGCACCTACCCCTAAGCCCATTTCTGGGTATGCGAGGTTGCTGTGGTGTGGGCCCAAAAACCGTGAACGGTTCCTAGGTTAAAAAACCTTAGAGGTTACGAAGTAAGCATTATCATTTTGAGAAAATTTGGTGCTTTGACAGCACTCTCTTCCAGTCAGTCACAAACATGGCCGATTAGAAGGGGAGTTTCTCCAGTTCCGACTTGGTAACGACTGATACACAGTATATATACATGTTGTTGACGTCATAGCTGATATATAAATAAACCTTGTCATATCTATATTTAGAAAAAATGCTGATAACTAAATTTATGTGGTATTTAACATGCTGACGAGGTTTTATTTCGTTACGTTATGAAATGTCTGATTATATTACAGTTTAAATTTACTCTGATAGTTCGTTTTATTATTAACAGAATATGTGGTGTAACGCAACTGCAACACCAGTTTAGTTTTAGTTTTTTGTAACCATTCATTCAAGTTATACATCGAAAAAAAATATTGATAAAGAACGCTTTTTCTATCTGACATTTTGTAAATGCATTCGAAACATTTATAGCAGGAAAATACTTTTTTAAATTGGTTGCTGCATGTACCATTGTGTACATATGTGAGAAATTTACGGTTATATTAAATGAATAGGGGCCTATCTTCCACCTCATCTAGAAATGTTACTATACTAGTTAACAAAAAAAAAAACGATTCAGGACTTGTTTTCGAATTAAAAATGAAACTTTCAGTTTATAGGACCAATATTGAGGATGTCATACTTAATGACCATGAAAATAAAAATCCGTTTAAAATTATTTTTTTTAGCTTTCGACGTCATACTTAAAACAAATTAAGGACTGAAAGTATCCATACTGTGGATTTTCGTGGGTAAAGGTGAACCACGAATTCAAATGTTCAACGAATGACATATTTTCAATGGACTTAATTATATGGAGACATTAGCAAAACTACGAAATCAAATATCCACGAATATGCAGGTTTTCAGCAATCCATGAAAATTAATACCCAGAAAAAATAAATTAATCCACAGTACATAAAATTTATGTTATATGAATTTTAGGCGCAATTACAACATAAGTAAGCCGCCTACCAAAATCAATAGCAGCAACAACATTGCAAATCAAATCTTTTCAAAATAGTGTATCTCATTTTGTTTTATATTTAATACTTTTTGAAACTTTTTATTCCAAAGTTGTGTATTGTTTCTTTTGTTGACTAGCAAAGATACAAATGGAATCAAGACTTACTTTTTTTTTGAATTTGGGTCCTCAATGCTCTTCAACTTTGTATTTGTTTGGCTTTTTAACCGTTTTGATCTGAGCGTCACTGATGAGTCTTATGTAGACGAAACGCGCGTTTGGCGTAGTAAAATTATAATGCTGGTACCTTTGATAATTATTAAAACCACTGGGTCGATGCCACTGCTGGTGGACGTTTCGTCCCTGAGGGGTATCACCAGCCCAGTAGTCCGCACTTTAGTGTTGACATAAATATCAATTATATGGTCATTTGTGCAAATTTCTGGTTTACACACTTTTAAATTTTTCAAAAAACTAAGGATTTTCTTATCCAAGGAGAAGATTACAAAAGCCGTATTTGGCACAACCTTTTTGGAATTTTGAGTCCTCAATGCTCTTCAACTTTGTATTTGTTTGGTTTTTTAACTGTTCTGATCTGAGCGTCACTGATAAGTCTTATGCAGATGAAACACGCGTCTGGCGTAGTAAAATTATAATCCTGATGCCTTTGATAACTATTTATAATATTAATCGACTTTTTAAAGATAGACAGTTTTCTATGTTGATTTTTGCAATTGTAAACTGTTCTTTGTGTTTTGCTTTTTCCTTTTTTTTGTCATGGCAAAGTTTATATTTCCTTTGTTTATATACTTTATCTCTTTTCTATAAATGTATTCTAAATCTCTGTTGTATTGCAGTCAAAATATAAGACGTAAAAAGCAAAACAAACCAATAAATATTTTGATCAATAAAATTGAGAATGGAAATGGGGAATGTGTCAAAGAGACAACAACCCGACCAAATAAAAAACAACAGCAGAAGGTAACCAACAGGTCTTCAATGTAGCGAGAAATTCCCGCACCCGGAGGTGTCCTTCTGCTGGCCCCTAAACAAATATATACTAGTCCAGTGATAATGAACGCAATACTAATTTCCAAATTGTACACAAGAAACTAAAATTAAACTAATACAAGACTAACAAAGGCCAGAGGCTCCTGACTTAGGACAGGCGCAAAAATGCGACGGGGTTAAACATGTTTGTGAGATCTCAACCCTCCCCTTTACCTCTAACCAATGTAGAAAAGTAAACGCATAACAATACGCACATTAAAATTCAGTTCAAGAGAAGTCCGAGTCTGATGTTAGAAGATGTAACCAAAGAAAATAAACAAAATGACAATAATACATAAATAACAACAGACTACTAGCAGTTAACTGACATGCCAGCTCCAGACTTCAATTAAACTGACTGAAAGATTATAATTTCATCATATGAACATCAGGCACAATCCTTCCCGTTAGGGGTTTAGTATCATACCATTATAACATATATGAGAAGAACATAACCTGTGTCATGCCAACAACTGTTTTTAAATTGAAAACACATTATACAATCCCCCCGAGAAAATAGCTCCTTATGACCAATGCATGAATTTCTACATCAACCATCGATAGGTTTGCTCAAACCGATAAACATCTATGTATCAATACGTATATACGTGTTAGAAACTATATTACCAAAATAGACTTAAAAACAATAGTTTTATTTATTTAAGACCGATTTTGTTGAAGGGAGTATAGACATTGAAGTTGGTTAGGTGCACATAAAACAATGACGATGAATAGTTATAAAACATTGGAACAAGCTTGTATCTAATGCAGGCATGGAGCGAATTACATTGCAATGTAATGCATTATATTACAATTAATAATAGGTCAATACTGATGCAAATTGACTGTGAGTCTTAGAGAAAATCATCGGCTTAGTAGTAGGTGATCCGGCATTGACAACTATTCTGAAATGCCTTGTTTAAAAATAATGATATCAAGGAGAAAATTAAGTTAAACAGGAATATGCAAATGTTCCTCAATGCACGAAAATTGTAGCAACCAAAACAAATGAATCCACAGTAAAAATAAGCTCAAATTGGTTTATACACACTAAATTTACATACTTTCAGTTACAATTTGATATATTTTATTCTTTTCTTCACATGTATATATGTAACTCATTACTTCTTATATATATCTTTTGCGACATCATTTCTTTTATTATTTTAATAAATGACTTGCAAATGTGCTAAAATTATTCAAATGGTGCACGATTATAATAATATCATGTTAAAAACCATGCATTAAATTACAACTACCATTACATGTATTTATCAAAGTAATGCGTTACTTAACAAATACTTTTGCAAAGTAATGCACACATTACATTTTGTAATTGTAATAATCAAGGTAAAAGAAAAAGAAAAGATTTTAGCATATGCTGTAATTGTTCCATGTATTGATTAAAGTATAAATGTAAAAAGAAATTACACGGTTGAAGTTTGATAATTATTTTTACATAATACTTACTCTACTTTTAGAAATAAACATTTTTTGATTGGGTTAAGTCTGCCAATTGATATTTTATCGTATGTTTTTCTATGTTGTGATGTTATGCTATTGTTTCAGAAAAAGGGAGAAGGTTTGGGCCCATTAAAACGTTAAATCCCGCTGCAAATGTTTGCACCTGTCCAAAGTCAGGAATCTGATGTACAGTAGTTGTCGTTTGTTTATGTAATATATACGTGTTTCTCGTTTCTCGTTTTGTTTATATAGATTAGACCGTTGGTTTTCCCGTTTGAATGGTTTTACACTAGTAATTTTGGGGCCCTTTATAGCTTGTTGTTCGGTGTGAGCCAAGGCTCCGTGTTGAAGGCCGTACTTTAACCTATAATGGTTTACTTTTTAAATTGTTATTTGGATGGAGAGTTGTCTCATTGGCACTCACACCACATCTTCCTATATCTATTTAAATGAAAATATATTTTCTTATTATATAATAAACATGTAGCTTAATTTAGGACACGTTCCAAATGGTGAACAGATTGCTTATAAACAAACTAATTAGTTTGTTATGACTATGTTCAAATATATGTTAATTAATCATGTCAAGGTATTCATTGATGTTCATGACAATAATATATATATTAAACAACATGTGAAAGATATATAGTATGTAACATGTGTTATGCAATGTAATGCATGAAATTACAAAACTTTTTTTGCTTAAATGGGCACAAGCTGTCAAATTCATGTTCACCAATTTGACTCAAATTCTCATATTTTATTTATAATGTAAAACATTTTTCCAAACTATCAAAAGTATAAAATGAACAATAAACAGGCCTTGGTCTCAATAATATTTAGCTTCGTTTCTTATGAATTTTCGAGTTGACCTTCTTTGACCATATAAGCAATGTAAACATAAACATAGATATAAATAGATTAAGCAACTCGCGTAGTTTTATTTTTATAGGCCTTCTAAATTTTGTATTATAAATTAAATTTTATGTTTATCGTCTGTTTTTCCTAAATTAAAATGTTTTTTTTGTGGATCGAACCAGTCAATCAAGTTATTTATCTTTGTTTTACTTCACAATGTTGACCTTATTTTCAATTAAATAACCGTACACGTACAATGCATACGTTATTCTATCTCTTTCTACGTGGTTAAATTGGAGTTCACATGAATACAGGTTTAGTCAGGTCGAATTATTCACTTGCAAGTGAATAATTCATTATAAATTTTTATTAGCTTAATTTGACAAAATTGAACCATTATAGCTGCCAAAAGTGAATTATTATTTCACTATTTCACTTTCATCAATGAATGAACAAAAGAAATCATACTTTATGTTTTTTTTTATATATCTCGTAAATAGTGCCCCTTTAAGTAATGCAATAATTAAGAAATACATGTAATGCAAAAATTGCTGCATTACACATTACATTCAAATACTTGGGGAAAATGTAATGCATTACAATTACAAAGTTGCATTACCCATTCGTATATGTAAACACGTAGTACGGTGACCGGAAACAATATTTTTGAAATTTAATCGTCAAACATTCTATATGGCTATATAGCATATCATTGGATTCGGCAAAAGAAGTACTTTTGTAACATCGATATCATCAAAAACATTTGGTGTAACAGTTTAGCATAACATTAGGTCAAAGATCAAATACTGTTTGCATGTTTTTCTTCAATATTTTCATCATTTAAAGACATGTGCAGACATTTATGTTACATTTCAGGTACTGACATTTTTTTCATTAAGGAATGACTGAAATATTGTTTTCTGTCTACAAAGAAATAACGTAAAAAATGTGTTGCACATTAAATAACATGCGTAGCGGGTAATTTAAAAGTGTGCAGCACATTTTTTATGGTATTTCGAATAGACAGAAACATATTACAGTTATTTCTTATAATTTAATTTTAAATTCCATTTTAAATCGGAGTAAACTATGAAAAACGTTGATGAAGGTCACATGACTAAATAATGTCTATTCTATGAGCTGACAAACAAAACAATACAGCCAATCAGAAGTCGCGTTACATTCAAAATTAAATTATAATCAATTAACAATAAATTATCTCGAAAAAAAAAAATTGAAATAAAATACCGTATAGCAGGTTATTTTCGCGTGGTGTACATTTTCGCTTCTTTTCGCGGATAGAACAAAATCGCCAAAATAAATTTCGCCAATTTAAAAGGGCACATCCAAAAGTATTGATAAATGTTATGAATCCACCATTTTATTTGATTTATTCTGAAAATTGGCGTTTTTCAAACCTGTTCTATTATACCAGAACAACGCAAATTCCGTTAAAGTTGACATTCAACCTCAGCAATAAATGATAAATATATTTTCTACTTGTAGCCTTCTATTCTGAACATGTATTTAATAAAAGCTCATGCATGTTATTCAAAATTCAAAATAAAACCCAAAACACCTTAATTCCTAGAAAAAATTTACAGTTAAAAATCTAATCAAAACGATTCACACAACAGAATTCAGCAAGGAGTATCGTCTTATTCATCTATCAAGGAATATGATTGGGAATTTCTACATAATTCTGAAAAAAACACTATTGTGAAACTTATGCCAGCCCTATTAAATATCCTCCCTGTTAACATTTGTTCGGCTGTACAACCTGCATAACCACACAAATCAGCCAACAAATCTCGCAGACCTCCATATGCCCATAACTTCCCTTATGATGTTATGATACACGATAGTGTATGAAAACTACCAAGTCTTTGAATATGAGATTCAAAAATATCAGACATTGACCATTTTATCTACTGCACAATCGCACATAGCTGCTGATCAAATGATTGTATGGCATATGATTGGATGGCATATGCTTGGCCTGCTGCATTCGACAAATCAAGACACTTCTTCAAAGCAGTAAATACTGTAGACATATCATTTAAAAACTGTCCAGAAAGGAACTGTTTGTCCTGTTCCTTGGTTATGAACTGGAAAGTCTGTCATATCCCTCGACAGAAGTCTAAAGAATACCCAAATATCACCATATGCCTTTGTCATAAACTCACGTCTGAATTTGATCAAATAAGATTATACGACGAGGTGGGTTATAGAAAGATAAAGTATTTGTCAGAGAGTAGTGTCATCCATGGAGATCTGTCTTGATCGCGTTTGAAGCGAGTTAAATATTCAAGAGGATCATTAAAGGACTTTGTTTGAAGCACGGCTTTAGCTAAAGAGTTGAAAGTGTTGTGACCATCTATAGTTTCTGTGTTAATTTCGATGTTATATGAGCCCTCCTGAATCAGACGACCTCCCTACAAAATACAACAAATACCTCATGACTAATCTCATGGTTTGTCACAGTAGTTCAGTGTAAGATGAGCAAAATGCATTGGCGTTAAGAATTTCAACAAGACGCTTTGAACCAAACTCATGATATACTTGTGCAGCTAATCCAATGCAAGATGAAAAGGTGTCAACATATTTCTATTACTAGCAATATTGTATTCTGTTAATGCCAAACATTTTCTCAAATTGTTAGTTTGTATATCAAACTGATTAACCCCATTTTTAAAACCCTTTCTATCAACAAGCTAAACAAATTGAAGGATATTACTCATTGAAAATTTCAACCTTTTCAACTTCACTTCAAATGATTTTTGAAACGGAATGAAAAAGTTGCTCCTCTGTTGCTTATTCTTTAGTTTTCTATGTTGTGTCATGTGTACTATTGTTTGTCTGTTTGTCTTTTTCATATTTAGCTATGGCGTTGTCAGTTTATTTTCGTTTTATGAGTTTGACTGTCCTTCTGGTATTTTTTGTCCCTCTTTTAACTCTCTATGTTCTCGGGGCTATTTTTATTCATCTTTAAGATTAGAAGATGCTTCAACATCGTTCCAAATTGGGATCGAGCTTCTCAACATAATGTTTGACATGTCCTGACCTTGTTGTGTTTGTATAACAACATAACTGCCGTAATGATCTTTCATCCAGCGTTTAAGTCTGCGAAATGTAATACTTCTAGCTGCATTTTCATGAAAGTGATAATGATAGAAAAGCTTTCTTAATCTCCTAATTATGGAAGGAACTTTGAAAGAGCAGTTTTGGTAGTCAGGAATGTTTTTTGACATGGTTCTTCATCAACTTCTTTAACCCGTCTAGATATTTAGTAATGCACTGGTTGTGGTAAAAATTTTTATTCTTAAATAGAATTGAGAATTGAAATGGGAAATTTGTCAAAGAGACAACAACCCGACCATAGAACAGACAACAGCAGAAGGTCATGTCTACCTGACTGATTTTAATTTCAAATGAAAATAAGAGTAGATGTAATCTGCACTAAGTATTCAACTTGCTCTGTCATCTGACTCGATTTTGATAAGTTTCTTATATTTTCTGGTAGCTATTGTTGTTACAAATAATGAAAGTGTTCAATCATGTGGTCATTTTTATAAATTTCCTGTTTACAAAACTTTGAATTTTTCGAAAAACTAAGGATTTTCTTATCCCAGGCATAGATTACCTTAGCCGTATTTGGCACAACTTTTTGGAATTTTGGATCCTCAATGCTCTTCAACTTTTTATTTATTTGGGTTATAACTATTTTGATATGAGCGTCACTGATGAGTCTTGTGTAGACGAAACGCGCGTCTGGCGTACTAAATTATAATCCTGGTACCTTTGATAACTATTAACACCACTGGGTCGATGCCTCTGCTGGTGGACGTTTCGTCCCGGAGGGTATCACCAGCCCAGTAGTCAGCACTTCGGTGTTGACATGAATTTCAATCATGTGGTCATTTTTATAAATTTCCTGTTTACAAAACTTTGAATTTTTCGAAAAACTAAGGATTTTCTTATCCCAGGCATAGATTACCTTAGCCGTATTTGGCACAACTTTTTGGAATTTTGGATCCTCAATGCTCTTCAACTATTTATTTGTTTGGGTTATAACTATTTTGATATGAGCGTCACTGATGAGTCTTGTGTAGACGAAACGCGCGTCTGGCGTACTAAATTATAATCCTGGTACCTTTGATAACTATTTCAATAGATTAGAAATGATTGTGAACGATTACGTGCACCAGAGACTCTACTTTTTTGTGTATCTTCGTCCAACGCCTTTTTAGTTTAGCCTTATTCTCAACAAATACAAAAATGTTGTTTTTAATTGTATAGTATTTATAGCAACTTCTGTGGTAGACCACATTCAAAGAGTCCAAAGAAATTTCAGAAAACGACCCATACTCTTCCACAAATTCCATAATTATGTCTTTCAACTGAACTTATGAAGGTATATTTACTCTTAGCTGTAAAAGAAGTGACTGATTCACTACTGCTTCTCTGGCAGACGATACATTTTTGTCGTTTTTGAATTACTGGGACTTAGCCGTTAACATTTTCCGGATAATTACAGGTTCAAATCCAGATTTGGTTCTTAATTTTATGAAATATATATAAAAAAAAACTCAAAGAAAAAAAACCCAGAAATTTACCTTTACTTTAGTTTATCAAACAAACGACATTAAAGAATATTTTGATAAAAATCTCTAAAAAAACGATAACTAGTACCAAATGGGGAAAATGAACAAACAAAATAGATCGAATTGATAAAATTTAAGCAATGAAACATCGTTGTGTGCAGTGCACTTGATACGAAATATCTTTTAAAGATTAAAATAAAAGTATCGGTCCAGTGCAAGTCTAATTTCCTAGGGAAATCTGCATCTTCGATTTTGTATTGTATATATTGTTTCAACGCACATTTCGAAATAATGCTTCTTTGATGAATAAATTTGATATTGTTGTTTCATTACGGTTTGAAATATCATAAAGATTTTGATTATTTGCTTTTTGCGTTAAAACAAATGATAAAATTGAATTGAAACGTGCTCTATTAAATGAAAAATATTTGTAGTGTTAAACTTTTTACAAAAAACTCTTATAAAACGGATAAATTTGCTAAACTTTATTGGAAATCGTCAAAATAAGGTATAACAACAATGAACTTAAAATAACAGAAAGCGTATCACGAATATACTTCCAGAATGTACACCTAAAAACTTTTTAAAGTCATTTTCTTTAAAGTAAAGTGAAGTACTTCAAAACCCATTTTACAAAAACTGCACCGTACAATTTTTTGACGACTAATCAAAATGTAAAGTCTAACGTTTGAACTACAATACTGTATTTATAGCCTTATAGTCCGAATGGCAATTAAACTCTGTAAATGAGTGACTTTTCCTCACTTGGATACCGTACTAACGTCTTAACTGTAAAAGAGGGACGAAAGATACAAGAGGGAAATACATACATCGAAAATAAACTGACAACGCCATGGCTAAATACGAAAAAGACAAACAGACAAACAATAGTTCACATGGCACAACATAGAAAACTAAATAATAAGCAACACGAACACCAACAAAAACTTCCAGGTGCTCTGGAATGGTAAGCAGCTCCTGCTCCACATGTGGAACCCATCCTGTTGCCCATGTTATAGTTAATCCGGTAAATGGTCTTATTAGGCAGGTCACATTCAGGAAAGGGAAGAAGATTGTAGTTACTACGTAAGGAACATATCTAAATATTATTTGTGAAATACGAAAGGTGTAGAAAGAATTCGTCACGTGATGTGAAAAAACAATATAGCTTTTCAAAGATTGGGGAACAACTTCTTTGCAAAAGACAAATGTCATTTAAACTGTGTGCAAGACATACTAAAAGACAAATCTTGTGCAGATTGGAAGAACAGTTTAGTGAACCTTCCAAAGCTGCAAACAAAAGATATTCGTAGAGTAAAAATACAGCTATGAATATAACAAATAAATTGACACTTGTATGAAAGGAACAAATTTGATTTCCTCATAGATTGCAGTAATTTTTTACAATTTAGGAGTTCTATATTTTTGACGAATTGATATTTTTTTTTTAAATTTTGTATCAAAGATAAACAGTATAAATTTTTGTTATGTCAACATCCCATACAAACTGCTAAATATCTATTGCAAGCTTTCAGTAAGAAAAACACTTTTTATATTACATTTCAAAATTTAAATTATTTTTTGTTCGTAATACTAATTACATCTATATTTAAAGTGACTTATTGGCATAAAGGGTAAGTCCTTACAAGTTTTTGTATTTTCATTGTTATATACACTATTTGTCAGAACCACATACCACTTTAACTATTTTAGTGAGTTGTTAGTAGTGAATTTATATGTATACTACACTCGTTCTAGTTGATCAGTCAACATATGTTGACAGTATATTACTATGATGCATGTATATGCAGTCACTGGCCCGATATCTTTTTCTTAAATTCAATATTTATAAAGAAGAGCCAGAACTATATTTAAATATTCACGAAGACCGCTTCAACTTTTCCGTGTTTCCAATGTATCCAACGAAGCGTGAAGCGACTAAAACTTATTTCGTTTACAATAGTTGGAATAACATATTTCACTGGTTAATTTTTTTGGTTTAAAACCGTCTAAAATCATTATATTTTATGATTGTTGATATTTTAGTCCATACTCAAACGAATTTGGTCACCATCGATTGGTTTAAACAAGTAATGTATAATTGTTTTTAGATTGCAGATAAAGACAATAATTATAGTGTATGGTCTAGAGCTTCACAATTACCGATTCTAAACCTCGTCCTAATATCTTTGATATGTCAATTCAATACACTAGTATTGTCTATCAAATGTAAAACAAGCAAAACATATAATGGATGTTTGAATAGTTATTTTCTAAATAAATAAAACAATTGTAGGCCACATTTTACATATTTTATTTTTTATTGACATTATCGTTGATTTCTGTAATGAATACAAGATATGTTGACAAACGCATATTCTTTGTATTCATTAGGTATCAATATTGTTAAAGTGTTAGATCTTTATAAACAAATCAAAATCGTAACTGGACAGCTGAAGTATGAAAACGCTCATATTTTTGCTTGTCCTTTTCATATTTTTACCCTCAATAAAATGTGTATTAATGCAAACCGGTGTTGGCATAAAGAATATAGATTTTACAGATTTCAAAATTACAGAAAACAATCTTAACCTAGGAGTTGCACGAAATGTGATAAGTTGCAGTGCCCGTTGTCTTGAAACTCTCCAGTGTCTGTCGTTTTCTTATAACCAGAAAACAAGCATGTGTGAAATGTGGGACGAAGATTTCATTCATATTAATGCCACAGATGGATCAACAGATGTTGGATGGATATATTACTATATACTCAGAGGTAAGAATATATGACAGATAGAAAGACATAATTCTTTATTATAGTGCCACATACCAATACAGAACAACATCATACATCATAATATAAGTATAATAAAAATACAGATATTTTTTTTAATCGAAGTTAAAATATCGGTATCTAGCCATAACTGACTTATATATAAACTCATCATAGATACCAGGAATAAATTTTATATATACGCCAGACGCATGAGACACTTTTTCTTGAAAACGTATTTTACCATTCATTTACAAGTGAATAAATAAAACTTTTATATTTAAAGAACACTCTATACATAATATTTTCTGCGATTAAACATAAAATATGAAGATTTTGCGAAAAAAGGGTTGTTTACAGTCATGTGACATCAGAAAATAAATTTGTCATCATGATAAAAATCGTAAACATTTGGGTTAATTGCACTCGCTTTCAAAAATAGAACATATCGCAGGTCAGAATATAATTCACAATGCATTAAAAAATATTTCTGGTCTTCTACACAATCAACTGTACAATATAACATTTATATTATTGAAATATGTTAATTTAATATTTAAGTGTAAGAAAACATGATACTTTAAATGGAAGTAAAAATGTCGAAGTTAAATATATTGAATACATTTCAAAGCCTAAAAACCGACTATCCTAAAATAAACAATTGAACAAACAAACACATAAACTTTGTAGATTACTCGTTACAACATATTTGCTTTCAAATACAAATTATATCTAATTTGGTGCATCTTTTGCAAAGTTGCATGTTCATTTTTTTACATAAATAAGGCCGTTAGTTTTTCCGTTGACTTATTTTACATTGTCCTTTCGGGGCCTTTTATAGTAAACGATGCGGTATGGGCTTTGCTCATTGGTAAAGATCCTACGGTGACCTATAGTTTTTAATTTCCGTGTCATATTGGTTTATTGTGGAGAGTTGTCTCATTGGCAATCATATCACATCTTCCCATAACTGAGTTACCGACTTTGAAAGGATAACGGAAGTAATTTCAGAATTGTGAGGTCTCTATGTTACCATATCAGTGACAGCTCGAATGTCCAGCTCTACCACATCGGAACCTTATGTGAAGCAGGATATACTTATCCCTCAACAGCACCGTATGTCATTCCCGGATTTTGTTGGGGGTTTGATTTACTCAGTTTTTAGGTTTTGTATGTAGTGTTTTGTAGGTTGCTGTTAATCTTTCCGTTTTTTTCGGGGTTTTTTTGTCATAATTTTTTTCTGCATGTTTTCGACATTTTTTAATTCTTCTTTTGGCATCTTTTATTTCCGTTTTCATTCCGGTCCGCCTTCTTAATTTTTTTAAAACGAAGCACTTGCTTTTCGTTGAGATGCTCGTTAGCACTTAATCAGTTTTACAAATCAATGAAACAAGAACAGAAAAAAGGCTCGTCACATAATATTCATAAACTCATCATATATTCCAGGCTTGAATGTGTGTATTTCAGACGCGCTTTTCGGCTACAAAAAACTCAGAAGCGTCGCTCGAATAAAAAAAGAACAAATAAAATACAAAGTTGAAGAGCATTTCAATTCCAAGGGGTCAGATAATCCTAAGAGCGGCGAAAATTAAAAAATCAAAAGTCGAAAATGAGCTGAAAACGAAATTGCTAAAAATGAAACCGACCACCAGACAAATAATAGTACACAAAAAACCATAGAAAATTAAAAACTGATTACCACGGACCCCATTAAAGACTGGGGGTGATCTCAGGTGACTTGAAAGGGTACGGATATTCTGCTAGACATGTGGCTTTTGTCGGGTTGCTCATGTAAGTACAATCCCGGTAATAAGTCTAATTCGGTAGGTCAGATTCGGCGAAAGGGGGATGGAATTGTAGTTACGACCGTTGGAACATATTCGCTATAATCTGTGAAACTGTTATTTCGTAACGGTTAACCAACTCAATATGGCGTCAGTAAATTTAACGAAAGGATGATTTTAACCTTGCCACTTTGAATTCTTAGTTTAATATATTTTCAAGATTGTGGCATTCTAGAGTGTGGCATTGCAACAGAAGACTAACTTCCACATAGTGAATTTGTTTCGTTTTTGTCATAGACACATATCAAAAACAATATTATCAGAATGCTTTAGATATGTTTTTGTCTTACATCAGTTATCTGGCAAAAGTAAACAGAGGATTTGTTTAACTTACACTTGATATTAAATAAGGTCCTTTAACATGTTTAATAGACAAGTTAACCATAAGTTTAACCATAAAGGTTGCATTTCCATAAATATGAACAATGTAATGTCCCATAGGAACTCCTTTTACGGCTAAAACTGTATCCCTTTACTATAAAGATTTGAAAAAAATCTTATCCTAGAATTGAAAGTTCATATGCACCACAATTTTTTTCAAAGGTCAAAATATAGAGCTGTACGGCATATTTTCACATTTATATGCCCAGTTAATTTTCTATGAATATTCAAGATGTCCACAAAAGAGACGTGTTTTGAGAAACAGCTGTATTTACAAAGTGCAACCTAAAACAAGCTAGCTTTATTACCCTTCATTGTACCATAACGCCTCGTACTTTTAATAAATTAAAAGAATAAAATATAAAAAATATTACTTTAATCATGAGAAAAACACAGAAGTGCTGACTTCTGGCCAAGTGATACCTTAAACGTTAGAAGTCAACATTATCCGATTGGGGTGCAGCCTTTGTTTAAATAAAGTCACATGATAAAAGTAATCATAATTTCTTATGGTTCATATTAGTTAATGTCTAACAGGTTGCCTTTATTCTAAAAACAACATCAGGACTTACACTCTGCTGGTAGAGACACAAGAAAGTCCAAGTAATATACACATGACGCAACGTTAGATATTGCTACTACTGCGAAAAATAGCGTTAGGTAAATATTTGACGTTTTTTTTTTTTTATATAGAAATGCTAAAATAAATAAATTCAAATTATACATGAAAATAAAGATCGATTCTTAAATTTTCACATTATGATAGAGAAAGAATAAAAATATAATATTCATAGGCTTAGGAAGACAAAGATTATCCGAAAAAACGTTTACTTAGCGTTGTCCCATGTAACAAACTCGAAACATAAAACTCGAACAATTCGCGAAATGTGCAAGCAAGTCTTCAAAATTTTGCATGAACATTCTATGACGTGATATATTTCAGTATTTGTTAACATGGCTGTCTCCATTTAAAATTTGCATAAATATTTTCCAAAAAATATGATGTACGGAAATGTCCCATCGGAAATTTAATTTGGAAACTTAAAACATTTTAGTTCAAAAATAAAATTTTGACAGATAATTCATTGAATTGTAAGCACGGTCGTTTTGTACTAAGTGTTAGCTCCCGAAATTCGAATTGAAAAATAAATTTAGCTACATAATAAATTCAAAACAATAGATTAGCAATGTCTTGCGGAAATGCCCGAGTTCAACTTTCAAGCCTTCAAAACACTTTTTCGGCCAAAAAAGACGGAGATTTGATTTCGTGAAGATTATTTTCCGGCCTTGATAACTATACCAATAAAAAGTACTTTTTAAGTTGAAGTTGGTAAACCAAATAACATTAAGACTACAGGGTTATCTTTAAAAATTACGGATTAATGAAAATGTCTTGCAAGTTTGTCCGTTATCATTATTTGACGTCGCTACAAGCGTAATATGCTTGGGACGGCATGAACTCCGTGTTCCTTCCTCCCCTGAATAAAATGTCCTGCTTTCAACAAAACGAAATGATGCACACATTTAGACATAAATACAAATCTATAAGACGAGCAAAAAGTAAGAAAACTTCAGTATCATAAGTATACGCTATAGTATATCACTGATTGAAGAAAATCATACTGGGGTTGAATATATAATGCAGTAATATTCCTCCGAAAACACATAATTACTAGCAGTAAAATTGAATATCCTATGGTAACTATAAAATCATATTGGATGGGATTCTCACGGCATTTATACGTGTGTGTTATAATTTGCATTTACCCAAAAAGGAAAGCAGGAAAAATTAGATAAAGCGCGTTTCCAATTTAACGTCATTTTCATGATACACTAAAATTTAGCAATATCTGACGTTGCGTCACATGTGATGACGTTTTATGTGCGAATGATATATTTCTAAGTTAGACTTTATCCAGTACATTTAAGACTAATGGCATTATGATCAGGATGTTTTGCTCTGAATTCAAAATGTTCATTATCTGCGGCAAAATCCTATACCAAGTCAGAAATATGACACTTTTTTCATACGTTGCGTTTATTGATAACGTTTGGTTTGTCCATGTATATGGATTTCCCCTTTTCCTGAAGGTTCCTTAAAAATAAAAAGAAGATGTGGTATGGTTGTCAATGAGACAAACGTGCACAAGAGACCAAAATGACAGACATTAACAACTTTAGGTCACCATACGGCCTTCAACAATGAGCAAAGCCCATACCGCATAGTCAGCTATGAAAGGCCCCAATATCACAATGTAAAACAATTCAAATGAGAAAACTAACGACCTTATTAATCATGTTAATATAAAAAAATGAATGAAAAACAAATATGTAACTCAAAAACAACCAACAACAATTGAATTAGAGTTTGGTATATTTGTTATACTTTTTTTTACATCGACCCGAACACTTATGCCTAATACCATGTCTTATATCTGATTAACGTACAGTTTGTATGTTTTTTTTGAATGCTAACATTGCCTATGTGAAATTTTGAAATTGTTTGTATGTACATCGAACGACAAATATATGTGACGTATAAAATTTACTGACGTAAGACACGCAAATCAATGAATATGTTTGTAGATAGATTTTTTTATGTTTTGTTAATTTGATCCTTTTAAAATTGTTACATGATGATGACCGTTGTACCCATATTTTGACTATTTTATTGATTGTGTCTTTTTAGTTCACGCATCATTGTAAATATAACGGAATTTGATTAGACTGTCATCAAAGTGAGAGGGTTAGCGCTATTAAACCAGGTTTAATCCACTATTTTCTACATTTGAAAATCCCTGTACCAAGTCAGGAATATGATAGCTCTTATCCATTTGTTTTTGATGTGTTTTGCTATTTGTTTTTTGCCATGTGATTATGGACTTTCCGAATTGGTTTTCCTCTAAGTTCAGTATTTTTTGTGATTTTAATGTTAACTAATTGCGATTTAGAATTTTAGTATTTTTAATTGTCTATTATTAATGAGCTTTGTGTATCTTATTCATTGTTGTTTTATTTGTCTTTATTTGGTTGTGTTAGCAAATGTTCGATTCATGATATTAAGTGTACATCTTGTTTATTCGTATTTGTTTTTCATCTCAATATTGACACTTACTTAACCTACAAGGGATTTTAAAGTTTAGATATCTAAAATCCTGTATTAATTTAAGAATTGAATGCTTTTTTTTGGGGTGTAACCGTTGACCGAAGTACATTTTGTATAAAACGCGGAAGCGCTTCGTTCTAAAAATGTGCACACGGCCAACGCTTTTACAGCCGTATGAAGTTACAAAAATAAGCATTCAATACTTATATTTACATTTTTAGCTAGGATCATGAAAACACGATCTTTATTTAATTAACCTGTGTATTTTATTGTGGGAACTCGTGTCATCATGAATGATAAATTTTATTGTGTAATGAAGTAGTTTAAGGAATAACGCTAGATTGCAGTGTAGCCAATCAGAATAACGTATTATAATGAAACAACAATCTAATGCAATTGTATGTTGTTGAAGGTAAACACTATCTATTCATGAAATAACAACATATGAACACTAAGTAGGGTTGCGTATGTTTGCCTTAATACAATATCTAACAACAACAATAAAAGTAGTTATAATGGATGTATATGTAATGTGTTTGTAACAATATGACGTTTTTCTATTCTAATTGTCTCCTTTCAGATGCAGAGTGTGGTATTACAAAAGAAAACTGTCTTTCCCATAGCGGATTTGTTTACACAACTTGTTTCTGTTATAGACTCACATCAACAAAGCTGTTCTACCAGAATGCATTAGATATGTGTGCGTCCTACACCAGTTCTCTGGCAAAAGTAAACAGGGGATTTTTTCAACTTACACTTGAAAATATATTAGGTATTTTAATAGAAATTTTTTAACCATGAGTTTTACCTTGAACAAGTTCGTTTATTGTGCATTTGTTGTACCTTTACTATAACACGTTTACTTACTGGTAATTTAATGAATACTGATATGATATATTTTTATATAAAAAAGATAGAGGCAGAGTATTGTGCACTAGATTTTTGGTGTAAAATTAAATGTTGATATTTATCTTCTGACCTAATAATTTTTCATACTTTGATATTACGAGTCGCTGCAAAATCTTTGTTGAACAGTGTGTATCAAATAGGTCAAGAAAGTGCTAACGATTGTGTGTGTGTGTTGTCTGGATCGAACATTTTATTTCGGTTGAATCAGAAATGTGTAAGTTATTGTGCATTAAAAAGGTTCGATTGATAGCTGAATGATTTGGAAGCATTTATGGTGGGTTTACTGTATACACTATTTATAATAATTTACAAAATTTAGTCCTGGAATCTATGATGAGTTTATTTACTATTACTTGGTCGATGCCACTGCTGGTGGAGATTTATTTACCCGAGGGTATCACCAGTCCAGTAGTCGGAACTTTTGTGCTGAAAGGAATTATCATTGATATGGTTATATTTATAAATTGACTGTTTACAAAAAATTGTATTTTTTTAATAACAGGCGTAGATAACATAAGCTCTATTTGGCAAAACTTTTAGGAATTTTGGTCCTCAATGCTCTTCAACTTCGTACTTTATTTGGCATTTTTTACTTTTTTGGATTCGAGCGTCACTAATTAGTCTTTTTTAGACGAAACGCGCGTCTGGCGTATTTACAAAATTTAGTCCTGGTATCTATGATGAGTTTATTTATATGAACATGAAGATTGTTTTTCCCCATGTTTTATGGACCATTTTCTGTTTGACAGGCCGTATTTTCATACAAAATTTCCCATTGAAAGTAAGGTAGTACTATTTTACGTGTAAGTATTTCCGATAATTTGCACCAGATATTTGATTGGTTTCAATGTTTCCGTGGGAAATGAATTGTCATCTCTACTCAGCTGGGTTTTTTTTTCAACAAAAATTTTATGCACCAATTTTTTAATTTAATTTTATTGAAAACTTAGGTTTTGATTTTGATACAATTGTTTGAAAGATAGATATCAATTGTTTCATAAAAGTATCACTCCAAATTATTGAAACTGTACTTTGGGTCAAATTTTGGGTTACTTGTGACATTTTCTATCCCCCCATTTTTCCATATTTTGTATCAAAGAAATGCAGATTTTTGTTATGGTTAGACCAAAAAGGGTTTATGTTTCACAATTTTAACTATTGCCAATCAAATCTATTAAAGATGCTGTTTCCATACATATGCACATGCAGGACACAAACAATAAGCTTTATTGTTAGCAAGCAAACGAAAGAGAGTGTTGCAAATTATAAATATTTGTCAACATAAAAGTGTTTTTCTAACTATGTTTTGCTAATTACAAAATATATTTCAGCACAAATAGTCGATGATGAAGTAAGAATTCAGGGCGATCGTGCCAGTAGTGCAACATCAATATGGAGATTTAAAAATGGAGACTTAATGAACTACTTTAACTGGAATACAAACGACAACCAACCAGACCTAGGACCCACTGAACTATCCCTTGTTATAAGGAAATCCAAAGGATATCGTTGGCATGATGCTTTGATAGAAGAAGCATTTGGTGCTATGTGTCAGATATACTGAATTTTGAGAGCCATCCACGTCCTAGTGGTTGTCTTTTACGTTTTTTTGTGTTATTTCGTTGATAAGAAAGAAGCAAATAAACTCATCAAAGATACCAGGACTAAATTTGTATATACACCAGACGCGCGTTTCGTCTCCAAAAGACTCATCAGTGACGCTCGAATCCAAAAAGTTTAAAAGGCCAAATAAAGTACGAACCAAAAAAGAGACCAGAGGAACTTTCAAAATCATAGATAGAAAATAAACTGACAACGCCAAGACTAACTAGAGGCTCTAAAGAGCCTGTGTCAGTCATCTTGGTCTATGTGCATATTAAACAAAATACACAGATGGATTCATGACAAAATTGTTTTTTTGGTGATAGTGATGTGTTTGTAGATATTAATTTAATGAACACTCTTGATGTTAACAATATATCTATCTATAATGCACTTTGACCAGTATTTACAGAGAAAAATATTCTGTATAAATTGACCAAAATTTATCAAATTTATTAAAATTGACTATAAAGGGCAATAACTCATTAAGAGGTAAATTAACCAATTTGCTTATCATGACTTATTTGTAGATCTTACTTTGCTGAACATTATTTCTATAATAATATTGGAGATACAATGTAATAACCTAAAACGGCAAAATTTCCTTAAAATTTCCAATTCAGGGGCAGCAACCCAAGAACCGGTTATCCAATTCATCTGAAAATTTCATTTTGATCTTGACATGATAAACAACTTTACCCATGTCAACTTTGCTCTAAATGCTTTGGTTTCAGAGTTAAGC
Organism: Mytilus trossulus; assembly: GCF_036588685.1. Taxonomy (NCBI): domain Eukaryota; kingdom Metazoa; phylum Mollusca; class Bivalvia; order Mytilida; family Mytilidae; genus Mytilus; species Mytilus trossulus. Next base: position 44,733,402 of record NC_086379.1, read on the forward strand.
CAAACTCTATATTTTGTATTTTCTGTGTTCTATTTTTAGCCATTGCGGCCATCTTGGTTGGCTGGTCGGGTTACCGGACAATTTTTTTTGAACTAGATACCCAAATGATGATTGTGACCAAGTTTGGTTCAATTTAACCCAGTAGTTTCAGAGGAGAAGATTTTTGTAAAAGTTAACAGACGGCGCCAGAAGTGATGAGAAAATGTCACTTGGCTCTGTAAACAAACAGACAGTCAAAAAAACTATACACAAGACAAAACAGAAAACTAAATATTTAGCAACACATACCCCACCTGGGGTGATCACAGGCGCTCCTGAAGCGAAAGAAGATTCTGCTCCCAATGTGGCATCTGTCGTGTTGCTTGTGTTAGTATAAACCCAGTTTAAAGTCTTACTTGAAAGGTCTCATTCGTGAAAAGGGAACGGAATTCTTGTTACGACATAAGGAACATATCCGATCTCATTTGTGAAACGGACAATCTATAACGGTAAAAAAACTCGTGATGGCGTCCGTAAAATCTACGAAGGGATGATTTCAAATTCATCCTTTTAAACTCTTGGTTTAAAAGCTTCCTTGTGAGTAGTAATATTCCTCTATCAAGGAAATCATGATAGAAAATACAAGCCCAGTAATAGGTATCAATTGAGTATATATCTATTAGGGTCCCTTTCATATTCGTTTTGGCTCTATTTTTTTTATAGACTCGATGGATTCAGATGCTTCTATTTTGTATAGAAAGAACAATTGTTGAAGGCCATAATGTGATTACCTTGAGAACAAGACACATTTACATTTTTACTTATCGGAAGTGTTCTTTAAAATTGTGGGGCCCTTTATAGCTTGCTGTTCGGTGTGAGCCAAAGATCCGTGTTGAAAGCCGTACCTTGACCTATAATAGTTTACTTTTATAAATTGTTATTGGGATAAAGAGTTGTCTCATTGGCACTCATACCACATCTTCCCATATCTATGTTTATAAAAATATTTTAATTTTCTAATAATAACTACAAATAAACTCATCATAGATACCAGGACTAAATATTATATATACGCCAGACGCGCGTTGTGTCCACAAAAGACCCACCAGTGACGCTCGAATCCAAAAAAGTGTACAAAAAGCCAAATAAAGTTCAAAGTTGAAGAGCACTGAGATCCAAAACATCCAAAAGTGTTGCCAAATACAGCCAAGGCAATTCATGACTGAGATAGAAAAGCCTTAGTATTTCAAAAAGATTTTTGTATGTTTCTTTGTAAGATTTATTTTCATGTTTGTTTGTCTTTTAATTCAGTTGTGTTTGTACAATTGTGATGTTTATATTTGCTGTTTGGTCTCAAATCTATTTTTGACATCTTAACACATCATGTCTATTTGTGTGGCTCGCCCAATTTTGTGAGACTGTGTATTTATCTAGATCATATGAAAAGTAAAATAACAAAAGTATCGAAATCCGAGGAAAATTCACAAAGGAAATTCCTCATCAAATGACAAAGTATATATAATTACTAATGACCTGATTTGGATTCGGATGCAAGCGGAATCTGTCTTGTGTATCTTGACATGACTGAACGGACTTAACACGGTATATCGTGACAGCGTCTAAAAGTCTGAGAAAATCTTCGCTTTTTCGCCAGCAGTAAATCCAGTCGATTAAGACTTAATCAGACCAAAATGTCCGTTTCAGACTTAAAAATGCTTCTAGTGTAAATACAATTAAACAGACTTTAACGAAAAACATCAAATGTTAATAAAAAGCTCACTTAATAGAAGATAAGTGTAAAATTTCTTAAGGATCCAAAAAGTAAAGTTGTTCATTTAACGGCGAATTTCATAAACTAACCGCAGTTTGTGTATTCTCTGACAACCAAAAGTAATTGATATGTGGGTTGTCCTAGTTGACAAAGCCTCTAACATTTTCTTTATATATGCGAAAATGTTAGAATAAAAAAAATCATTTGATTATTTGGATTTAAATACTCATAACAATCCTCTGTTTTCATGTCTTAGATGTCAAGATCTGAGTTATGCCGCTTTGTCTGTCGAATATCACTTTAACCTATTCAAAATTTAGATAAAAAAAAAATCCAAATTCCAATGTAAAATTCGAAACAAAAACCCTTTATAAAATGTCAAGATGAAAAACTCAAACACATCAAACAAATGGAAAACCTATTCTTGCATAGAGAAAAACTGTTATCACTCATGTGGTCACTTCTTGCTAACAGTATTTCAAAAAGACCTTAGATAAACTTGAATTTAAATGTATACTACAAACAGTTGAATTTGCTTGATGTTTTGACGTGCATAATAAATTGGCAATAAGAACCGGTAAAGAACTTAAAAGTTTAGTAGTACTAAGATTAAGTGAATAAATTCTTAATTCCCATTGTTATCTTACAATTTTTATTGCGGAAAATTACAGTAGAACCTGCTAATGTAAAAGCCATATATATATATATATATATCTATTTTTCGTTTCCTCAACATTTACATACGATTCTTAAGGATGTTTTCTTGTCATGTTTTTGAATTTTTGTCAGATTTTTGAAATCCTATGGTTTTATCAATTTGAAAACAATTTTGTCCATGGACCCACATTTTTCTTTTTATAAATCTTTTACATGTATAATTATAAGCCATTTGTAAAAGTCTTTCAATTTTTTTATTTATTGTTAAAAGTTTTTGAGAACTTTAACTGGTCAATGACAATGCTATGAAAACCACGAGAGATATTTTTCAAGCCAAATGTACTGTTATGGAACGCTATTTATATTTTAAATCTGAGCAGCGAAATTCTTTTAATCCAGTTTTAATACAGTCAAAATATAAATTGTAAAAAGGATGCTTAATACTACTAGCAATATAAGAAGTAGTGAAACCTTTTGTCGGATGTGAATTCTTAAAAATTACACAAATTTACTTGAATGTCTAGTATAATACATTTCATCCTCTTGTTTTTCTTTGATCGTACCATATTGCATATTGCATATTCTCTGTTCAATAGACAATAGGTTGTCGAATAATTACTTAGTGTGCATCCCTACAAGTCGCCTATTTAATGAAGTCGTCGTGTTTTATTTTAGTTAACCTTAGGCACGGAAAAAAATGTTATTATCACTCATGTGGTCACTTCTTGCTTACAGTGTTTTCAAAATTAAATATATACTACAAACACTTGAATTTGCTTTATTTTTGGACGTGCATAATAAATTGGCAATAAGAACCGGTAAAAAACTTAAAAGTTTAGTTGTACTAAGATTAAGTGAATTAATTCTTACTTCCCATTGTAACCTTACAATGTGTATTGCGGAACATTACAGTAGAACCTGCTTATAGATCATATAACTCCCAGTTGATACCTTATTCGATGATTTACGTTTCATATCATGATTTAAAATAAATCAGCTATGATTTTACACAAATAAGCAGCTAAACCATTTTAAAAATTGTAATCTGTCTCTAAATGTGAAGATTTAGTCAAATAACTAGATTACAAGACATATTGTGTACTAATATTTACAATCCAACAGTGAATCTGCATTAAAGAGTCCCATTTTGTTGAAATGACACAAACTTTAATTTTAAACCCCGATGTGGACCAACCTGAAAACTGGCCCCAGAATCAAAAATCTTTATAACGACAGTTTCGGCATTTAAACAAAACCCAATAATTGTTTTATAGAAATTAAACAAAGTTGATTGTGGACCTTTTGAACTCAATGTGAATCATTTCTAAAAAAGGACCAAAATTAAGATTTGAAATACTTCGCCATACAAAAAAACCCAACCCAACAATTACATTTTTTATGAAGTTTCATTTTGAACCCTTTAGATATCAATGTGGACTATTTCCAAAAACACAAAGTTCAAAATCTTAATAATCATTAAATTCAGAACAACAAAGAACCCCAATATTTCAAGACTTTGAATTATAACTTCATTAAAATTAGCCAAAATATAAGCAATTAAAACAAAAATATTACCAAAGAATTGTTTGACCCCTTTTTACTGAACAAAAATGTCGTAGCCAAAGATTAAATTCCAACATTCCTTTTTCTGTATTGAATCTTGTGATACAATTGCATAGAGATATATAGAATTGTACTCAAGTTATTCGAGCAGAAACCATAAAATCTTTTGTTGCACCCTTTGGCTCCTCAATCATAAACTGTTTGGGACATAACCCTTCAATCAATCCATCCTTTGTTTTGATGTATGGGACATTTTGGTACAATGTCTTAGATATCATTAACTTATACACAAACTATACTTCTAAAACAAGAAAAATGCTTGCTGTTGGAACTTTAGTCTTTAAACCGTTTGGGCAATAACCCAAATTCAATTTCGACAATCCCTCTAGAACGACGACGTCAAACAATTCATAATATATTTTACCGCAAATAGTTTGCAATTGTGTAAAAACTGATGATAAAACCGATGTTAATCACCTCTATGAACGGTTCCTCCATGCGCCCATCCATGATTTGTATCATGTTTTATGTCCTTCTTTTATGGCTTTTAACAAGATAACTGCCATGTGCGGGTGATCACCAGACTGATTGGAAGAGAGTACTATCCTAGCCTAATTTTTCCTGCTTACTTCGAAACACTCGTACTAATTCATGACCGTTCTGGATTTTTGGTATTATATACTTACCAGTCATTATGTCAAAACGAGTTGATTACTTGGAATACTAATACTTCATATATACTTACATGCTACTAGTGTTAATATATTATAATACGGATTGTTGCCGCACAGTAATAAACTATTGGACTTAGTATTTTATAACCTTAACATAGCGTTATTTATAAATATCAAATTTTCAAATTGTAATTTGAATCAACTAACTTGTAATATAAAATGTAATTTAAATCTTTATCATAATATGAGATTATGATATGGCATTATATTTTTATGGTGTCATATAGTAGTGTATAAATAATATGGTATTACATTAAAATAACAAACCTCTTTTCAAATCTATTCAAAATAAATTCAAACATTAAGTAAAATGTGTTTCCCTTATTCTAAGTTTGGCTTTATATTAATATGAAAAAAGTTCTCGGGCAGATTTAAAACCCGTCTAGAAATAAATAAAAAGGAAAACACAAAATTTAAATTTTAAAGTAAAAATATTCTGACATACAGTTATCCTTATTCTTTATAATAAACAAATAGCCCTTAGATTAAAATCAAGCTATCTGAATTTTCATTTCATTAAGAAATGTAATACATACCATTATGATAGTCCATCCCTCCTTTTCCTCATCAGTAGATATAACTTTGCCCCTTTAAAAAGATTTCTTTGACTAACCTTTATAAATTTGTCGCAATCCACAAAAACCACAAAACATTACCAATGCCGACAATCTTTAAAGATACATCGACGGGCATCAGTACCGCATTGTGGTTTTTGGGTGTCCGCACCTACCCCTTAGCCCATTTCTGGGTTTGCGAGGTCGCTGTGGTGTGGGCCCAAAAACCGGGAACGGTTCCTAGGTTAGAAAACCTAAGAGATTACGAAGTAAGCATGATCTTTTAGAAAAATTTGTGCTTGGATAGCACTCTCTTCCAGTCAGTCACAAACATGTCCGATCAGAAGGGGAAATTCACCAGTTCCAACTTGGTAACGACTGAAACACAGTATATATACATGTAGTTGACGTCATAACGGATATATAAATAAACCTTGTCATATCTATATTTAGATAAAAATGCTGACAGAATATTATTTTTATTTGAAATGTATGTGGGTTTTAACATGCTGACGATGTTTAATATTAATTACATGTAATTTTTAATCAACCGGATAAACTGGTTATGTTATGATTAAATTTTCGGATTATTCAAATAGATAATACCAAAAATCTTTTATTATTAAATTAATTAAACATGTACTGGTAAAGATATTTTAATTTTTTTGCTCGTTTTATTTTTTATCCTATAAGTTTAAGTTATGCATAGAAAAAATATTGATAAAGAACAGTTTTGACATCTGAACTTTTGATGCATTCGAGATGTTAATAGCAGGAAAGGACTGGCTCTTTAATTGTTTGCTGCATATACATATGTGTGAAAATTATGTTTATATTAAATGAGTTGGGGCTTTTTTTTCCAAATGGAAATAGTACTTTACTATTTACAAATAGACTTTTGCATTTAATTTAAAAACTGATGAAGCATAGTTCTGATTAGATACAAATATTAATGCCACATGTTGAGCAGGATATGCTTACCATCCCGAACTACTGAGATCACCCCCGGTTTTTGGTGGGGTTCGTGTTGCTTATTCTTTAGTTTGTATATGTTGTGTCTGATTGTGTTTTTATTTTTAGCCATGACGTTGTCAGTCTTTTTTCGATTTGTGAGTTCGACTGACCCTCTGGTATCTTTCGTGCCTCTTTTGTACATTATCTTATCCCAATTCACTTCTTAATAAACACATTGTGTTTTTTCTATAGCATAATATAATATTGTGTTTCATTGATGAAAACAACATAATATATAGAATCATATTCAAAACAGTGTGGCTGTGGCCATTGATTGACGTCCTTAATTCGTCCAATGACTGGGACATATTATGTGAATGTGTGTCTGTAACGACACTGCTCACTACTTACTTATCATATAATTTAAACTGTATGGTCACCAAAGGTTTTTAATGCCTTTAATAATGAGATAATCCAAAAATTAATCAGGAATAACCTTTATGTTTGGATTTATATTATTTATATAAATCATATAACATCGTGTTATTCATGATTAATTTTTCGAATTGGTTTATTAAGGTATTGATAACCTTTGGTAACCCCACAGTTTAAGTGTCTTTAACAAGTACATAGTGCGCAGTGGTTGTTACAGACAAAAGTTCACATAATCTGTCCCAGTCAATGGGATAATTTAGGACGTCAAGCAATGGCCACAGCCACACTGTTTTGCATATGATTCTGTGTCCATTCTTTTCTAATACATGATGCACCATTTTATAGATTTTATTTAACCGTAGAACATACTCACCCCTTCTTGTCCAATGAAAAGACAGTTTTTTGTCCTCTAATTTTCATAGTACATGGTTTTCCATACACTATGAAATGCTATACATGAATGACTATTCGTTGTCAGTTAATTATGAAAGTGAAATCTTAATAGCTGCACTAACGAATTGTACAATCCCCTAAGGCATTTTCCTTGCAAAAATAGCCTACTGATTTCAGATGAAAGAGCAAAGATTAAAATAAAAACATTTTGAATTTTGCAGAATTTCATGCATTTTCTAATGGTACACACATATAGAATACACAAAAAAAAATAATATTTAATTCATATACCTTACATTTATGGGAATTATAATTTTTTTTATTTAAAAAAAACCCACAATGCCAGACCACTGATATAAAAAGCAAAGGGTTGTTTTCGGGGAAACACAATCAATAAAAAGTAAGCATTTAATGTTGAATGGTATGAAGTCAAATATTCATACCACCGAGAGTTTTATAATTATAAAAAAATCAAAAAGGGGATATATATAATATATATAACATTGTGTTGCTTTTTAAAATCATAAAAATCTAAAAATAAATAAGTATTAAATTTTACCTGAAGCAGAAGAAAAACCATTTATCCTTCACAAATTATGTCAGTGCTATTCCATTTCATCCATTGAAATGATCGTTACCTATGTTTTATATTTTAGTTCATCATAAAAAGTGAACTCTTATTTAGGTTTATATATTACGATGGGAAAGGATAGTTTTGTAATGTCACTCGAAAGTGTGAATATGTTCTAAATTGGTCAGACAATACTTGGTCATGTTTTATGAAGATTTAAGACCTCGGCTCTTCGTCTTGGGCTTAAATCTTCATAAAACATGACCAAGTATTGTCTAACCTATAATTATATAACGCTTTTGGATATTTCTAAACATAGATACAATAAGACAACTAATAGTTTATTGAAGTTTCACATATTGATCTATAATAAAATAACAAAACAACATCATAAAAATGACACATTTTAAAACTAGATACCCCAATAATTAGTTTGGTCAAGTTTAATTACATTGACCCAGCAGGTTCAGAGGAGAATGATTGTAAAAATAAACTGATGCCGGGTGCTAAGTGTTGGGAAAAATAACTTAGCATTGGTAGAAAGTTAATGTTCTATCATGACTATACAATTTAATAGGTTATCTTAATGCCAATTCCATAAATTAACAGGATTTTATGAGGACCAAAAGCTTCAAAGTTTCGTCAGCTGCAGTTAATGTATTCTCTTAGAACCCAAGATGATTGATATGCTGTTGCTCTAGTTGACAAAGCCCCCAACAATATCTATTTTATATGCAAAAATATCAGTATTACAGAAAGATAAAATCACAAAGCATCTGATTATTTTTATTTAAATACATCCCACAGTCCTCCATTTTCATGACTCAGTTTCATAATCATAACATCTATGGATGAAATGTCCGCCTCCGAATTCAAAGTATGTTTTTTTTACTAAAGAATGTCGTGGTTCTCCGAAAGGTAGGCATTCCAACTAAATTTTTAAAGTTTCAAAACGGATAAGAAAAAAGTGCTAATAAATTGTATTCTGCATTTAAAAAAATAGATAACGGCTACTAGTCTGTTCCCGTACACATATTTTGAATATCAGAAAAAACTTTACTGTTTCATCTTTTTGTATTGCATATAATAACACGATTAAAGAGAACAATCACTATATACAATTTTTACCAATATAGATCGAAGTTATCCCGCTTTATCTGACGAAAATCACTTTTAAATACCAAAACTGCCGTGAATGGAAAATAACTCTTTTTTTTTTAAATTTTCGTCTCCTCATTATAAGTTTAAGATTCCAAAAACATTTTAACTAAAGTCACGCAGAGGTGTTCTACATTTATTGTAAAAAGTTGGATTTATTCTACCAGTGATATAAGTCCTAAAGTCCTAAGTGAATTCTGAAACATTTAAAAGATTTACTTTAGCCGACCGTGCAAGGGCTGTATAGCCAGTCAAGGTCGTTAAAAACTTCCATTTGTTGTTGATTTACTTGAATGTCTAGTACTATATCAAAACATTTAAAATAACTACGCGATATGCTACTCCTTCTAATTTCTTATAATCTACATCATTTTGTAAAGTGCTACTTTCTTAAGACAAATCTGCATGTTTTTGCATAGTAGGTTTTTAAATGACTACTCAATGTGCATCATTTCAAGGCGTCTTTTTATTAAACCAAAGCATCTATATAGACAGTAACAGTTCAGTGTCTTTAAATATCAGCTGCTTTTGTAGGAGGCTAGGAAACAAGGTGTATGCGAGCTCTTAGCGAGCTGTTACACATGTTTCGAGCCGAGTAGAAATACAGCTGATATTTAAAGACACTACACAGTTATTGTCTTTATCCTGTTATTAATTCTGTATATTATTTGTGTTTTAAAAGACACAAAAACACATGTTTAACATTTATTATCGATTTGAAATCCATTGAGACCCGTGTAGTATTACGATACAGTAATCACACATTCAGCCGAAAACGGGTTCGCAACAAAAGAATCTCGAATGGTCAACAATAATACATCGCTCAAGGTGAATTATTATCTATTTTAACATAACAACTAGTTTCAACGGTAAAAACAAATAACAAAACATTGTCTAATTTGAAACAGGAGTGTACGTTTGTCATTCGCTTCAGACTCTACATTCACTAAACATGCATGCTGAAATTGACATGGTTGTTTTTGTTACACAATCATACACCATGTGCACATTCAAGTTTTGAAATCGATAGTTGTCATCGCAGAAAAGACTACTGTTCATGTGTGAAAATTGGTGTGTTTCTTATTGCTTTTAAGAAATGTTTGAAAAAAAACCCAGAAAGTATAAAAGTAATGGTTAATTCGCAATTAATACGTCATTGGAATGCGACTGCAATACACATTCTGAGTTCACGCAGGTTCATACAATACTAAGTCCGGCAGTGGGCGAAGCTTTAAAGCGATATCTGTATAATATACAGAGATACAGCATAGCGATATGTGTAGGGCTGTATCTGTATAGTAGAACACCCAATAAAAGCAGGAAAAAAACTAATCACTCTTAGTTCATAGTGTTTTGAAGTTGACCGAACTCATTTTGAAATGTCAAATATCTTCTAGAAATTACTAGAAATGATGCACATTAATTAGTTTTTGAAAACCCACTATGCAAAAGGCAGGCAAAAGATTCTGAACGAAGTAGTACTTAACAAAATGATGTAGATTATATGAAATTAGAAGATGTAACGTATCGCGTATATAATTCAAATGTTTTGATATTGTACTTTTGGACAATAGCTGAGCGCTTGTTGCATGGTATGACGTTCGATTTTAAATATTTCAGTTAAGATGTTAACACATATAAATAAAATATAATAGGATCTGCAAAGTTGGTAAAACTTTTGAAGAGAGTAAAGTTTAGATTACCACGGGGGAAAGAAAGCAGTTAGCTATATGTACACATTTTGTCTTGCAACATTCGCAAACAAACCCCTTAAACATTTGCCATGATTTTTTTGGTTCAGAATTTAACGGTCTTTATTCCTACACGAAACATTGGATTAAAACATCGGTTGACGAATAAAGGCAATATTAGTATACCACTGTTCGAAATATGTGTGACCATTTTTCATTATCCGATATAAATCTGTATGTCCATAATGTTTTTAGGTCAAAACAAGTAGGTATATAAAATGCTGAATTTTTTGGGGTTTTTTTTGCGTTGATATCTCTGCGTACATCAGCAAATTGACAGTTAGAAACGGCAAAGAACTTATGTTTACGATGAAAGAGTTTACCAATGTGATCTCTCCTTTTTTATTAAGAAACATTTCAGTACCATCTGCATATGAAAGATATTTCTCCCAGTTGATACGCTTTTCAAGAACTTGCGTTTTTATCACTTTTACTTGAAAAAGTATCTTATATATTTTACAGGCTATAATGCAAAGAGTATTTTCTTCCGGCTGATCGAAATCCAAGAATGGGTTTAAATGAAAAGAGTTTTTTTTACTGTATTCTCATAAATCGCTCTGTATCCAAAAAAATAAGTTTTTTTTAACCCAAGAATGAAATTTCCGCCTCCAAATTTTTACAATATGAATCTCTAAGACAGATTTAACTTAATTTAAAATAAAAAAAAATTGTTTCATCTCTTTGTATTGTGACAATATGAACCAAGAGAACAGCAACCATGGTTTCAAAACACGTACAGTTTTTACCAAACTGAATAAAGATCTGAGTTGGTGCGCTTTGTCCGACAAATATCACTTTAAACTACTTAAACTGACGAAAAAGGAAAATCAACAATCAAACATTTTTTTTAATTTTCGTCGCCTCAACATTCATACAAAAAGTAAAATCACAAAAATACTGAACTCCGAGGAAAATTCTAAACAGGGAGTCCCTAATAAAATGGCAAAATCAAAAGTTCAAACCCATCAAAAGAATGGATAACAACTGTCCTATTTCTGACTTGGTATAGGCATTTTCTAATGTAGAAAATGTCGGATTGAACCTGGTTTCATAGATAGCTTTTCTTACTTGTATGACAGTCGCATCAAATTCCATTATATTAACAACGATGTGTGACAAAAACAAGATTCTGAAAACCTTATGACTACAACCAAAGAGGGTGTTCAAAATATATTGTAAAGGTGGCTGAATTTTATCAGAGATATAATTCAGATGTGTGTTTATAAGATTTACTTATGCTGGTACAATATCGAAATGTAAGAATTGATCACGTAATACGATACTTCTTCTTATTCCAAATCATTTAAAATGAACAATACCTGATTGCTCGGTACTTTTTTAACGTCCAGTGGTAAAATTTTCATGAATATCTATGATGTTAATAGTTATCAAACGTACCAGGCTTATTATTTTTTTAAATATGCCAGACTCGCGTTTTGTCTACCTAAGACTCATCAGTCATGCTCAGGTTAAAAAAAAGTTAGAAAGCCAAACAAGTACAAAGTTGAAGAGCATGTATGACCCAAAATTCCAAAAAAGTTATGCCAAATACAGCTAAGGTTGTCTATGCACAATAAATGTAATACACTTTGGTATGTTCCACAAAGTAGTCAATCTATTGAAGGGAGTACTTTAGATTGCCACTGGAAAAGGAAAGCAGTTAGCTATGAGCATACATTTTGCCTTGAAACACAGTTTACCACGAATGTCTACTATAGTCGAAGCTACAATCCCAATTCAAACTTTTTATATCAAACTGTGTTTAAAGAGAAAAAAATAAAAACTACTTATTTTTCATTTAATATAATAAATTAAAAGATTCTCAAATAACCAAACTACCAAAATTCTACAAAGTTACAGTTTTGTTCGGAAAAGCACTTGATTTCTGATTATATAGTTACATCAAGCAATATGACATGTCTTATTCTGCTAAGAAAGAGGCATTTTAAATTTTGTCAAGTTCCCGCAGACATTTAGTTTGAGTATTGTCATATCACAGTCATAACAAATAGGTTCATTCGACAATCATCGGGTTAATCCGCTACTGTTAAATGAAAGTACGGAGTCGGCCGAACTGTGACGATGCAAATAGGTTATCTCAAATACAATCGACCATGTTGGTGTTTATGACGTACATATGGCACAGATCTAATTCTCTACAAGCTTATCTATCTTTCTTTTAGTTATATACACCTATAACTATTGTTCTCAATATAAAAATATGAAAATAATTGTCAAGCAACTTGTATGCTCCTGTTAGGGTTTCGAATTTATACAAATAAGATACAATGGATAAGCGTTGGTTCGTTAAAAAGATCACATGAGACCGGTGGGTAAATAAATAGGCTGTTGTCACGCCAATGGTTTAAAGCTTTTCTAAGCTTTATTCTTCTTGTTGGACTTCTTGTGTTTGGTCTTGGTAACAGCTATGTACTAATTGTATATCACTGAAGGAATAACGATGGTTATTATTAAGGTTAGGTTGCTGGGCATTGCTAGGTCCTTGAAGATCTATACTATTGGAGTCTTGTTCTTCTGAATCGGAGTTTTCCAGTGGAGCTTCTGATCCTAAACCTACAACATAAAATGGTTATTGTAAATTATTAATTTGATATTAATGAATTATCAACTTTGGAAATATATATCTTTACTTATTTAAGTACATGTATTTTTTCATATTATAAGTCTATTTTAGATTTTAACTTCATTCATTTGTATTATCAATGCGTTTTCTTCTTAATCTGAAATAATTGACAACAGAACAGTTCCAATCTGATCATGAGGACACGTACTATAAAGTTGTCCCAATGACAGATTGTGTGTGTTAATTTGTGGAATTTCTTTTACTGTCGCCATTGATAATAATACGTATATTATACTTTCCCCTTTTCATGTAATACATGCATACCGTGATCTGCAACAACAACAAACAAACAAAACATCTGAAAACAGAACGCGAACAAAAACAAAAAAACATCGGCTTACACTTATTTGTAAAGTCTCAGTTTTTTGAAATTTCAAATTTCGAAGTGAGAAACCGGAGAATAAAAAATAATTTGAAAACGGAAAAGTAAAATAAAAATAAAAGTAAGAACAGATTTTTTAAAACTGTAAAAATAAAAGGATAAAGGTTTGTAGTCATACAGAAGCGAAGTGACTGGACATGTATTCGAAATGACACCGACATTGAATGTTCTTGTTGTACCATTTCATAGTTTAACGGTTACAAAAATTTGGTCTATGTGCATGTATGTATCTTGAAACAGTTTATCAGAAGCTTTAAATCAGGTTTTAATTTACAATATAGAAGAGTGCATTTCTAACAGTTTAAATAAAGCACAAATAAATGTGCTGCAAACGTGTGTCTTCAATAAGCGAAACTTACAACCAATTAAAACAAAAAGCATAAGACATTTGATCCCCGTTGGTAAATTAGAAATTACAAAATCCCTCAAGCAGAGAAACCATTAGCTGAATGTGGCTATTCTTTTTTTTTTAAATGTTTTTTCTTTTCTTTTTTTTTAGACGTTTCGTTCCTAACGTTTCTAAGCCTTTAAGTTTAAATGTTTAGGTTTGATCGTTCTTTATGAATTGAAGGTTAATCCATTAAAGTGCTTCTGACGCACAATGTATTGAGTGCTATACTGTGGATTCGTTTATTTTCGAAGGTACCATTTCCTTTGATTGAGTAAAGCTAATATATTCGTAGATATGTAGTCGTGCTTTTGGCAAAGTCTGCATACATTTATTTAAAAAAAATTGTAATTCGTCTAAATATACCTTCGTGGTTCCATTTCACCCATAAAATCCACGAAAATTAGTATCGTTAAACGAATATTAATGAATCCACAGTTTTTTATTATTATTCAAATATATGTAAAGATTGATTTTCAGACAACCATTGAATTTTTAAAAATGTCGGTATTAAATATTTTTTAATAAATAAACGTACCTGGATACACAGTTGTTGGACTGAATTTGTTTCTTTTACATTTTATCATTGCTATTGCAGCATGTCGGAAACATTTGTTGAAGCCAATGTAAATCAAAGGATGAAAACATGTACTGGAATATGCCATGTAATATGCAGCAAAAACATAGGAATCTATCCATGGCGGAAGCTGTAATAAATAAATATGCCATGTTATATGCAGCAAAAGCATAGGAATCTATCCATGGCGAAAGCTGTAATAAATAAATATACCATGTTATATGCAGCAAAAACATAGGAATCTATCCATGGCGGAAGCTGTAATAAATAAATATGCCATGTTATATGCAGCAAACATGAATCTATCCATGGCGGAATATTCAGGAATTTTACTCACAAAATCAATGGCAAAAGAACATGCATAAATAAAACATGTAAATGTAAAAAATGAGACGTTCCCTGTGTTAGCAACACTTGGCCAAGAGAACCAAAATATAATTCAGATATAGAATTCACCACATATTAAATTTCGATTGTTCGCTTTTTCAGTTTATTCATCTATCTACAAAAAACATCTACAAAAAACAGTTCGTAAAACTAAAACTATTTTTTTTTTTATAAATGTTTGTTTGAATTTAACCCATATGGTCCTAAAACGTGTATGGTCAGCTCGTATTGGACCGTACGAGTTACGGAGTATACTCCGACCGTACTCTTATTTTCGGACTGTACGAGAATACGAATACCGTATGGACCGTACGCGTACGGTCCAAATGCTCATATGGTCTGGAACATATACACATAGTACCATAAAGGATTTAAAAAAAAAAAGAAAACAAAATGCGTAAGGACACTTTTGATAAATACTTATATAAACTTACACCTTTAACAGGTATCGCGGCTGTATTTATTTTGGCCATATGAATTTTCTCTCTTTTAAATATTCTTAGATATAAGAACATGTTATTGCTTTGTTTTGTTTTTTATTTGATCTTGTGGTTTTTTAAGGTATGTTTATCAGGGAAAAAAAACATTAATTTATAGCAAAAAAATAACATTAATTTATAGCAAAATCACATTTTGTACGAAATTTTGAAACTTATGTACCAGGATCACTTTAGACAAAATAAAGGAAAAATTCAATAACTCCACCTTTTAATGTAAATAATGATACTATAATTTATAAAAAAAAAATATATAGTTTTAGGAAACTTCGTCAAAATGAGAGAAAAAAACCAAACAATGTGCATAAATAAATGTGGATTCTAAATGCATTCTTTTATGTCAGAACATTGGAACGTGAGTTTGTGAAGTATGATAGTCCATATCAGTTTCGACGACTATGATTGATTAATTGTTGGCAGCTTAACGTGCAGTGGCAAATATCGCACGTATGTTGAAGATAGTGAAGACTATGAATTATGTAACTTTTTATTTTAAGTAAAATTTAGATTTCGCATTGTTTAACGAGACATAGTCCGCAATACAATGCATTAAATTTGCATTGACTTTTTACACATGCATCCACGTAATACTTCAACATAACTAATGTATTTATAACCAATGTATAAGTTCTTTCTAAAGTAAAGTGTTTAAAACTTCTGATTATTTCAAATATATTAGAAGATCCTTTGCGAAGACAACTGTTAGTTAATAAACAAGTACATGTGTACCATATATTTGTAATTTCAAAATTGTTAATGTCTTGTTATACAAAATGAGATGTGCGGTACACACAACGAGAAAAAAACCCAACCAAAGAAGACCCCAACAGATATCGGCAGTCTTCATTATTATATAAAATTCTATATACACTTCTATATTTGTCACTAGACGTCAATATTCACTTCTCTGCTTAACTGTTGTATTTTCAATTATAATAAATAAGATTGAGAATAGAAATGGGGAATGTGTCAAAGAGAAAACAACCTGACCAAAGAGCAGACACTAGCCGAAGGCCACCATTGGGTTTTCAATGAAGTGAGAAACTCACGCACCCGGAGGCGTCCTTCAGCCGGCCCCTAAACAAACATATATACTAGTTCAGTGATAATGGTTGTATCATTCTTACCTTTGAATGTGCGTTTCTCGTTCTAAAAACATCCCAAAGTTTAAGACATTGTTGTGGTGTCCAGCATATAAAAAATACTAACAGTACTGATAACAGCATGTTCAGTGCCTAATTAAAAAAAAGGAATACTATTTATATCATATTTATAATTTAAAATAAAGTTGTGTTGATTATTTATCAAAATTAGTTCTATGTTAGATTCCGTTTTGATTTCGTTTGACTCTTAATAACTAATATAAACATCCTACATCTTTTAAGTTGATTTCTCTTTCGAACAATCTTTATCGATTTTCTACTTTTCACAAAATATTAAGATTACATAAATAACACAATAAGATATTATTTTAGACGCAAGGTATTAAAAATATATAAGGATAAATTTCATCGATCCCACACGCTACATTTTTTTCAGTTTATGAATGGTTAAAGTTTTGTTTTGCAAGAAATCGTAGCAGTGGTCATATAGGCAACATTCTCTTTGGTCGATAAAATTCTGTTTTGAAGTGGATTGCGCATTGCATCTTTTACTTCCATTTTTGTTGTTTCCATATTTCATTGAAATTCACCAGTTATTTTCTACTTATGAATTATTAATGTTCCCGAAGAAAAAAACTGTGAACGATAGCTGGCATAGTATCCAACCGACTTTGTTCCACAGTAGATCCTGCGAATAATTGAAGACCTAGAAATCCTAAAGCGAAGTTGCGAAACTGTATGCAATGCGCAGAAATAGAATTATGTGTTTTTTATTAAGCTATGATTAACTTATTAAGTCATTAAATATCGGTAATTAAATAATGAACATTCATATATCAATCAAATATTTTCTATTTTTTTTTTATTCATAAAGATTCTTAAAATATCCTTTTACGTCAAAATTTTACATGAAATGAACATTATTGAGATTTTGTAGAATAAAAACTTCATTGCCAAATTATGCGCGTCGTATAATTTTTCTGAATTTTCTATTTAACTTTGATAATTTGTCCATCATAACGCAATATTTAATTCTGAAAGAACCAACTTTAAAAACACACAAAAATTGGAGTTTAAGTAATATTTTAAATGTACATCCTTACGGGAACAAATATGAATATGCAAAAACACAATTTAAATATAATATTACCTTCCTCTTCATGTCAAGGGATGAAGAATGAATAAATGTTATAGGTATGTCCGACTTTTTACGCTTCCCCATAGAAAGTACAATACAAACACACATTATCCAAATCGGTATCGCATAACCAATTATGAAAAATATTGTTGTATATGCCTTCCGAGAATCTTTGGAAGGGAACTTTGCTTGACACAGCACTTCGTGTTTTCCCAAAAAGTCAAGTTCCACTAAATGTGTATATAATAGCCATGGCAACGCAATAGCTGCACCACAAACCCATGTCAGTATAATTACGATAATCTGGTGCCCTTGAGTGAGCCACAATAAAGAAGGGTGTTCCGAAGCTAGGAATCTGTCCAAAATGGTAACCAGTAATGTGAATATTCCAACGGATACCACGAATACTAAAAAAGACGGAAAATAATATATGAATTTCTGTATGAGCAACTATTTGTTAGTTTCTTGTAGTTTTAATAAAAAGATTACTCTGAAAAAAAATTAAAAAAAAAAAAACTTCAGGTGCTATTTTATATACATAAAATAAGAAATTTATTTTTTGATTATTTTTTTATTTAAAATAATGTTCACATCATTTCGTATTGAACACGCTTGCTGATTCTTACTTTAAAAATTGACAAATCAAATAATGAATTTTCTTACCTTGTGAAAACGTGTTAATTTTGCAGAAAAAAGAACCAAGAATCCATTTCGACGGATTAAAATTGGTCACTAAATGAAGCCACATGCAAGTCAACGGCACTAATATATCTGCCACAGCCAGATTGAGAATGTAATAATTGAATTTTGTTCGAAGGCTTTTAGTAGACAAAATAACAATTATCAACGTCAGGTTTCCGAAGAATGAAACAAACATTGCAACTGCATAGGCAAAAATTTTGATCGCTTTTTCATCGTCTGACATTTCATGTTTCTTCACTTTGGCAAACAAGTCCTTTAAACTCAAATTGCCTAAGTCGAAATCAAACGTATGATTACCAAAGACAAAATCCGAAGGCGAATTCCAGTTATCCATATTTTTCTTGTAATTTCTCATTCAAAGATCCTATAATTTGGTTAAAGTGTTCATGATGAAATAACCTATTGACTATAGTAGAAGAGACTATACAAATGTTTCTAAAAGTAGAAAAGATAAGGTCTGCGAACCAACCTCTAAATCAAAATGACATTTAACTTCTTATCTTAAATACAGAAATCTTATTTAATCCTTTCCTATACAAATACATCAATTTAAATATCAATGTAAACAATCAAGTCTGGAAATCTTTGTTTTACGGGAGTTGTTGACACACTTGACAACTTTTCGGTATTCGTTTCCTCCCTCCAGGTTAATATCCGTTTACTAGAATCCAGAGTAAATACTTTTGCTGTGACACTCATTTGATCTGGTACCTAGTATGGTAAGATCGATATTAGCCAATCCGCTGTAAGTAGTCGCGTGCTGTTCCCAGTTTAGCTCTTGAAGTGTTTAGTTCTGTTTTGTATTTTCTATCTTTGTGGTGGTCTTCGTTCAAATTTATTTTGAATTTTCTTATTGTTTTACGAACTTTTATGATCTGTGTTGACCGTAATAACAAACTGTTCTACCTTCTTCCTGATATGTGATATCATGTTTTATAGTCGTGATGGACCTTCTGAATAATAACTTTAAAAACATTAACGGTACCAATGTTACTTCATCACCAGGGCGGATCCAGACATTTTAAAAAGAGGGGTTCCTAACCCAGGACAAGGGGGGGGGGGGGGGGGGGGGGGTACCGATTACATGTCCCCATTTAAATTCATTGATCGTCCAAAAAAAGGAGGGGTTCCAACCCCCGGACCCCCCCCCCCCCCCCCCCCCCCCTCTGGAACCGCGCCTGATCACATGCGAATTCAAATAAGATGTTTCTCCTGTGATCCTCGATAAAAAATATTTGAAAATTCAAAACCTTATACAAATACCGAAGAAAAAAAATAAAAACAAAATAAGACCTAATTTAAAGATATACTCGAAGAAGGCATCTGAACTATATGCATGATGAAGATACATTCCTTAATTTAAAAAATATAAAAAATGGTTTCACAGTAAATTCCATAAACATGTATTAAGTTAGAAACAGTTAAATAATAATATGAAGATGCAAATTTATTATTAATAACTTGTCTACCAACTGGTTTAAAAGATGACTGAGATGTTCTCCTTTTTGTTGGTGTTTTTAGAGATTTTGGTCAAATGAGGAACTTAAGGAGCGTAACACTAAATGACAATGGAAGTTTGTTGACTGATGAAAAAATCAAAGTAATGGAAATTGAAATTTACGTCACGAATGAAGCAATACACACAAAAACGCACCCATAGTATAGTTTATAATTAAAATTCAGCGATTTATGATGCAAACTAATGCAAAATTTCTAGAAACTTCATTTTTTTAGCAAAGAAATCATTTACTATTATGATGTTTCGTTTTGTCATAAATTGGTCAATCTGGATGCAACGTATACACTGACAATGCAGAATATCTATCACTAGCAGTTTTGAACTTTGGACTGTCTGTTCTTGACAGGGGTGACCTTGACAGGGTGGAACATTTATTAAATATAGACGCTAATATCATAAAGTGGTTTGTAATTGATATAAATTGGAATAAGGTTATGGATTTAGTATATTAAAAGTTGTGTTGTCATTCTATTTACGTCATCACTACGTATGTACTTCAGTAAATTATGTTACAGATAGAAAAGGGTGTAACATTGTTCGCCCATATTAAGAGCTAGATATTTAATTTTAAATTTGTATGATAAAATGTACTCTTGTTAAAAATGTTAGATGAATGAATTTCGGTCGTGCAAATTTTGTAGCACTTTGTATAAAGCGTGTCCTTCATACCGGTTGTGCACAGAAGATTGCGTTTCGTGACTACACTTTCCCCACATTATCTACATATTATTATTTTTGCAACTGTTTTGTACAATAAGTTGAAATTCACCTTTTGTCGTAGCGACCCTGCCCTTAAAACTATTACATATAGAAACCTTATGAAAATACTTGTACATTATAGAAGCTTGTATTTTGGTATATTGCTCTATTTTATATCTCTTCTGGTATATTTGGGGGCAAGCTGTAATGACATTATGTTGACGTCTAAATGAAGAATACCAAAATTCTCGCTTTATTCATATATATATATATACATCTAAAAAATTGATAAAATAGAAATAAATGTACATGCGCATACTAATCTACGTATACACAATACTGAAATCTATCATTCCGACTCCAAACCGATCTGTCTTTAAATTTACTCGTTAATACCGAGTTCTAAGCGAGAAAGCAGCAAGCATAACTCTACAAGTTTGAGGGCATAATATTTTAAATTTGGCCCAATAAGAACTTCAAATATTCAAACTATTTCACTAATGCAGTGGACTGGACGACGATTACTATTATTAGAAATGAAACGTGCTGTCCACATCCATACTGTTATATCTTCAAAATTTCATTCTTCATTTTAATTCATAAATAGAATTTTATCTAGCCAAATTTAGAATTCCATTCCTTCAAATCAAAGTGAAAATTGACATCTGTTGCAATGATAATGGTTTGGGGGGAAATAGAAATTATAAAACATTTTATTATCAATTTCGATTTCGATTTCATTTTCATTCTATTTTATTGTTTTAGTGAGAAGTCATTATAAGTTAGAGTTATTTTATAATATATTCGCTATTAGATACATTAAATTAATCAAATTTTAGAACTAGACAATGTAGATAAAAAAAGATAAAATCACAAAAATATTATCTATGACAGAACTTTAAAATGGCGTTTGTTGCTCCACTTTTTAAAAGACCGAAGTACGGAAAGTCGGAAAGTGCATACCAAGAACAATACAGAAAACTAAAGGTCGGTTAATTTATACTACAACGAAAAACACAGAAGTGATGTGTAGTTCACAATTAGCACCCAAATTTATGCTGAAGTTTGAATACATCATCTTATTATTATTCTTGTTCTTGCTTGTTAAATGTTTTATACAATCAACTATTCAGGAAAATAAATGTACACTTGAAATAAACAGAAAAGCCCACCAAAGGTGTTTATTTGACCGTTGACGACCTTTGCTGTGTGGGTCGTTCTGGTGTTGGTGCTCTCAAACGTTATGTATACGTATGACTTCACAAACTTCCGGTCTACATGTGCACAGAAACACGTGACATGCGCACTAAAATTCGGACCAGGTATTTTGATCAGAATTTTAAAATGTTTTGTTAAAGGAAACTAAACAAATTCACCATGACCAAAACAATAATACCGTTTTACATATTTTAATCCGTTTCATTTTGTAAATGTAAGAACATTTTTTATATGAAATTTAAAAGGCTCGCGGGTATAAGATTTTCAGAAAAAAAAATAAACATTAATTTTTCATTATAAATTTATTTATTACCTTACGTAAGTATTATTTTATCATATGGTACAAAAATCATTAAAAAAATCAATTCGTGTTAGCCCCAAGTGAATTTTAAAATGTAGATATCATTGAAAAAGCTCCAAATTATCTCCCTTTGATGCAAAAAATGCCATTTTTTGCCATTAAAATTGAAATACCTTTTTTTAACTCATCGGTGACCTATATTTTTATTGTTGTTTTCGAATAAGCTGTACATAAACTAAATAATTGTGAAATTTTAGCGATTTAGTTCTTTTCTTATTTCGATATTACCGCTATTTCTCCTATTAGTTCAACAGAAAAAAAGGACATTAACAAAAATGTTTGCTTCTTTCGAAGGCAGATTGTGAGCGTAAATGAACGGTGACCCCATTTAATTGTTTCATTTTTTCTATTAAGTATAAGATAAACTTCATTTATAGAAAAATATAGAGAAATATTATATTGAATAAAAAAAAATGATTTAGACCCGCGAGTTCCCTCACGCTAGATTCTTCTTCGAAGATACTACATATACTAAAATTATACATTAACTTTACTTATCCTCGTTATATATTTAAATGACAAAAATAAGAATGCGTGTACTTTATTTCTTTAATTTGTAAAACTATTTTTCACAGCATATAACTGATATGAAAATCGAAAACCTAAGTCTTGCTTAAAAACAAAAATGATATTGTCAACAAAGTTTACTTGCATGTATATAAAATTGAGAATGGAAATGGGGAATGTGTCAAAGAGACAACAACCCGACCAAAATAAAAAAAACACAACAGCAGAAGGTCACCAACAGGTCTTCAATGTAGCGAGAAATTCCCGCACCCGGAGGCGTCCTTCAGCTGGCCCCCAAACAAACATACACTAGTTCAGTGATAATGAACGCCATACTAATTTCCAAATTGTACACAAGAAACTAAAATTTAAATAATACAAGACTAACAAAGGCCAGAGGCTCCTGACTTGGGACAGGCGCAAAAATGCGGCGGGGTTAAACATGTTTGTGAGATCTCAACCCTCCCCCTATACCTCTAACCAGTGTAGAAAAGTAAAAGCATAACAATACGCACATTAAAATTCAGTTCAAGAGAAGTCCGAGTCTGATGTCAGAAGATGTAACCAAAGAAAATAAACAAAATGACAATAATACATAAATAACAACAGACTACTAGCAGTTAACTGACATGCCAGCTCCAGACTTCAATTAAACTGACTGAAAGATTATGATTTCATCATATGAACATCAGGCACAATCCTTCCCGTAAGGGGTTTAGTATCATATATATATAAAGTCTTGTTAATGGTGTTATTGATTCAATATAATTTGAATGTTTTGCATATATAAATACATATAAATGCTTTTTTATAAATCAACCAATCCATCATCTGTAATAACTGAACTGATATTCTGAAAGCTGGAAACATTCACAGTTAACGGTGTCACTGGACCTGTAACTATATAAAAAATAAGATTTTAAAGATTTTGTGAGAAGAGTAAAATATGTAATTGTTTTTGACATACAGTAGAGATTAGAGGTCATGTTATTTCCTTATGTATTTGAGAAAAGGTCAATGAAATGACATTTTCCACTATAACTGTCACCCACACGATGTGCATTGTAAAATTGATAAATTGAAATTCAAGGAGTCTTTTAAAGTTATGTATTTATTTTTCAATATGCCAGGGCTTGCGTTCCCTACCATGACATCGTTGACATATGATTACAGTACAGAACATTAAGTTTCAGTTCATTATGAATATTTTTTATTTGTGGTCGCGTCATAAACCACATTCGAAGATGTGCTTGCCATTCACCCAACAACGAGTGCCAGAAGAAAAGCGGGAACTGTTTACCTTCCGGTTTTTTTTTTGGATGGATTGTAATGGTCTGTCTCTAGTTTTTTTTTTGTGTTTAGTGTTTTGTTGGCCGTTGTTTGACATACTGTCATTCATCATGTTTCTGTTTCGCCATGGTGTTGTCCCTTCGAACTTTGATTGATGATTGTTCCTTTGGTATTTTCTCCGTATTTTCGATGACATTTGTAAATATCGCCAGAACATTGTAACTCACTAATAGCGTTCCAAGGCGAATATGTACGAGAGGGACGAAAGATACCAGAGGGAGAGTCAAACTCATAGATAGAAAATAAACTAACAACGCAATGGTTAAAATCAAAAAGACAAACAGACAAATAATAGTACAGAAGACACAACCTAGAAAACCAAAGACTAAGCAACACGAACCCCACCAACAAATAGGGGTGATCTTAGGTTCTCCAGAATGGTAGGCAGATCCTCCTCCACATGTGAAGTTGTATTGCTTATTTTATTACAAATCCGGTATGGTTGTCAATGTCAATAAATGTCTCTTTATATAAATGTTTAAATAAATAAAAATTCGCTCATACAAGATTTGAAAGCTATTACACAAGTATGATAAGAATTAAGCACATGAATAGGTCAATCATTTTAATTTCATAACATTTTCTTTTACTTATCTATCGTCACAACACTCAAACTCAGTTTTGAAAGTTGATAACACTTTCTTAAAGTTGAGATTTATGACTAAAAGGGAACAACGTCCTCTAATAGTCTATTCGATTTGAAGTCAACTTTGCCTGAGGTAGTTGGAACCTTATTAGAAAAAAAACCAGTTTCCAAATTTGTCAACAGAGAATCAAAGAAAGATAAAGGTTATAAATCATACAAGTACCGAAGCACTGACTACTGAACTGACCAATATTTATCCTCGTCCCATGGGTTTTTGTACTATACAGAACGATTGTGACGTCTTAATTCAAAAAGCATGCATAGTACGAATTAATTTGATGTACGAAAACATATGATCTGACCATTAAATCTGTTTAAAAAAATGGAAATTACTAACCTGGACGAATTTGATTTCTTTTCCCCCACAGTTGACATTTAAACGCCTCTTTGAAGCCTTTTCTAAAATTTTCATTCAGCCCTGCGTATATTATAGGATTGAGTGCACTATTAAAATATGCAAGGTATACAGCGGCATACTTTAATGATATGACGTATTTTGGTATTTGCTGTAAATGAAAAAAACAAAGTTGGTCATGATTAAAGAAACATATATGTATATTGAAGTTATAAGAGAATAGGAAGGAGTTCTCGCATGACCATTAATGGTAACCATGCTAACGGTATCTCAAATGTATGATGCCCTAAATGACGACGAAAAAAGGGTGTTTTGACGTTAACTGTATCAAACAGAGTGAATTTGACACTCGACGATAAAGCTGGGTCATTCCTACATCCTTATACATGTTTTAAGAAATAAATTCTTGTTGTGAAGTATTTTCACGGTTCTATCAACAAAAACTATAATGAGTGCTATTACATAAATACAAGTAAATTTTCAAGTTACACATTCGTTTTGTTTTAAAAGTATGAGAGATTCAACTGACAAATAAAATGGTAAATATATACATACTACGTTACGGCTTCTGTAAACGTCCCATAGGAGAAATGTTTGTTGGGGTGTCCAGCATATTATAAATGATAAAAGAACAACCAATAACATTCGAATAACCTGTAAAGAACCAGAAGCATGAAAAAAACTATTATTATTGCTTTTAAAAGTAACATAAAAGTAAGAAATAGATGTCTTTATAATTATATAAAAATACAAAAGTTCCTTTGCTCCTTAGAGGAAACCCGCATTAGAAGTAAAACTTGT
Organism: Mytilus trossulus; assembly: GCF_036588685.1. Lineage (NCBI taxonomy): Eukaryota > Metazoa > Mollusca > Bivalvia > Mytilida > Mytilidae > Mytilus > Mytilus trossulus. The sequence continues at coordinate 44,759,196 of NC_086379.1, forward strand.
CGTTATTCCAAGATGCAGATTCTTTTCCTTCAAAATTGAAGTCTTCACATAGTCAGATAGTAATAATATTTTGTACATCTTGTATCATTTGAAATATTTCTTGATATTATTCTTGTTTGCTAGGTTTAAAAAAAATACTTAAGGATTTTACAGTTTTATTTGTCATTGACAAAGTAAATGGAATAATGGTTTAGTAACCTTTACACAAATTAATGTAATCGCTTTCCCGATGAAAGATTTCATTTCAAAACTAGCTGATATAATTACTCCATTATTATTTTTTTATAACACTGTTTCTCTATTGTTGAAGTGGGACGAAAGATACCAAAGAGACAGTCAAACATATAAATCTAAAATAAACTGACAACGCCATGGCTAAAAAATGAGAAAAAAGAAAAGCAGACAAACAATAGTACACATGACACAACATAGAAAACTAAAGAACAAACAATACGAACCCCACCAAAAACTAGGAGTGATATCAGGTGCTCCGGAAGGGTAAACAGATCCTGCTCCATATGCGTGCTAGTTCACCAAGATTTCTGACTTTGATTTTTATTAAAAAAAAAATCTGTCTTTTGAGATTTTATTTAACCCTTGCAAAAATAAATGGGAGAAAGATTCAGAAACTATAAAACAAATCAACGACAGTACGTTCTTATATGTCTTATTCAAGGAGATAAATTTAGATTAGGCGTTATTGGTGAACCTCGTTAATGTTCTGCCTGCAGCTATAGGGGATTTAGGATTTCATTCAACTTTTCTTTGAAAGGGCCAGTAATTAATTATCCCATGCTAGACCTGTCGGAACATTCAAAACTAGCTGATTTTTTTAATCCTTGACACGCTCGTTTTCGGCATGAGTACTGTTTCTCTGTTATCGGGTACTTAATATTTGTTCACAGTTTTCTTAATCCATTTTTACTGCACGTTTCAGTTTATTATTCTGCCATGGTTAAAATTAAATGGAAAGATGGTTTAGTCATGTATCGGCGACGATATGCTTATATTTATAATTTAAGCAGATTGGGTTCTAGTAAGCTTTATTTATGAGCCCCGTGATGACTAAATGACTAAATGATAGAATATTCTATTCATATTTTCAATACCGAGGGTATCACCAGCCCAGTAGTCAGCACTTTTGTGTTGACATGAGTTATCATTGATATGTTCCTTTTAATAAAATAACTGTTAACAAAATTTGAAATTTTGAAACTACGAAGGCTTTCCTTCCTGAGGAATAGATTACCTTAGCTGTATTTGGCAAAACTTTTAGAATGTGTTGTCCTCAATGATCATCAATTTCGTATTTTATTTGGCCTTTTAAACATTTTTGATTCGAGCGTCACTGATGAGTCTTTTGTAGACTAAACGCGCTTCTGGCGTAAATATAAAAGTTTAATCCTGGTAGCAATGATGAGTTTATTTTCTATGAATGGAATCGATTATGACATGCAAAAGCTGTTAAACATTTCAAAATTAGCGGATAAGGACATTGAAACTTTCAATTTTGGGAATAGAACTGTTTCATTATGATCCACTAAGTTTTTCTGAATTTAATTTTTTGTACATGATTTGAAACGCGCGTCTGGCGTACTGAACTATAATCGTGGTACCTTTGATAACTATTTGATTGCCTTTGAAAATTAAGTAAAGGTGGCACTTTGTAAATACAGCTGTTTCAAAAGCCACGCCTCTTTTGGGGAAATATATTATATTCACAGATATGTTAATCTGTTTACGTTTTTGTTCCCCAGATATGATCTCTCTGACTTAAGAATGTTACGAGTATAGAAAAACATGGTATAGCGCCTACAATTTGGAATAGAGGTAGGGGTAGTATAGAATTTTAGTATAAGTTTAAACTCTTAGAAGTTCAGGGCATATAAATGTTGAAAATATGCCGCCCAGACCTTTATTTAGACCATTGAATAAAATAGTAGTGCATATCACCTTTCCATTCTGGGATTATAACTATTCACGAAACTTCATAGTGTCACAGATTTAACCACAAAGGGAGTTCCTATACAGGGATATTTTTTTACAGAATTGCTCATAAATGGCAGGCTGGTTTAGTTACTTGAAAACAAATGTAACGACGACGAAATATGCTTTTATTCATGATTTAAACAGGTTCGGTAAGAGAAAGCTTTATTTACGAGCCAGGTTATGTTTGCAGCTAAACAATATAATATTCCATTTAATTTTCTATGAATTGAATAGGTAATTTCATGATAGAGCTGGAAGGACATTTGAAATAGTACTGATTTGAACATTGAAACTTTAAATTTTGGCAATAGTACTGGTTCGTTGTTATCGACTTCTTGGTATTTCAGGTTTCTGAATTCGAGTTTTAATGCATGTTTTTTACTGTTTTTCCCTATCATTAAAAATAAGTTGGATGGATGGTTTAATTACCTTAAAACAAATATAACGACAACGAAATATTCTTATATTTCTGATTTAAAAATATTAAGTTAGATTAAGCTTTACCTATGAGCAACGTTATGGACTAAATTCTATATATACGCTAGACGCGCGTTTCGTCTACAAAAGACTCATCAGTGACGCTCTAATCCAAAAAAGTTAAAAAGGTCAAATAAAGTACGAAGTTGAAGAGCATTGAGGACCAAAATTCCTACAAGTTTTGTCAAATACAGCTAAGGTTAGCTAAGACTGAGGTAGAAAAGCCTTAGTATTTCAAAAAATTTTGTAAACTGTTAATTTATAAATATAACAATATCAATGATAATTCATGTTAGCACAAACAGTATAAAAGATTCCATTAAACTTGAATGAGTTCGCTATCCCTTGCAAGAGTTCATTTCAAAGTAGCTTATATGAAAATTCCAACTTTATTGTTTTGCAATAGTACTGTTTCTCTACTATTGAGTATATTATTTACCAAGTTTTTTAAATTGCTATCTATAGTATGTTTTTTTCTGCCATTGAGGAATTTAATGAAAGAATGGTTTAGGAACATTGAAAAAAAATTAACGACAGTACGTGCTTACATGTCTTATTTAAGGAGATTGATTTGTACTAAGCTTTATTGATAAAACACGTGCTGCCTGCAGCTATATGTGACTGAATATTTCATTCAACTTTTCTTGGAATGAAATCACTCATCTCATGCAAAGGAAATTTTTGGCAAATGACATGTACTGTTTCTCTCTTATAGAGTTCTTGTTCATTAAGTTTTCTGAATTTGATTTGTAACTGTTATATTAAGCTTTAATTATGAGTCAGGTTTATGTGACTGCAGCTAGATGATCGGAGATCCCCTTAACTTTTTTCTAAGAATGTCATTTTAAAAAGTCTCATGCACAATTCCATTTTAAAAGTAGTTGATATGAGCATTCCAACTTTATCATTTTTGTAATAGGTTTCTCTATAAATTGAGTATAAGTTTACAAAAACTTATGAAATTTAAGTTGATTGCATGTTTTTTAGTTGTTTTCCCCCTGCCAGTGAACACGTTAATTAAAGGATGGTTTAGAAACATTAAAACATATTAATGACAATACTTGATTATATGTCTTATTTTATAATAAGATTTATTTAAACTAAGCGTTTTTTATAAACCACGCTTTACCTGCAGCTTTAGTTGATTGACGATTCCATTCAACTCTTTTTGGAATGCAATTGCTTATCACATGCAAGATCCATCGGAACGGATCAAAAGTAAATATGATGATTGGAATTCTATTTGTGGCAATAGAACTGTTTCTCCGAGTATTTTTTTACTAACTCTTCTGAACGTTTATGCCAAAAATTAAATTGATAGATGGTTTAGTAACCTTAAAACAAACGTAACAACGATGAAACATGCTTAAATTCCTGATTTAAGAAGTTTGGGTTAAAGAAAGTTTTATTTATGAGCTACTTGATGCCTGCAACTTTTCTATGAATGGAATCGCTTATCACATGCAAGAGCTGTTAAACTTTTTTTTAAATAGCTGATTTGAACATTGGAACTTTGAATTTTGGCAATAGTACTATTACATATTATACAAGATATGGTCACTACGTTGTTCTGAATTTATGTTTTTACATTTGTTTGCATTTAATAAATTTACGTAAATAATAGGATGATTTAGTGAATTTAAAACTAATGTAACGACGACGAAACATGCTTATATGAAGATTGAGTTAGATAAAGTTTTATTTGCGACCCACTTAATGAATGCAGATATACCATAGAAGATTCCATTCAACTTTGCTATGAATTAAATTGGTTATTTCATGCAAAATCTGTAAGGACAATTCAAAACAGGCTAAAATATACACAAACACTTTTGTTTGCCAATGATGCTGTTTCTCTGTTCTCGAGTGCGTTCACTATTTTTTACTCTATGTATTACATGTTTTACTGTCGTTGAAACAGTAAAGTTTTTCTGTAACCTTAAAACAAATATTAAAACGATAAGTGCGTAAGCTAGTATGTTTAGAATAACCTGGTAGATTTAGAGTAAGCTTTAGTCAGTTTAATGTGCCACATTAATTGAAAAGGAAAATGGAAGAGAGTAACCTTAAATGTAGCAATGGAATGGCAATGCGTTCTTATATATGTTTGGTTAAATAAATAAGCCACATTATTCCTGCAGATAGGTTATCGGAGATTCCATTCAAGTTTTTTTATGAATGTAATAGTTCATCTCATGGAAGAGGAAGAGGACATTTCAATGCCCGCCCGTGTTATCAAATAATAGTATTAACCCGAACTATCTGAAAATGGCCTGTTTTCAAATGTAAATGAAAAGTTATCTTGTTTTGGCAATCGATTAATATTTTTACGTTTTTCGGGTATATTAAGTTACAGATTATGACGATAAAAGAGTTGGAGTCATCAATTGGGTAGAAAGCAGATTGGATAAAACACAACAACAGATAAATAAGAATAAAACAACTTACTTTTCTTCTGATTTTGTCATGTGATGAAGTCGAACTTGTTGTGATATTGCCAGGAATTTTTCTAAATGTTAACTTCATAATTATTATGCTATAGGCAACTATCATAACAAGTATGGGGATGAAATACATGACCACGCCCTCAATTGTATAATAAATTTTCTTCCCAGGTTCTTCTGTTTTACATTTAGTGTCAGTGTAGTACTTTGGCCATGACTCTTGACAAATTGTGTCTTTCCTGTTCCGGAACTGCATCTCTACCAGTTCGTGAATAAAAAGATGTGGCGAAGCAATCGCTAGCGAACTTAGCCATGTTACTGAAATTGATATGTATATTCCGCGTATTGTCATCTTTCCTTTTAGCGGAAAAACTATAGCTAAAAACCGCTCTATTGATATGCAGGTTAGGGTTAAAACACTGAGTGTAACTGATAGAACTGAAATAAAAAAACGGTATATATTTCTTATATGTAATATATTAGAAGATGTTTTCTAGGGGAAAAAAGCAACAATAGCAAATTGACCATATAATACTCGACTCTTTAAAAGTTGATACACAGTGTATTTTTCATTAAATTTTCTTTTTTTCTTTGATAACGAATCCATTTCAAAAATCAAGGACATGCAATTCATGCAAAAATTGTTTACAATGTATGTTTTTAAAACATTTTAATTTGTTAATGTTATTATGAATATGCCTGCTTTTTACTAGACTGCAACGCAAAATGTATTAAACAATCATCGTAAGTTATGCTGAAAAGTTCACAACTTACGAGTATTTTTTCTCCTAAGATTTTTGCTAAATGATTCGCAGCTGGATCTCAAGTCAAACACATGAATCATTATACGGACTCTGAGTCGAACAGTCTTTGCTTTTATTTATTATTTTAATTGATGAAATGCACATTTATACCTCGAGGAGTGGAAGGCGTATAAATAAAACAATACAAATTTATACCACAAAGCAAGATTATAATTAAACATCATATAGTATACAGCGGTTTGCCGTGTACTTGGGACTAGGCGGAGAAGCAGCAAATGCTCAATTTAAACTAACGTTGAACCGACGTCCTTCCGTTCAAGAATTTAGGAAAAGAACGCATCTTTTATTGTTGTGACTACTTTATTTTGATATGCTATTAAAAAAAGAGTATATTTCAACTAAAGAACAAAGAGTCCACCAAGGATAATAAATAAATAGTTCAACATATGTCCTCCCGCGTAGAGTCAAGGGAAAGAACGATTATTATATTGCTGATAATAATTAACTCATAATAGGTACCAGGATTAAAATTTTGTGTTTGCGCGAGACGCCTGTTTCGTCTACAAAAGACTTAGCAGTGACGCTCGAATAGAGAACATATTTTCAACAAAACTAGAGACACGAAGAGTCCGCCAAAAATATTTATAAAAAGTTGTAAACATCAACACATAATATGAAAAGTTGCATGTTAGACTTACCTTGAACAAAGGTTGCAAATTTACACATAAAAGCACCAAATGGCCACATAGGAGAAATCTGGTTTCCAAGATGTACCCACATACAGAAAAACGCCACCATAATATCAGAAATTGCTAAATTCAGGATAAGAATATTTGTAGTTGTTCGTATTTTCTTGTGACATATTATAATTAAAATGACTATAAAATTTCCTACGATGTCACCGGCAATTGCAATTATATAAAATATGATCTTCAGAGTGACTTCTAATATCGGTTTTGAATGGATTTCAGGTGCATCAAATAGTTTCAGAAGATCTGTTACACTACTGTTGACAATTACGCGTTCTCCTGGGATACTTTTGCAATGTATCATCATTATTCCGGATTCCGTTTAATATTCTGGTATTATAATGTATTTTTTTCCAATACATAAAATTTCAGTTTGAAAATCTGGAGTGAGCTACTGATGTTGGTCAGTCTAAAACAAAAGAGTTGTGAAAAAAATCAATTAGTTATCTGCATTTTATACCTGGAAACAATTAATTGGTTATATGCCTTTTAATTTGTACGGAACAATTTAATAATTTGTTGAGAGGAAATGTCGGAAATGTTGACTTCCAAGACAAACACAATCCTGCTGTATGCCTGCAGCTGATCAGATGACGTATCGTTTACTGCGTAATGCACTCATCCGGAATACTATATTATACGTTATTGAAGCATTGCCTTTCCCGACAAACAAAATAGAAAAACAATATTTAATAAGATATCAGCAAATCAAGTTCGTCTTCTAAAAAATTGGAATTTCCAAAACGAAATCAAAGACGGGATTATATAGAAAAAAATTCTAAAAAGCAAATACATGTTACATAATTTACAAATGCAAATAATACAGATTAATTTCAGTATGCTTAAATTCCAGTGGCAAATGATTTATGCTTTTTCTGGAGGGGAACAAGTTGAAATAAAAACACTATTCGAAGAAAGTTTTGCAACACTTTAATTTCGATTAATGAGGACCAAACTATTCTCTAAATAGTTGGTGCAAAATTGTTTTAAGATGCAAAGAGCTCGAAAATTTCCATAAACGCGGGTCATGATTAAACGTTGTCATTCGGACTAGATTCGTTTGATTTATTCATATCGCACAGGCCAAAACAACCACCGGCTTTATCAGACTGCCTGTACAATTACTCTAAAACGTCATAGCAAGATTTCATTTTTATGAAGCAAAATATATTTGCATTCAAGATCTATCTTGAATTTGCATGCAAGTGATGTCTTACATATTTTCAAGCTATTTAGTTACTAGTTTCAGAAAATCCTTGAAGGCACAAGTCCGAATGAATGTATCTATTTTACACCAAGCTTTTATTGTCAATGTAGAATGATACTTTTTAAATAGTTTTGGAGAGATGTCTTTCAGCGATTTGATCATATAATACTGAAAAGCATGACACACGAATGCGCAAGGCTTCCAATTTCATTAAACGACATATTGGTGTACAGATCGTTATTGATATTTTCCCTCATCAACATTCTTATAGTTGTTTGAGGACTTTGCTCTCAAGTGCAAGCAAAATACCAATGTTAAGAACACCGCGGTTACTATATTATCAAAAATGAATGAAATTGGTTATACTATTATGAATCATTGACTTACAGAAACACAAAATTCAAAAAAGCCTTCAATTAGGAGATTGTATTAAAATGTTCCTGGAAACGAAAGTTTTGTGACATTCCAAATTAAACTCCATGTTTGTTTTGGCATTATATTTTAATAGATATACGTGTTATGTAAATAAGGGTCAGTTCTATGAACTATTAACATAGTAACGTGTGTAAACATTAAGGTAAATTTTGAACTATAGACATTTGTTCCCAATTCTCAACGCTTGAAATGTGCGATTCAAGTTACTTATTCAATGACTACTTGATTAAAAGAGACACCGGCGTGAGGACCAATAAATGAAATTAGCACGTTTTGTAGAAGATAAGCCAACTTTCTCTTTATTTGTTTAACTTATATGGTCTATTCAGAAAATTATCAATAAAATGTCATTATGAGCAGTATATCTATATATAATATTCTCACACAAATAATCAACAATTTTCCTTCCATCTTTCACATCATTGATACTATTGTTGAACAGTTGCACTTTTTATATGCTTTTGTAAACTTTTGCCGCGAAGGATCTGAGCAATTTTACAGACTTTACGAACGCTTAACTTCGAAAATGTAGAGGTATACCTTCATACTTTGTTTTATGTTCTCTCATCTGGAAAATCGAGGCTATCTTACCTTTGGACCTTATTAAGTCTATAGTTCATCAGATGTAAATTCACAGTAGTTAACTCAAGGGGTTGTGGCATACATGGAAGTTGACTTTTGGTGACTTTTGAGGGTTTTGATTTAATTTTGCAAAAAAAAGTAAGTTTTTGTACATCACATATTTAGAAATTTAGGTAAGAGAGATGTCGTTTTTGCTTTCGAGACTTACACTTTCGATGTCTAACTAAGCCCTTAGTTTGATTAGATAGACGCTATTCTACTTTTGAATGGGTTTTAAATGTTCAATTACATAAATTCGCTGATAAAGTTAAGTCTGAAATGTTTGTGTCAACTATCTTAGATATTTACACCAAAAGGAAGATATTATACACTTTACTTAAAAATATGTAACTTTAATTTTTAAATATATCATATGAAAATGTCACCTTCTTGATTTGACGTTATATATGTACGTCAGATGCTCTTGAACGGAGAAAAAATATTGACAAAATTAGACAAGAATTCATAAACATAGAATTACCTTGGATTAGGGCTGTACATCAAACCAAAGTACATTTCACGTTCTGAATTTTCTCGTCACAAAACTAGTTGAAAAAGGAGAAAATTACCAAGTGGACATTCAACAGTCGAAGTAGAAGTAAAATTTATAGCGGTATTGAAAAAATAAAACAAACAAAAAGACAAAGAAGCACACAAAACACTTCACAAAAAAACCCCTGAGCAACACGAAATTAACCAAAAACTGTGGGTGATCCCAGGTGCTCCTGAACAATAAGCAGGTCCTGCTCAGATAATGGCATCCGTCATGTTGCTCAGTTAAGTACAAATGTAGTGATGTCACAGTCGGGGGGGGGGGGAGATTGGGATCGGGGTAATGATAAATGGATAATACCCATGCTCATCTGTGACAAAGATATTCCATAACGATTAACCAATTCATGAAAATGTCTTTAAATCTTACACAAAGGGATAAAGGGAAGAAATAATGTATATAATTTGTTACGGCAATATTCCTCAGAAATATAATTCGAAGGTAGACATGCGCCCACCGGAAGTTCAATGGAAATATGTCTCTTAATCATGTTATAAATCCTATCAGTATCAAGGAATTGACTATAATAGTCCTGAATAAGTTTTAATTTATATGATTCGCAGATTCTAGATTTACCTTCACTAGTAAATACATTTAAGGCTTCATTTAACGGCATTCTATATTCTTTGTGAAAAAAAATCATATCTTTTTTATAATATAAAAAAAGAGATCTCGTGTTTGGACTTTCGATGTCCTACTTACATGCAGTCCACCGATTTATTTATTCTACTTAATTCTGATTTTTGATGATTTGAGTGGTTTATTTATACCTAACAGAGTAAAGTATGACAATGTTTGTGTCAACTATATTAATAAATAAGTGTTTATACCGAAGAGTAGATAATATGCAATTCAATTTAAAACATCTAACTTTAATATTAAATATATGGAAGTGTCACTTTAATGTTTGACGTAATACATGTACGTCAGTTGCTCTTGAACGGAGAAGAGAATTCATAAACATAGTATTACCCTGGATTAAAGCTGTTCATCAAACCAAATTACATTTTACATATTGAAATGTCTTGCCAAAAAAAATTAACTAGGTAAAAAGTGAAGAGAGAAGTCGAAGTAGAAGTAAAACTGACAGCGTCATGGCACAGACAAAAAGACGAAACCCCCCCCCCAAAAAAAAAATAAAAACTTCATTAAAAACTACACTGGAAACCTTTAGACTGAGCAACACGAGCCTTATCTTAAATCTGGTATGTTCTCAGTTGCTCCGGAATCGTAATCAAATCATGCGCAGATAGTGGCATCCGTAATGTTACTCAGTTATGTTTTATCCGCTGATGCCACAAGAATTGGTACGTTTTGTTTAGTATAGAACGTAAGAGAGATATCAGTCTTGTTCTCGAGACTTGCACTTTTGATATCTTACTTATCCCTTTATTTCGCTAGCTCGACTTTGCTATAATTTCTTATAAGTTAAGTGTTTTATTTACACTGCTACTTTTGCATAGATACTTTTTCTGTACCCAAAATCTGTAGTACTGGAAAGTTTTTCTATTGCAAATCTCTTTCAGTTACGATTTTCAAACATGGAATATTGTGATCACTGTTGGTATTATTTCTGTACCAAAAATATGTTGTACAAATCAAGTACTGTAAAATACAGGTACCTGAATACTACAATATATTTTAAGAAATGAAATAGCACTAAATATTAAAAGTAATTTTCCAGTACTTCATATATTAGTGCAGAAATAGTACCTATACAAAAGTAGCTGTGTATACCTAATAAAGTCAAGTCTGACAATGTTTGTTTCAACTATGTTAAATAAACATCAAACAGTATATCATATGCACTTAACTTTAAAAAAAAAAGAGTAACTTTAATTATTGGATATCGTTTTGATGTTATAAATATACGTCTATTGCTCTATAACGGAGAAGAAATATTGACAAAATTTAACAAGAATTCATATATCTTTTAACGACTAAAATAACCCTAATGGAAACAAACTAAGAACAAACAGAAAATTAATAAAAAAAAAAAATACAAATTAGAAATATTTTCATTAATAGATTAAGATCGATGTCTGATATCAAATTTTATAAGAATAAGAATAAGTAATAGTTATCTAAATATTGAACTGGTTACCTTTGGAAAAAGATTGTGTCCTATCTGAGGTGGAAGATGAATATCACTTTGCTTTTTTCAGGAAGTTGAAATTATAGTTCCCGATTTCACCAAAATGTCTGATGAGGAAAAAATTGCATTTATGTTTACATTTAATGAGTATGACATAACTAAAACTATTGTAAAGGGAGTTAATGATTTATATAATTTAAGAAATAGCCTGGCTGATACGAAAAACTAGCCGATGTAACAAAGCTATGACTATTTTATATTTTTCTAATAAAATTTGTTATGATATATTTAATAACAACTGCATTATAAACTTTTGCATTTGTACTTTCAAATTTGCAAAAGTATCACCTCCTCCACATCATCGAAATATAGCCTTATAGAATATGAATGTTGTTTACATTTAAATATTGTATGTTTGTAATGATTGTCATGTTTGTCTTAGTAACAATCCAATATTTGGATTTTACACCAATAAAATGATTTGATTGAATTTGATTTGATTTGATATACATAAAATTGAATAAGATTAGAGCTGTATATCTAACCTAATTACATTTATACATATTGAATTTTCTCTTTAAAAATGAACTAGATTGAAAAAGATGAGAGAATTCCACATAACACTAGACAGAAAATTAGACACTGCGCAACACGAACCAAACCTTGGGAATAATAGGCAGATCCTGCTCAGATATTGGCATCCGTCATGTTGCTCAGGTAAGTATAAATTCGGTAATGTCACAATCTGGGGAAAAGGGTCACATTAGGATAACAATGATTAAGTCTGTGATAAAAATGTTCCATACCGATCAACCAACTCACGAAGGCGTCCGTAAATCTCTGAAAGGGACGAAGAGTAGGAATTATGTTTGTATTTTTCTTACGAAAAAAACGGTCAGAAATATAATAAAAGACACACATTCACACTAAAAGTTTAATAATGTCTCACTCAATGTTTCTTAATTTTGTACATAGTGATTTCGATTAGAAATAAGTCGCGTAGAACAGTAAATAATAAAAACCTTATCAAAAGTATCAATAGCCGATCTGATTCTCCCCTGTATTGTTGCTTGTTTAATTCTGAAAGTTATTAAAACATAATAGTATTTAGAGTACACAGTAAATGAACAACAATGTTAAATGTTTTAATCAAAAATTAATAATAAATTTAACAAATCAGCATTGCATAAATACTACCGTTAAACAATTGCCCATTTTACGTATTTTTGTAATGTTTGCATAGAAGGGCATCACATTCAACATGTTTGTATTTGAAGGAAAATTGGGTCTACAAAAAATAAAATGTAAGTAAATGATGTTTATGGTCTATATACTCATGTGGACCAACAGAAGGCATAGTCGTTCAACTTTGCCTGAGGGTGGAAACCTGAGTTTCTTAATAATGTTATAAAGGAAAGCCTTGTTATAAATCATGTTGTACCGAAGCATTGTCTACTGAGCTGATGAAACGTCATTCAATGAATCAATAGACCACGATCAGCGTAATCGAAATGCTAGAAAATATAATCGATAACTTACATCCGTAGCGCTTTTTTAGATTGATCTTCATTGGCAACGTTGATAAAATTGAGGTATAGTTACATACTTTATACCATTTGGTTTTAGATTCTCTCATCTGAAAAGTCATGACGTTTTAACTATTGAACCTTTTTTGGCTTTAGTTCATCAGATTTAAATCAACAGCAATTAGAATAAGGGATTGTGGAAAGTTTTCATTTGAAGTTAAAGAAAGTTTCATATTATTATCGAAATAATTGTAACTATCTATGTATATTATAAAACCTTAAAGTCATATGAAACCTCAAATTGAAAAAAAAATGCATATGTTTTTTAAGTAAATGGATAGTTATCATTATAAAACCTATGTACATATCCTTTTTGTTGAGTTTTTTTTTAATTTGTCTACATTTAGATAAAGTCAACTTTTTTAATTGATTGCTTCCAGGAAGCAAATTATTTGCCGACATATTTTCCGTTTGCAAAGTGACCTTAGCACGACTGTCTCGTCAAAATCCGGTGATTGCAATACGCAATACGCATGGATCTCTCATTAAAATAAACTATTATTTGATTTTACATGTTATACACGTGCTCAATATCCATGCTTCTTTGTTGAGTGTTTACTATAAGGTGGCAATCGGTAAACTTCGGCTTCAAAACACGACAAATAATAAGCCATAATATATTCAGAACAGACAGAGAGAAAAAAATTGACGATTATACGATATGTTTGCGTAAAAAATGATAAAATCGTGCACAGAAGACTAAGTTTATGATAAATACATGCATTGGATCAAGAATTGGATAACCATTATTTTTCACCAGTCACTCGTTTCATAGAGGGATATCGTTTTTGCTTTCAAAACTAAAACTTCCGATGTCTTATTAATCCCTTTGTACCATTGTATCAGTATCATTCTACTTTTGGATGGTCTTGGATAAGTTGAGTGTTCTGTAACTTAAGTCGCTGATAAAGTTAAGACTGGGAATGTTTAGGTCAATTGCATTAAATAAGTGTTTACATCAAAGAGTAGATAACATGCACTTTAAAAAAATGTAACTTAAATTAGTAAATATATGGAAGTGACACCTTATCGTTTTGACCTATTTCATGTACGTCAGGTTTTCTTGAACCTCCAAGATATATTGATAAAAATTACAAGAATTTATAAACATAGCATTAATTTTGATAAAGGCTGTACGTCAAACCAACGTACATTTCAGGTGTAATACTAGAACCATCATTGTCTCTCCTATTTGTCTTGGTTAAATTTTCACTTTTCAAAAAATTGTGCAGAATTCATCTTTGTTTCAAATAAAGAAATACTTGGCATGAGAAAAGTTTTATCCTGTCCATTACTATAGTCAAATTTTCACATTACATTTCATTGCATATAAGACAATAACATTGGAAATTAATCAATCAAATTGTCATTTCCCATTTATATGTGTACAAGCTTTAGTAATCATGTAACCTCAAGTTTACTAAATATTCTATAGAAACACCAAATAAAAAAATAATGGTGCTCTGAAACTCCCAAGGTATTTTTGAATGACCCAGAAATTATTTTTCTGCATTGAAATTTAGGATTAATTTCCAACAACTGTCAAATATTTTTGTAACGGATGTAACGTACTATGATTTGGCGGTACACATATTGAATGTTTACGTCATAAAAATGAAAGGTTAAATAGAGAATAAAGATTGACATTTAAAAAAAAAACTCATAACAGTTATCAAAGGTATCAGGATTATGATTTAGTACGCCAGACGAGCGTTTCGTCTTCATAAGACTCATCAGTGACGCTCAAATCAAAATATTAATAAAGCCAAACAAGTACAAAGTTGAAGAGCATTGAGGATCCAAAATTTCAAAAAGTTGTGCCAAATACGGCTAATGTTATCTATACCTGGGATAAGAAAATCCTCAGTTATTTGAAAAAAATTCCTACTTCGTTTTATTTCATTTTAGGTTTTAATCAGAAAAGTCGTGGCTTCTTATATTTTTTTTTGTCATTAAAAAATGAGCAGTTATTAATATGTGGGATTGAGGGAAGTTTTCATTTGAAGCTAAAAGAAAGGGTTTTTTTTAATACAGCAAGAATTGTAGCCTTTTGTATATGAGAAGAATTTAGGTTAGAGATATATTTTTGTTTTCGAGACCTGTGCTATCGATATCTTACTTAATTGTTTATAACACTGGATAAACTTTAAATCTAAGTTTGAATGAGTAGAGGGTTTTGTTATGCCTAACATCGCTGATAATAACGATGTTTGTGTCATCTGTTTTAGATATAAGTGTTGACACAAAAGAGTAGAATACATATGCACTTTACTTATTAGAATGAAACTTAAGTTATTAAAAATGTGGAAGTTCCTTTTAATCGATTTGACGTAATACATGTACGTCAGTTGCTCTTTAACGTTAAAGAAAATTGACAAAAATTGACAACAATTCGTAAACATAGAATTGCCTTGGATTAGAGATGTATATCATTTCAAAGTACCAGATTCTAAAGGACTATGGGTAATCTCAATGTTTGTTCACCAAAATGAAAATAACGTTACATCATTGGTTGCATTTCCCTTCCGTAGAACGTTTTAAACCAATCACAACGTTTTGACGTACGTTATTGAAAATATTACCCAGAATGCATTAGATTCTAAATAGGCAAATTGAATTACACTAAAAAAAAAACCACAGAAGTTACCAAGCGGACTTTCAAAGCTCATATATCGATTTTAAACTGAAAACGTTATGGCATAAAACTAAAAACGAAAATGTACGAAATTAAAAGTAAGTCTATAAAATACAAAACATGAAAGAGGAAATATTTCTCTCAATCATGTGTGAATGAATGATCTTAATTTATACGAAGAATCGAGTAGTGATTTGGACAGGGTTAGATTGCCCACAACAGTCATGATATCTGCCATTATATAACTTGAAAGGCGCAACAATAGCATCTTTTATAGTTTGAGCGCATTTGGATTTGTTGGCTGAGAAAAGAATAAATTTGAAAATCAATCATCCAAAAAAAATCTGACATTTATTTGTTTCGTCCAATTGAAAGAAAATAGCAGAACGTATTTTCAATTACTTCAATCATTCCTCAAGACGTTATGTAAATTATGTGAATTTGGAACATATGCAATGAATCAATGAATGCGTCATGACCAATAAGATAGCAATTGGACGTTGTTGCGTAACAGTCCATCAATAAAGGTATCGATACACTTGTAAATAAGTGTGTATACCAAAGAGCAGATGATAAGCACTTTACTTAAAATACAAAAATAAGAAGTGTGACCTTATCGATTTGACGTAATACATTCAGTACTTTGGTTGCTGTTTAATACCAATGATATAATTGACAAAATTGGCAAGTAAGCATATACATGGAATTACCCTGGTTTAGGTCTGTTCATTACATCATAGTACTTTTACCTAATGATTTTCTCGTTATAAAAGTGATCAAAATAAAACAAGTTAGAAGACACAAAAAGTACATCACAAACTTATAAGTTAAAGTAAAGTGCCCGTTAAAGCAAACAGATATACGACGTAACAAATAAGTCCTCAAAACACTGAACAGAAACAATATTAAGCAACACGAACCTTGCCAACATTGGGAATGATCACAGCTGATCGATCAATTCCGTTAAACCGTCAAAGGAATAGCGAGACGCTTTAGAGTACTAGTTATTTATTTGTTTCGGGAAATATTATCTTGGAAACTAATTCAAAAACAAGCATATGCATGTGCAGAATAGCACGGAAACATGTTAAATGACTAAATATGTTTAATTTACACACGGTTCTGAACCAATACTGCAAACCATTTGGTCATAAAAGAGAGTCGAAAGATAAAGTTATCAAAGGTACCAGGATTATAATTTAGTACGCCAGACGCGCGTTTCGTCTACATAAGACTCATCAGTGACGCTCAAATCAAAATATTTATAAAGCCAAACAAGTACAAAATTGTGAAGAGCATTGAGGATCCAAAATTCCAAAAATTTGTGCCAAATACGGCTAAGGTAATCTATGCATGGATAAGAAAATCCTTAGTTTTTCGAAAAATTCAAACTTTTGTAATCAGGAAATTTATAAAAATGACCACATTATTGATATTCATGTCAACTCCGAAGTGTTGACTACTGGGCTGGTGATACCCTCGGATAACAAAGGGGCATTCAAACTCGTAAGTCGAAAATAAATAAACAGCGCCATGGTTCAAAAAGTTAATTACAAACAACAGTACAAAAAACACAAAATAGAAAACTTGAGACTGGTCAAGGTGTTCACTCTAACAATGCTCAATTGGTCTCCATGAAGAGGCTAAATTAACTTTAGCACAACGTCATAATGCATGCAAGATGAATATTTTGCAATGCACAATACGTTTAGAAGGCTTCTCTATATTATCACCTTATAAATTTTGGCTGCATTTTGGCGTTGTGTGTTTCAGATAAGAAAACAATTGAATATCAATTATCAAAATAAAATATCTGACAGTCTAGTTTTCGACTGATCGGAACGAAATGAGCAAATTTATCAAAATGACCTTCAAGTTTCTTTAAAATTTTCTTCAAGTCGTATCAAAATACAGACATTTATATATATGATAATCAAATTTGAACTTGAACAGTTCATGCAGGTACAACTAGTTCGGACACAATAATTGTCGTGGAGAAACAGTTCATAAATGTCGATACTCTCAATTGTATATTACAGGTAAACACATCAAATTCACTTCGAAATCTAGAATAGAAATGTGTCAAAAGATAACGGACTAACCATCTAGGACCACTATGCAAACATTAAAACAATATGTTTTGAAAAATAACTTGTATCTAGAACAAAAATTACAAAAAAGCAAATGATTATGAAATATTATGAACTCGAGATGAAACGGAAGTTAATCTTACCTGTTCGGCATGTTTCGGTTCCATAAACGACCTTAAAGAAAAATTGACGAAAACGACTTCTTATCATTATTGTAAGAGACAATGTGTCATGGTCATAATGTGTTTACATATACAGAAATATATTGTGACAGTTATAAATGATAATAAGCTTGTATTTTCCAGTCGAAAGCAGACTTTAAATGCCAATATTTATTGGTTATTAGCATGAATCACAGAATAAACCTTTAATATTTGAAACACGCAAACCTATTATTAGAGTACTTTTATTCATAGTTTTAGCATATATAATACCCATAGATGTATTACATCTACGGTTTTGGCTAATAGGAGTATGGATGTTTTATTCATAGTTTTAGCTTTTTGAAGTACTGAAGTTTTATTCATCGTTTCAGCTATTTGTATTTATTTGAAATAGTATTGTGAAAACAATGGTAAATTTTTGGATTTCGTTTCATACAATTTTCTGAATTTCTAGATTATATATGTGGTGACGCACACACAGTGTGCACTGTTGTTAAAAAGGAAGATGTCCAATGTTATTCTGCTGTTTATAGGTTGGAATTGACTACTACAGTATTTATTTATTCGTTTCTCTGTGATAAGTGTATTTGCGATTGTATATATTGTATTTCTGTCACGTAGTTTTGTCATTTTAGCGATATTTTTTTCTATTTTTTAAAATAAGCGGGAGCTTTGGCTAGCCATAAAACCAGGTTCAACCAACTATCGCGTTTTTAAAATATCCTGTGCCAAGTCAGGAATATGGCAGTTTTTATTTAATAGACCATGTCTATGTATGTTTGTATTTGTTTTTGTTACACTTCAGTGGTTCTTATGTTCCGTTGTTTTTCTCTTAGTAGACCTTAATTCCCTCCGTTTAAGGTTGTAACCCGAATTTATATCGTTTGAACAGCGGTATACTTCTGTTGCCTTTATTTAGCTATTCAGAGTATATAAGTTTTATTCATTGTTCTAGCTATTTGGTCCTACAATTTGTACCTCCTTGCAATAAAAAAAAATGCTGTCTAAACTTTTTAATTTGCAGCTTTCTGTGTCTCCTTTTGCAGAAGTATAGCCTGTATGCTTGGTAGATCCATAGGATGTCTTTAACTCTTCATTGGTCGTTCTGATGGTCAAATGGAAATGACCGAGGACGATTATGTTTGCAATCTCGGACTATGCAGTAAAAAACTTGGTTAAACTTTGAAAAAATGTCAAAACTTTGACATGCCTTTGTTTAATTAAACATAGTTGTTTTGTTTAAAATATCCCTACAAGTCGTTTTCTTTCTGCAGTTATACAGTTGTTGATTGGACTATATCGTAAATCTGTACATCTTATGCTGTATTCAAAGTTTAATTGTTGATCAAAAACATGTGTTTCCGATTGTTTTCTCTTTTTATTTGTAGACTGTGGCCTTCATTATTTTCTATCGTGATATTCTTGCTATAACTCCTTATTGGCTATCTTTAAAAAATATATATCTTCTATGATAGACTTTCAAATAAACTCTTTCGAAATAATCTTATAGTGTTAAACTGTGAAGTCACATAATTTGTCACATTTTCAAGAAAAATTAAAAGTAGCTATTAATTGTCTTATTCTATAATTTCATTAACCGTAAATTGTTTTACCGGTAGAGAAAATAGCATGGAACAAATTAAAAATAGTCGACAAAATACCTCAGATAACATAGCATACAGTTTTGTCTGGTGGCCATTGGAGAGGTAGGCTTGTCGGGCTATGCAAGTTTCTTACTCGAAAAAAGAAAGACAACCCCAAAAAAAATCATACGATGAACCGAGTGATTTGAAAACGATTTATTATCCTTTTCCTCTAGAAGAGTAACACAAGCAAATATGTTAATTTGCTTTTAGACATCAAATTAGCTTCTGTGTTTTCGAATTTCAAGAGAGAGTCCAACCGGCAGTAAAACCATTGTCAAAGTGGGGAATCCGTTTGGATGTGCGGGATATACAGATACGTAGCCACGTTCGACAAGAATGTAGATGTTAAATCCGATGTCTCGTATAGATTGGTTTGCTCTGTACATTAAGAACCCTTATAACAGCTCTTTGGTTAAAGCTAAAGGTCGACTTTCTATTACTGGAATAACCGTCCGTATAAATAATTGAACATGCATAAAATATTTGCCGCTTGACGTTAAGCAAACATCAATAAAAAAAAATTGGCGTTTTCTGTCGACTATGGTACTCTTACAATGATACTCTCAAGTCACACTATTAATAGGTTTATTTCACATACTTCTTTTTATGAATTTACTTTAAGTTTATAATACAGACAAGTCAGGGTTAAGCATACCAGAGAGCTGGTTGGCTCCTTTAAAATCAATTTGTGTTGCATTTATCGAACATTGTATCGTGCAACATTACCTCAATATTATACATTTATCTCACCACCACTTTATTTATACTCTTCATATGTTAGATGGATGTTTTGTGGTACCAACTCCTTCAAATGTGTGCTTATAAGCTTGTAGTAAATACACATAGATATAAGAAGATGTGACATGAAAGCCAATTAGACAACTCTTCATCCAAGTCACAATTAAACAAGTAAACCTATATAGATCAAAGTACGGTCTTCGACATGGATCCTTAGCTCACATTATACAGCAAGCTATAAAGGACATAAAGGGCTCTAAAATCATGAATGTGACCTACTGTTTTAGACTTGTTACCTGTATGTGATAATATAAGAAACAGGATGGGTGACACATGTGAATCAAGATCTGCGTGCCCTTCTGGAGCATCTGGGATCATCCCCAGATTTGGTGGGGTTCGTGTTGCTTGGTCTTTAGTTTTCTATGGTGTGTGTTGTGCATTATTGTGTGTCTGTTTGACTTTTTTCTTTTTTAGCCACAGCGTTGTCAGTTTATTTTCGATTTTTGTGTTTGAATGTCTTTCTGGTATATTTCGCCATTTTTCTATATAATTACATGAATGCTTTAAAAGACATGTTTGTTCTTAATTTTGAGAATGTCATTTCCCAGCAAAAGATTACCTTAGGCAAACTTTTTGTAATTTTTGTGGTCTCAATGCTCTTCAACTTTGTACTTATTTTGCCCTTTTTAACTTTTGGATTCCAGCGTCACTGACGAATCTATGTTAGACGAAAGCGCGTCTGGTGTACAAAAGCTTTTAAGTCTGGTATAAATGACGAGCTTACTATTAGATATTATAATGTTCTCATTTTGTGCTTTAGCCGGAGCAAATTAAATGCTTGTTTTTTGTCTTTTGTACAAGAAACAAATTTCTATGAAATATGTTCTGCATGTTCACAAGAGACAAATACTAGTAACTCGTATGTAATGCTAGCCTCTCTCTGTGAAAAATGTAAAAAATATAGAAAAATAAAGATTTGGCAGGTAGGTGAAACTTTCATAAATGAAGAGATATTTGAAAACTGAAGAGATTGATTCCCGATTTAAATAATTCCCAGGCCCTCAGTCGGCTCCAGAAGCGAGTAAAGCAGCGCATCTATTTTGGGTGGGCAAATACCCACTTTTTGATATGGAACGAGCTCTGACGTCCCACGGCCCCAGATTGTCTGGCTAAACAGCCGTCGGACGTCAGAGTAATCTCGGAGTCCCACGGACCAGCTTGTCTGGCTAAACAGCCGTCTGACGTTAGAGTAATCTCGAACTAGCCTTTCTTGTACTAGTATTTAGCAAGGCTATTTCTTGTATCTAGCAACATGATTATTTCTGATGTTATACAAAATAAACAAATCCTTTCATCAAAACTTTAATTTTCTGTCTTTGTGCAAGGTCATACATGTTTTATGTCTCTGTAAAAAAGACAAAAACTTTTATGAAATATTTTTTCTATCGGTCTCAATTGGTCATCGTATGTGGGTTTCAAATATTTAAAGCATGTATAAAGTGGTCATTTAAACCTGCTTTTGTGTAAATTTAGTGATCTGTCTTTAATTTAAATATGAGTGGGAAGTCTATGACAAGTAGTCAATCTTTTATTTAGAGATTATCTTGAATGATCGGTTACACTGACACTTATGTACACTTAGATCACCCAATGAACTCGTAAATACACTCAGCAATAAAAGTAACGCAACACATTAGTAAACTTTAACCAAATATCTAGATAGTATAAGTTAATTCCAATCTATAAAGAGTTGTATATTGAAGAAACTAATATTATCTTCAAATGAATTAAATATAGAGGGAATAATTTAATGGCGAGTCGGCAATAAACCCTTAAACTAAACTTTCTCCTCATATCCTTTATCCGTCATCTCATAGCTGAGAAGGGAAATCGGTTTTTTTTTTCGTTATAAAGATATAAATTACATGACTTTTAATTTTTATATTTAGACTTTAAAAAGACAGTTATGAGAATTAGATTACATACAAAATTAAATGCCGACAAAAGGCGTGTTGGGTTACTTGCTAATTCATTGTCGTCCTTTGCATCTATTTAAAAAAAAAAAAAGTATTTATACAAATTTGGTTGTCATTTGGGAGGGGTCGAGATTTCTTAGTGAACGCGTATGCAGCCATTTTACATAAGTATCATATACTTTTGACAGTACGAGGGATTATTTTCGAAGTAGGGAAAAGTAAAATCACATAAATACTGCACTCTAAGAAAAATTTAAAACGGAAAGTCCCTAATCAAATGACAAAATCAAAAGTTCAAACACATCAAACGAATGGATACAAACTGTCATATTCCTGACTTGGTACAATTTTTTTCTTAAGTAGAAAATGATGTATTTAACCTTGTTTTATATGCTAGCTAAACCTCTCACTAGTGTGACAGTCACATTAAATTCCATGGTATTGACAACGATGTGCGGAAAAAAACAAGATATATTATATATAGGTAATAATGTCAAAAATAGGGGTTCAGCAGTCAACATCATGTTATAATCTTAATCACTATGAAAACAAACTAATATGTAACGAAGAAGCACAAAAAAACATATAGACAAAGCCTATCAGAAAAAATGAAAGACAAGAATACAAAAGAAATACCATAGCACAATAACGGGATGTATAAGTACAGAGCCACGTCAAGTAACAAAGAAACAGAAAAAGCACTAAAGAAAATATGATAGGCACGAAATAATTGTTTTTTTACCATAGAATGCATAGATGATATCAATTATTTATGATGCTTTAAATGAGATAAAAGTTGCCACTTGAAGGGAAAATCGAAAATCATAGGCCCAATAAAAGCATTACAAAACAACGAAAAAACAAACAAAATATTATATATGGAAAACCAAAGACTGAGCCCGGAAACACGAACCCAACCAAAGACTAGTTGTGAAGTCCAATTCCCCGAAAGGGAACGCAGTTCCTACTCCTCATGTGGCACCCGCTTCGTGTTGTTCATGCAATCAAAGTCTAATGATAATTCGCATTCACACTTTAAACTAAACAGTTGCTCCAGGTTTCAGAATTTATGACACATTGAATGCTCCCTACATTTAAAAACTTCTCAGTTATAACGAGCACATATATAATTTAAATTGTTTATGAGATCACAGTTGGTGATGGTTTGATTACTATGGGGGAGGGTTTTATCTGAATTAATAAGCGTTACATGTATTGAATTTAAACGTAAAGACATATCTTGGGTTGTACCTACTGACCATTGAGCTACATTAGTTTA
Organism: Mytilus trossulus; assembly: GCF_036588685.1. Taxonomy (NCBI): domain Eukaryota; kingdom Metazoa; phylum Mollusca; class Bivalvia; order Mytilida; family Mytilidae; genus Mytilus; species Mytilus trossulus. The sequence continues at coordinate 44,782,644 of NC_086379.1, forward strand.
CAGTTAATACACGGTAACCCTTAGTAAAAAAATATTACCAATAATTCAACAAAGACACCTACACCTAAAATATCATGATTTTTTTTTCTTTTATTCCTCAAATGATTGAAAATCGTTTTGAATCTTTTATTTTATTTTGATATTACATAGTTTGAAACAATAAAACAATGTGTTTTAATAAAAAAAAAAAAAATTTCTTTCTGATTCATGTACTATCAAACTGATCAGCAAATATGTAGCTAATAATATATACTAATCTAAATCTATAATGTCATATTTATTTGTAGCAAATCAAATATTCGTCTGTCATGTTCATTGTATATGTAAAATTTCCAATAACCTCTTCGTATACACATTAAAAATTTCGAAGTATACTTCAAAAGGACAAGTTTTAATTTTTAATTTAAATTCTAGTTATTTATATTTTAATTTTTACTCATTTTGACTCATTAGTGTTTGATATAGGTATATTAAATGAAAAACAGTATTTTTTATTTATATCATTTGTGTAAAATATTTGCCATTTAAAGTTGAAAATAAAGTATCATTATTTGTTCAAGTATTTTGGAATCTAATAATAGCATCACATAGATTTATTGATTGAAATCGACACATTTGTTCAATAAGTTTTATAAATAAGGCTCTTAGAGAAAGACTACTTTTATATTTATTTATCATTTACAAATGTACAACTTTTCTTCCATAATTAATTCATCAGGCTCCCGAGGGGTACAACATCAGGTCGGAATATTACACCTTTAGTATAGGATTACCTGTGTATTTACCTGCTCATTAGCCGTGACCAATCGTTATTATTAAATCCGCTATAGAATTTTCTGTGTGTAGTTAAAGAGTGTCTATTGTCAAGAGTTGACAAACGGGTAGAGCGCATTCTTATGAGAAGGCGTGCCACTGAAAAACACACTTTCGAAACAGAGGCCGTAAGTCGAACAGGACTACAAGAATAAACAGGAACCATGAGGTGGAGAAATTTATATATAATGATTCTGTGGTTCGCCACTATAGCATTAGTTTTGAAGATTTTAGGATATCTTCTGCCATGGTGGTTTGTGGCTCGTGCAGCAGGATCAACGACGGACCGATTCTTCATTGGAATTGTGTTTGGTCTAGATTGTGCATCTAAAGTCAGTGTATCGAACTGTACAGAATACTCCATGGGAAGTGCTCCTGTTGAAATTGAGTCATTAGGTAAGTGTTATTGTTATTCTGCTGTAAAAAAAAAAGGGGGGGGGGCGTAGTGACAACTGATCACGGTTCATTCGACTTTCAAGTTTGATTTTTTTTTTTTTCATATCAGCCCCTGAGATGGACCTGTCTTGACAGTCTATTTCATTTTGCTTTATATTATTTTGTTATCCATGCTTAAAATTGAGTTGAAAAGACTTATCTTTTCGGCGTTTATTTCTCTATTGATTTTGGTCTGTGTACCCGCAGTGTGTACTATTGTCACCGATTACAGGGTTTCTGTATAAGGATGTGATTTCGATAAATATGATGTTGACATTTTCATTGTCATGGCAAAAAAACTTGCTTGACATATTTTTTAATAAAATTTATTCTTGGTGTAATTATACGAACAGGACAACTAATTTTGGACAGTTCTAATGTAGTGAGTTCTGTTTTCAAATGTCTAGCCCTCGATGTGTAGCCCTAGTGGTTTTAAGGTAGCTAGCAATATTGACTTGTCGTATTAGATTTATTCACGACACTCTTTATTTGCTGATCAATTCTGTTATTTTTTACAGTTTGTTTAAAAGTATATATAACACTCGTACATGTATAGTCTTATGTAATTGAGTTCACATAAATTTATAAATTGCGTAACCCTCTTTCTTGCAATAGATTTTTTTTCGCTTTATTTTCCAATTTATTAGTCGAAAATAACTCCGCACACGTACAAAATATATATCTTCCGCATACCATTTAAATCATTATATACAATACATCTTCTTTTATGCAGGTTTATTAAAGAAAACAATGCCTACCACCAAGTTTAGTCAAATTCAATAGTCAGTGACAAATTGATCGGTTATCATAATTTGTATACTGAATTACAATAAAAACGCAACACATTCCATGAATTTCCAATTTGAAATGGATAAGGAACTTATTTTCAACTCCCTCAGGCAAAAGTGCCCTTAAACAGATTTAGACATGTTTTAATTCAGAACTGAACTTAATTTACTTATATGCAATTTCCAATCATACGATGTTAACACGGAAATTAATTAACAAAATGGAAAAATATAGAAACTTGACAATCAAACCCTACTACTGGCTATCGGTACTGTAGATTCAATAGTTAACAAATATCATCAGCTGTACTCCGAGTTTGAACTCATACACTTAGGTAATGGACCCCATTTCTTCGTTATTTTCTTCTACTTTTGTTTAGTTCATACTCTATATGTTAACCTTTTTATTAGCGTGTTCTTTTCAAACGATACGATACGAAAATAACACTAGTGTATACATGATGGAAAATAAGAACAGAGGGCATCCTTTTTTTTTTTTTAATCGCAAGGATAAGAAAAAGAAACAAATTAACTGACAATAGGTAAACTATAAGTGAAAATAATTAAAACAAAATAGGAAAAAGGGTGCTAAAAACCCCGAGGTTTTGAATAACAATATAAAACAAAGGTCCAATTGTATCTGCCGTAATGATAGTCAGTCATTGGGTGTGACACTGTTTATAATAGTTTAATAGACCAAGAATGCATATATTACAATTAAAGACATGTTCTATAAACCTATAGCCCATCGCAACATTACATAAACTATATCTACAGGGTCCAATGGTAATTATTCATTGATGGTTAAATGTTCATCCTTAAGCCAAATGGAGTTTGATGACTGTAAATAACAACGTAATGTTACAGATAGTTGCTAGGTTGACAAAAGTTTATAAGGATGCATTTGGCATATTTTCAATGAAAATAACACGTCATCATCAATTGGCTGAGTTAACTGATAAAAAGAAGAGAAAAAGAAAACAAAGAAAAATCAACACACGAACACGATTATTTATTTAAGCGTCTGGGCCTACATGTATATGTTGTATTAGCCGTGTAAAGGGGTTTCCAAGAAAACAAGCAATAGATTTGTTTCAGTGATATTTACACCGATTTTAAAAACACCATCGAAAATTCATCATCATACAATAAAGCAACAGTCACAAGTGTTTTCACATTTTATCAGTTAATGAATGGTTCATCGAGGCATGTGATCTATCGATTTACAGCGATAACTAGTAGAATATCTATCAAGCATTCATGAACAACTCGGTAGAGTTTAGAACTCCTCAAACATTCTATATGTAACTGCGAGAAAGAGTTTTTAAAAGTAATACCATGTTTCTGTGATCTTAACCAGAGGATGAAATTTTAAAGGTTTATGTTTACTGCTTGTATATGCATGTATGTATCTTGTCTACTGCTGCTATTCGCATATAAAATATTGTTCTTCAATTTAGCATTCTATGAGCATTGTCAGTAAAAAGGTCATTCCTTTTGGGGAACTTTCTATTTCATAAAACGAAAAGAAATGTGCTTACGTTTGTTATGAAATTTTGGTATGAATTTATTCGGCATAACTTTTATGAATTTTCGGTACTCAATGCACTTCACCTTTGTACGCAGGGACGGCATCAAAACTTCACTGTATAGACGAAACGCGCGTCTGGCGTATCAAATTATAAACCTGGTACATTTTATAACTTACTCCTAATGAAGGACTTGTCGACCTTACCTTTCCTTGATTTTATGTCGTGCTAAAATTTGTTTATCCTTTTCATTTTAGTGGAGTCTGCCTCAATGCTGACGTTGCAGATAGCGATGTCTGTCAACTTGGGCCTCCTGTTTATTGCCTGTATGATCATTGTCGGTTCCTCTGTTACCAAGACTTATAACCAGGGACTGATGGTCTTGGCTGGCACACTAGTAGCATTTTCGTGTAAGTATTTAATGTTAAAATTAGTGACGAGAATGTTGCCACACTATACACGTGATTGTAAGAAACGGATGAAATTAACATTCTAAGATAAATGAGCTTTATAAACAACATTACCACAAAATGTTTAGAATATAATGCCACTTTTTTGTCTTGCCAGTTGAAACACGCATCCAAAGAACATTCAGCAAGAAAACTCGAAATCCTTTTTACGTTAAGGTCAGAGTCGAATGCACCTTGTCACTAACAACCTCAGAGTTGACATGGTAGTGATTCCTGTAGATGGACTTCTTAGAAAACTCGACCACTAAGCCACTTAATACTTACATGCAGTTAATGTTCATCTATACAAAATGTAGAATTTGACCTCAATTACAGCCGATTACATTTAGTGTGTAGGTGATGGTAATATCATTGGTTAGCTTGTTTGTTAGCTAAACCGTGAAGTAATAATTAGGTAATGTATACTACCCTCCTTTCGAATAAGTCTAGTCATAAAGACAGATAGAATGGTTATCTATCGGAGTAGTTTATTTTTGCACTCAATGCAATCGGCTGTAAAGGTTCAGTTTCGTTGGATTCTATAAGAAATGTGTCAGCTTTATATATGATTATGATTGTAAGCTGAACATGCTTTTCTGACAGTGTTAATCTGATCTTGACAAATTTTCATTAATTATTGAATCATTTTTTTTAAAGTTAAGTACAACTTTGTGCAATCCTTTAATCTTTATGACTTTCAATATATAATATTTTAGAATCAATATTTTAACAGGCGATATATTTTAGAGTGTGCACTCGATCATGTTGTTTAATGATTTGTGTATACGTTGCGTTTGAGATAAAGCATGAGTGTCAAGTCATTTGTATTGCGATGTGGATGAACTGTGCCAATGCATATTAATATCACACATTTGTAACTTTACGGTTTTGAATAGGATTGAGTGATAGGTTTATAAAGCTCCAACAACTGCAGAAAAATGTTCATTCCATTAACAAAAACGGAACATCAAATGGAGGTCTTATAAAAAAGAAGATGTGGTATGATTGCCAATGAGACAACTATCCACAAAATACCAAAATGACACAAACATTTACAACTATAGGTTACCTTACGGCCTTCAACAATGAGCAAAGCCCATACCGCATAGTCAGCTATAAAAGGCCCCGATAAGACAATGTAAAACAATTTAAACGAGAAAACTAAATAATAAGTCTTGAGAAGTTCCATAATTTTTGTATTCGAAATTTTGTTAAGCCATTTTTCTCTATATCTTTCCATTAATTTTTTTATTCTTTATCAAATTGGCCTTTTTATCACAATTCTTTATTTTTTGTTATATTCTCTATTTTGTTGGCCCATTTGTCTGTACTCTTGGTCCTTTATACTCTAATCTACAGACCACACTGTAGTCCGAGATTACTCTGACGTCCAAAGGCTGTTTTTCCAGACAAGCTGTGCCGTAGTGGGACAAAACCGCCGTTGGAAGTCAGAGTAATCTCGGACTAACCCCACTCAGACCCTCATAAATATCGAGGGAGAAATATCTATTACAAATTTGAAAAGAAAAGTGTTTACGTTTGTTATGAATTTTTAGTATGAAGTTAACCTTGAGAAATCTAAAAGCAAAGCAAGTTTTGTATTTTTAAACTACATGGATTTGTCATCTCGAGGAAAGACAGTGGTATCGAAATATGATCAGCTTCTTCTTCAAACGACACGCATTCCGTTTTTTTGGGGAAGAAGTCTCTGAATTTACTGCAAAAAAGGCATTATATTGACTGAACTCCGTTTCTTTACAAATGTTGTTTTAAAGGTTTTTACCAAACTTTTTAGTAGTTATTCAGGTATTGTATTTATGTATGTAAAATATCAGGTTGCACTATAAATAAATCACATTATATTGCTTTATAAATGCACATCAGTTTACTAGTACTATCTCATTTGAATGCTCGCGTTCGTCATCCTTTTAAGACATAAATTAAAGTCTAAAATACTATTCACTCTTCATTTGGAGACTCAAGACAATTCTTCCACATTTTGGAAAGAAACAAAAATCCTGTCAAAGAAAAAGTACACAGCTTATTTAGGGTTAGAGAAAGATTTGTTTTAGTGTTTCAAAAAGGAACCCCTTATTTGTTATGAGGCAGAAATGCATGTGTCAATATAATGTCATTTTTCCAGCAGTTTACGTTATGGTTGCCTTTTTTACCGATAATAAAATAATTGTTATTAGGTAGACTTTATATATAAGCTTCTTAAAGAAATGACAGGAATCTAGAGTTATCATTAATTTCTGCTTTCCTCCATATGTAGTTGATGTAAAATTTGACGACTTTGGTCCATTCCCTATAATACTCAAAATTTGGCGACTATGATGACTTCATCTATCCCAATGAATTTGTAATGAAGTATACCTAACATACAGCTACGTCTGCATTGTATCTGGACTTGCTTCTAGAAATTGAAGGGGCGGTTGGGGACTTAGCCTTGCGTCAAAACAGATGATAATAATTTTCCAATTGTGAATGTTCTATTTCTGTGTTTGCAACGTTTCAACAGCACCTGCATGCAGAGAATAGATCTCAAAGTTGACACGATATTCAGGGTCTTGTGATGCCTATCATGATTTCTGTGGTTGGTGGTTACTGCTTGCAAGAAAGCTATTGCATCAACAATGCTAAGAGCTGTAATTGAAGTTTATTACGGACGCCATCATTGTTTGGCTGTCAATGCTCTCTTAATCTGCCTCTGAAAAGTCAATACATATGTTATTTCTGCTTTCAGGTGTGGCTTACTGCGTGAGTTTGGGATTTTTCATCTACATCCATATCAACGACATCAAGAAAATTGAAACATACGAGTACAACGCCACCAACTTCCCATGGTCGATGTTGGTTACTTCAGTAGCAGCGCTCTTCCTTTTTGCCACGTTGATTCTACTGGTCATTGCTCTTTGTAGATGGCGCGACGATGACGAAGATAGTCTCGTTAGCTATGACGAGAGAAAGATTGTCGATAATTATCCAGGTGAAACAAGATACATGACATATGACAACCCTAACCAAAAACAATACATGATGGAGCGTCCGATGGTTCATTCGGGTAACAGCAGAGGTTACAGGTATGCAGTTGACTCGCCGAGGTCACAAATGCAAGCAATTACGTATCCTGCTGAAACTATGTATAGACCGTACTCCGCTTCTAGGAGATACTAGACCAATGATAGTACTGATTTTGGGTTCCACGTGGGGGTTTCAGTGACCAATGATAGTGCTGATTTGAGGTTTCAGTTCATAAAACTCCTTAATTAATTATAAAGGATATTAACAGTTAACATTGTTATCAAGTTTATTATGTATATAAGTTTATGGAAGTTCAGATAACAGATCGTAACATTATGGTGCAGTTTCTCCCGAGAACCGGCAACCAGTCAAGTACTTTTAAAGTCCATACGAACAACAAAGACCTCGTTATCTACTTGCATAAATAAAATAATGTATATATCCTACATTAATCCTAGTCGTAATACTCACCCATAAGCATAATATATTTAAAATTATATTTATCGTTAACCTTCGGTATGTTTGTACTTCATGACATTTCGTATTATAGCAACAACAATCACCATTTTGCAATAAACACTTCTATATAAAGATGGGCGTTGAAGTTTTATTCTATAAGATCAAACGGATTCATATTAACTTTAAGAAAAGAAGTTACAAAAATTACGATAAAATAAATAACCAAAAGACGTATACATGATATAGTGAACAGCAAGAAAAAGTCAGCATACTGAATTTTAAACAGTTTACCGGTGTTTACTTTATTTACTAGTCAAGTCGTCCTAATCAGAGCAGACTATTCTTAATATCGCAATCTCTTAATTAAACCGAATCGAACAATTTATTGACTATTTAACAGATAATATAAAAAGATGTGGTATAATTACCATTGAGACAACTTTCTGCAATAGACCAAAGGACACAAAAAATATTATTTATAGGTCACCATCGGCCTTCAACAATGCGCAAAGCCCATACAGCGTTATCCGCTATCAATAAAAGGCCCCGATATGACAAATGTAAAACAATTTAAGAGAAAAAAAACGGCATAACTTATGAACAAAATAACGAGAAAAAATATGTAACACAGCAACAAACGACAACAACCTGATTTGGGACAGGGGCATTCAGAAAGTGCCGGGGTTTCACAGAGACTTTCAAAGTTCTGGAATCAACACTTAATTCTCAAAATAACAAAAACAACAAAATATATTCACGTACAAGAATCCTGACTTCGACAACGCAATTTTGCTTTTTGTTTAGAACTCAACTTTTCTCACTTTATTTCATACCGAACAATAGGAAAATTACTTGACTCAATAATAAAGGTATACAGAAAGCAAGAACACAAAAACGAACAAAACAAAACAAAAGGAAACAATTTGAATAATACGTCTATTGTCATCCAGGGAGTTGATTACAAATGTATTGCCATTTCTTATGTGTTTATATTTGCGTTCAATAATATGTATTAACAGCTGATTGGGACTCTTGTAATATTTCAGCTCATTTCGGTTGTTTTTCTTTTCTTTCGAGCAGCATTAACTTGGTTTACATTCTTAAATACTGTATGAACTTCGATTTTTTTTAAAATTCTTATATAGTATTAGAAAATCCGACATGGTAGCACTAAGTACCCTCTCTTTATGCCATCGTTTTGTTGTGTACATGTTTATTCTTTCAAGTTTAAAACTCCTTTTCGATCGAATTATTTGACAATCCTTTTTTTCCTTGTGCGTCTTAAATGTTTATTGATTTTTAATTTTTGATACTTTATCATTTTTAAGCGGTTTAAACTATTTCTGTGTCATTTTGTGCAAGCCAAATATGAAATGCTGAAATGAAGAAAAACGAATTTACATCGTTTTTAACCAAAAGCTTTTTTTCCTGGATCATTCTAGTATAGAGACATTATGAAGAGATGACAATTTGAAAAGTGAACATATTTGGAGGTAAAAAACCAAAACAGTCGTTATAATAAAATAAAACTCTACCCTGACACTAACCGGCTTCCGTACAAAACACATAAAACCACCATCTGAATAAAACCTGTCTAAAAGGGGTTGGCAACGTACTTCTTCTGGAACTTTTAAAATCACAACCGGTTATTTAATTGGGGGTGACTTTTGTTCAGTCTTATGATTTGTAGACTTGCTCGCTTCTAAATTATTGCCATGGCGTTGTTTGTTTTTGTTTAAATAATGAGTTGGAATGTCCGGGTGTTATTTTGATAGCTTTTGCATCTGTTGGATATGTGATAGAATTTTCATGTAAACATTTATCGATTGCATACACACAATGTATGTAAAAAAAACCTTACCAATGAAAAAGCACTAAGTACAACTTAAATGAAACTGTAGCAAAAGTATGTATATGTTCCAGACCGTATGAGTTTTTGGACCGTACGCGTACGGTCCGGACTATATACGTATACTCGTACGGTCCGACCATACGCGTACGGTCGGACCGTATGAGTATACGTGTACGGTCCAGCTGACCATACATGTTTTGGGATCATACGGGTTAAATTTAAACAAATATTTATCATAATCTGTATTTTTAGTTACACAAATTCTTATTATTACAATTAGATGGATTCAGTAAATAAGCGAACAATTGAAATTAAATATTTGTTTAATTTTATATCCGTGAATCCTATTTTGCTACTCTGGCCCAAGGTGAGACTTGCTTCCACAAGGAACGTCATATTTGTTTTACATTAACAAGTTTTGTTCATGCATGTTCCTATGCATATGCATTTTTGTAAAGTTTCTGAATATTCTAAAACAATTGTCCTCCCACATTATGTTTTCTTCTGATAACTTCAACTACAAGGAGCATAATGGGGAGCAATTATTGAAATATATTAAATCAGTTAAAATATTACGTTTTTATTTCAATTACTATTGAACTTTTTATATTAATTTGAGATATAAGATATGTTGATCTGTTATACATTTGTATCTATTTAACTTAAACAACTTCTTAATGTTAATCAGATCACACCGTACGCGTACAGTCCGACCGTATGCGTATTGTCCAGACCGTACGCGTACGGTCCAAATACTCATACGGTCTGGAACATATATACGTCCCGTCTGGGGAAAATATCTTGATACTAGTAGTTATTCTCATCAAATTTTCACAATAAAACTGTAGAATATATTGTTACTGGGGTCTATTTGTAACAAATTGTATACTATAAAATACACCTTTACCATGGGGACAAGTGCGTCATCAAAACTAGGTAAAAGTAATATTATATACAATTGTAGTACAACTTAAAACAAGATGCATGGTTACAAAAATTTTAAAAGTGTAATAATTGCATTATCGCTAAAATAAAATAATGCATTGGCTATGACGTAAAAGTGCATTGCAATAATCATTTCATATCTATATGAAATCATTCTCTTCCATGAAAAGACATATTAAAAAACTCAAAATTTAAACCCAAAACTTGTGCACACATGCAATGCATAGCATTATAAAGTTGAAAATGTTGTCAAGCAAAAATAAATGTTCCTCTTCAAGGCGGGACATGCAAAATACCCAGCTCCAGGGAAAATTCAAACAGGAAAGTCCCTTATCCAATAGCAAAATCAAAATCTTAAACACCTCAAAAGGATGGCAAAAAACTAGCATTTTAAAAATCATTCGTTGGAGCATTGCATTGATATTGGTAGACCATTCATTTTTGTCAAAATAGTTAGCCTCGTCAGTTTAGGATAATTTCCCCCACTTTATATTGAAAGCTCTCAAGTAACGTGAAGAATATGTATTTAACATTTTTGAAATAGTTAAAGTAATATAATTACACTTTACATTGAGTTATAATAAACAGCTTCGCCACGAGCGCATGATACGCCCTTCGTCTTATGTGTGAAGTTTTATGCAATTATCGTAAATATTTTGTGAGATACGGTGCGACATGTGAAAACCTACTTTTTCTTCTTCTTTTTTTTTTACAAAAAACCTCAACAACTCTTAAACAAAATTTTGAATCATCACCAAAATGTATACAGATCTTAAGGGTAATATAACTAAGAAGTGTGTAAAAGTTTAAGCAATAATCATTTTGGGTTTTTGAGATATGGTGCGACATGTGACCCCCCCCCCCTTTTTATACAAAAAAGTCAATAACTATAAAATGAAATTTTGAATCATCACCAAAAAGTACTCAGATCATTAGATTAAGATAACTAAGAAGTGTGTAAAGTTTTAAGCAATAATCATAAATCGTTTTTTGAGATACGGCGCGACATGTGAAAAACACACCCTTTGTTTCAGTTATAAAATCCCGTAACTCAAAAAGTTTAAATCTAATTTCACTAAAAAGTATACAATTCGTTTGACCATAATAGGAAACATGAAATTTGGATAAGTGGTTCTCAAGTTACAGTGCGACATGTGGACGCCGGACAGATCGACGGACATATAGGCGAACGCCGGTCATTTGTATACCATAATACTACGTCCTGTCGAAATTTTGACGGACGTATTAAAACGGGATGCGTTTATTTTAATCAGGATCAAAATTAAACTAAAATGCTTATCTTATATTAAAAAATAAATATTTATTGAAATTACTGCCTAAAAGCGGAATTTGATGAGACTGTTATTAAAGTGAGAGGGTTAGCGCTATAGAACCAGGTTTAATCCACCATTTTCTACATTTGAAAATGCCTGTACCAAGTCAGGAATATGACAGTTCTTGTCCATTCGTTTTTGATGCGTTTTGTTTTTTGATTTTGCCATGTGATTATGGACTTTCCAAATTGATTTTCCTTTGAGTTCAGTATTTTTGTGATTTTACTTTTTTCTTTCAAGTTAGTATGCTTACTTTCTACTTTTTTATGATCTTATAATTTGATTGTTTTGAGTAAAACTGTAAGACTAGTATGTTATTTGGCTTTCAACTAGATTTTAGTAATTGCGATTAGTTCCATGATCGGCTTTTTATCATTTTATCATTTTGTTAATCGTTTTCGTCAAATTCGTGATGAAAACTTATCTGATGAGTATAGTTGATCCTTCTCCGTTGATCATTTTATAGTTTGTTCTATTGTAACATACTTTTACACCACTCATGGGCGGATACAGAAATGTTCATAAGAGGGAGAAGGGCACTGATTACTTGAGAGTGGCCCGCTTCAGTCGTGCTTCGGTGACTCCCTATGTAATAAACCGAATCTTCCCACAACAGGGGGTTGTGGGCAGTCCCCCACTGAATATAGCAATGTAGAACTCTGAGTTTGCTATGCTCATAATAGCTCTTGAAATGTTATACATCTATTCATCCAAGACTCTAGCATATTTTTTATATAGTAAAACGGTAACCGTATAATGAGTCTATAATACGGTATTTTTTCTCTTTGTCGAAGGAATAGGGTAACACATACTTTTCGTTTGGTTGTCTTATAAATTATAAACTATACTTAAAACTATATGACATGTTGAATATTATAGGTGGGAGTTTATCTTTTGTGTGATTTTCAAATAGATAACAAAGGTCGTGATCAATTTTGAAACACATTTAAGAAACACTAAGCTTAATCTTTAAACTGTATTTCTTACAAATCTAGAAATGCAATTTAAAAAACCGCAAGGAGAATTTGGAATATACAGAAAAATACATTTAAATATAGTTTCCTACTAATATATATATATTTATAATGTGATTCATTATAAGTATATACCATATAAGTTTTCAAGGTCAGTTCTTTGTTAGTAATCTGTTTAAATAGCCATATCAAAATTTAACATAGTTTTTAACCTCGTATATTAAGTTCAAACAAAAACAAAAACTCAACAGTTCCCGCTATATGCTTGCACGTGACAACATGTATTTCATTCATAAATATTGGAAAATTTCACATCAGAATTTTTGGACAAAAATGCTCGTTAAATTAAATCCCGATTTTAGGAAATCATTTTTTTTTTAAATACAGACTCTTTACAGCTTGCTGTTCGGTTTGAGCATAGGCTCCGTTTTAAAGACCGACTGGTTTAGTTAAGTCAATTTCAAAGAAAAAAATACATTTACTTGTCTATGAAACTTCTGAAATAAACAATGAAACAATTTTCAACAAGTGAAACTGCGAGCTACTGCTCACTGATGATACCCCCGCCGCAAGTGGATAATATTAATAGTGTAAACATATGCAAGTGTTCGGTAAACAGGAAGTTGTCGAGTGATGAATCTGAAAAGCATCACACGGTATAGCTGACTTATATAAATCCTGAAACCAAATTTCCAGAAATCCTTGTATTGTAGTTCCTGAGAAACTTTGCTATCATGTGTAAAATCATACAAGTGTTCGGTAAACAGGAAGTCGATGAATGATGAATCTGAAAACGCATCGCACGGTATGACTGACATATATAAATGTTGATACCAAATTAAAGAAAGGGTGGATGTGTAGTTCCTGAGAAAAATGTGACGAAAGTTTCATGGGACGGACTGACTGACGGACGGACGGACGGACGGTACGACGGACGGACGGACGGACGGACGGACGGACGGACCGGCGGACTGACAGACAGAGGTAAAACCGTATGCCCCCTTTTTTCAAAGCGGGGGTATAATTACAAAGAAACAAAATATTCTATTCATTCTTTGTTTTATATGCTGTTTTGCTTTCCGTTGCCGGTATCAAATTAGGTCATTGACACGTACAAGGAGATTGTACGATCGATGTGGAAAAGTCGCTTTAGTCCGTTTCAAAGAAATAGTTTCCTGTTAAACAAATGAAACATTCAGGGAAAATACATGAACAACTTATCATGAAGCATCTTGTGTAGACCTATAGTAACCCATTTGCTTCTACTTTAACGTACGTATCGAATAAAGACTTTGATAAAGAAAAAGTTATTAATACATTTCTGTGTCATGTAGATGTCAATTTATTTAATCTATGTGTTTTGTTTGTAAAAAATACTCTTAAATTCACCTTAAACGGACACTAAATAAGACATTAGACATTAATTAACATATATATATATAAGGAGATGTGGTATGATTGCCAATGACGTACACCTATCCACCAGCGTTCAAATAACGAATATAAAAGCAATTATAGGTTACTGTACGGTCTTAAACAACGAAAAAAACATACTGTATGGTCAGCTGTAAAATAAAAAAAATTGTGTTCAACAATTAAAACGAGAAAAATGATGGCATAATTTCATACAGACACTTAACAAAAATAATCCCTGATTAACAGGTTCCGGACTTTTAAACAGCTAAGAATGTGGCAGGGTTAAATATGTTTGTAAGTGCTCAATCCTCCCCATACCTTGGATAGTGCATCTGCTTCATCGTTTATCAACTGTGTTATATGTGGACATAAACAACATATGGAGTAGGATATGCTTACCCTTCTGGAGCACCTGAGATCGCCCCAAGTTTTTGGTGGGGTTCGTGTTGTTAAGTCTTTAGTTTTCTATGTTGTGTCATGTGTACTATTATTTGTCTGCTTGTCTTTTTCATTTTTAGCCATGGCATTGTCGGGTTATTTCCGATCTATGAGTTTGAATATCCCTCTGGTATCTTTACCCTCTTTTCGGATAACTTGAATCAAAGAATCAATGAGTTTACATGGAGTTTACATGGATCACATCTAAAATTTACAGGCTTTATAAAAAACATCACTATACAATTTAGATGTATTTAGGTATAGCTGTACGAATTTTCAAGTTTAAAAAGCAGGCTAATTGTAATGACAACGGAAAAAGAACTGCAGTAAGTTTTCAAAATGTTGCATTACAAAATTTAATGACAAGATAGAGACCATTCAAAAAGTAAACATTTGTGTATAGGAATATTGTCATTATTGATCTCCAGTAAAACAGTTTGTGCATTATTTATGTAATATTCATACTGTGATTATACACTTCTTTTTTGCAGATTGTATGTTATTTGAATGATACTGATGCAATTTGTGGTGCATGCAATGGAGGACGTTTGTTTTGTTTTATCATGTTTGTAATAAATATTAAAGATGGTTACTGTGCCTAACAGTCTCTATAATGGTGTTTGTCTTTATTAAAACAGAAATGAATTCATTTTCAGTCAAACATTTGAGACATATGTATTTACTTATCATGGTTGGTATTAGGGTATCATGAGAAAATTGGAAGTCAAGAGTACATTAGGTAAGGTTGTTTTTTTTTTTAAATAAAAGTTCTACTGGTACAACCAAAATTCCAAACCAAATCTTTGTATCTATGGGATATTGAGAAACAGTTTTAATTTATTTGTGACATCCCTGTCTGTGATTAACCATCTGTTCATAAATAAGCTTATAATTTCAACCACAGATGGTTAGTGCATATATCCTCATTTCAACCCCCCACCCCTTTTCCTTATTTTTAGTGTGGTTTTTGTTTGTTTGTAAACATTTGACATAATTTTTAAAGGCTGTGGGATAGAACACATCAGGTGTTCAATCCAGAGACAGATTGCACAAAACGGTCATTGACCAGGTATGATAAAATTATCAATGATTTGCATATAAAATTAAAGTCATCATTGATAATCTTCAGAGTTCAATTTTAAACATGGGAGAATCAGGGAACTTTTGTAAAATAATTTCAAAGACCATGGACAACAGATAGATCTGAAAAAGAAGATGCCTAGAAAAAAAACAGATTGAACTAGATGTGACTTCATACAAAACCTTATAGTCAAACAATACGTGATCAAATTATCTTAAAAGTTAACAACATCATTGTGAACATACACTGTAGACACAGAGATATGTACCGCCAAAGGGAACAGCCTCGACTAGACAAACATTCTGAATGTTTTTTTCCAGGGACTCAAGCTTCCTCTACCAGTTAATATTGAAGGGCCTGATGGGTTATTTTCGTTCTTCTTGATTGGCACTTTTCACTATTGTTATCCATTTTTCTGCAGATACTTTTCTTTTTATATTTTTGTGATCCATGATCATGGAAATTTATTTTCTGTGAATCGTGATTGTCAAAAAAAATCTACTGGTGAATTGTGATGAGACTCCCCCATCAGGCCCCTCAATATAAATGCCAGGAAATAGTACAACAATCAATCAATCAATCACTAGACAAAAATTGGAGGAGATTAAGCTACAGAGCCTGCATTTTATGAATATGAGGTACTGCTGTTCTAAGTTGTAAAAGTACTTCAAAGTGAATGGATCACTTCTGATGGAAGAACACAGTGCAAATCTAAATTATTTTTGACACTAGTGCTTATGCAGCAATAATAATGTGGATACAACAAATACTACAGACAAGCCTATATGTACGGAAACAAAACAGGCCAAAGCTACCAAATAGACAATCAATTTCATTAAAACCAAGAGAAATGGGTAACTAACATGGCAAAAAAGATAAAAATAAAAAAAAATAAAAAAAGACAAGTCACCAGCAACAGTCTAAAACATGTTAAGTGTTGGTAGAAATATGTATTTCATTGAACTTAAATTTCATGAATATCAACAACCGGTGAGGTATTCACAAATATATAATAAATATATCAAATGAGTAATTATATTATCAATGTTAAAAAAAGTTACTAGTGGTAATCTGACACTGTATTTAACTACGCATAGTAAATATTCTTGTCAAGTTTGATTTTAATTTCTCTTTTTGGGCCATATAATTTATAAAAAGTCCATAATGTGACACAATGTTATATAAACAGAACCGTTGAAATTATTCAATTCTAAAACATTGAATTAAATAAGAAATTTATAGAGCAAGTCAACAAAATAAGATATAATGATTCATTTTAATAGTGAAATAATAAATAATAATACTATACAAACATTTTGTATCATACAAATTCTTATTAAGAGACATTTATGCAATAAAATTCATCACAGTTAGAAAAAAGTGGCCCCTATAGGCAGTGACATTTAGTAAATACATTCATAAATTGTTAAACTTCTGAAAATGAAAGAAATACATCTTTTTTTAACAAGTATTTGAAAAGATTGTATTAAATTTGCTTCTTTTCAATCTTTTTTCTTCAACAAAAGTCTGATGACGATAATTTATAAAAACTATCAAAAATTGTCTTTAGTCGTCTGCAACATCAATTCTTGAACTCAGAGCAAGTGTGACCTTTCTTAGAGCTGGCTGTACGTGTGGGAATTCTTGGTTTAACTTGTCCACTATAGCACTGAGGGTTTGTAATCGGTCAACTTGTTTGGAATTTTCCGTCTCCAATGTGGAGTCAGATTTACACAACATGGTATATTTTCCATCCTTAGCTTGCTGGAAATACTTCATTTTCTGTTGTTTGCCCAGTAATTCAGTCATATTCTTAAATTTGAAATAAATGTAATGTTAAACAAATCAATCATATAACTTGTGATAACTGCTATTATATACTGTGAATTCTCTTATTTTCATAGGTACCAACTTTCATGGATTAAGGACAAAAATACGTGTTCATGGATATTTAACTTGTGGTTTTGCAGAAGTTTGCATACAAGCCAGTTGTAATTGCTTGAACATTTAATTTCTGGTTTACCTATACCCTAATAATTCCCCAAAAATGGTTTCCAACAAATAATAAGGAATCCACAGCACACAAATGGTTTATTTTTTACATCACAACATCTATCTTTGGTTATTGAGAGTAAAGAGGTAAAAAATGTATGTACTTGTTTAAAGTAAAAACATTTCAGGCTGAATATGAGTTAAGTCAATTGCTACTGAATTTGTTAGGTTTGTTCTTATTTGGTGCTTCATTGCACCATTGTCCAAGGTTAACTGTAGAATTGAGCATTCACAAACATGTTTAATCCAGCCAAATTCTTCGTCTTTCCCAAGTCAGGAGCCTGAAGTTCAGAGGTTATCTTTGGTTCATCAAATTTTTTATTCATAAAATGCTTTGATACGATTATGCTGTTGGTTTTCTCATTTAAATTGTTACACATTTTTCCTGTCTAACCTTTTATGGTATGGGTATTTCTCATTGTTGAAGGCATTCATAAGAGTAAGACAAAGTATATAATTCCCATTGCAACAATTAAGAATCACTAAATGTACCTTTTGTTTAAGCTCCACCATATTCTCCACATCAGAATCTAATGTATCAGCTTCCCCTTGTAATTGTTGTACATTAACTTGTCTCTGTTCTAACTGTTGACTCAGATCTGTCTGGTGGTCTCTTAGTTCATTAATCTCACCATCACAAGAATTAGCCTCCTGAGAGTAAAAAGAGAAGTTTAGATAAGCTTTCAACACGCCCATTAGAATCTTTAATGTTAAATGTTTAAAATATGATATGTAACTGGCACTTAAACCATTTCAGTTTTATAAGAAAAATGTTAAACTATAAAATAAAGCTGTACTGAAATCTTTTGCTAGAAATAATAAATAAGATATCTTCCTACAGAGGAGGTTACAATAGAACATTATATTTGGATGCAAAAAGTTTAGAAAGTTGTTTTCATATACATGTGATGTTAATCTGGAGTAACAATGTTAGAGCTTCATTTCTAAGGAAAGAATTTGTAAAAATCCTCTGCTATTCTGAAGTTCATTTTAACATTACAAGTACTCATAGGAAGACCTTTTTTTTAGCTCATTTCCAAGATTTTCACATAAGATTCATAAACACTATGGACTTCAATCTAAAATCAAATTACATGTTTAATACAGGGTTGGCAAAGTATAACCCCCCGGAGAAAACCCATGTTGGAATTCCTGGGTTTTCCAGGGCTAGGCAATACTCCCAGAAATGGGTAATACTGGGCAGTATGAATTTTTAAACTTATTTGGACACAAAATAGTAAAGACTTGTTGAAGTTTCATAGTATTAGAGCTAAATATATACACTTTATACAGATAACCATTGAGAGTCATTTCTAGAAGATTGAAAATTCAATTTCATTCATTACTCCACTACTTCTATGTAGACAGAATACAAAATTTGAACATTTTATGATACCTTGTTAATTTTCCATGTGTTGTTTCAATAATTCAAACTTTAAAAAATGCATTTTATAGTAGTGTTTATGTGAATTGTAAATTTTAATTTAATACAAAGTTTTTATCATACCGTTATTGTAACTTTGATCTTCTTTCTCAATTCTCCCATCTGTCTTTCGAATGTTCCTTTAGTTAATACTTTCTTGTTGACTTTCTGTGACGCATCACCTCTTGTAACTATGGTATCTCTCCTGTAAAAATCAAATATTAAAATATTTTTAGTTTAATACAGATTTTTTTTTTATTATTATTAATCAGTTTATTACAACAGAAAATATTTAAATTACAGATATTCAAAACATTTAGTGAAATATTTATTACTGGAAAATTGTAATGGAATAGGAGTCAAAAAAATTAAAAAGTCGTATTTAAAATGTCTTTAGCATTTTTCATATACAGCTTTATTGAGATCACAATGTTAATCTCACTTATTTGTTAATTCTTCAAAAACTGCAAACATTTCTGAATTTGAAGACTAAGTTTGAATTGTGTTATTTTCAACTAAATTTCCGAAACAATAAAAATATTAAGAAAAAAGCATTTATAGTAATTTACATGAATTAAATCTAATAAATAAATTTCTACCTAGAAACAGCTTTCTCCATTTCTTGTATCATTTTCTCCTGGTTCTTCATCAGTTGAGCATATCTGACCTGCATACGATGAATTTCAGCTTTCATGGCCTTGATTTCACCTTGACCTACTTCTGAGTCAACAGCAGCTCTGGTTTCTCTAGCAAGCTGTGTTTTCTTCTCCCATAACATTATTTGACGTCTGAAGAATGAATATGTAATTTTTAAGAGAAAAAAAAACTTACACGGTGCACAAATTATTTTTATAACAAGTTAATATACATGTGCATTGATCAATAGATCCATGATAGTTATAAAGAAGACGAAACTAGGTATACAAGAATGCAGAAATACCTAAAATTTGAGTGTAAACTGCACATTTATAAAGAACGTGATTTTCAAGCCACTATGTTCAAGCAATATTTTTCGGCAAATAAAGATGAAAGTTTTAGTAACAATTCTTTGAATTAATTAAAAAGTATATATTATTGAAACCTATATATGCAAGTCCCTTATCAAAGCAATCATAGGCCTCGTGGTCTTACATAAATATAAACAAGATAGACCTACTCTGACTCCACAAGACTATTGAGTAATCTTTCCTTTTCTTCTTTAACACCATCCAGTGATGTTTGTAATTCTATTGACTCAAGCTCTGCTGCCTGTGAAAAATCATATCAAATAAAGAATTTGTGAACTGATTTTTAACAACCAACTTGGATTCCATTGTTTCATCTTTTACATTAGGCTTATAAAATCAATTATATTTACACAATTATGTTCAATTGTTTTTCATGTAAGTTTATTCAAATTTTGTTTTATTTGCATGTATTTTCAATCCATTAGAATTTTCTGTAGATAACCATCACTTTAATAATTTGTTGATTAGAAATACAGAAATGAATTGACCTCAGTTGATAGTTAAATCTTCAGGTACATGTATCTTATATACCATGCAGTATTTAAACAGGAAAAATAGCAATTTTTAATATACAAACTTGTCTCATATTAAAGTTTACTATCAGTCTTCCTGTTATATTGTCTTATTTAAAAAAATACTTAGTTGTTAATGAAACACACCTTGAGAGCACCAATGAAATCGTTTTCTAACAAGATATTATTCTGCTTCAGCTCATGATGAGTTCCAGATTGTCTATGCATTAACTGATTCAATTTCAACATATCATTTTGCATGACACTAATTCCCCTCTCAATATCGTAGGTTTCACGTCTTTCATGATCAATATCACCTGAAAATATATGACAAAATCTTTGATGAGTTTTATTAAAAATTGATAAAAATATTTAGGACAGGTCTTTTAGATTTTGAGGTATTCATTTGTACTATAAACCAAATTAGTTTCATGTATACCTTGTTCTTGAAGTATATATAATGGAAGACCCTAGTTTTACATATTTCGTGACTGTTTATAATCACTTTCTTTTTTAATTTTGCTTGCAAACTTTTATGTGTATGAAATTTTTTCAATTATCTCCCTTTGACAGTTTTCAAATTATTTTTCAATTACTCCAAAAAATGAATAATCAAAACAATTAGATAGAAATAAAAGTATCAATTTTTTTGCAACTTCATCAACTCAATCTCATTCCCTTTGAAAAGTGTTATTTACAATATAAATAACCTACCCTCAGTTCTAATTTTCTTTTGCAGGAGAATTGTGAGTTGTTTCTTGAGTTTCTCCACATCAACCATTTGTTCCTCCTTGTCTTTGGCCAGTCTGACCAGTTCACTTTGTTGTCGTAACCAGATCTGTTGTAGTTCTGTTATCTCCTGTATCATGCCATCTATTGACTTCTGTAGAGAGTTGATCTGGATCTCCAAGGGACCTAACTCTACACCCTAAAATGTTAGAAAGGAAGACAAAATAACATTATAATCTACACAATTTATTCCTGACTTTATTTGGAGATGGTTTAAAGTAAATTAGCTTATTTTGTGACTTTCACAAGCAGAAAAATATGGAGAAAACATAAATCTTTGTGAATATGTAACACGTGGGTTTTCCCTTAATAAATACAAAAAAAAATTAGAAATCAGGAATATAAATTATATTATAGAAAAGTCAGCTAGAAAGGTAAAACAGCAAAATAAAGGATGGCTTAAATAAATTGGTTAACAGTATTGATTTCAAACCATAGCACTGCATACATTTTCTTATTAAACATATTTTCAAGTCATCATTGTACAATAATTGAAAACAGAAAGCCAAAAAGAATTCAAAGGTATAAAGACAATAACATGCATCTTAGCATTTGATCAGAATATCTGAGGTGCTTCAAAAGGATCATCTAAGCTATTATGACAAAATCAGAAGGTACACTGATAACTTATTATTATCCAGCTTTTGTAATAGCTATTCATTCTATTCAAATCTGTACCAAGGGATAACTACTTACTCCAGCATTGGTAATGAGGGCTTCAAGTTTCTTGTTATATTGGTCAATAACATTCTGTTTCCTCTCAATAATGGCATTCCTCCTTATAATCTCTCCTTCACTTTTGTTAATTATTTCATTTCTCTGGGCGATTTCTTCATCCATTTGTTCCATTACTTTATTCAATCTTTCAATTCTAGTTTGAACATTAGAGATTTCCAAAGAATCCCTGGATATTTGGTTTTCTACCTCCGCCATTGAAGTTTCCTGAAAAGATTATGTATATTGAATCAATTGGATTTAGTATTTAAATATACATAAATGGTAGAATCATAATGAAAATGACTATCTAGCAGGCAAAGTTCTTGAAATCTCCCCCCTTAGTATGTATTTTTTTTAATTATAAGAATACAGGATAATGAATTACCAGAAAAGTATACAAGTAGCTAAGCAGAATAAATGTCTATCAAAATTTGCTGTTCAGGGGCCGTTTACTAGAGAGTTGATTAGCTTTTTATGAACTGTGACAACAAAACATTCATCCCTTTGAAAATTTCATGTGTCAGCGTAAAAAGATCCGAATTCTTATTTTTTGTTATCAAATTTTTTTTTGCATAATGTTTTTTTGAAGGTCTATATTTACTCTGTGTATTTTCCACTATATTTCTGATAGAAAAACTGGAGGATTCATGAAAAAGAAGAACATTTAAATCGTGATTACTAATATCACAGTCAGCTTGTGACAATTGTAATCCTAAATAGATAAAGACTAACAAGTTGTTTGGTGAGATCCCTCCTCTTTCCTGTCAATTTCTTAGTATAATGTGCAGCTTTGTCCATTGTCAATTGACTTCTCATTTTCTCCATGATTTCATCTTCCAAATTCACTTTCTCTAAATATTCTCTTTCTATCTGCTTTCTCAATGCATTCAACTCATTTAATCTCAAAGTTTTGTCCTGGAATAGAAAAAAACATATAAGTTATTTTTGTAAAATTATTTTATGACATCACACACATTAAAAGTGTAGTGAATTGATTTTCCCCTCATTTGTTCTTTTTGCAGAAATACAAACAGATGACACAGAAATGTTAACCATCATTGCCCTGTAAAGAGCTTGATTTATCTCATGTAAATTGGGGTACATGTATTATCATATGTAACTATTGCAAATTCATAAACTTATTGAACATTCAACACTAATGTTATAATACTGCATTTTCTGAAAATGATGAATACAAATCATGCAATCAAGCAAATCAAAATTCAAAATGCAAGTGTTTTTTTTTTTTTGCAACATCTATCTGATTGCAAATTTTGCAATATAAAAATTTTGCAAAAAATTTCCACAAAAAGTATTCAGCTTACTGTCATTGCTCTGTTTAGAGCTTGTTCTGTCTCGTGTAACATTCTGGTATAAGTGGCATATTCAGCCTTCAATGCATCATGCTTAGCTATACATTGAGTCAATTGTTTCTTGACAGTTTCTATATCTCTCTCTGTCTTGTTCAATATCAATGTTAATTTTTCATTCTGTTCTTGTTCTTTGAAGATTGATTTCTTGTATCCCTCTATTTCTGTCTCAAGTGATAGTACTTTCTGCAACTGTTGTCTGAAATAGAGGGTCAACCAAAATAAATTAAAAAAAAAAAGTGATGAAAGGATTATAAACAAGTTTTATACTTTTATCATTTAGAATAATAAAGGAGAGATTTGTTTTCTTAGTACGGTAATCCATACTTTAAGATACATAATAGCAGTTACCAAGTCATTTAATCTATATACTTTGGATTCATATATATTCCTGCATACACATTTTCAATGATGATGGAAAACTTTCATTTTCGTGGATATTTAATTTCATGGTTTTGCTAATGCCTTCATATATTCCTTTAAAACATTTGTAAATTGTTGAAAATTAACAATGTTTTAACATAATTTGTAACATAAAATTGGTATCCAATGATTAACAATGGATCCACAGTACTTCAATAAAAACAGTTTAAAATATACATGCTTTGAGAAAAGGAAGTTTTAAAACAAATGGAATCTCACTCAAAAATATTCAATGAATTTCCAAATTTAGTGTTTGTGCAAAAAAGCATAGTAAAGGAGTAGGTCCAGTAAGACCACTTTTTGGCCCCAAAATATAGCAGTTTTACCAAATTGTTAAAATGTAAACTTTTAGTTATTTATTGGACAGAAGAATGCTCCTGCTACATACATATGGGCTTTTTTGACAATAAAATGCACTTATATCGGGTACTACCACCATTAAGTCATGCTAAATTACTGAAATCTTCACAATTCTATCGTTTTTGTTAAATTTGAGATGGTTTTCATGTAAAACAAAAGTGGCCGCATTCGTGTTCATCCTTAATATTGAAATGTAAGTTGTATTTTATGATAATAAATAACATATATAAAGGTTTAGGATGAACACGAATGCGGCCACTTTCATTTTTGACAAAAACCATCTGAAAAGTGACATTTTCAGCATATTTGGTATATTTTTCATAATTGAATTTGAATCGGATAATTTTTAATGACTAAATCGGTGAAAATCTTTCACAAAAACTAATTGATTCAAATGAAATAGACACTTAAGTGTTTGAAAAGTGGTCAAAATCTCTTGTCAGATGAACTTGAAATTTGAGGCCAAAATCGGTCCTTACAGGACCTACTCCTTTCGTGCAGAATTTCATTTAAGTTGATTTTTAAACAAGTAATAATCTTTAAATGAGTTATAATAAAAACTCACTCTAAAGCCTCATTCATGGCAGAGTGAGCTTCATCTCTTCTCCTCATTCCAATGATAGAGCTATTCCATTGCTGAAATAACTGTTTCTTCTCGAGTTGAATAGCCTAAAAAGTTCACACAGAAGTTTTAAATACGATTATGTTATAAATAGATGTATAATTATTTTAGGAAGTGATGCAAATTTACAATGCTTATGTATATTATGTATATGTGATATCATATAATTAATTTAATGAATTGTAAAGAGAGACAAAACTCTTAACTACTATTTTATTTTTATTTGAAGAATAGTTTTTATGTCATGCAATTTTTTGGGGTAGCTACTTGAGAACTCACTACTGATGTGTGAAGTCTTAAATAATGAGATTTAGGAACCTTAATGTTTTTATATAACATATTATGAATAGCAGAATAGAAATACTGAAATGAGCATGTAGATTGGCCAAAAAAAATGTACACTATGCTTTGAATTTTACTAAGAACTGACCTCAATTTCCATATGGGCATCAGATAATGCTTCTTTGGCTGCCTTTGTTTCTTCCAGTTGGGCAGTAATCTGAGCCTCAAACATGGCTATCTCTTCCTTCAGTTTGTCTACTGTTTCTACCAGTCTGTCTACATATAAATCCTGTCAGAATAAAATATCAAACAATTTATGGATTATATTTGAGTTCTCTGTTTCTTTTTGATAATATTCAAGATGAGATAACTGTTAATGCTTGGCACTCAAAAAAAATAAAACAAGCTTTTAATATTAAAGATAGATTAACAATGATTTTGTTTTCCTCCCAAGTATGATTGCACATAATCATTATATATCTGATACTGCATGATGGTTTTGTTTGTTTCTTTATTGCTTATGTTTTTGTTTCTTCTGTTTTCGCCTTTCCCAGGTAATATAATTTTTTACGCAACCCATTCTTCGACGTAACTGAAAAAGTTTACTACATATAGTATGCAAATTTAACAGATATTATTTCTGTTTCTATGAATGAATTAAGTACTGTTATGACCTTACAAACATACCTGCTTTTGTTTTTCTATTTCTGCTTTGGATACTTCCGTATCTGCTTTTTCTGCGGCTCTTCTCATAATGGCAATGTCTGATCTTACATCCTCCTTAGCATTCTGCATGTAGAATAAACGTAAAGCCAAATTCTCTACCTCAGCTTGTAACTCAGAACCTGTCAACAACGATAACAAATGAGATACTATATAATCATCTTTGCTATAGTTCCTAATAACCTTGTATCAGTTAGATTGCAAGGATTACAATCATAAATGGGAAAAGTTGCAAAGCAATAGCAATTTATAAGCACTTATTACATTGCAGTTTCATTATTCTGTTGACTATAAACAGATTACAACTTTTCAACCATTTATTCATGAACTTGTGAAATTCTAATTCATTTCATGAGAAAATGCGGTCATTTGCTTTTGAACCCAAGCAGTTTTTTTTAAGCAATCACCTTTTATCACAGTAAGTCAATCAATGCAATAGTAAGGAATATTTAACTAAGTCATTTGGAAAATACTGTATTAATCATGGACATATATTACTTACATTTCTTTTTCTCCTTATTAACAGATACTTGATTTTCCTTGTATAGACCTCTGACATCACCAAGTTGTTGTTCCTCTTGTTGTCTCCCTTGGTGAAGTGATGAATATTCATCATGATTTTTCTCCAGTAACATCTGGTATCTAGCTAGTTCCTGCTGTATCCCATAAAGATCTACACCAAGGTCCTCTCTTAACTTCTTCCTGTTTCTCAATGCTTCATCCTATTTTTTAGAGACCAGTTTTGATATATTTAGCATTGATAAATGTAAACCAACTTATTTTCACAGATATTTTTGTTCAGGTTTAGACCTTTCAGTTACAAATTTTTTGACGATTTCAACCTTTGTTGATGTTATAATAAAAGAGAAGATACTATTTCGTAATATTTGGGACCATTCATATTTACATTATTCTTCATGTCAAGGAAGTCATTAAAAAATATCACTTGCAAAAATTAGTCATTTTCACATTTTGGATAGGTTCTTTTTTTCACTTTGACTGAAGTTAATTCTGGATTAATTTTGTTGTTTTTTTAATGTTATTTCTTCTGTTTGTTTGCATAACTAGAATCTTTTAATGTTTGTAATAACAAATATATTCCTGTTTCAACACAAAACCTAAAATGAACTTCTTTTTCTTATACAAGTATCATTTGTAACCAAAATAATCTTCAAGACATTTAAAATCTTTCTCAACAGTTCATATCTATGCCAGTGTTGTTTCCCTTTCTTTCTGTGCCTATACATGTATAGAAAAAAATCTCAAGTTTTGTTGCAGGAAATTGCAAACTCTTAAACTCATATGCATGTACTTACCAACTCTCTCACTTCAAGGGTGAACTTTTCATCTTGTTTGGTCAAATGTGTTTTGAGAGCATTTTGGAATCGTTTCATCAATGGCTGAAATATTAAAAACAAATAAGTTAAAAAGTGTATAAAAACTGGTCATTATTGCATTCTAATTGAATACAAGCAATGTTCATGTACAATAAAAAAATTGTTGGTCATGTGAATTTTTTAAGCCAATATTCATAAAAAGTAACATTTCATTCTACCGGTAATAGTTTTGGGCAAGAATTACATTAAAAAAAAAAAATAATAAAATTATTAAATATTTTCATTAATTTGATTTGAAACATTATTATTTAAACATTTAGAATTCAATTGTTTTTTGGTCATACTTACATGATCAGGGTCAAGGACCATCATATCTGTCTCAGCATCACTTCCGTCATCAGATTCTCCGCCCTCATCTTCCATCTCTTCCTCATCTTCATCGCTGTCCCCACCCCCTTCACCATCATCTCCGTCATCCCCACCTCCACCTCCTTGAGAGTTTAGGGCAACTGCATTACTGGGTTCCTGGGGTGGTTCAGGAGCCATGTATTCTCCTTGGTCAAAATCATCGTCATCCCCGCCCTCTCCACCAAAATCATCACTGACGCCAAAAGTAGGTTCTTCTTCTACAGCTAAAACAAATAAAATCAAATGTATAATTCCTTTAATCCAAAAACCTAGGACAAACATATCTTTTATATTGTTTTAATAAGAAATAAAAGGACATGATTGAAAAGGTTATTTATAAAATTGCACAAAGAGTCAAAACAAACAAACAGAAATTAAATAATGGATATTATAAATGAAGTATGTGTCTTACAAGAATATAAAACAGCAAGATATACAATAGGCATTTTTGCTCTCACACTATTATCTAATAATTTGTCTATTTATATTTTCTTAGAATATATCATTATTGTGTCTTTGAGGCTACATAGATCATAGATTAGAAAAATTGTACAAAAGGGAATTTTTACTTTCACAGTACATGTATTTAGAATTTGCCAAAAAGGCTTATCTTTTTTTTATTTACTGGATTTTATAAATTCTAGTCGACAATTAAATATGTGTCTCTAGATAATGACAGTATCATCAGTGGAACAACAGGAAATAAGCCATCAAATTTGACTGGCTTTCTTGCTGATAAAACATTCATGAGACTACTGTTAAAATTAGGTAAAAACACATTCAAGTGGCGACGAAAGACAATATATAAATTATCCTTCTGGTTTCAAGAAAACAATATTTAAAAGCAGGGTTTCCCCTGGGTCAATTATTTTTTTCGCCACCTCTTTCGCCAAAACAATATATTTTTCGCCACTTTATTATTTTTTTCGCCAAATATATTTTTCCTTTAAAATTTTCTTTTTTTCCAGCACCCCCAACCCCCCCAAAATAAGAAGTGTTTTTTTTACAACAAAACGAAGAATCTTATTACTTGGAATTGATCCCTCGTGTAAGGTGAAGTCATTACATTGAAGGGTTACTCTCAT
The DNA here is from genome assembly GCF_036588685.1 of Mytilus trossulus. Lineage (NCBI taxonomy): Eukaryota > Metazoa > Mollusca > Bivalvia > Mytilida > Mytilidae > Mytilus > Mytilus trossulus. The sequence goes on from NC_086379.1 coordinate 44,811,291, forward strand.
GCCAACCTTTTAAATAGATTTCTTCATAACGACAGTTTTCTTTTCTAGACCATCGTAAATAAGTAAAACTATATATGCTTGAAATACCTGTGTTACTGAAACAACTTTGAAGTACCCACTCAAATCAATGATCTATATGAAAGTTAAATGATAAAGTTTAAAATCAGAGACCTTTCTAGCTTTCAACATTTTTCGTCATAACAATAATTTTCTTTTCAAAAGAAGGAGAGGAAGCGTAAATTTTACTTCAGACACGTGCGTCGCAAAGCGGTAAATAAATCCCTTTTGAGACATGTGACAGAAGCCATTTAACCATATCATTTTGTCATATCATACAATCAACACCTTTATTAATTAGTCCTTTGATGTCGATAGCTATAAATGCAATCAGCTGATTATTGATTTTCTGTTGAAATCTTAACGAGTTCAAGGTGAATTCCAAGTATTGTCTGATCGGTAAAGTCAGAGAAACCCGAAAAAAGTAAACAAACAAGATGGCTGAAAATATATCGTTGTATATATTTCTTTCGCCAATGACGAATTTTAATCGCCACAATTATTATTTTTTCGCAAATTGCGAAAATGGCGACCGCCAGCGGAAACCCTGTTTAAAAGGAAAATTGACAAATGTTCACCTCTGGTTGCACTTGTTGGTCTGGAATCTTTCTTAGACCCAGCTGCAGACTGAGGCCTGGACCCTCCAGTAACAGATTGTGGTCGAGACCCTGCAGGTGATGGTGGTTTTCCAGACCCAGGTCTAGACAGTGGTTTATCCTTAGCAGCCGAGACCGGTCTGGCAGAGGAGCTTGGTCTTTCTCCAGTAGCTGACACTCTACCAGATACAGGCCTGGCTGATGTTGGTCTTGATCCTTCTTTTGACCCTGAAATATTCCACAAAATTAAAACAATGGTTAGCTTCATTAATACTTACATAAATACTAATCGGGCACAGAATCGATAAATCAATTAAGATTTCACTGGTAAAATTATTTGTTTTTTCTTTTATAAGTATGCCAAAAAGCTACAGCCAGTAAAAGTAATTTCCTGGTCATAAAATTCATACATTTATGCACAGAAAAAAAAAATCTTCAACCACCAATTAACCTTACTAACATGCATGTAGACAGTTCTAGAATAATTTAATTCCATTTAAAGTAATTTATTGTTCCAACGTCAAAGACAAGTTTAAACAAAGGGATTGAACATAGAACAATGCTTATACAAATCCTTTCTCATATAACATGTACAAGATAAATTAAATAATCTGATACTATTTAATTAATATATCTCTGGTAATTCACAGATCATTCACATTGCAGTGAGTCAGTGGAGGCAATCCTACCTTATAGTACAATGCATCATTTTAAATGGTCAAATAAAATAAAACAAGAAACTTGGAGAATATTTAACACTAAGTTGAAAAGCTTGTTTCTAATCAGTTTTTTCTTTTTGAACAATAAAATATGTTTGAACTAAAACAAACACTAATTATGACTAATATGTCCATTATCAACTATAGCCTATGTATACCTGGTTTGGCAGATGTTGGTCTAGATCCCAGCTTGGCAGAAGTTGGTCTAGATCCAGACTTGGCAGAAGTTGGTCTAGAAGATGGCTTAGCTTCTCCTTGTTCCATTGGTCCAGAATCAAACTAAAAAAAGAAAGAATATAAATTCATAAAATAATAAATTCTTATAATAACAATCTAGGTTGTATTATAGAGTTTAATACAAACTCAACATGTTACTTTTTGAGTACAGCATCCTTGACAAAGTCTTGTTGTTTTGCTTTGTTTTCTTTGATAGTGGATTTGGTTTTTACAGATTTGGTAATTCCTGTTTTTATGGTTACCCTATATATATATGCATAATTGAAAGTTTTAATTTGTAAATCAATATTAAGATACAACATAAAAAAGTCTGAGAACTTTGATTATCCATCTCAATTTTCTCGCATATGTAGCTTCAGATTATGGTATAAAATGCCTTATGATCAGGTTATGATGAATATATATATATATTTTTTTTGAACGTAGTTTTCAATTTAGACTCGTTTATATTTTTTCAGATATAAATATTAACAATATAAATTCATTTGTGTTTTCAATTTAGATTTTTTATAATTTAATTTAATGGATTCCATTTTAAAGTAATTGACCCCTTGTTCAGAAGTCAGACATACCTCTTGAAGAGCTGCCACTGTGGCATCACTGACTACATTTTCTACTTTAGGTTTAGTAGATGGTGACTCTGGTCTACAAAATAAAGGTAGAAAAATTAACAGCTGCAGTGTTGAGAAATTAAAAACTCTACATATCAGTGGCGGATCCAGAAATTTCCATAAGTGGGGGCCCACTGACTGACCTAAGAGGGTACCTGCGCCAGTCACGCTTAGTGATTCCCTATATTAGCAACCAAAATTTTTTCCAATAAGGGGGGGGGGGGTGGGCAGGCCCCCCTAAATCCGCCTATGCGTATATCTATAAATAAAATACGGAAAAAAACAAATATGCACTGCCTTTTAGTTTTAGACAATAAAAAATCTATATCAATATATATCCTTGATAACAAAATTAACTGTTTTGAAACAAATAACAATACACAGCCCTATTCCCTGCTGACCAAAGATTATGGCTTGAACTTTTGACATCATACAACATTCACTTTTCCGATTTAGCGTCAGATATTTTAGTATTGTAACCGGAGAGCATGTATCTACCCTACAAATTCATATTGTCACCACCAGGATTCAAACCCCTATCGCCTCGTGACAGTCAGTGTGTTAATTCACTGAGCCAAAGAATCAATTCCTGAGCTCAGTTGATTAAGACTGGCTTTATATGTTCTACCTGTACTAAGGAGGGGAAGCCACCCCGCTTCAAGAGTCATCAATTCATATCTTTATATATGACTCTAAACAACACAAACCCTGGCTATACTCTAGATAAATTAACATCGTGGATTTTTTAGTTGGGCGCCAAATGTAACCTGAGAGCATGTATATCTACTCTACAAATTTATATCGTCACCGCCCGGATTCAAACCCCAGTCGCCTGCCTGACAGTCAGTGTGTTAACCCACTGAGCCAAAGAAATGATTCCCTAGCTCAGTTGATTAAGACTGGCTTTATTTGTACTACCTGTAGTCCTGTACTAAGGAGGGAAAGCAACCCTGCTATAGTATCATGACATGAACCAAATTAGTAAATAATTTGAGAGGACTTACAGCCTTGCCCTGCACTGCGCTAAGTTTTCACAGGACCATACACATTCAATATGAGTTTGGTTCCTTACTTGGAAGAAGAAAAAGAACCAATGTGAAGTCCAGTTATGGTGGACAAATAGGTATAAGGTGTACTGGCTTTCTCTCATTATCATGAAATCATGAAAATAAGTGTATGTTCAATGATTTCTATAGAAAGCTTGGTACATTTCATGCACAATCACACACACAAATTACTGTTACTATTTTTATTTATTTGAAATAATCATGATGTAGGTATCAGATTGTTGGAATGTTGGAATGACAATTTCGGCCGAGGAAGAAGGGTTTATTTATGCATCAAAATCAAGTTTGTTTTAGCTCTAATTGCAATTCTAGGCTAATTTTATGGAATAACGATAAATATTGGACTCCGATGAAATGTGTCATTCCGACAGTGTCTCTAAAATCGTCAAAAACAACAGGAATTTATGCTAGCTACCTATCTTCTTGGTCTGCCATATTGTTGATTGTTGCTATGCGGAAATCACAAATTCGCAATGAATGTTGGGTAGTATTTTCGGATTATTTCTGACGTTATCACCGATTTGAATGTAAAATAATATCGGATTATTTGTCCGAAAGAAATCCAATGAAAAAGAAAGAAAGGTAATGAGATGTACAGAATGTGATGTTTTCGTGTACCGATTTGAGATCTACCACAACTAAAGAACTGCACTATTTGATTTAACTGATAATTGGTACTTCATGTAAGTAATTACAAAATGTCGAAATAGTGTTTGTTAATTTATCACCATGTAAAACTATAGTGTCATTCACTATAACCTATCTTTCTTCAGTTTTAGTTGTTTTCATCAGTTCATATGTCATGTACATGTATGTTGTTTATTTACATTGACAAATTTCATACACCTTAATGCTATGTGTCCGCCATTTCTGGATATCACACAGGTTCCTGTAAAATTTTGCCGTCATAAAACAAAATATTTGACGCCACAATGAAAAAGTGATTGTTGTATGCGTCAAAAGTTCAAGCGGCCAGGTCAGCCTGGATTAGCAATAATGTGTATTGTATATACTCCATTACCGGGGTACCTTCATGATGTATAACAATAATTCTAGCCAAATGACGTTTATGCAAATGACTGTAATGGTAATTTTTGGTGCATGACGATAAAATGTACACTTCCTTTTCATTGTTTTGAGAATGTTTAGAAGACTGATTTTGCTTTACGTCCATTCTAGTGTAGAAGGGTTTTTCTACGTTATATGAGCAATGATGGATAAGCATATTTAGTTACCTGATTCATAGATTAAACAAGCTGAATAGAATAGGGAGGACAATATCCAGCACTCAAATAACATGAATAACAGTAAAACAGTCTTGCCAAATGGTGTTCATGGATACATATGCAAATTCAAATATATATTTTATTGCTATTCAAAGTGTCCACAAGGAGCAGAACAATCAACATTAATCACATACAAATGATTACAAGTGATTCAATATGATTAAGACACAATTGATATAAAAAAAAAATATTTATGAAGACAAGTAGAAGAATACAACAAGCACAATGTTTTATAATATAAGTAGGTTTTAAAAGGTGGGTCACTGGACATTACTAGTCTGATGCCTCCATAAGCTAAAGTGTGATGGTCCGCAAAAGTATAGACATAGTTAGATTATGATGTTCATATGTTAACAGTCGTTTATACAAAACAAAAATGAACATGCTGGAAGATGAAATATATATAATGGCAGCTAACAGATGCATATTAATGTTTACATAGATGTTAAAATGTTGTCGATTTTATTGAAGAGTATAAACATCGATAAATTAAACATGTTAAAGGTACATGTTTTCAAGCGTAAATCATAAATTGTCCATTAAGACATCAGTGTGTACATTGTAATAAAATATAACATGTATTAATTAATTACTCCCTAAGAAAAAAAGGGGAAATCTTGAACAACAAACCATTTCTCTCACTTTTAAATAAAAGCTTGTACAAATAAATTTTATCTACTCTGCCAATGACCGAAATTTTGTAATTGAAACTGACAAGGGGATGTGTTTACATTAAACATGTTAAAACGGCAAGCTACATCAATTATGCAATATGCACCTTGTCCTGAACATGCATGAAATATTTGCCACTGCCAGGATGTTAATCAACCAACAATCAATCCAATACAATTGAATTGTTTAAAATTCATTTATAGGAATACATAACTTTACAGCAATTATTACTACTAATACTAGGTCAGTCTTCTAAATTTATAAACAGTCACATAAGACTACCGGTAAAGTAAAAACCTATCGCATTATATGTTATATCATAGCAAACTAGATTTTGCAAAACAACTTTTTTTTAACATAAGTGCCCTTGAACCTTTCTTGTTTGTTCCATCACACTTCATTGCACTTTAGCATGCGATACCATCGCATTTTTGCCAAAAAACAACCATTACTTTAGCATGCTATACCATCGCATTTTTGCAAAAAAACAACCATCTTACTTTAGCATGATACACCATCATACTTCAGCATAGACCATTGCACTTTAGCGTGACCATCACACTTTAGAGTACCATTGCATTTTAGAGTCCTTCATATATATACATGATATATTTAGGAACCTCTGAGTTTCAAAAACTGTATGAACGCCGTTAATACATTTTTGTAATACATTTGTACCATTGAAATTTGAATTTTAAATGTCTACAATAGTGCATGTATATATGATTTAAAATAACCGATCATCCTACTTTATTGGCATATATATTCTTTTTATGTTTGCCTTGTTATAGGATAGAAGAATATTTATGCTCAATTTACACCATAATCAAATTAAAAAAAAAGCAAAAAATTAAAATACAAACACCAATGTCAATGAATGTCATAAATGTATAATGTAAAAGTGGAAAAATATTTATCAAACAATTTTTGAATGATAAACAATTATAAAATTTATAAAATCACCAAAACTTCTCATAGATGTACAACCACCACTATTACTCACTGAAAAGAAATAGAGAAATAAAAAAAAAAAGACAAACATTGAAAAATTCCAGATAACCCCACATGGTACTGGCATGAAATGTTGTTGGATTTAACAATTTCTATGTAATCTTTGTTATACTAATGATATTTTTAAAAGTTTAAAGTCAACGATGTAAAGCACTGACCAGTTGATGTGTCAAAATGTAATTCCGTCACTTGACAGTTCAATTAAGATAACTAACTTAGTGATTAAGGTGGTACCCTACCGGTAGATAACTCTGTAAAATCAGCAGAATGTTTTAATGACGTTATGTTCATAAGGGAATTTTAAGCTTCTCAATGATCAAAATAAATGTTTCTCAAACTGCTATATAACCAGTGTAATTTTTCTGACAAAACGGTTGGTTCAAAATTTTCATAATTTTTATTATTTTTGTTAAAGGGTCAAAGTTAATACTTTGTCAAAATGTAATCAAAATTAAACGAGCCAAATTAATTTTAGTGAAAGTGTTAGGTACCACCTTAAGCTTTGTTTCTAATGATATTTTTAAAAGTTTAAAGTTAAAATCAACAATGTAAAGCACTGACCAGTTTATGTGTCAAAATGTAATTCAGTCACTTGACAGTTCAATTAAGATAAATAACTTAGTGATTAATATTGAACTGTGATATCATTGTGTGCTCTGTATTGACATATAGTATAGACACATGAAATGGACATACTGTGTAGGAACTTGTCTATAGTTGAAGACCGTATATTGACCTCTAGATCTAACCAGATTGATGTAGTTTTCAACAATAAACAGGTGTCTAAACAATATGTTTAGCTCAGAAATGTCCCAAGTCTAAAAAAGTGATGAATTAATTTTACATAGACTGATAATAAAAGATCTGCCATCTACATTTCCATATGTTTACTTGTATATTTTATAAGTCTGCACTTAAAAAATAATTATAGATTATCTTTGGATTTGAAAATAAATAAGTTTCTTGAGTTTGAAAACCCATAGGTAATCTGCTTATTGCTATTTTCTAGGAAAAGTAAATAATGTTGGGGTGATGGCATCAAGCTATGAATTTCAAATGAGAAAAACCATTCTCAATTGAGTCACAGTAATAAATAGCTTTAGATGAAAAATCATCACTGAAAAAGATCACTGAGTCAAATTTAAAAAAAATCATAAGTGAAATTGATGTTTGCCAGATAGAAAAATACTTTAGAATTTTTATAGGCTCAGATAATTTAGAGCTTAATAAATATATTATTGTATTGTGTAGACAATATTTACTGTGGATTCATTTCTTTTCATGGGTACCAATTGTCGTGGAAATGCGGAAACATTGCATTTTTCGTTGATATGTGATTTTATCATGTTTATAGTTCTGCCAAAATATAGACGGAACTTTATGGAAATTTTGTATTTTGTTGTACATTTAAATTCGTGGATCACCTGTACCCATGAAATCCACGAAAATTGGTATGCAACAAATAATTATGAATCCACATACAGTATTAAAATCAAATCAAAGTACTAATTGTCATCTTTCAATCTTCAACAAGGATTAAACATTTCAGCTACTTTCAAGATAAGGAACAGCTATTAAGCTATAATTAATTCTAAAATATTGATTTTAAGTTCGACTTTTAAGATTAGGGACAACATTTTTTCATTACGGTATTTCATGGGATTCTTTGCCTTTAAAAATCAGCAAACATTTTTCCTTTTTTATTGCCAATTTGATTTTCATCTCTATTCCTATCTATTATAACAGAGTGACAGTAGAGTTATTAATCCATTTATATGTTTATTACATGGTTAGGAAAATTATACTTATCTGATCACAGAAAAATGCCATAAAAGAGATGTTCTACCCTCGGAAGTTATATTAAGAACTTGTTAATATATAACGAAGGAAATGAAGGATACCATATTGAAAATCAGATCCATTTTATCTGGTTAATCAGATTATGTCCAGAATTATGAGGGATGTAGTGTAAGAAAAATTGATTAAGAGATAGAATTAGGTCTCTTGAGGAGACTGTCTTGGATTGACAGACACGTTAGAATCTTATTGATCTGTTTACCATGTTGAGACACCAATACAAAAAATAAATAGTTCTTATTCTTAGAAGAACTCTTATAAAATAAATGGAAATTTGTATTGAATAGTTATTTTGAAAGATAAGTATGTTAATTTATTTACCTTTGTTATTTTGAAATTATCAGGAAATAAAAACAAAAGAAAATAGAATTTCCATCTGGAAAATTCACAGAAATATATAGATTATAATTTATTTTGTGCACAGAAATTGAATACATCTTAAATTATTTAAATGGAGCTGCTGTGAATTGCATCAGTAGTGTCAATTTTTTTGTGAAAGAAAGTAAAGACATATAATTCATGAAGCTTTAGACACTTGTGTAGGTACAGTCTTCAATTTCACTTAAATTTGACTGTGATCTTTCTTTGACAATTTTCAATCTGAAGTTTTTCGATTGAGATGGGGTTTGATTCAGTCAAATTCCAAATAGTGAGAATGTGATGATGCCATCAACCCATTATATTATTTACATTTCCTAGAAAAAAAAGTATTAAGCAGATAACCTATGTTTTTTTTCAAACTCAAGGATATTTTACTTTTCTGCATTGGCTAGAGGTATAGGGCATGTAGGGGGAGGGTTGAGATTTCAATCATCTCATCAACATGTTTAACCATGCTGCATTTTTGCACCTGTTCCAAGTCGGGGGCCTCTGGCCTTTGTTAGTCTTTTATTATTTTTAATTTCAGTTTCTTGTGTGCAATTTGGAGTTTAGTATGGCGTTCATTATCACTGAACTAGTATACATATTTGTTTAGGGGCCAGCTGAAGGACGCCTCCGGGTGCGGGAATTTCTCGCTGCATTGAAGACCTGTTAGTGAGCTTCTGCTGTTGTCTTCTCTATTATGATTCAGGTTGTTGTCTCTTTGACACATTCCCCATTTCATTTCTCAATTTTATTATCCACCATTATGTATAGTAACAGTGATTTCTACCATTATTAACATGATTAAGGAGCAGTTGTTGCTGGCATAATGTATTTTATGGAGTGGAGTGTTGGAGTGGAGTATTGGAGTGGAGTGTTGGAGGGAGATTTTGGAGTGAGATTTTGGAGTGAAATTTTTGGAGTGAGATTTTGGAGTGAGATTTTTGGTGTGAGATTTTGGAGTGATTTTTTTTGGTGAAATTTTAGAGTATAAAGCTTTTCTTTGCTGCTAACCCGAAAAAAAAAACTATACTTTTTCAAACTGTCATTCGTTTTATACCATGAAAATTGTGCAGTGGTATGAAAAGTAACAAATGACAGTTAATTTAAATTTTATGATTGTGGTGCAAATTTTAATATATTTTTGTTAACCCAGTTTAACAAAAATCTAAGGATCTTTGTTTTAAACAGAGTTACAGGGTGTCTGGTTGTAGCAGGGTCGACATATGACTAAACGTTATCTTGCGCCATTTTCTGTGTCGTTGTCCTGCTTATTAGTCATATTTTTGGTTATCCGCAAGCTCTTCCTGAACTACCTGGTAAAAAAAAGGGTCGGAAATAATAGGATCAATATTTATTTTTGGCCAGTGAGGAGTTAAAACACATTTTCCAAAAAGCCCCAGATAATGAAATGGTTGGTGCCATATTTTTTTTTTATTTCATTTCCCGTAGTTAAACATTGCCTTGAAAATGAGGCAGGGTCTGCTATTAACTAAATAAAGTTGTTCAATAAAGTCTACCATGATATATGATTACATCATCTAGTAACAGATACTATGCCCATTATCTTCTGAACTGCTATGAAAAAAGAGGGACAATAGAAAACAAACTTTTTGTTTTGTTCGACAGTCAAAATGTTGTTGGCTGATATGTTGAGAAGAGATCACTTGTTATGTTATTTTATTAACAAATAACCAAATCTGACAGGTTGATTATTGTAAAATATTAGATAATGACACTTTCCCCATTTTGCTGGTTTTATAACAAGAGAAAGATAAAAAAATATTATTACTTTCATTTAAATCCGATGTACATGTAAACCTCTCATATCTTCAGGGTTAACAACCCTCAGATATGAGAGGCTTACATCTTATTAGATAATCTGTGGGTGGGGTGGATAATAAAGAATCATAGGAAATGGGGACTAAACCTAATACACGAGCATGTAAAATTCTCTTAATAAGGATGCTGCAAGATTCTTAAGAGATTGGGAAATCACAATGCTAAATAATTATATAACTCTTAGTTATGCATCAGTAGATCAGGAGAATTTGAAATTGTTTATAAAGGACTGTTGATATGAGGTCGTTCACATTATTATTCGAAACATTATTATTCGAATACTTCACTGCATGCATTTTTTTATTTCTATTTCAGTATAGTTTGTTTTTAAATTATTCACTACAAAAATTTTCTTCAAATTTCACTCCAAAATCTCACTCCAAAAATTTCACTCCAAAATCTCACTCCAAAAATTTCACTCCAAAATCTCACTCCAAAAGTTCACTCCAACACTCCACTCCAATACTCAACTCCAACACTCCACTCCATACAATACATTATGCCGTTGTTGCTCCTATAAGAAATGTTTTATATATATGGGGGGAAGTCTTTGAGTTGACTACCTCACTGCATATTAGGTACTCCATTTTATAACTACAATTGTTTATTAAACATAAGTGAGGCATCCATAATATTTCATATAAAACAGATTCACAATAATATATAATTCTATAAATAGATGTCCATATGGCTGATACACTTGTCATGTAAATTTACTCTACTATACTTGTCTGAACTAATAATTTCTAATGCTTACTTTATATTGCACTTGTGAGGACATAATTTTTGTTGTTTATTCTTACTGTATGGTTACTTCTTATGTACCAGGGTTATTTTGTGATGTTACTTTTGACATTAACGCAGTATGAACAGTATATTTACATGTATTCAACTTTATGTCTTTACAAACATGTTTTTATATGTTGAAAATGTGGTTATCATCTTAAAGAGTGTAACACCTTCCATATGGCAAACAACAGTTTAGGTATTACTACAATTTGATTTCTCTGTGTACTCATTTTTGAAGTAATATTACATATTATTTAGAAATTATAATAGTAAAGTTTTTAAAACAAATAAAATTAATACTTAAAGTTTCTTTTTAAAATTAAAATTGAAACAAAATTCTCAGAATGCATGAGCACCCACTTATTATTTCTACTAAGATCATCCAACAAATCATTGTAGAAGTTACTGCCCTTGAGGGATTATTTTTTCAAGATTTGATCTATTACAAATGATAAGATTTTTCCAGGCAATCCAGCTTCCTGCACCAATAAAAACTGACCTCCACGAGATATAATAGCACAATAGTTTTGAAGTGGTGTTAAATGAAAGGCCAATTTGACTGAAACAATCAAGACAACTTACATGAGCTTAAGTGAGCTTAAATGAGCATATTTGTACTGCAATTATCACTATAACTATAAAACCCTCATTTTACATTTTTTATATGAGTTTTCCTGTTAAATGATTATTTTTTTTTATCATTTGTAGATATTTACTTTATAGGACTGTAAACAACAAAAACTGTTTATCAATGCATAATATACAGATAAATCACATGGCAGAAGCTGTCCCTTGACTATTTTACCCATTATTGAAATTTTTCCAACTTCTTCAATGCTATGTTGCACCTTAGATTAAGAAGAGCAACACATTCTCTGTTGAGCTTTATGCTGTTGGCATGACACGGGTTATGTTCTTCTCAATGAGAAGTTCTAATATATGTTATGATGGTATGATACTAAACCCCTAACAGGAAGGATTGTGCCTGATGTTCATATGATGAAATCATAATCTTTCAGTCAGTTTAATTGAAGTCTGGAGCTGGCATGTCAGTTAACTGCTAGTAGTCTGTTGTTATTTATGTATTATTGTCATTTTGTTTATTTTCTTTGGTTACATCTTCTGACATCAGACTCGTACTTCTCTTGAACTGAATTTAAATGTGCGTATTGTTATGCATTTACTTTTCTACATTGGTTAGAGGTATAGGGGGAGGGTTGAGATCTCACAAACATGTTTAACTCGCCGCATTTTTGCACTTGTCCCAAGTCAGGAGCCTCTGGCCTTTGTTATAGTCTTGTATTATTTTAATTTTAGCTTCTTGTGTACAATTTGGAAATTAGTATGGCATTCATTATCACTGAACTAGTATATATTAATTTGTTTAGGGGCCAGCTGAAGGACGCCTCCTGGTGCGGGAATTTCTCACTACATTGAAGACCTGTTGGTGACCTTCTGCTGTTGTTTTTTTATTTGGTCGGGTTGTTGTCTCTTTGACACATTTCCCAATTTCCATTCTCAATTTTATTGATATTAAAGGGGCACTAGTTGTCAAATCCATGGTCTTCGATTTGACTCAAATTCTCATATTTGATTTATAACAATGTAAAACATTTATCCAAACTACCAAAAGTCTAAAATAAAATTTAGACAGAGCTTGGTGAAGATATGTAGGTTTGTTTTGTGTATATGTTAGCCCAGACGTTATTTAATTAACTATTGATTTGACCCCAGATGACCATATAAGGGATGTAAACATAAATAAAGATATGAATAGATTAAACCAACACGTGCAATTGGATTGTTATAGGTCTGTTTGATTTTATCTTATAGATTAAAAATGTATGTTTATCATTGCTTTTAACCGTATAAGAATGCTTTAATATAGATCGAATCAGTAATCAAATGATTTACCGTAGTTTCACTTTCATTGTTGACATTCTTTTTCTTTAAATAAACTATACAAGTATAATGCATGCGTTGTCAATTTCTAGCTAGGGGTTAAATTGAAGTTCACATGAATACAGATTTAATGAGGTCCACCAATTCACTTGCAAGTGAATGAGGAATAATCAATGTTTCTTCGCTTAATTTGACAAAATTAAACCATTTTGGCTGCTAAAAGCGAATTACTATTTCAGTATTTCACTTTCATTATTGATTGAACCAACAAAATCTAACTTATGATTTTTCATATATCTCGTAGCTAGTGCCCCTTTAACAAACTGTTCATCAATGCAAGATATGCAAATAAGTCACATGACAGAAAATGTGCATGGAATATATTTGAATTATAACTGCTGTACTCATAGTGACTATTTTATCTATTTTGTGCTTTTGTAAAGAGATTCAACTATCAAAGTGCTGAACCAATTTATTTGCTATCCATGTCAGACATCAAACATAGACCCAGGTGAGCAATACATATTGTTTGGAGCCTTATGTTGATAGTAACATAATTATGTTCATTATTTTATCCTTAAATACTACTTCAAACATATTGAAACTATTGTCTATATACTTGCAATTGTATCTTGTTTTAGAGATGAAAGACATGAATTTGGAATAGACATAATTTAATGGTTAACAGTGGTTATAGAAAAGTTACAGCAACATGAGTAAGTAAAACAGATAATGTACTCTTAAAAGAAATACGAAGATGTGGTACGAGTTTCAATGAGACAAATATACGCCATTGGCCAATTGATGTATAAAGTTTAATTAACTATAGGTCACCTTCAACAATGAAGAAAATCAATGGCAAAATGTTAAACAAATTATGTACTAAACATTTAAAAAGATAAGATTAACATAAAAGACAGCAACCAAACACAGCAACTGAATAACAGGCTTTGTCTTTGGTGGTATACAAAATGACTTTCATCTTGTTCTTCACTGATTTATAGTATTCTATATGTTTATTGTTTAATAATGACAATGTGTTTCACTAGTTGTTAATTATTAAGTGGTTTAAAAACTCATGCAATTATTGTATTACATTTTCATTAGTTTTTGTATTGGATAATTCTGTCTGATGATGGAAAAAAAATGTCAATGTTTGACTACTGATAGGAGAAACATTGTAAGCACAGCTAACTTTATAGAAATATGGTACTTTTAATAGGGGGTCTCATTAGGGGTTCCTATCCCGGATCTCGCTTACTGTTTTGTCAGATTCCCGTATCCCGCTTACACTATGTACGTATGCAATTCTCTTTTTTTTTGTCATTTTCCGGGTCCTGCAAGACCTCATTTTCCGTTTTCACAATAATTTGACTTTTACGTGTCACTCTTACAAAAAATCAGCAATCCCGCATCACGCGTAGACCCCAATGAGACCCACTTAATAATGTATCTAACATAATGCAGTTGTAAAAACTATACATTATTAATTTTACATATTATGTGACTTTAAACAGCAATTGGTGGAAATAGCTTATCATTTATTGCCAGAGAAACAGACTTTATGCCCCATATTATGTTTTTCTGTCCGTCCGTTCATCAGTCCGTCTATCCATCCATCTGTCCTGCTTCGGGTTAAAGTTTTAAACTAGTTAGTTTTTGAAGTCCAATTAACTTGAAACATGTTCCCTACCATATGATCACAATGAAATTAGAGTTTTTAACCAGATTTCAAGGTCCACTAAACATAGAAAATAATAGTATGAGTGAGGCATCAGTGTGTACTATGGTCACATCCTTGCTTGTCAGTTAATAAAATAGTATGTTTTAAGGTTTTAAAATGTACATGAAAAACTAGGAGGTTTTTGGTGGGAGAAGACTTCAAGTTTTTTGAAGGCCTATGGTGCCAGCTGTAAAATCATTGAACTGTTCCCACATCAGTATGGCGCATCTGTTTCTGTGTATTACAATCTCATTACAACTTCCAATTCTTGACACCGATTTTTATACCACTGCAAAAATTGAAAATTTTGGTCATATATTGGTATCACGTTGGCGTCATTGGCGTCCGAAAATTGAAAAATTTGGTTGAACAGATAGGGATTTTTAATTGGTGGTCTAGCTGAAACCAACATATATGTGCTTTGTGTGTCAATACACATCGTAAATTGATTTAATTAAATAATTCATAAGTAACATGATAGATTGCAATTTCATAATATTAGATTTGCTGATCATCCTGCTGTTATGTAAACAGATGATCTATAGGATAAGGTAGGCATTTGTTATTGTCAATCAAAAGGCTTACAGTTATTGCAATTAATTCGTTACAAATATGGCAGGACCTTTGATGTACTAATGAATGAAGTTATTTTATGAATATTTTAATTGACAAACAATGATACTTTGAATTTGACAAATATTATACTTAAAGTTTACAAGAGTCAAGTGATTCAGAAACTCATGATATCATTTGACTTATTGAAGAAGAGATCTTTGACATTTATGTTAATGACACTTACATGTCCTTGTACATAAACTTGTGAAAAAGAATTCGTTATGGTACATATGCAGATTAAGATGTGGATTTTGAACTATCTGCTAAACCCTACCAAAAAAATCACTCCAAAGTAAGTCAATATGAATGCATGTATTTGTTAATCAACACCTTACACTACAAGAGTTGTTAAAAGTCCAAAATTCACAATTTTCACTCATTTAAAAAAGTTTACTGGAATGTTCAGTAAACTGCACACACAAAAATGATCAGCAAGGCAAGATTTGTGCCCACACAGTTTCAGATAGACACAACTATTCTTGTGCAATGTATCTATTTTATGCAAAAATGCCATGTAAATTTTACCTGCCATCTGGAGCCTCTATTTAAGGACCCATTTTTGGCGCAAACGGATCTCTTCCATTTAATGAGTGGAGTAACTGTTAAATCAAAATGAATAAAATACTGGAGAGTAAAACTTTACAAAAAAAACCAAGGCTACAATATAACTGTCATTGGAATTCAGATTAGTTTGTGTAATAAAGCTACATATTTGAAATATTTGCGTCCTTGTCTAGATTGTAATTACTGTTTAATACTTAATGTTGCTGACCACTTCTATTGTGAGACAATTGAATAAATGCAATAATATTGAACACAGGCCTAATTTAGTTTACTATCTTTAAGTGATGCAAATTTGATAAGGACTCTATTTAACTTTAGATATTGACATATTTGTTCATTAATATTCTGTACTTGGTTGTCAAAATCAGGTTTACATATTACAGCATGGCAGCCAGACAATTTACAACAGATTTCTAAAAGAATTTCTGTCTTTTCCTTTTCTGTTTCTGTCTGAAAGTTTATTATATCAGATTCGGTAAGAAAATATATCCTGCTGTTTTTTCAATAGAATATTGATTAGAAAAAGTGGCTTGTTACATCATAGGTTACTTTATATGGTGAACTATGTTGGATAGAGGTATAACTTATACATTAGAAAATGCCTATTCCAAGTCAGGAATATGACAGTTGTTATCCTTTCGTTTAATGTGTTTGGACTTTTGATTTTGCCTTTTGATTTTTGATTTTCCTTTTTGAATTTTCCTCGGAGTTTAGTATTTTGTGATTTTACTTTTATGTCATGAAATATGTAAAAGGCATTTTTATGGTTCTCTTTCATACAGAATTGAATACTTTTACATTTTACTTTCCAATTGTTAATTTTCTATTCTAATGAAAAGACCACTACTGATTTTGAGGTCACTAGCTATAGGTCAAACACCAACATTACAGCAGCAATTAATTAAAAAATAGGTCTTGGCACATTTTCGATTCATATACTTGACAAAAATTGTCTGCAGATTTCATATTCTTTGTAAAAAAAACTCTCCGCCACAAACCTAAATGCTGTGCTTAAAAGTGGCGTTAAAACACCAAAAATCAAATCAAATCACATTCTTTGTCACTAACAAAAACTCATAAACAGTACCGACATAAAATGAGTTACTGGAAATAAAATTCTGTCAAGGCAACTGTCATGTGGCTTCTGTAATTTTTTAGATTGAAAGATTAAATTTTAGTCTGTATTTTACAGATTTCAGTAGAAATATTTTCAGAAAGATGATTTATAATCACTGCTTTATCAGATTTCTTAAACTTCCTGAATTAATGCAGCAAAAAATCTTGACATACAATGTTATGTCACTTAAGAAGGATCTAGATAAAAACATTAATTTCAGTCATTTGTTACTGGAGCCGCGTGAGCTGACGCCCACAGAACAATTTAAGTTGATTTTAAAAGGTGAAATTACACATTTATTTTCAACATGCATAGATTGTCATTTCTGATTGCTAGAAGTACAATTTTGTCCTAGTTAATTTGGAAGAAAATCTCAAGTTAACTCATGGGATTTCATATAACTTAAAATGGATTAGAATTTCTTAAAATGTTTGATATAGAAATAAGAAGATGTGGTATGACTGCCAATGAGACAACTCTCCTTATGACACCAATGGCATAGAAATTAACAATTCTAGGTCACTATTGAAGTCCTTTAAAATGAGTAAAACCTAAATGTCTATTTAGAGTTGATAATCACATGTTTGATTCCAGATTATATATATGAAATTGAAATTCATTATTTGTATTATCATATGATTCTGAATTCGAATAAGAAATGGAAATTTCTTGAAACTCAGCTATCATTATTTTAGTGATATGCTTAATTAAGCTTTAAATATTCATTTATCCGAAATGAAAGGTGCATAGATTAAGATGCAGTTAATAATGGATGGTATAGGATTTAAGTTTATACTGAATGATGGGGGTGGAGAAATTATAAAGTCAGGAAAGACAGATGCAAGGATAATAAGATGAGGAAGGTTGATGCAGGGTTTAAGATGTAGGTTAAATAATTGGGATGGATGGGTTAGTTGGTAAGGAGTGATGAGGGTGCAGGGATTATAAAGCAAGGAATAAGCCATGCAGCAATTAAGATGGTGAAATGTTAATATAGTATATAGAGGGATTTGTGGGCTAGAACAAATATTAAGATATAAAATTGATAATGGAAACAGCCCTCATGAAAATATTTGTCTGAATTTTTTCTGAACTCGATGCTGAAATTTTACTGAACACATTTAGTAAACCCTTTTCTTAAAAATGCCTGAATTTGGCACGTTCCAGTAAGTTTTCAGCACATTTTCAGTCAAAATTCAGCAGTACTTTTCAGTAAGTATTCAGCATTAATGCTGTACTTTTCAGTAAGTATTCAGCATTAATGCTGAATTTTTCTGAACACCTTGCTGAATTTTACAGAATCTTTTAAAAACCTTTTGCTTAAAAATGTCTGAATTTGGCACATTCCAGCACATTTTCAGCCAATTTTCAGTAACAATTCAGCAAGTCATTTTCAGTAAATATTCAGCAATATTCAGAAATAATTCAGCATTAATTCTGAATTTTTCTGAACACCTTTCTGAAATATTCAGAACCTATAAAAAACCTTTTGCTTAAAGATGGCTGAGTTTGGTACATTCCAGCAAGTTTTCAGCAAACTTTCAGTTACAATTCAGCAAGACATTTTCAGTAAATATTCAGAAATAATTAGTATTACTATTACTTCTGAATCTTTCTGAACAACTTGCTGAAATATACAGAACCTCTAAAACATCATTTTCAAAAAAAAAACCAGCTATAATTTAACCCGTTCCAGTGGGTTTTCAGCAAATTTTCTGTTAAAGTTCATCCAAGACTCTAAAGGTAAACTTTTCAGCATTTCTTTCTAAAATGTTCAACAAAATAAACAATATTGAAGCAAATATTCAGTAAAAATTTGAATTAATCTATACTCAGCCAATATTCAGTCTTCAGCTATTGTTCAGGATGGGTTCAGACCATTTTCAGCTTTAGCTTACATTTTTCAGGAAAGATTCAGATGATTTTCAGTTATAATTCAGGAAAGTTTCCATTGTTATTTAGACAATTTGAGCTTTTTAATATTCTGTCTGAAAGACACTATTTATCCAAAACAAATAAACATTATTTAAGAAATACAATGGTGTCACATGTGAAGTAGAATAATTAGTTGTGTCTTTGTCTTTTTTTATTATTGCTTTTTATTTTGCGTCTTATATAGGTGCAATCAGATCAGTCAAGCCTTTTACAACTGATGATTAGTTTGTTATGTTGTGACATCAATGACCCAGCATTGTGACATAAGAAATTCATGAGAAAGTGGACACATTTTGAAGTCAGTTATACATAATACAGTATAGATTTTGCCCATTTTAATCTTTAATTGACCAGTAATGACCGTTTATTATATCTCTCTTGGTTTTTTGTTTTTTTTTATCTATGAATTGTTTGCTCAGCATCAATCATGCCACATCTAATTATTTTCATATTTTATATAATAATCTTATAATTGTCCCAAGTGAAAGCTTCCATGCTGCTGTTGATACTTGGGCCAAGTATTGTACACCGTTAGGTTACCACACGAAAGGAGCACTACAGTAAATCTACATGTAATCTCACGTCTTTCACTTGAAACATTTCGTATCTATAACAGTAACATTAACAATATGCGTCTTGTTCTATTTTTCCAACTAAAAAAAAGAAGTCTTTTGGACTCTTTCCTGTCCTTCAACCCTTTGCAATTTTCAAGTGTTAATAGGGAAAATCATCAATCCAATTTCAACGGCCTGATAATTATTTCAAATAATGTGAATCATGAATTATTCATGAACTTTTAATTCTATTAATTCAGAAATTGAGAATCATTTGTATATTAAATAAAAATCAGATTATAATATATGTAAACTTCTCTTTCTTTCTGTGTTAATCAAAATTGAAGTTTCAGAGCTTCAAACATAGATCAGTTCAATTTCTGCTTGAATTTCAAAAAGTTTCTGTGCCTGTGGAAGATGCAGGACTTTCACCTGCAAGAAAATACAATCCACAAAGAATCCAATGTCTTACTATTTTCTAATTCAACATAAATTATGATTTTTTCATAATGCCATTTTTTTTAATTTATTGATTTAATATGAAAAAAAAAAATTAGAAGGGAAGCGAAAAAAAAGTATAAACATTTCTTAAGAGTTATCTGTATTGAAAGGTGCAGATCCATGATTTCGTTAGATGAAAGGGTGCCCCTTTTTTTGAATGATCAATACATTTGACGATTTGAATTGGGACATATAATTATTATAGTTGCCGCACCCCCACTTTCTTAAAATGGCTGGATCCGCTCCTGTTTGTGTGAATACTTGTAAAAAGTCTATGCAATTATCATATATATGAAGCTCCATATGTGGGACCCTGTATCTGCCTTGGACTAGTTAGGGGCACAATATGATTCATTTCCGAAATCCTGCTTTTTTGTATTTTTTTTCATTATTCCTCTCACATCTGACATCCTCCCCCTCACTCAATTCCATATCCCCACAATACCCTATAATTCACATCCCAAAATTTGCAAAAGCATGCCCCCCCTTTTTGTCCCTCAAATTAAAAAACTGCTGGTTATCAAAATATGGTTCATTTACCAAATCCGGTTGTTGTGTTAAAAAAAAATCATGAATTCTCTCACATTCTCCACCTCCCTTTGTTCCATATTCAACCCCTGTATCTCACATACCAAAACTTGCAAAAGCATGTCCCCCTTTTTCTTTTTTCCCCTTAAAGTAAAATAACAGCTGGTTCCTAAATAAACAAGGACATTCCCCTTCCTTCTCTGATTTTCTCTAAATACATGCAAGTTGAATGGTCAGTGCTTAATGATGTGCAAAGTTAAATACATACAAATTTGAAGGATTTTCTTCATTTTTATTTATTTTCTGGTGTTGACTTTCTCAAAAATGGTATTTATAGATTGTCTCAATAAACTTTCATCTTTAAATTTGATTTAAAATTAACAATAAACATTTCAGTTGAACTGTAATATACTTATCTGATAAAAATAGCCATCATTTCACAAATCGTATTTAGGGCGCCTAAATAGTTTTTTGTCGACGTAATTTATTATGCGTTTCCGGTTCAGAAAGGTTTCATTTATTAAACTGGTATCTACTTTCTACGAACATAGTGTAGTAGCCAGCAGGGGAGCAGCTTAGATCATGAAAACGTTTTAACTCACTGTATAACTGACTGTACCATCAGTGCTTGTAAATAACACTGTATTAGTTTACAACAAGGATTGACTAATCTGATATTTTTCTTAGTTCTTTTTTTATGCCGAAATACAATTAAGTAAGGCATATTTAAGAACTTGGAGAGAGATTCAGAAAACTTCTTCTACAGATAAAATTAACACTGGCAGTGCACCAGCAAAAACGGATAGGCTATCGAACAAATCGCAAATAATTTCAACGTAAGTTCCCTTTTCAAATTTTGAATTTTTATAAATACTTCGACACCAAGACACATAATCATTGACACCTGGCAAGACATCCGGTGTCAATTTTTTAATATAACATAGGTCCTTGCTGGTATAATTTTGGTATGCCTCTCAAGTCTTCATAAATTTTTTTATCATATAAATGAATTCTAGACATTCCGGCACCTTGTCAAATCGGCACCGATATAGACAGTTCGGCACCAAGTCAAATCGGACCTGGTTAATTCGCCTCCAAAATTAACAGATTATGTTTTGCAAGTAAGGGAATCATGACTTTTAAAGAAAGGAAATTTATTATAGAAACATCAAACTTACAACAAGTTATAAATTGTAATTGATATAAGATCTTCAGTTTTTAATGTGACTGATTACCAATCATAACATTATTAATAGAGTACTCATGACTTAAAACAGAAAGCCAGCTTATTATTGTTTATTGTAGATTTCACAGGTACCTGTGGACATGATTACATTTGGGTGCCCCCGATTGGGAGAATCTTGTTTACGTTGTTAATGCCAATTGACTTCAGATCAACCCATGTAATTAAAAAAACAACTTCAGTTTGGTGGTCTTTGGTGTACATGTATTTTGTCTGTCTCTGTCCCGCTTCAGGTTAAAGTTTTTGTTCAAGGTAGTTTTTTTTATGAAGACTTGAAGTCCAATACACCTTATCGCTATTTATCCGCCATTGCTGGATTTCACACAGGTTCCCGTAAAATGTTGACGTCATAAAACAAAATATCTGACGCCACAATGGAAAAGTGATTGTTGTTGACGTCAAAAGTTCAAGCGGCAGGGTCAGCCGGGATTAGCGATAAGGTGTATTGCAAGCAACTTGAAACTTAGTAAACATGTTCCTAATGATATGATCTATCTAATTCTAATGCCAAATTAGAGTTTTACCTCAATTTCAAGGTCCACTAAATATAGAATATGATAGTGTACTGTGGGCACATTCTTGTTTGTATTATTTTCAGAAGATTTTCAGTATTCTGTCTGAACAGTTCAGCATCTTGCTAATCTGTTCATATGAGCTCTTAGAGCTGTTCTGAACAGTTCAGCTTTCTATCATTTCAGAAAGTTTATTTTTAGCTGTTTTGAACAATTCAACACTGTCTGAATAGTTCAACACATTTTCAGATGTCTCTCTGAAAAATTAAGCAAGTATTTTTTCTGTTCAGAATGATTTCAGTATTGTTTCTGAACATTTCAGGATCTTGAAAATCTGTTCAGAAAGTATTCAGGGTTGTTCTGAAAAATTCAGCACTGTTCAAAGATATCAAAAAGTTTTCAGCATAGTTTCAGATGTTTGTCTGAGGAGTTCAGCAATAACTGAACAGTTCAGATTATTTTCAGCTTCAGTTCAGCGATGTCTGAATTTTTCAGCACAGTCTGAACTTTTCAGAAAATGTTACAGCACTTTTTCAGCAAATCTGAACATTTCAGTAAGTTTTCAGTATTTGTTCAGATTTTGGAAAAAGTGCTTCAGCACGTTTTCAGATCCCCAAATTTGGTTCAGCATGCATTCAGCTAGGGTCCAGAACCTATTCAGCAAAACTCAGCAAAAATTCAGACATTCTTTTTCATGAGGGAGGGAATTGGTTAGAGAGCCAACAACCTGACCAAAGAGCAAAACACAGCCCATTAGGGTCACCAATGGTTCTGCAACACATCAAGAAATCCTGCACCCGGAGGCAGGCTTCAGTTGGCCCCTATAGAAAATGTGTAGTTCAGTGAAACTGGATGTCACAATAAACTCTGAAACATATAAATGATATAAAAGCATTAATTTTCAAAGATAGATCCTTAATTGTTAACTTACAGGGTATTATTATTATGTGTCTGCTCCAAATTTTATTTCCTTCAATTATCATAATGTTAATTAATTTAGCACCTGTGAATGAAAAGCATGACAGTTCTTTAATATTGGGTTACAAAGAAATTGTTAGTCTAGAATTCCTTTTAAGATTCTTACTGTATAAGGTTCACCAGAAGTTTACATGAAACATGATATTTAATGTGATATAAATCAGAATATTGACAAAATGTCAAGCATCTTAGTTTAACATTGTTTAATCAACCAAATCAATCAATTAGATTTATTGAAATAAATGGATTTGAAAATATGTTGCAGCTATTTTGTTTGTGATAAAAGAGCAAAGAATAAAAGCACATTAAATTTTACATAGTTCTTTATTATTTGCCAATAAATACAGTTCCTCATTTTATGCAGATCAGTTTGAGTACTGTAAATTCAGAAATTATTACGAGGTTTTAAAATTATTGCTTAAAATGCGACAGAGTTGTAAACGCAATAATTTATACTCTCATTTTGAAATATTTTAAATGACTGAATGAATTAAACAAGAATTTTCTGAAAATCGTAAAAATTAAAATCACATTTGAGTCTATAATGACAAAATCACAATAATAAATGCATGCATTAATTTCTGAATTTACAGTATCATATTTCTGGAGTGCAACATATATTCTAATTGAAGGTCAGGTCTTGATAGGGTTACAGAATAGTGAATAATGGGCAATGCATGAACGAGGGGAAAAGGGAATAGAGAATAAATGGGGGAACACATGAATATAGAGAAAACAGACAAAAAAGATATTATGAAAAAAGAATAATTGGGTGTTATAACATACTTGACTTAATCCACTTCGTCCCATGGGGGACATAGGGCAACTTATAACATACACAAGTTGATATTTGACAAAAGACATCCACTCTCCTTTCCCCAGATTAATATATCAAGAGTCTCATAGGAATTGTTTTGTTTTAAAAAAAAATTATAAGGTAAATAATGGGCTAATTGAATTCAGTTATTTCCATGTCAGCTTTGTTTAGTTATGTTGCACAGTTTCAGGTCATACTTTTTATGTGTGGACCAATCAGAAAGTCCAAAACAATAATTTCCCTATTATTTCAAAATTGGTCAATTATCCATGCATGTACGTATGATTGATTATAATAATGTTAAATGCAGTGATTGGATGCAGAACTTGACTTATATCTACATGTATGTTATGTAAACTCGGTGAAATAAAATTGAGAATGGAAATGAGGAATGTGTCAAAGAGACAACAAAAGTATGACCTGAAAAGCTGTCTCATTGGCAATCATTCCACATCTAATATTAATGTTAATATTGATGTCAGAACTGAGTCTTTACATGCACTGCAGTAGCTTCTGTGAAAGAGATTGGTACGGGTTTTTTTTCATTTAATTTTTTTTAACAAAAATACAGAACTTCAAGGAAAATTTAAAAGGTTAAAAAAAATAATGACAAAAACAACATTATCAACCGTTAGAGGAAGCTAAATCAATGGTCATATTCCTGACTTAGAACAGACAGAGCTAAATCTGGTTTTATAACTAGCTAAACCTCCCACTTGGAAGACAACTCAGGATGATGATTGCTGATTATCTTGTAGTTTACACATGATGTACCATTATTGTCATACTAAATAATTAGACCAAGAATAAATGGAAGCTTTTTATGTTGTTCTTACTTTCCCCAATATATTTCAAAGGCCTTAATTAGGCATTTTAGAAAAATTAATAAAACAGCTGTTCAAGTGTCAAGGCTGTTTATATCTGATTGTAATTGCATTGGAGTATTCATGAACTTTGGCAAATGTCTGCAATTATCCTAATAAGCATCTTTATTGTTCCCAGTGTCTTATTAAGGATTCCTTAGCTATAAGATCATTGCACGCTTCATTAAAAGTCAAAACCTTCAGTAATCTTCACAGCAGAGAACTTGATGTGACTAAAACCAATAAATATCTGTTCGGTTTACAGTATAAAAGGAAATTTAGCATGCAATAAGAAATTGTCTTCGACTCTTTGTCTTTTTAAAGAAATACGACTTCTTTTCAAGTGTGCATCATCTGCATGTAAATAATCCATATCAGTTTCTGGGATGATAGAGTTATGACGTAAAAAGGGAAATAATTTGGTCGTAATGAAAGTTATTATGGAATATTATGACAAATGGAAATTGATTGTAATTGATTATTTATACATCATATGAAAATTGCTACCAATTATAATAGTGGTCATAGTCTGTGATTGAGTATAATAATTTTTCTGTCAAATGGTTGTGTCCATTGTTGTTATAATTTATTGATTAGTTTAATACATGTGTATTGATGACAGAAATTTCATCTGTGTTTACATTGTTTATATTCTCAAGGCAAAATGACACATATGGTGGTTTATATTTATTGACGTTTTTTTTTTGTACTTGTGTATTTTTCTGGAACAAATGTGAGTAATTGTGTGTTGTATTGATAATTATGTAATATTTAATTCATATTAGGAATAAATTTGATTTTTTTATTATCATCACATCTGGCTTGGGGATAAACATGTAAGTTAAAAATTTATTGTCCATCTGCTATTGGGATTTGTCACTATTCATGGGTTAAATGGTAAATGGCTAACTAAGGAACCAGTAGAACATAGAATATTGATATAAAGGCAAGAAAAATATTTTTTATATTTTTATATGATGATAATTATTAGTTTGAACTTTGTAATGTTATTGTAGTTGAGATCATATATTCGTGTATAATTACAAAAAGAAAATGTTAATGGACATTTTTTTTAGTTCAATTGTGTACGTATGATGTAAAAAAAATCTATCTTAGATAAAAAAAACAATAAAAAAACAAGAATATATGCGCCCTCCCCCCATTATTATATACATTTTAATGTTCAATGAACTACAAAATTTGGGTCACTACCTAAATTTGACATAGATATTTTGAACAATTGACTTCATGATGTGTACAATTTTCATGTTGATGTGACCACAAAATAAATCTTAAACCAAAACTAAAACCATAAAAAACTTGATAGGTGATGTGTGGAAATGAATGTCATGAGTGGACATACTGGAAAACATATAATGCCCCTTCAGTAGGCTTCTACTTCATATTGTAGATGGGACAGAAAGCGTTGATTCTGATTATTAAAGAAAATTCAGAAAAAAAACTTAAAATATTGAGTTTGTTTGAAAATACGCACTTTTTTTCTAAAAAAATTAATATCTAACAAAAAAAAACATGTGCATGTGTGAAATAATAAAATGATATTTAATATTTATTTTTCAAGTTTTTTTTATAGTGAGTATTAAATTAAATTAAATTATTATTAAAAATGCTACCTAATGTTTATGTTTTACCTCTCCTCCATAATGACGCCTTTTGATGCCTGTGTAGTACTTCAGTTGAAACGCTTAATTTGACTATAAGAAAGGTATACATAAAATTTGTATCCAATACTATGAATAGGATGTTCTAAAAAAAATATCTTACTTAATTGATGAAATATTTGTTTTTCACAATACATTAAAATACTTTAAAGCATATTTTTAGAATTTTATTGAAAAATCCTATTAAATCTTCAAGTATGCCAAAAAAAAATCCATACAGGAAAGGGTTAAAGAGTTTGATATCAGGCATAAAGTTAAAAGGGGAGATAACTCTTGCAAAGAAGCAATACATTCATATATATATAAATCTAGAAAAGGAGTATATTGTTATAAATGAACATGTAATGCATGTATATTTAAAAGCAAATTCCCTTTTACTGGCTTGAACATATATACTGTCTATTGATATGAGTAAAGTACATGAAGTAAATGAACAGTAAAATTAGATTTAAATTTTCAATAGTGTCATCATGAAATTATATTCTAAGGCAAAAAGTCGGTAGAATATGTGATTTACATTAACATTACCTGGAGCAAAGGAGATTTCGTTCAATGATAAATCCATCAGCTTTGTAAAAAAAAGTAATCAATACAAGAAAAATAAACTTATTTTGTAAGAAAACCTATAACATCATACGTAAGAAGCTTTATAGGACTTGATGCTGCAGATACACATATTGTTTGTATACCTGTTCTTGAGGTTAAAGAAAATGGATTTGTGAATTGAATTTATATTTGTTGAGCAAAAATGAAACTGTGAATATGGAATAGTAACTTTTTAATACCTTACAACTGTCAAGTGTTTAGTAAGGGCATATATTTAGATGACCTTGAGAGAAGATTTTGTTATGATATTCTGGATGTTAAATTCATATATATAATGGGTATGGTAATTGATTTTTATATAATCCTATTCACCATTATTATGTATTACATTGTTAAAAGTACAAAATGTACTCTATTTAAATATAAACTCAACTTTGTATCTGATTTTATTGGTCTTCAAGAGTACATTGCTATATATATGCTCTAATTTGACAGACTGTCAGCTAATTGGTCTTTTTCTAACTTACTTATTATGTCAGATTGGCCTGTTATGGCTACAGTTTTGTACTAATTTTATATGAAGCATTGAAAAACTACTGTAAACCAACTTATTTTTGCAGATACTTCATTTCTTTTTAAGTCCCTTCATGCCACTTTCAGTGCGATTTGATTTTGCAGTTTTCAAGTTTACTCGATGAAGTATTATCAGAAAAGATCTAAGTTTTACACATTCATGACGAATTATATTCCCGCTATTTTCTAGTCATGAAAATAAATCCTTGCAAGAACTAGTTGGTTTACAGTACATTTGTTTGTATTAGGAGCTGATGTGTATGAGGTTTTAGCCTTTATCTGGATTGATGGTTTTTAATTGTTTAATGCCAATCATGCCTTATAGTAGAGCCAGTTTTCATTGGAAGAGACTGCAGGAAAACCTCTGTCTTGAAATACTGACAGACACAAGGGGATGAGAACTAAGGTGAAAAGAGGTAAAGACTAAACTCACATGATCAGCATTACAAGATCACCCAAACAGAGACTTTTGTCATAAAATTTATACTCATCCACAATGTTGGAGATTACATGTCCTTTCTTGAATATGCACATAGACCAAGGTGAGGGACACAGGCTCTTTAGAGCCTCTAGTTGGGATTTATTTTCATTAAATCATAACTATGTTTATTTTATTATTTTCAGATTCAGCATGAACAGATAACACAGTGACAAATTTCATGGATCCAGTCATGGCATTCAGTACCATATTTAAGAAGGCTACCAACTTGCTAGGTATAGGGGGTAGTGATTTAAAGCCTCCTCCTCTAGATGGAGAGATAATCTACTGTAAGAATAATGTATGTGTTCACCCACCAGCACCACTGACCATGGACTCTGAACATCACCCTGGTTACCTGAATATCAGATCTCAGATGGATAAGGTAATAATGTGTATTATTATACCTTACATATATTTCAAACAATTCTATTGGGTGAAACGTTATCACGTGACATGGCTTAATTCAGTTAATTTTCATTCAATTACAAGGAAAGACGAATAACCCTAAAATTTTACACAAGCGGTATATTTTCAAGCGTCAGTCTGTGTGCGATGTTAAAAATATAGACACTATAGAAAATTTTTGAAATGCCCTTCCACTCTTAGTTCAGTATAATAAAACAATGGTGGCCCCTTAGAATCAATAAACATCCAAAATAGTCAACCCTTAAAAGTTATTTATTTCACTTCGGGCTGCACCCTCAATGAAATAACCTCTCGTGTTGACAATTTTGGATATTCACCTTTTCAACAGGCCATAATGGTATATATTTTTTATGCATGTATTACTCCTCATTTAAAATTGAGAATGAAAATGGGGAATGCGTCAAAGAGAGAACAACCCGACCAAAGAGCAGAAAACAGCTGAAACCCACAAATGGGGGTCTTCAACACAATGAACACAATGAGAAAATCTCGCATCTAGAGGCGTGCTACAGCTAGCTTTTTATGCCCAATTAATGGCCATTATGTTTTCTGGTCTGTGTGTCTATCTGTTGGTTTGTCTTTTTGTTCGTCCGTCTGTTCCTTCGTTTGTTCGTCTGCCCATTCGTCCATCTGTCTGTCCCGCTTCAGGTTAAAGTTTTTGGTGGAGGTAGTTTTTGATGAAGTTGAAGTCCAATCAACTTGAAACTCACTACATATGTTTCTTATGATATGATCTTTCTAATTTTAATGCCAAATTAGAGTTTACCCCATTTTCATGGTCCACTGAACATAGAAAATGATAATGCAGATGGGGCATCCGTGTACTAGGGACAAATCTTGTTTGATATCAGATCACAGATAGAGAAGATGAATAATGTACTACTATGGATTCATTTAATTTGTGGGTACTTATTTTATTTAAAATGGAATTTTTCATTGATATATCCCTTTATTGTTTATCTAAAGTCTACAAAAAATATATCCTTTGTTGAACATTTCAATTGGGAGTTTTATGGCCTTGTACATATATTGCATTATAATAAATGAACATAGGACAGTATGAGTAGGGTAAATTCTTATTCATATTTCGCCTTCGGTCTCAAGTAATGAATTAGCTTTACTTCTCATTGAGGGGTGAAGCTTACATATAATATCTCTGTTTAAAGAAACAAACTATAGTATAATACCTGACCAGACTATATAGCTGGCCAGTGACCTTGACCCTAGTATATAAGCACCTGTTCCATAATAACTTGTCATTATTTTTCTTGAGGGTGGAAGTGGACACTTCACGTAAGTTCTTTTTAGTTATTTTATTTTTATCTTAAATTTGGGAGAAAGTTCTTAAAGTTACATTAACTTGTCTACGAAGTACGACAAGTTCTAATGTTATTCTGTTATTTACAAATAATAATTCCTCAATTGTCTACGATGTATGACAAGTGTTGATGGAAATGAATTTAAAAATTTCTTGTCTACGATGTATGACAAGTGTTCATGGGAATTTAATTAAATATTTTATTGTCTACGATGTATGACAATTTTATATTTTCATAAAGTTTTTGCATTAGTACGATGTATGTGTTACTTAATTCATACTCCTGTTTGTTAAACAGGTAGATATTTAAAAGTATTTTTATTCACCTGAAGGTCGTGAGTACTCTTCACAATTTACACGTGTTTTACCTGCACAGGTACACATTTTTGTATTACAATAGCTGAATTTGTTTATGCAAATGTATTGTTTTTGCAAGATGTTTAGAATGATGTTTACACTTACTAGGGTGATGGTTATGATTTTCATCACCTCTGGAATGTTTTAGAAATTAAAGATGATAAATTTAATAGGAAATCAAGAGGTATTTTGAATAAATCCTCTTCTTAAACAGTTATAAAACCTAGTAGTTTTATAATAGGTCATAATGGCATATGGCAATTGGAAATAATTGACAAAGCAACAGAACCTGTAAAAAGTAAGTTTTAAAATCTAGTGCTACTTGTATAACTTCAAAATCTACTTGATTTGTGAATGTTTCTCACGAAAGTGCTGTTGAGATTTAAGATAGGCATGTATATTGATACATTTACTCATTATTGTTAATGTAGTAAAGAACCTGTATGAATCATGAGGTTTGAGACAGTTTCACTGCCTTCAACTCTAGCAGAGTTTGTAGAGAAACCTGCGGCTTTATTTGAATTTTGCCATTAGAGGCTTACTTTTATTAAGATTTAGTTCTAATTTTTGATCTGATCTACTGAAATGATACGGTGTATGTACCTCTTTTTGGAGTTTGTGCCATGGCTGATGATAGTCCAGCCGGAGTTGAATTTGATACGTCTTTTGATCCTGCATTAAGGTTTTCAGAAGCCTTTAAAGCTTCTTTTAGTGAGATTAATGGTACATTATCTCATCCTGTTTGTTGAACAGTTTAATCATGATTTTGATAAAATCAGGAAAATATAAAGTTCATAGAGGAAATAATACTATCACACTGAGAACTGTGACAATCCTAGTGTGTCTAGGATAAATAAAAAATCGAAATGGCATTGCCTAGACAGGCCCACTCTGTGGTTTCAAATATGCAGGAAACCCAGAGATACTTTCTTAAGGGGTTGATCATCACCCCTATTGTTGCGTTGACTATTTCTTGTTGTAAGAATGAGCCATTGGATCTTGATAATACAAGGATTTTATTGTAAAATTCTATTTGTTTGTTTGACCATGGGTTTCTGGTTAAACCCATAGGAGATGCTCAGAAATATTTAGATGATAAAACTTTTTTGTAATTCTGTTGTGATAGTTGCTTTTTCACATTTCTAGTTATGATTGCAAAAAGCAAACTTGTGTTTATACAAAGATTCTAAAGCAAATTATAGACTCCTTGGAAGAGTTTAACGTTCTAGGTCTAACAATTACTTTACTCCCAGCTGTTATGGGAAAGGCAATAGCAGTTTTTTAACTGCAGATGCTCTGTTGGTCAACTAGTGTACTATACTAGTAGGCAATTCCCTTCATTGAGAGGGAGAGGTTTCCAAAAAGGGAACAGAGATTTTCGAAGAGGTCACTTTTCTCAATCAGTTGCTATATATACAGTAGATAACTTAAATATTATGATTTGGAAAGTGTTTCTATTGATCTATTGATATTAGATATATTAAGAAATGATTATAAAATTATTCTTAATGATGTACCACAAGGTTTATCATTTTTGAATTAAATACATTTCACCTTTCATAAGGATGAATTATTTTCATAAGTCCAAAAATTGATAGCTAAGGGAGCTGTTTAAGAGGTTGATCGATCAATGGAAAATCAGTTTATTTCCTATATTTTCTTAGTTCCTAAGAAAGATTGGTCTTCAAGGCCTGTATCTATTTGAAAAATTCAAACAAACTTAGTTTGTGGCTAATCAGCATTTGGAGCAGGACCATTTATCTTTTGTTTAGATGTAATTCTTTTTAGAATAATTATCTATATTTATATAGAGAGAGAGCTAACATCTATAGATCTCACAGATGCATATTTAAGTATCATTTATGATTATATCACAATTTCCTGATTCATGTGGAAAAGACATTGATATGATATTCATGTTTTTTGTTTTGGAAAATTGGCTTCTGCATCAAGAGTTTTTACTAAGGTTTTAAAACCTGTCTTATGTATTTATGAAATAATGTCACTTGAAGTATATACATGCTATAGTTTATACATTGATGGTTCTTTTATTATGGATCAGAGTTTAGATGATTGTATTGTGAATACAGAAGAAGTGGTGCAAATGCTTGATAAGCTGTGCTTCGGAATAAATTTTGAGAAGTTGGTACTCATTCCTTGGAAGCACATTGTTTTCCTTTGTCTCATTATTGATACTGAGCTATTTAAGTTTTTCTGACAGATGAGAAATGGTAAAATTATCTCCCTTGGGAAATTTTTCTTAAATAGAATTGTGTAACTGTATTTTAGATGATTTACATCATATATTGGTCTTGTGACGAATGCTTTTAATGCAGTATCTGTGGGAATGTTACATTGCAGAAACATGGCGAGAAATAATGTTGAAACACTGTATAGTTGTTACAGTGTTTATTATCATCAATAGGTGAAATTTTTTAACATTTTTAAATCAGAAATTAAAAATTTGATTTATAGACCCATCCAAATAAGTTTTTGAATTGAACCAGATTCCTCTGGCAAAAGAAGGATTTGGGATCCAAATTTGAAGAAAATGTTTCTGTTGGTAGAATTTATTGGAGCTTCTTTAAGAGTATGCACTCATTTAATATAGATTTCATAGTATTGTTGGCTATATTTTTCTTTTGGAGAAAAAGTTTTAGTCACAGAGAGTTATACAATCAGAAAATACTATTTCAGTAGCTTTTATTATGCAATAGGAGGTTTTAAACCTCTTTGTCACTTAACATACTTACTACAAATATTTCATTATTTGGGCTTGGTGTTCAAGAAAGAACATTTTTATCACAGCTCTTTATATTCCTGGTAAGAAAATTTTTGATGCTTATCATATGTCTAAAAAATTTACAGATTCAAAAGGATGGCAATTGAAAGAAGATGTATTTGTTTTGTTATTATTACATTTTCATTTTTAAATCTGTAGATAATTACTTCATTGTCTTTAGACCAACAAGCTCCTTTCAGAGATGTTTGTATTTTTCATGATCAGAATTAAGACCTTATATTTTCCCATCTTTTTCATTGTTGGGGATAATTATAAAGAAAATTATTTGTGATAAAGTTCAGAAGGCTTTTGGTTATCCTTTTTGGCTTGCTCAGAGTTGGTTTTCTTTGCTAAGACCAATTTTAATTTATTTGCCAGTTAAACTGCTAAGCATAAAAATTAGTAACAATGTTGTATACTGAAGATAATGTCTTTCCGTCAGGAAGAGACTTAATTTAACTGTATATTGTAAAAAATATAAGTGAACCAACACCTGAAGGGTTGATTGTGCAGTAGGGTAAAAACGTGTGTATTATACTCAGAAATCACTTTAATATAAACAGGAGATTTCAGAATCATTTGTAAAATATATTTACACTTCATCTTGGAGACCTTGCATTTATAATCAAGCATTATCAATATTTTTTGAGAAATTTCCTTATTTGGTGTGATCAATTCCTTATCACCATCTTAAAAGGATGTTATTGATTATTGAAATTTTTGTAAACACAAGCTTTTCATATTCAGCATGTTTAATGTGAATTTTCCTTGTTCTATGTTGAAACAGACTTTATCCTTTAAGAAAAAGATGTTACTTAATTTGTTTGTTTACTACATGTATTTGTGTAAGGTTGCTTAAACCTGAATCTGCAATTGAAGAGTTAGATACTCTTTCACTTGGGAGATGAATTTAGTGCTATCTTTTTTAGGTTCTTAATATTCATTGGAGTGTTTAACATTGATGATTGTCTTTTATACTTGTGTCTTTATTTGCCTTGACTACATTTACATCTGCCTTAAAGTACTATCTTTATCAGCTGTAGATTTACATTCTATGTCTTTCATTCAGAGACATGGCACTTTATTTTTTCATATACATGAGTTTTTGAAAAATACTAGATCTGTTAGTTAGTTTACCTAATGAGGTGATCAAAGGTTTTGATAAACCAAAACTTTGTGTTGTTAAGACAGTGATTTATTAAGTTTTGTGTACAAAATAGGTGAGAGAATTCATCTAAGTCTTTTCGTAAAGTTTAGATAGTTAGAGAGAGTTCTAATTTTATCTGAGGTTTTAAGGTTAACTCATTTAGAGGAACCTCTTTTTAAGTGCTTTTTGCTTCAGGATGTTCTATTAAGGACATTATGGCAACAGTTTTGTTTGGACATATGGTAAATCTTTTTCAAGTTCTATCACAGGAAAGTAAATAGTACCGATATCAGTACTAAAACACAAATACAATTCAGTTGTAGTTACTGGATGATCTTGTGATTTTTATCCTTTATTAAATGTTGGCATTTATATAAATATTGTTTTTAGTTTGTGTCTACACTTTAAACAAGCTAATTCATTACTTGAGACCGAAGGCGAAATATGAATAAGAATGTTCCTTCATCCAAGCATATCTTGGATGTGCAGGATGAAGGTCATTCTTAGAATATGAGCCTGAGGCTCGAAAGTAATTAATTCCCACCCTAGGGATTATCAGTCAGACCCACCCTTTTCCACTGGGTTTTATATTTGGTCGACACAAACTTGCTTTAAATTATGACAAGTTATTATGGAACAGGTGCTTATATACTAGGGTCAAGGTCACTGGCCAGCTATATAGTCTGGTCAGGTATTATACTATAGTTTGTTTCTTTAAACAGAGATATTATATGTAAGCTTCACCCCTCAATGAGAAGTAAAGCTAATTCATTACTTTCGAGCCTCAGGCTCATATTCTAAGAATGACCTTCATCCTGCACATCCAAGATATGCTTGGATGAAGGAACATTTTGCCATAAAATATTTATCATGAAAAAATAAAAAATCAGACACGCATGAAAAGTTCCTGTAATACATTGCACTTGTTGTGTTCGTGCATGCATGCATATGGTTTAAATATGAATATGAATGGAGAGATGTTAACAAGATATTAAACCAACAATTAATGTGATTAAAAATTAATGAAGTATAGTTCAACCAAACCAGTAAAAACCTAATTGTATCACTTTGATATATATATGTTATCAAACTCAGTAAAAGAACAGAAGATTACATACTAAATACTATTTGTCAGCCATTTCTGTTGTATTACTTCAATAGTTATAGTTTTGCAAAATCATTGATTAAATCTCTCAGATATTTTTGAACATTTTTTTTATAAAAGAATCAACTGTTTTAAAGTTTGCAGGCATTGATGTGGTCAGAATTAAAAATTACATCCACCACAATGGCACATATATAAATTAATTTGACTTTAGGTATTATAAGTCTTGAATTGATAACTTTATACTCAGTATTTTTCGTGTTTTTCAGGTACCATTGTATGTTTCATTCCTCATCATTTCATAAACATGATAAATATCTTTTATTATTTTACAGTCAAGAGGACCAACGCTTATTTTAACCTGGATCCCTAATTCAAGTTTGAAGAAAAATCCAAGGAGTATAGAAAATAGTCCAAATAAAACAGATGATACTATATTGAAGCCAAGCCCACGCAGACAACCACGACCTGAATTTAGCAAGGTCACAACACCATCACCAGTCAGTTCTCCCAGAGGATCATCAGTATCTGTTAACAGTGATGTCTATGAGTATTATTTGGACAGGGGACCAGTAAGGTCAAAGAAAAAACACAGTCTAGATAATTCAAGTGTTAATTCTGAAGTTTCTGTTGGATCGCGTGATGAATTTGCCAGTGGAGAAAGCTGGTCCCAATTTGATGAAAGTGGGAGGAAGTTAAGTTTGAGTAGTAAATCACAAACCGATTCAGGACTAGGACCTGATCACGAAGAAATTGTTCAAAATAATGAAAAAAATTTCAAAGGTGAATATTTTAGAATGAATAAAATTGGTGTAAATGTAAACAATTTACAAACCAGCAAGGGAAACAACTGTAGTTCTGTTAAAAAAACAGAAGCAGAGGAGTTGTCTTCTCCTGATACAAGTGATAGCTTGACAGCTGAGGAGCAGTTGGCAGCCATGTTGAATAGAAACAAACTTCGTGCAAAAGTGAAAGAAAACAAGATTCGACATAAATCAGTCAGTATTGAGATGGAAGGAGACAATATTGTGATCGTGACGGAAGAATTAGAAAAAGATCCAATAGTCGATCATGACAAATATAGTGAAGAACATAATATCAACAAAAATGAGAGTAAGTTTGAAACAAATAGTAGTTCTAGTATGTCACAATCAACAGATGGGGAAGGTATTAGTCTCAGTTCGGATTCCACTCATCCAAGCCCGTCAGGTGCTCATTACAATCAAATGTTAAACGAACTTAAAGAAAATGTTCATAAAAATGTGACAGAAAACGGTCATTGTGATCATATGACTGACTCTAGTGACTTAAAATCAAATGATACAAATTATATCAATGAAAAAATACCTCATGAAAGATCAAAAGTTCCAACAGACTTAAATTATAGAAGGAAAAGTGATGAAGATGCAATAGAAACTTCTGGAACTACTCCTGATATTTCCGTGACAAGATATAGGACAACGTCAGAATCAACATCATCAACAACTACTTCAGGACCAGATTCAAAACCACCAAGTTTAAGTTCATCACCTGAGAACTATCCATCATTAGATCCCAACTTCATTGAATCTCCGTCAAGTTGTGATTCTTCACTATACTCACATAATTTATCATTCCCGAATAATTCAGTTACATACTCTCGGAGCAAGGGTCTACGTAAAAATGGCAAGGATCAAGTGTGTGGTGTCTTTTCTGTAGATCTAGGTGAGTATTTTTTTCATTGTTTTTGCAAGGACTGACTTTGTGTAAAATGCGAAGATTTTTAGTCTCATCATGCTCATCATGTTCATGGTGTGTATGGGGTTGAATACTTTTAAAATATAGTTAGTTTTCTTTTGTATTTTTGTCCATCTGATGAGTAAAATTTTGTGTCATTTGGTCTTGTGTGGATAGTTGTCTCATTGGCAATCATACCACATCTTCTTTTTTATAAGTCTTTTTCAACTGAATTTTATAGTTTGTTCTTATGTTGTACTGGTATACCACTGTCCCAGGTTGGGGAGGGTTGGGATCCCACTAACATGTTTAACCCTGCCACATTATTTATGTATATATGCCTGTCCCAAGTCATTATATAAATAAGCCTATGGCCATTAGTTTTCTTGTTAGTTGTTTTACATTGTCATATTTGGGCCTTTTATAGATGACTTTGTGGTATGGGATTTGCTCATTGTTGAAGGCTGTACAGTCACTACGGGTACCTATAGATGTTTATGTCTGTGTAATTTGGGTCTCTTGTGGACAGTTGTCTCATTGGCAATCATACCACATCTTCTTTTTTATAATTTATGGGGGAAATTGGAGTGCCTATTGTAAACTGAATTTCTTACACTTTGCAAAGAGCAACTTTCTATTTTTGCAAGTTTGACCAAATGAAATATGTTAGTTTCCCTCCATCCCTGCAGGGGAATTCGAAAATGAATTCATCTCGGTTAAAGTGTTTTTGCCCTTTTGAAAAAAAAATTTGGCATTGGTTTATGTGTGTAGACCAAGTACTTGAACAACTCTTTCCTAGTTTATTGCTAGTTAACATGGTAAACTCCACCAATTAGTGCAAAGGAAGTCACCTTTACTAATCCAGCTTTTCAGAAAGAAAGTTGTTAGTTATCAACATGGTTTAAGCAAACTTCATCTTTTCAGGTTTGCAATAAAAAATCTTAAATGTTACCATGGTTACTGACATGACGGAGTAAATGACAATAAAAAAATCAGCTGTGATTTATATTTCAATACTGTGGATTCATTTATCTTCATGGGTACCAATTTTCGTGGATAAAGAAAAACTAGTATGTTTTGTGGATATCTAATTTCGTGGTTTTGCAGAGCCAGAGGTCAGCACACAAGCCTATAGAAAATATGTCACTCATTGAACATTAAACATGTGGTTTACCTTTACCAACTAAATCCATGAAGATTGGTCTCCAACAAATAATAAAGAATCCACAGTAAAGGAAACTCCATTTAATCTAACAAAACTTTCTAGTAAATACCATATGCATGATAACTGAATACCATTAGCAAATGATTAGCAGTTTTATTTGTCAGACTAGAATTAAGGCAGTTAAATATACTTTTTTACAAATTGGAATCTTGATTCCACTAGATGCTCACTTACTAATTTTTTCAGTCTTACAAAAAAGTTGGATCAGTTTGAACAGCAATGATTCGAACAATTCAGTTTTACAACACCTTTTTAAGATGCTGCATTTTTATATGGATACCAAATTTTACCTACTATGATAAATTGATAATGACTGTTTATAACCCATCTTATGTACACAACTGAAATATCATGAATATATGATACAATATGTAATGTCAGCCATGTAGTTGAGAGGAAAAATAAAGAACTAAAGAAGGCCAATGGTCGAAACGTCTTGAAAAATTGGTTTATTTATACAATTATATAAAGTACTAGAACACACCCGTGATATCGCGGGTCCGTGACTGAATTAAAGTATATAACTATGCGGAAGACTTATTTTTGTATTAGTATTGTTGTCTGATAAAGTCATGCCGATTATAAGATAGTTATCACAGTTTTCTCTGCTTTCAAATCTTTCTGTTTGATCCAGTCTAACTGGAACTTATCAATTATTGGTAATATTAGTTATTTGGAAAACAAAAAGTCCTGGGATGGAGTATTTTTTTAATCAACAGCATTGTCCTATATTAGTTATAAATAAAGTTGAATTCCTTGATTCACTGTTTTACGTCATGCCCGCTAACAAATTGAAAACTATACCTATACGCCTTATTTTTAGTATTCGTATTGTTATCTAAAGTCTTACTGATTAAAATACTACAATAGGTAACAATTTGACAATTTAGTAGTGTCAACCCTGTGATTATAACCCATGTAAATCATATCCTGAATACACCATTTGGTGGTGCGCCTGTCAAATGCGGAACGTACAGATAAGGTAATAGGTAACAGATGAATATACTATTGGTATCGGTATCGGGCTCGACCCAGAACTTCTTAATTATTGGCAATATTAATTACGTGGAAAACAAAAGGGCCTGGAGTGGTGTAATTTTTAATCTACACCTTTGTACTATTTTAGTTATATATAAAGTTGAATTCTTTGATTTGTCGTTTTTACGTGATGACAGCTGACAAATTGGACCTCGTAATTTTAGTATAATAGATGTTCCCTATTGGAATTTTGAAAACGAGGATGAATATATGAATTATGTCATAGTTTACTACATTTTCAGGTCAGATGAGATCATTACGGCTGTTTTACAGTGATACAGAATGTACTAAAGGACAAGTAGTGATAGCTAGTCGAGAGAGTCAGTATAAAATATTACATTTCCATACCGGGGGACTAGATAAACTGGCAGAAATATTCAAAGATTGGAATCTGTTTGCTCAGGATCAAGTATGTATAACTATTTACAGCTACAGGTCCATTCAGTTATAAAGAATTGTATCACTCAACATTGTTCTGAAATAGAGGGGGAGTGTAGTAGCAAAATAAATCTAAACATGAATGACATGATGAATTGGTTTAGAATATTGGAATATTTTAGCTAGACATATTTTGTAGTCTGTATGTTGCATGTTATATCTTTTTCATATTTTATTTGTGAAAATGTGTAGATGTCTAAATTTCATATGTCCAGTACAACTTTTATTCATTTAATGTAGTTGGTTACCTTTTATATCATGTAGAATTGCTTCTATCTTTACATTTACCTACTAGACTAAAGTAAAATGGTAAAGTTTGACAAGTTTTCTTGTGCTTTGTTTCATAAAACTGTACTGTGGGTTCACCAAGAATGAAAAATAAACTGGTAATCACAGGATGTTGTTTAAGGTGGTACCTAACACTTCAGGGAGATAACTCTGTTAAATTAGCTAAACGTTTTAATTATGTTGTGTTGTTAAGGGAATATAAAGCTTCTCAATGATCAAAATAAGTGTTTGCCCATCTGCTATATAACCAGTGTAATTTTTCTGATAAAACGGTTGGTTCAAATTTTTTGAAATTTTTATATTTTTGTCAAAGGGTCAAAGTAAATACTTTGTCAATATTTTAAGAAAATTAAACCATGGTTCAAACTGGAATTCCCCATTTTGAAAAAAAATGCAGGAAGAATTTTTCTACAGACATATGTGTAATTGGACCTATTACTCTCACAACCACGTCAATTATCTGTCTGTTGTCATGATTGTAAGTCAATTACCAACATGTTTAGAAAAATATCTTTTTGAAAATAATTGGAAGAAAATTTGTTCAAAATTACATCACAAGCTGACAAAGTAGAAATTGTAAAGATAATTTGACTTTTGGTAGAAATTACAAAATACTCCCCATAGGGGGAATGATTGGCTTGTCGGAAAAGAATTTGATAGTAAACAAAACTGACTGTTTGATTCTTTAATAAAACACAGACAGTATATAATGATGATTTATCTCTTGTTATAGCAGCGGTAATAGGAGTACCAATCCTAGGGGATAAAATATCATTTGATCAATAAACTATAATTTCTTAATTCTGTTTTCTACCAATTTTTAACAAGGTTGTAGTTGATACTGTATAGAATCCTTAAACATTTGAAAGTTTTAACAGGACTGATATTTGGACCAAGCATCTTTTAGATATGTTAAAAGCTCAAAAGAAATATAGGGTATGCCTCAGTCAGTGGCGTAGCTGGGTCATTTTTACGTGTACGCACAAATCTTGGCGAGGCTGGGATATGAGGGGTGCCAACCGCTCAATGTTAAAGCATCTGTGGGTAGTGGGATCGAAAGGGACAAAGCCCCCAAAAGCTATCGAGAATGAAATACCATAATGATTCTTGTCAGTAAAAAATCCTTGATAGCAACATACTTTTGAATCTAAATGGTTTATTTGTTTTGGTTAAATTTTGTAATATGTTAACTTATTCATCGTGTTCAAAAATATGGACAAAAGATACCAAAGGGACAGTCAAACTCATAAATATAAAACAAACTGACAACGCCATGGCTAAAAATGAAAAAGACAAACAGAAAAAACAATAGTACACATGACACAACATAGAAAACTAAAGAATAAACAACACGAACCCAACCAAAAACTAGGGGTGATCTCAGGTGCTTCGGAAGGGTAAGCAGATCCTGCTCCACATGCGGCACCTGTCGTGTTGCTTATGTGATTACAAATCCAGTAAATAGTCTAATTCGGTAGGTCAAATTCATGAAAGGGAAGGGGATTGGAAGGTAGCCAAATGGTCTTTGGTTTTAGAGAAAACGTCCAAACCAATGTTACTTTTAAATAAGTTTAAAGGGTGCTGTGGGTGAGCATACAATCGTCAAAGCTACTTTTAATGAACACAAATATAAAAAAAACAAATCTGGAACACCTTGGATTTCTTCCCACAGAAAGTTAATCAATTTAATTATCATTCCTTCAAAGCGACTTAAAAAAATCTTAAATTTTCTTTTGATATTTTTTTCTTCATCTTGAATATTTCACGACAATCTATATTAGCTATGAAGGTTTATAAATTGAGCATGTAAAACAATTAATTGCGTAAAGAAGAATCCAGATATCTGTCTATCAGAAAAGAAAAGAAAAATAAACGAAAACAAATGGTTCCAAAATTTTAGCTTTAGACATTAGTCATAGAAAAAGCTTCTTCAGCATTTTCATAAAATTCGATAAAGGTTCGACAAGTGGTTAATGTAATTGAGAAATTACAAAATGTAAGCCCAAACTGCGACCACTTATTAGTTGCAGAAAGAAATTCATTTTGTCCTTAAAATGAGGGAAAATTAAAGATTTAATTGCATTATTATATTGCTCTGAATACTCTTTTGATCATAAACAGTTGAAATATTTCACGGAGAGTCATTCAAAAGACTTTATTCACATTTGGAACCTAAATATTGACGCTACTTTGTCCCGCTTTTAGGACATAAATCACAGGCTCCACAAAAATACAAACAGCATATTGAATCTGAGCAGATAGTGAATTTATTTAAATATAAGAAAAGTATGTAGAATTCATAGTAGATTCAGACTTTTACAAAAGATTCGAACAAATATATTAAATGATCTATTTGATTAAATTTAGACCCTTTTTATTCAAAATTACAATCCATTAAATAAGAAAAACAAGGCTGCTGTGATTATGACTATGTTATTCTGTGTCGATTATTTGTTTTATTTTCAAAATTCAAGTGTACGCCCATGCGTTTTGACGTAAACGTAGCTAGGCGCATGTCAGTGAGACCGCATCTCAACATCTAAAAAAGACAAACTGACCATAGATAAACAATTTAACATTTAACATATGCCTTGGAGAGATATACATCGAGAACCAACTGAAGGGATACAACCACTGTTAAGGTTCTTGATTTGGTACTAGGACTTTGGTTTTGTTGGAATAACCATTTTATGACAATTATTTACAATAAAAAAAAGATGTGGTATGATTGCCAATGAGACAACTCTTCACAAGAGATCAAATGACACAGAAATTAACAACTATAGGTCATGGTACAGCCTTCAACAATGAGCAAAGTCAATACCACATAGCTATAAAAGGCCTCAAAATGGCAAATGTAAAACAATTCAAACGAGAAAGAAAACACATTTTTTGAACGTTTCATTGCATTGTAAGATGGCCACATCAAACTAAACTCAGATACTGGTTATTTAGGAATCTACTAGAGAACTTCATATTAATCAGCTATAATAAATCTCTAATACAACAAATGCTATCATGATTTATAGTTAGCTTGTTCATGTGATAATGTAGTTACTGATAGTTATAAATGATAGAGTTTCACTTAATCGATAGACTATAATTTATTTGGCTTTTTAACTATTTTGATCTGAGCGTCACTGATGAGTCTTATGTAGACGAAACGCGCGTCTGGCGTATTAAATTATAATCCTGGTACTTTTGATAACTATTTACACCACTGGGTCGATGCCACTGCTGGTGGACGTTTCGTCCCCGAGGGTATCACCAGCCCAGTAGTCAGCACTTCGGTGTTGACATGAATATCAATTATATGGTCATTTTTATAAATTTTCTGTTTTCAAAACTTTGAATTTTTCGAAAAACTAAGGATTTTCTTACCCCAGGAGTAGATTACCTTAGCCGTATTTGGCACAATTTTTTGGAATTTTGGATCCTCAATGCTCTTCAACTTCGTATTTATTTGGCTTTTTAACTATTTTGATCTGAGCGTCACTGATGAGTCTTATGTAGACGAAACGCGCGTCTGGCGTATTAAATTATAATCCTGGTACTTTTGATAACTACTATTATTGCAGTTTCCTGTATTGCTATAATTAATCTAGTTTAAGAATT
Organism: Mytilus trossulus; assembly: GCF_036588685.1. Classification (NCBI taxonomy): domain Eukaryota; kingdom Metazoa; phylum Mollusca; class Bivalvia; order Mytilida; family Mytilidae; genus Mytilus; species Mytilus trossulus. Next base: position 44,854,987 of record NC_086379.1, read on the forward strand.
ATGAAGTACAAATATATTGCTTGCTTAAAAAAAAACAATAGTCGGAAAAGAACTTTTCAACTTTTAAAAATTTGAAATTTAATATATTATTCGTCAAGTTTATAAATAGCTAGGAGGATGGGAAGTTTGAAATACTACTATGTCTCAGATTGGTGTCATAAAATAGAACCTTAACTTTAATTTACTTAAAGATTTGTTAAAAAAATGGAAGCTATTTTGAATACAATGTGTGACAATTAAAAGTTCCTTATTTTCCACTTATTTCCATTGCATGAAAAATAAATAAAAAAAACTAACCCCCTCCCCCCCCCCCCCCCCCCCCCTTTTCATAAGAAAATTTGGTTGATTATATAGGGAATCATTGAAGCATGACTGGAGCGGGCCCCCTCTTAGGTCAGTCAGCGCCCCCCCCCCCCCCCCCAATCCCTCCCCCCCTTAGGTAAAGTTCTGGATCTGCCACTGGGATATACATAAAATCCTTGCCAGAACATTGAGCAAAAGAATAAATATCGATATGGAGGATATATTTCTGTAGAAAATGTTTTATAATGGACATAAGAATTATGATAGATCCATGAACACAAAAATCTGGCATAATGACCTTGCCAGTTCTAGGATGCAGTGATCTAGTCTGCATATTTAATGTTAAAAAAATGTCTGAAATAAGCCAATTCCAACATAAGTTTTTTTAATTACAGAAATTTGGAGTATGATTATTGTAATCAGACTCATAATTCAACCAATCGAAATGCTGGATTTGGTGTTTCAAGCAGCATGTTCAGTTTTATAACAGAGAGCCTTAAGGACTTGCTCTTTTTTTTTTAACTTATTAGAATCTGTTATGAAATTAAGCAGAAGCTTGTATATATTTTGGCTTTGCCTTATATATATATTCAATTTCTTTCACGTTAGGTGAAAACTTTCCAATTGGCAACCTGATTTATTGGATACGTTTATAATATTGCATTGATAATAAGCTTTTGAGCATGTATTAATATTAAATGAGGTAATTCTTTAGTTACAATAATAGTCTTACTCTTTATTTTTGTAATCTTAACGATCAACAAATTTCCCAATAGAAATATTACTCTGTTTGCTCATAATCTCCACATGCATGTTAACAATTAAACTACAATGTTTTTGTTGTTGAGACCCGTGTGTCTCTCTTTAGTGTAATATCAATAACAAGAACGAAAAAAAGTTATTTTACGAGGACGCAGCAAAACCTTTATTGCTATTGTAAACGAATCTCAAATTAATATCCATCACTTCACAAGCATTTCATTTATACGTTTAATGGTCGTCAATACTTTAGATTGGTTAATATTTACAAAAAATCAATTTTTTGCAATAGAATCGGCACATTATAAATGATATGAAAACATCGTAAATTTTTATAAATTTTATTGTGTTAGTTATCTTCATTTCCTGTTTAACAAATTACATTAATAGAAGTGTAGTGGAAATTCTCTTTCATTACCGCTTTGATGAATTATTCATGCTAAAAATGTATTTTGGTGCCATCAAAATAATACAAAAAGATAGAAGATACGACATCAATTGCTATTTTCCTGTTATATATATACCGGTATATATTTCAGCGTAATTGCATCAATATTGATAATGGATGTGTTTAGTAGATTATTAGCAAACACAAGCTTATTAAGGACATTTTCAACCAATATCTATTATTTCTCAATAATGCTTTATAAAGCTTTTTTTGTCACATTTGTATATGATATACAAATCACTACCAGTAATTTGTATCCACAGTGCAAATAAGTCTTATATTATTCATGCTGTCTTTTGTTTACGTTGAACACAAAATACAGTACTGAACCTACTGATACGTGACACTCTCCATGGCATTATCTACTAACACTTAAGTTCCTGGTTTGATCCCCATTCCTGGCAAAAATTTTAGAGACTGAATTTTCTGCTCTCCCTTGACAACAATTTGCGATTATGGTCTTTGAAACGGGGATAATTTGTCGGAAGGCGAAGATAAATGGCTGACCTGTGTTAAGAAAGAGCCACATCTCTTGCATGTAAAAGACACCCTTGTAGATTTCGAAAAAGAGCAGGCTATAATGCTGCTTCAAGGCAGCTCTCGCCCCCACGAATTGGGAAGACATTAATTGCAAATTATCTTGTTTCCCAATCCACCATAAATAAATATGTTTAAACTAATTATCTTTGAATCATATTCATTACTGAAATTTGTCATATTTGTTGTTGTTTTTTTGTCTTGCCTGCATTGGCGTTGCTGTACGAAACTTCAGCGGTTTAACAAGCTTTAAACTGGATGTACGTAAACCCACTAATTTGTGTGGAAAATGCTTGTATGAAGTCAGATATATGACAGTTGCTTTTCATTAGTTCTTTTGGTTGATAACCGGAATTTTGCATTATAAAATCTTTCAAGAATTGCACACATACTATAATGGGTGCAATTCTTGAAAGATTTTATATAGAGAATAACCATACATTGTCTCGAAATATCAATGTTATTTGTACAAGGCTAATAGAAACAGGTAGAAAGTGAGGCTGTGCTGAGCATTTCTACCTGTTTTGCGCCGAGTACAAATAATAGTTATATTCCGAGGCAATGTATGGTTATTCTTTATATACTGCAATTTCTATTACTGTTCAAAATGAAGTATTTAGGGTAAAAACCGTCATTCTTTTATTGTGAGTGGACAATGTTAAATTGCCGCGAACCTGTATGCTTTATTTACGTCATAAATAAAACTGTACTGAAAAGCATTGTCAACGTCATAAACAAAGTGATATATGGTCAGTGACTGTATATGACATATAAATATACAGTCAATGCAATTTGACTGCTCAAATAGCACAGCTGCAGTATATAAATTTATATCATAATGATAGATTTTTATTATTTGATCTCTTGTGAAAAGTGTCTCAGTGGCAATCATGCCTTATCTTCCTTTTTTATGTTTTTTGTTTGAATTTTACAGCACAAAAGAGTGAGTATTTGTATCACCCCCCTACTAAAAAGTAAAGGTTTGAAGGGAGATATCTTAAAATGTTTACCTTTTATTTTGGTTGTTGAATTTTTATTATTTTTGGTTTTGTTATAACATGCAGTCTCAATTATTTTAAAACATGTTAAATAGGAAATAGTCAACTTCTTTTAATGTCTCCCTCTTAAAATGTGACTATGACTGCAGTTCTGCCATCTTTTCATGAAGCAAATGCATGAGATTTGGTCAAAATTGAAAAGATCAAAGATAAAAAAACGATAGATTCAAGGAAAATGCAGCAAAAAAAGCATGAACATGCATGAGTCTCAAGCTAAATGCATGAGACTTGTTAGCCCTGTCACTGTTTTGTTAATTTTAGGACACATAGAAAATCAAGGATAATTTTTGAAATATTTGTATGTAGTTGATTAATTAAGACTGCATAGAAATTTGTTAGTTGTCCATATTTACCTTCTGTTGTGTTTCATGTTGATAAAAGTTTTGTTTAAAGGCTATTTTATTGGTAGGAAGTGAAATAGTTTTGAAAAAAGTAGTATTTGTATTTGTATAGCTGTGGTGTCAGCAGCTCATATCATCACATTTTGTTTCCTGAATTGTAAAAGGGATTGTATATAGCATTCACCTTGTGTGTCCAATCAAATTGTGCCATTCAAAAGATTTTGAAATTTTCATCAATATATTATGACTGTCCTTATTGTAAAATTCAGCCCTTCAAATTTATTATAATTTAATCAAGTTTTTAAAAAAAATTGTAAAAAAGTTTAAAATGATAATTTATTCAAATTTTGTTTCCTTTTATATTTACCACACTTGCAATTTGTTGAATAAAACGTCCAAAATCAGTTTATTTATTGAATATGCATGAACAAAACCTTATCAAGATAATTGAGATTTCCAAATATTTTTCCCTAAATTGAATTCATGCACTTACATGTTTACCTCCCTTGAGAGCTCAAGAAGTATATCAAAGTATGACTAAACTCACAATAATGGCTGCTGACTACAATCATATATTGGATCATAGGGTTTTATGGTTTATTGACATATAACTGTCATTTTATGGTTTGATTTCAATATATCATCATCTAAACTGAACCATTAATGTTGTATTCGATATAACATTAGTACATTTGTAAAGCCATGTAATATATAAAAACATAAAACATTCTACTATTATTTAGCCAAATTATATGTAATATATCAGAACATTAATCAATCTAATACAGTATTTTAGCAAAATGATGCTCATTTTTATTATCTCACCTGGCCCGTAACCTGGCACAATGGGCCAACTGAAAATTTTTCATCACTTGGTGTCCTTCATCTGTAATCATTGTCTGTCATCTTCATTTGTGGGGACAACATCAAAAGTTCAATGTAGGATAAAAAACTTAATTCACATAGTCTTTTCACTGACTCCCCCCCCCCCCCCTCTTAACTTAATTTGGGAAAAAATGATTTACCAATAGGGATATATGTAAAAATCAATTTTAGATATACAAAACTTGCAGAATTTTAACCCCCACCCCCAAACTATTTGATATAAGTTTTTTTATCCTTCATCGAATCTTCTGATGTCTTCCCTAACTTTTACAAAAATCTTCTCCTCTGAAACTACTGAGACAAAGGAGTAGGTCTAGTAAGACCCCTTTTTGGCCCCAAAATATAGTAGTTTTACAAAATTGTTAAGTTGTAAACTTTTAGTTATTTATTGGACAGTAGAATGCTTCTGCTTCATAAATATGGCTGTTTTTGACAATACAATGCACAGATATCAGGTACTAGCACCATAAAGTCATGCTAAATTACTGAGATCTTCACAATTCTAGCATTTTAGTTAAATTTTAGACGGAAGTGACTGTATTTGTGTTCATCCTCTATATTGAAATGCAAGCTGTATTTTATGATAATACATATAGTATATAAAGGTTGAGGATGAACACGGATGCGGCACTTCATTTTTGACAAAAACAATCTGAAAAGTTAAATTTTTCGGCATATTTGGTAGATTTTTCATATTTGAGCTTGAATTGGAGTGTATTAAATGATTAATTAATCAGTTAAAATCCTAAAGAGTCTTATTGAATCTAATGAAATAGACACTTTAGTGTTTAAAAAGAGGTCAAATTCTTTCTTCAGATGAACTTGACATTTGAGACCAAAATCGGTCCTTACCGGACCAAAAATTAGACATAGGGGTAAAATGCAGTTTATGGCTTCTATTTTGAAACTTAAGCATTTAGAGCAAATCTGGCATGGGGAGAAAATGTTCATCAAGTAAAGCTTCCTAAACCAATAAAAACTGAATGCCACTAAATAGCACAATATTGTTGAATGTGACATTAAATACCAGTCAACTAGTCAATCAATCAATACAATTGGATGAAATATACAGTAAAATTGAGAAATGAAATGGGAATGTGTCAAAGAGACATCAACCCGACCATAGAAAAAATAACAGCAGAAGGTCACTAACAAATCTTCAATGTAGCGAGAAATTTCTGCACCCGGAGGCGTCATTCAGCTGGCCCCTAAACAAATATATACTAGTTCAGTGATAATGAACACCATGCTTATTTCCAAATTTTAACACAAGTAACTAAATATAAAAAAATACAAGACTAACAAAGGCCAGAGATATATTTGTTATAAAGTCTTAAGAGGTTTGTACATTTTGTCATTTGCAGAACTGAAAATAATGCGATTATTGGAATGACAGTTTGATACAGTTTTCAACTAATATCCCTGATAAATTTATCGGTGAAAGGTTGATAATAACAACTTACAATCAAAACTTCTTAGGTAATTGCTCGACTTTTCTTTAAAAAAAATTCTCTGTTGTTTCCAATTTGTCCGTGTATAAACGACAATCAAAGCTCCTTTGTAAATCACATGACTACAAGTAAATTTTCTTGTCATGTTCAATTTGTCAATTGTTTGGATGTATAGAAGATGGTTGTTACCAAAAAATTGCGCGGGTAATTGTATGACACTGTTGCTTCATTAGGACCAATTGTCTGGTAATTACAGAATTCTTTAGTTTGAAGTGAGTAAATCACATGAATTTTCCACTCGTCTTAGAAAATTATTTAACAGTAATTTGATCTGTTTTTTGTTCTGTTGCTTTGACAATTATTCTGGTTTTTATTTACAATATTTGAGAAAAAGTATTAGAAAAATCATTATTATGGACAGTATCAATGGATTCAATATGTGACAGTCGTAAGACAGTTTTAATGGAATTTACTCCAATGTGTTATTAAGTGTATTGGATATTTTGCATTGCCAGTTTTTCCTTGACACAAGGTCAAGTTGCTAAAAGACATCGGTCCTCGGTTATTTGAATACCGGTGCGGTATATCATTTTCAATTAACCAGGGTATCTTGGTGTAAATAAGATAACCCTCATGGGAGTATCTTGTACAAGTTGCTTAATCTTATTCTGAAGAGCACCTTCAATCACCCCTGGATTCTATTTGGTTTTGGGTAATACTCTTTATTAGCTCACCTGGCCCGAAGGGCCAAGTGAGCTTTTCTCATCACTTGGCGTCCGTTGTCGTTAACTTTTACAAAAATCTTCTCCTCTGAAACTACTTGGCCAAATTAAACCAAACTTAGCCACAATCATCATTGGGGTATCTAGTTTAAAAAAATGTGTGGTGTGACCCGCCAAACCAACAAAGATGGCCGCCATGGCTAAAAATAGAGCATAGGGGTAAAATGCAGTTTTTGGCTTATTACTCAAAAACCAAAGCATTTAGAGCAAATCTGACATGGGGGTAAAATTGTTTATCAGGTCAAGAAAACTGCCCTGAAATTTTCAGATGAATCGGACAACCCGTTGTTGGGTTGCTGCCCCTGAATTGGTAATTTTAGGGAAATTTTGCTGTTTTTGGTTATTATCTTGAATATTATTATAGATAAAGATAAACTGTAAACAGCAATAATGTTCAACAAAGTAAGATTTACAAATAAGTCAACATGACCAAAAAGGTCAGTTGACCCCTTTAGGAGTTATTGCCCTTTAAAGTCAATTTTTAACCATTTTTCGTAAATTTTATATTTCTTTTACAAAAATCTTCTCCTCTGAAACTGCTGGGCCAAATTAATCCAAACTTGGCCACAATCATCTTGGGGTATCTAGTTTAAAAATTGTGTGGCTTGACCTGCCAAACCAACCAAGATGGCCGACATGGCTAAAAATAGAACATAGGGGTAAAACACAGTTTTTGGCTTATAACTCAAAAACCAAAGCATTTAGAGCAAATCTGACATGGGTTAATATGTTAATCAGGTCAAGATCTATCTGCCGTGAAATTTTCAGATGAATCAGAGAACTTGTTGTTGGGTTGCTGCCCCTGAATTTGTAATTTTAAGGAAATTTTGCTGTTTTTAGTTATTATCTTGAATATTATTATAGATAAAGATAAACTGTAAATAGCAATAATGTTCAGAAAGTAAGATTTACAAATAAGTCAACATGACCAAAATGGTCAGTTGACCCCTTTAGGAGTTATTGCCCTTTAAAGTCAATTTTTAACCATTTTTCGTAAATTTTATATTTCTTTTACAAAAATCTTCTCCTCTGAAACTGCTGGGCCAAATTAATCCAAACTTGGCCACAATCATCTTGGGGTATCTAGTTTAAAAAATGTGTGGCGTGACCTGCTAAACCAACCAAGATGGACGACATGGCTAAAAATAGAACATCGGGGTAAAACGCAGTTTTTGGCTTATAACTCAAAAACCAAAGCATTTAGAGCAAATCTGACATGGGGTTAATATGTTAATCAGGTCAAGATTTATCTGCCGTGAAATTTTCAGATGAATCAGAGAACCTGTTGTTGGGTTGCTGCCCCTGAATTTGTAATTTTAAGGAAATTTTGCTGTTTTTGGTTATTATCTTGAATATTATTATAGATACAGATAAACTGTAAACAGCAATAATGTTCAGTAAAGTAAGATTTACAAATAAGTCAACATGACTAAAAATGGTCAATTGACCCCCTAAGGAGTTATTGTCCTTTAGATTCAATTTTAAACAATTTTCATAAAAGGAGTAGGTCCAGTAAGACCCCTTTTTGGCCCCAAAATATAACAGTTTCACAAAATTGTTAAAATGTAAACTTTTAGTTATTTATTAGACAGTTGAATGCTTCTGCTACATAAATATGGGCTGTTTTTGACAATACAATGCACATATATTGGGTTGTAGCACCATTAAGTCATGCTAAATTACTGAAATCTTCAAAAATTCTATCATTTTAGTTAAATTTTAGACAGTTTCCGTGTAAAACGAAAGTGGGCCGCATTTGTGTTCATCCTTAATATTGAAATGTAAGTTGTATTTTGTGATAATATATGATATATGTAAAGGTTTTGGATGAACACAAATGCGGCCACTTAAACTAATTGAATCAAGTGAAATAGACACTTAAGTGTTTAAAAAGTGGTCAAAATCTTTCGTCAGATGAAACTGAAAATTGAGGCCAAAATGAGTCCTTACCGGACCTACTCCTTTGTAAATTTTTACTACCGGTAACATTTTTCACAGAAACTACTGGGCCAAGTTCATTATAGATAGTGATAATTGTAAGCAGCAAGAATGTTCAGTAAAGTAAGATGTACAAATGTACAAACACATCACCATCACCAAAACACAATTTGTCATGAATCCATCTGCTTCCTTTGTTTAATATTCACATAGACCAAGGTGAGCGACACAGGCTCTTTAGAGCCTCTAGTTAATACAACCACAAAAAAAGTTGTCAATTTTTTTCAATTTTGCCGTCGTAAAGTGGTATCACCTCGTCATCATTAGCGGTGTTGTCCAAAGACATTTATTTCCAGCCAATAATTTTAGTAAAAGTAAATAGAAATCAATGAAATAATGTGGGAAACCAATTTATGAAACCATATTTTGTGATACATACCCTAAATCAGTTCCCAATATAGTAATTTTAGAGTTGTGTGGCTAATTCTTGCAATTCCTGGTGAATTAATTGGGAGTATCATATAAAGTTATGTAAAAAATGTTTGATTGAGTTTTCAATATTTTACAGAGTAAAGAATCGCGGCCCTACAAGCAGTTTCTAATAGTACGACCCCAGCTAACTGATGACCAATGCCACCCAGAGGAAGGGGTATATAGTATGGTGGATGATGAGATGTGGAAGAGACATATGATTGTAGACGGACAAATAGAGGAAGATAATCAATTAAGAAAGGTACATTTACATGTCTATGGGGGTTATATCTCTGGTTGGGGTCAGGGAAGGGGTTTATAGTATGGTGGATGATGAGATGTGGAAGAGACATATGATTGTAGACGGACAAATAGAGGAAGATAATCAATTAAGAAAGGTACATTTACATGTCTATGGTGGTTATATCTCTGGTGGGGGTCAGGGAAGGGGTTTATAGTATGGTGGATGATGAGATGTGGAAGAGACATATGATTGTAGACGGACAAATAGAGGAAGATAATCAATTAAGAAAGGTACATTTACATGTCTATGGTGGTTATATCTCTTGTGGGGGTCAGGGAAGGGGTTTATAGTATGGTGGATGATGAGATGTGGAAGAGACATATGATTGTAGACGGACAAATAGAGGAAGATAATCAATTAAGAAAGGTACATTTACATGTCTATGGTGGTTTTATCTCTTGTGGGGGTCAGGGAAGGGGTTTATAGTATGGTGGATGATGAGATGTGGAAGAGACATATGATTGTAGACGGACAAATAGAGGGAGATAATCAATTGAGAAAGGTACATTTACAAGTCTATGGTGGATATCTCTCTGATTGGGGTTATTCAGGGTCACGCTACAAGTTTAAAATTGAAGATAAATTATATTATCTGTGGATTCATTCATTTTTGTGGGTACTGATTATTGTGAGTTGAAGAAAACTTGTATATTCATGAATATTTAATTTAGAGGTTTTGGCAAGGTCTGCATTATAACATTCTATTTGCTATTTTGTTGAATATTTAATCTCATTGTTCCCCTATACCCACAAACTTCAGGAAAATTAATATCCAACGAATATTAATGAATGAGTAGACATGATAGATAATATTAAAACAACTTTATTTTACCCACAATTTCATCATGTTACAGTGCTTTTACATAAAGGACTTTAATTTACCCATAATTCCTTCATATTGCAGTGCTTTTATATAAAGGACTTTAAATTACCCACCATTCCTTCATATTGCAGTGTTTTTATATAAAAGATTTTGATTTACAGCTTTTCCTGATTGAAAATCTACGCTCAGTCGATGAAATTCAATTCTCCAAAGATTGATGCAATAAAGTTTCATTGTACCGTCTGCTAGGAGCAAGATAAATAGCCTGTAGAAATGAGATTTTAGCGCTTTGATTGAGTCAACAAGTGCTACAAACCACTATCTCAAACTTAAATAACAGCACACAGCAATGTCCAATTTATTCTATTGGAATCCATGGTTATTTGTGTGAAAATTACACTAAAGTGTACCCTGAAGGAATTACCTGACAAATTATACAGTCATTGTTTTAAAATTATTGCTGCATTGACACATTGGTTCTGTTGGAGTGTATGTATTCTTAAAAGGTTTATATTCAGTTCTGAGAAAGATAAATTTGATTTTTGACACCTGTCTGTATGTTTTTCTAATGATTTATGTTTTTCTAATGATTTATGTTTTTGGTAAATTGAAGTTTTTTGTGTGTCATGGTCAAAGAGTGGCTTATACTTTTTGGTTCTCTAATCTGCAATTCTTTAAGGTCTTATTAGTAATGAAAAACATGGTGGATGAGACTCCAAACAAATATCCTACCAACCTTTTTAGTTAAGGCGATTTGGCTCTTTTTATAACATGCAGAATATCTGAAAGTGTCCCCTGTAGAAACTGGTTTACCATGAACCCTAAGGTGTAAATTTTACAGCATTTAATCAAAGACACATGTGTGTAGATTTTTTAAGTTGACAAACAATAAATTTGGGTTATGTGGAAAGGGTTGTTATATGGTTTCATAACTGTAACTGACCATGTACTTTCTAAACAGACCAGGAAGTAAAACACAAATATTCTGTCAAACATCAGTAATTTTGGATATTTTGGCAAATTTTGGAAAAAGCACATTATAAGAATGTTTTCAACAGAATGTCTACAAATGATTTTTGAAATTGGCAAATTGTAGTAAATCATGTTCAAATTTTATATATTCTTTTAATCATTTCTATTGTTTCCAGTATTGTAATGTTTCATTACATTCATTGATAATCTAATCTGTAAAATTGAACATATTGTAGAATATGTGATAAAATTTCTTCATAAATTCTTTTAACAAAATATCTTTATTGTCATATAAATATAATTAGTTTGAAAAAAGAAAAACAAACCAAAAAAAACATTTAGCAAAGAAATAACAAATCTATAAGAAATGACCACATGGAAAAATTTACAAAATTGAGAATGGAAATGGGAAATGTGTCATTGAGACAACAAACCGTCTACAGAGCAGAAAACAGCTCGAGGCAACCAATGAGTCTTCAAACAGCAAGAAAATCCCGCACTTTGAGGTGTATTTCAGTTGGTCTCCTGTCACCATCAGTTCTGATATATTGTATCATTTTTATTTTTATGTTTTTCAGCACATATTTTTTGGAGGTTTAGAACCTGGTCTACGACATGAAGCTTGGCCTTTCCTTCTCCATTACTATCCCTACGACTCAACGTTTGATGAAAGAGAGCACATTAGAAATGACAGATACATAGAATACCAAAATATTAGAAAACAAAGGTATTGATTTTTTTTTATTAATTCAGTGCTTAACTTTGATTCAATTATTTTCATGAGAACTAATTTTCATGGATTGAGGAAAAATTCTATTTTCATTGATTTTTTATTTCTCAGTCTAGCAAAGGTTTATATACATGTGTATAAAAAAAAATATACTTTGTTAGATTCGTTAAACTATACTATACCTATTAAAATGGTTCCCAACACTTTAACTAAAACAAATTTGGCTTGTTTAATTTTCTTAAAATTTTGACAAAGTATTTACTTTGACCCTTTGACCAAAATATCAAAATATCAAAAAATTTGAACCAACCGTTTTATCAGAAAAATTACACTGATTATATAGCAGTTTGACAAAAACTTATTTTTGATATTTTGATATTTGTTAAGCTTTATTTTCCCTTAACAACACAATGTCATTAAAACGTTTAGCTGATTTTACAGAGTTATCGCCCTGTAGTGTTGGGTACCACCTTAAGATAGCAACAAAAAATGGGACACCACTAAAATTAATGAATTTGCAGTATGCAATTTTAATAAAAACAGAAAAATGATTTAACTTCTCTGATGTTGTTTGGAAAGCATCTCCATTGAATGTTCTTTGTCAAATTCAAATTTTCAATGAAATTTGTCAAAAATGTTTTTTTGTAGTAATCTGTCAAAGTTGGAACATGAGGTTTTCAAGCTTGCTCCGCAAAGCTACGTCCTTGCTTAATTGACATACTGGTTGAATACTTGTGATCTGAGAAGTTTATTGGGAACCATTAATGGTATCTAAATGATATTTGGTATGCATTGGATTAGCATTGGTACATATAATTTCCATTGAGATTATTTGACCCTGTCCCCCTAGTCATGTTTAACTGACTTTGAAACTTTTGCTTAATCTACCTGTATGTTGTAGTTTGTGATCAGGTCAGATTAAGGGGAACCATTAGTGGTAGGTCAATGATGTTTGGTATGCAGATGTATTAGGTGTGGCACATCTCATTTCCTTTAATAAACAAGTATGGTCACTGTACAGCCTTCAACCATGAGTAAGGCTCCGCTCATACTGCATTTGATCTAATTGTGTTTTAAGATTTAATGATATCTGAAGGCTTTAATGATGAAAACATTAGCATAGCCCAAACTTTTCTTACACAGCATAAAACTATAGAAACTACTCTTTGATTTTAAGCTGAATTTGCCTTTGATAATGTTGGCAATAATTGACAATTGAATCCAGGCCTATTGTTAACAAATCTAAATAATGAATTTAACACCTGCTTAGTTTTCGATTTTAAAAGACTAGTCAAACATTTATTTTATTATGTAATCTTCAGCTGTGATTTTGTCTTTGTTTTCTTTTCATCAAAAGACATGCTTTCATTTTGAGGCCTTATAATGCTTTGTGGTAAACAAGATTATACTTCATACTAAATAATCCATTTTCAAATAATTATGTTTCTAATTTAGGTTATAATGAAGTCTTTTGAGCCTAAACATCACTTGTGCTTTGGAAAGAAACATAATATTTTATTAGCTTTACAAAGTTTGTCTGTCGATTTGAAAAGAATAAAAGAACATCTTTTGAAAACTAGACCTGAATTATTGTATGTTCTATATTAGCTACTGTTTGTCTGATTTACATTAAACAACTACAAATAATAAAACCCCCCAATCACTACAAACTTAAATAAATAGCTGAAGTAAATTATTTCTCCATCTTTTAACTTTCTTGAAGAGTTATTTATCTTCCTTGTAATGAATTTATGGTTTGCTTGTTTCCAATTCCTCATCAGTCAGAATTCAATTAGGACATTCTTTTTCCATGCTTTTCTTATGTTTTGCCTTATTTCACACGTTTCAACTTAGAGTTGATATTAGATTTAAACAAATAATATCGTCCACATTTTTTTTTTATAGAGAATCAATGAATGATGAAGAACAAGAACAATTTTGGAGAAGAATTCAGTCAACCGTAGAGAAGGATGTAATCCGTACAGACAGGAGTCATAGTTATTTTAAAGGGGAAGACAACCCAAACATAGAAGTTTTACAGTAAGTAGCTGCCTCTTGTTTTAAGGTGGTTCATAACACTACAAGGAGATAAATCTATTAAACTCAGCTGAATGTTTAATCACATGGTATTGTTTAGGAAATACTAAGCATCTCAATGATGTTTGGCAAACTGCTATAAATCTAAAGAAATTCTCAAATAAAGTGTGTAGTTTAAGTTTTCATATATATTTATCAAAGGGTCAACGTAAATATTTTGTAATAATTTTATGAAAATTAAAGGTGTAAAATTAATTTTAGTCAAGGTGTTTCGTACCACCTTAAAGGTATTTGACTTTTAAGATGACAAAAAAACATGATTGAATTTAATATTCAAGGTTGCACTTCTGTAAATATAGATGATGCAATTTCCCTTTTGCGATTAAAACTGTGCCACTTTTACTATAAAGTTTTGTTAATTATACCCATGATTTAAAAAAGGGGGGTATACTGTTTTACCTCTGTCTGTCCTTCCGTCAGTCCGTCCGTCCCATGAATATTTTTCGTCGCATTTTTCTCAGGAACTACAATACAAGGATTTCTGAAATTTGGTTTCAGGGTTTATCTAAGTCAGTTATCCCGTGTGATGTGTTTTCAGATTGATCACTTGACAACTTCCTGTTTACCAAACACTTGTATGATTTTACACATGATAGCCAAGTTGAAATTTTCGTCACATTTTTCTCAGGAACTACAATACAAGGATTTCGGAAATTTGGTTTCAGGATTTATATTAGTCAGCTATACCGTGTGATGCGTTTTCAGATTCATCACTTGACAACTTCCTGTTTACCGAACACTTGCATATTTTTACACTATTAATATTATCCACTTGCGGCAGGGGTATCATCAGTGAGCAGTAGCTCGCAGTTTCACTTGTTATGTCCTACAATTGAAAGTTGATATGCACTACTATTCTATTCAAAGCTCAAAACATAGGGCTGTTCAACATATTTTCAACATTCATATGCCCCAAACTTCTAAGAGTTTTAATTTATACTAAAATTCTGTACTATCCCTACATTCACTTTGGGTCTTCCTCAGAATCCAATTTTCTTCGCTACCATGTGTTTCTATACTGGTAACATTCCAAAGTTATGTCTCTATGAGTTGAAACAAAGAGATCATATCTAGGAATCAGTATGTAAATAAAATAAATTATCGCTATTTTACGAATTTTCCTTTGATCTTAATGACTGATAATTTCCTTTCTCAGCGCAGTCGAGTGATATGAAAAATTATTTCTAGAAACATGGGGAGCATGTGCATTGTCAATAAAATTAACAATGTCTTCATAGGTAAAATAGTGATAAACAGATTATCATTGGTCATTCCAACTTGATTGCTTTTCTGACTTCCACCAAACTGGCTCAAGCAAGAAAGTCAATCTCGTTGAGAGGATAAATGATAACCTCTCCCCCAAAAAAAAAAACTGCTTTAAATTTTTACTTGAAAATACAGGAATTATTTAAATGATTATGTATCAATTTTGATAATGTTTTCATATGTTAATCTTTGTTATGAAGAAATTGTGTGGTGCATTGCGAGTGGAGTGTGAGGGCCTCAAGGGAGAATAGTGTTTGTACTAATTGAGCATACCCTCGTGAAATAAAGATTATTATTATTATTATTGATTATAACAAGGAAATGCTGTTTATCAGTAATGCTTTCTAAATTTAAAATGTGAGTTTTTGTTTTATTGCGAAACATACCCATTTGCAATTTTTATAATGTTGAAAAGACCACAATAAACCCCTGAATTAACAGTATATTTATCTGTGTACCATATTCACCGTAACAAACGACAAACCCTTATTCCGTATGCAATAAGTCATCACAATTGAGAAACTTTATTTATCATACAAAGAGAGATAACTCCATTCCTTTGACATGCTTGAGTAAAATAATTTATATTTTCATTCAGAAATATTTTATTGAACTATGCAGTTGCAAATCCACAACTTGGCTACACACAAGGAATGTCTGACCTTTTGGCACCAGTCTTGGCAGAGATCCAGAATGAGGCTGATGCATACTGGTGCTTTACGGGTCTGATGCAGAGGACGTTATTTGTCAGTTCACCAAAAGACAATGACATGGATAAACAATTGGTATGCATTAAGATTGGTCATTGCTACATAAAAAGTTATACAATTGGTATGCATTAAGATTGGTCATTGCTACATAAAAAGTTATACAATTGGTATGCATTAAGATTGGTCATTGCTACATAAAAATTATATATTATTTCAGCATTGAGCAATTATTATTGGTCCTGAAGACACCACACTTGATGGCAAAACCAGAATAAACTCTTACTAAACAATAATTGATGGATGATGATGTATTTGTTATTATTTTCAAAATTATTAATTAAGAAATAATTGATGCAAGCTATACTTTATTGTAGTTTTAACATGGGTAGGCATTATATTTGTGATTATTTTTTGCCCAAGGGATAGTGAGGGCTAAAATAACACGAACATAATACCTATCCATGTTAAAACTACAATGAAGTAAAGATTGCATCAATTATTTCGATTCTGATTAGGACAATTGAGGTTATTTTTATGTCCAATGTTTATAAGTGTAGATCGTTTGTTTAGGCTCTTCCATGACCCTCCCTTTTTAGATTGCAAACAAGCAAACGACTGGAAATGTGATTTTTCAAAGGGAGGAGTTTTGAACAGCCAGCATGAATGATTGTTGTATCTAAGTCAAATATGTCAATTTCAAATTGCAACACGTTACAGTCATACTAAATGAATAGTATCAACTTGTCATGCTTGAGCATTATTTAAGAGGTTGGAAGTGTTTTAATTTAATTAAATTATTAAATGCATGCCAATTTGATAAGATTCATTATTCTGCAGTACCCCTAGTCAATATACGCATATGAAAACAAATTTTATTTGATTTAGTGCATGGGTTTATTCACAGAAAGTTGATACTGTCTTTTTAACCATACTAATGATACATTTTTAGATTTAATTATATTGTCCATAATTTTGTGTTACAAAATGAGCTCTGATATATTTTGTTCTTCAACTATACAATGCAGATATTATTTAGATTTTTTAAAAAGGAGCACTTTTTTATTTCAGAACTACCTGAAAGAATTGTTACGGTTGATGCAATCTGATTTTTATTACCACTTAAACCGACTTGGTGAAGATGCTATGGAACTTCTGTTTTGTCACAGGTATGGCTTATTTTTGTCAAAATACATTAGATCCTAAACTATTCAACAAATAGGTTATAAGTTTTAAACACCTGCATGTTGAAGGTGCATTTGATTCCAATGTTAATTGATTCAGATTGTCAGTTTTACTTCCTTATGTCGGTTGTTCTCTCAGACACTCTTCATACCCATAGCCAGGGGGGGTTCATGGGTTTCCGACGAACCCCCCCCCCCCCTTTAAAACAAATAAGCACTGTTAAAGTCAATGTTCTGTTCAGATTGTGACTGTTAAAGTCGAGTTGTGAGTCCAACGAATGACTTGGACATTCCTGGCTACGGGCCTGCTCTTGTTTCTTCCACAAATTAAACTAAAATTCAATTAAAATTAAACTGAAATTAAACTGAAAATGCCATGGCTAAAAAAAAAACAAAAAAGACGGACAGACAATTATAGTACACAAAACATACCATAGAAAACTAAAGACTTAGTAACATTAACCCCACCAAAACATTAGGGTGGTCTAAGGTGCTCATGAAGGGTAGGCAGATACTGCTCCACATGTGGCACCCATTGTGTGACTCATGTAAGTACAAACACAGTAATAAGTCTAAATAGGTAGAAAACATTTAGGAAAAAGGGACCTGATACAATATTATAATTCCAAATACAATGATTACCAATAGTTGTACTAACAATTTACTTAAATTTACTACTTAGTATATAATGAATTAATTCATGCAGTTGTTTATTCAACAGGTGGATTTTATTATGTTTCAAAAGAGAATTTCCTGAAGTGGATGCCTTGAGAATTTGGGAGGCCTGTTGGTCACATTATCAGACTGATTACTTCCATTTGTTTATCTGTGTTGCCATAGTGAGTATCTATGGTGATGATGTCATTGACCAAGGACTTCCTTCTGACGAGATACTTCTACATTTCAGCAGTCTAGCCATGCACATGAATGGGGATCTTGTGCTCAGAAAGGTAAATGCTAATTTAGTTTAAAGATTTCTTATTGGATTGTAAAATTCATGATTTAATTGATGCAAGCTGCAGATTTCTTTTCTTTGCCATTTATGTTGTCTGCTCTATGGTCCGGTTGTTGTCGCTTTGACACATTCACCATTTCCTTTCTCTATTTTATATGTTATGTAATTTAAGCTCAATCGCAAAGATTTATGAACTGCTGTTATGAAATTTGTTTTAAAATTCAAATTAGATAACAATACTGTTAATTTGATTCAGAGTAATGTTTGGCCTGTTATCAAAAGATGTTTCCTGATGCAATGAAGAATTCATAGATAATTTTGAATTATTTGTTCTTAATTTCAGGCAAGAGGATTGCTACATGACTTTCGTCAGATACCAAAGATACCATGTACCCTACATGGACTTTGTTCTCTATGTGGACCAGGAATGTGGGACAGTGGCCATGTACCTATTGTGGAATGTGCTGGTAATCATGTCGATGGTGTTTGCCCTTACCATAGCAACCCAACGTCACCTACTCATGTTTTACACAGTATGGCAGGACAGTGATTGCTGACAAAAAAGCTAATTAATCCGCTGCCAATCCTAAAATTACTGGAACTTGACTCATTCTAACATGAAATTAAGTTTTTTGTTCATCACTTCAATGTTTTTAAATTATGTTGCAATATTTGTTTTATTTTAGGGTATTTTTAGTGCAATATTATTTTTAATGCCTTGCCTTATTAGTATATTTCTATTAGCACACCATTTTGCATGAGGTCAGACTGAAAGAAGAGATATATTTGATAAGGTCAAACTTTTACAAGTTGTTTTGATATTATGTTGTGAGTTAATTAATTCACGGTATACATAGCACATGTTATGTTGCAAAAAGTTGGTGACTATTTTGTTCTTGTCCTGAATTTGCATTTTAAAGAATAATTAGGTTAAAACAATGAGGTAGATATAGTTTTAAAATCATTATTAGTGGTTTTCTGACATTCAATATTAGTGAATTGTCTGCTTCTGTATTTAGTGAATTGCCTCCCTTCATTTTTAGTGAATTTCATTTTAAGTAAATTGTCTCCCTTCATTTATTGTGAATTTCATTTTAAGTCAATTGTCTCCCTTCATTTTTTGTAGTCTAGACAGAATTTGATTAAGTGTTCATTTTTGAATATCATTTTCATATAAAAAAAATGTTATTAGTGTTTCACCTGTTAGACAAACATTGTACAGAAATATTTGTATAAAAAAAATGCACAACTTGGTGCTAGAATTCATTATAAAATACATCTTTATGATATACATGTTCATGTCATAGTGTTGTTGTTACACATATTTAACTCATTGATCATCACCTATCAAGAATTCTAGTTAAATGCTTTCAAGGATATAATGTAAATCCTTAACACTTATTATTTGTATGTATGTTGCCTTCTACAATGATATAAATGAGTATATTGATATTAAAGTTTGTGCATTTTGGGGAGGGGGAATTATTTATAAATGTGATATTATGTTTAAAATTGTAATTCTCCAGTGTTAACATCATGGGGATCTACTGTAAATTGTTTAAAAGGGGTACATTCCTGCCAACTTTTCAAAAAGCCAATGGGGGGTTTTACTTGCAAGATGGCTCATATAATCCTACAAAACCTTCAAGGGGGCCTTCAATTATATTTTAATGTTGTTTTTTTGGCTTCTTCATACTTTTACAACCCCATAGCCATTGTAAAATTAATTGCTTTGTTTAAAATTGTGGACCAAATAGCTCTATCAAAATTTCCATTTGGGAGCCTCCATGGGGGAAATCCCCCGCAAATAGTGACAGTTGGCAGGTATGGGGGTATAATAGGCAAAATATATGTTATTCACTATCTAGAATTGAAAATTTTGTTTAATTACCACAATAAAATAAAACACCTTTAGAGATAATTTCTTAATGATTGTAGATTCAAACTTTAGTTGAGTTGCTTGTTATGTTTGTTTAAAAATTTGCTCAAGTTTTGTTATTAAGAATGACATCTACACACTATGTAAGAAATCTTAGTTAAACCTGTATAGTTAAATTTGATTATTGATAATGTCCAATTATATCCAAATATAATGTATACAGGTTTGACTCCTCATATTTATATTGCATGCATATGGCAATCTTAATAACAATGTGTAATGCAATATTGTTATACAAACAAAGCAAACAAGCCAACTATAGAGGGTAGGAAGGAACTTTCAAAATATCCCTACAATCAAGAACCATTTTTTTGCATAATAGTAATAGAATTATACAGAAAAAAGACCAATGACCACATTTTTTTAGATTATTTTGCAAAATGGTAATTATGTGAGAATCATACAGAAAAAAGACCAATGACCACATTCAATAATTAAACTTCCCTTCCTTCCACATGCATTTTAATGGAATAGCCCTTACCATAAATGTTGTGTTTTTCAGTGTAATTTTGCCAGGCTGGTGTATACCCTGTTAATAACAAGAATCTCTCGTTTAATATTTTACTTATTCCTTATTCCTGTGATAATATAAAGAGTAATATAAGATATTTACTTTAAAGTATATTTATTTATGTTGTACTATTTTACTTACTTTTTTTTAAGGCATTCCATGTACTTGTTGCTTATTTGCAGATTAATCGAATGATTTTTACTTATTTGATAACTCAAGAATAAATTTGATAGTTATTAATTGAGTTTGTTTATATATTATTATCTAAAATTTGTCTAAAATACAAATTAAATACTGACCTTTTATTACTGGTTCATGTGTTTTAATAAATATGGAACTTTTGTAATTCTTATAAATATTTTAGTATGCTATGAATAATGTGAGAGGGTTTTAGTCAACTTGGTTGAAATGAATTCAGCAGCTAATGCCCTTTTAGTAGAGGAACTTGTAAAAAGGTATTCTCTGCCATTTAATTAATCATTCAAATACAGTCTATATTTTTGGAAAGATTACCCCCAAAAACCATTATACATTTTCAAACATATTAAGTTATTTACAATCAAGTGTAATTGTAGCATGTTTTAATTTGCTTGCATTTTATATTATTTTAATGTTCTTCAGAATTGATGATTATTTGCAATCTCCTTGAATAATTCTGCTTTAGATTTTTTTGTTACATAATCTATATTGTACACAAAAAACTTCTGATAATAAATTAATCTAACATATTAACTTCTAAACACATTGTAACCTCACATTTTTAGGTGCAATATTCTTGTTTTTTATGGAAAGGCATTTCTTCTTTTTTTTGTTTTACAGATTTACAATAGGGCACTCTAATTTTAGATCCCTTCGTCAGTTTATTCTATCACCGCCTCACATTCTTATTAATAATTTTTTTTAGAAAGGGACATGATGCCATTAGAGACTTTATTTTGCATAATTTTTTTGAAAAAAAGGTTAACTTTACACAGGCTTCTTAGTGAAGATAATGCAGCCTAAGAAGGAAAATGAATTATTTTATTCTGCAGAGTCAACCTAATAATAGAAATTGTCACATGACAAACAATGTCCAGTTTGTACAATTGAACTTAAATCTGAATATCATGTTATAATTGTTATTTGTCAAGTTTTATTCTATTCAATGGTGTGTTGTAATCTTGATACAGATGGACAATTTCTCATTTCAGAATCTTATGCATTCTGGGTAATATTTTCAACAGCTTTCACCAAAATGATATGATTGGTTTAAAACAACCTGAACAATTGAATTGGAATCAACGATGTACTATTATTATTTTTTTGATGTATCAACAATGAGATAACACATAGTCCTTTAGATTCTAAAAAGGCCAATTATTATGTGAAAAGATAATCTGTAAATGATCTTCTTTGTGTTTTATTATTGAAAATAAAATATTAAACTTTTTCTTTTAAAGCAATCTCATGTTTAAACATGAATCTTCATTCCAGGCATTTTATTTACTTATTTATTTTTACAGAGTATATGGTTGTAACAACATTCTCAATGATCATTTGTAGTGATATGTATTATATGAATCATGTTGTTTGGTCATACAATGACTATATATTTATCTGTTAATGTTTTATTGATTATATGTAAATGTAAATAAACTATTGTTTATTTGAAGAGATGGCATTATTTTACTCTTTAACCTGATTGGTATGACACAGACTGTAAACAACAAATTGCTGTACTATGCCTCAAGGTTCTGCATTAGCTTGATATTTGGTATATACAAAATCAAAAGTTTTGCTTGTCTGGATTTTGGCATGCTATTTCTCATTGTCATATGGACGTCAACAGATACCTAACGTCAGCCAAATTTCATTAAGTTTCTTTCTTTTTGTAGCAATTGTTGTGGAAGTTGTGGCATTTGGATATAGAAAATTGCTTCAAAAATCAGTTGTCCATACTTTTTAACAAACCTACATGGCCTATAAGGCAATGTTAGTTTTTGCAATAACTGTGTTCTTTGTTAAAACCCATTTATAAAATTTTCTACTCTGAAGTTTCGAGTACAAAGTAAATCACAAAAATACTGAACTTCCAGGAAAATTAACAAAACAAAGTCCCTAATCAAAAGCCAAAATCAAAATCTCAAACGCATCAAACGAATGGATAACAACTGTCATATTCCTGACCTGTTACAATCATTTTCTTATGTAGAAAATGGTTGATAAAACCTGGTTTTATTGCTAGCTAAATCTCTTAATTGTATGACAATCAAACTGTCACCAAGATTTGTCTGAATGTTAAAGGAAAAACATATTACAAAAATACAAAACTCCACTGCAAATTGAAAGAAAGGAAGTCAATAAAACTGACAAATTCAAGAGAAATACATCTTCCATTCCTAACCAAAGAATATGGTGGTTAAACCTGGTTTTATAGCAAGCTGAACCTCCTACTGGAGTGACAGTTTTGTATGGTTCTGTTGTATCGTAAAAATGTGGTGAGCAATTTAAACAAACATAACTGGTAAATGTGACAATAATTGGGAACAAGCAGCCAACAATGTTCAAACATACAGATCAAGTATTATTCAGAAATAATAAATTCAATAGTTAGAGTTAATGTTCCTGAAATGATAATTTATAGTTAAGGGATTTCAGATTTTTTTTTTCAGTTAAAAGTTGACAATATGTCTTCTTTACAAAATGATCAATTATATTAATATTCAGGGGGAAAAAAATCTATTATTTCAGAAGTATAAATATAAAAACTGAATGTGACTTTATTTCTGCTTACCTATATGTGTTACCATAACCTTCGATTTGTTTGGGTTTGTTTTATATTCTTCTTGGTTTCATGAAATACTCCTGCTATTTGCACTGAAAAAATATATTTCTTCTTAGTAGATCGTTACAAATTCATCTGAAATGTTTGAATGTCATTAATGTACTTTGTATGTATTCAAGCTATTATTTTGATACCGAGAACTGGTCCATCTTTAAGTATGGCTGTGATGATGCTTCTTTTTCCAATTATAAATTGAAGTTGAAAGTTCTATTATAACCGAAAAGATAACACCACCACCAAATTTATAAAAATCAATTTGAGATCGGTAGCTCTAGCTTGGTCAATATCCCTAAAAGTTGTGTGTTAGTAAAAAAAATCTCTGTGTAATGGACATCTTTCAATTTTAACAATTGGCTGAACATAACCATTGGTGTTGATTTGGAAAGTAAAGGAACATAAAATAAATGTATAAAAAACTACGGAGTAATTAACTGTGTTCAATGTATAAAACTTCCAAAGAACTTATTGTGTTAAAAAGGGTTGTCGGAGTATTCAAATTCACAGAAAAAGTAATCTCACTCCGTTCCCTGAAATTTAACCACTTATGTGAAAATGTCTCAGCTTCAAAACGAGCCATCATACATATCTAAGTTTACAATATGGACTGAGCTACAGAATAAAACGTTATCATTACCGCCTATTGAGAAACAATAGCGAAATTTAACCAAGCTGCTATACTCGATGAACATATGAATAGCTAAAGAAGAAGCATTGGTAACAAAAACCTAATGTTTTTTTCCATAACTACTCCACCCTGTTATGGAATACATCTAATTGTACCTCTTTTACTAAAAATTAACAAAACTAACCACGTTTTTACTTGTTTCCCAATGATAATTTCAAAGGACTTTCAAATAGTTATAACACTATGGTCTTTTTAAACTGAACTTTTATTCAGATATATAACGTAACATTATAAGTGAGGAATTCGATACATTTTTATTGCACACTACTAATTTTGAATAATCCACTACATATTTATATTCTTAACCGTTCTATGTTATCGCAGTAGGTCATGTTGAACAAAACTATATTAGTCTTAAACATTTATTGACACGTTGAAATATAGCTACACAATGCTTCACATAAACCTTTATGCCTACTTGCATACAATCTTTTCAACAAACTCAACTGATTAATACCTTGAGTACTGAATTAATTTGCAGGCAAGTATTTAATTTTTCCATTTTTTCCATTTTTTTTTATTAATAACGTGTTTTTTTTTTTAAATTGTATCACTTTTTATGTTGGATATTAAAGCGAAATATAAATATACACAAAGTTCGATTTACCACAACTACCGAATTTGGGATCATTTAAACCACGGTACCTGCACTAGCCAGTGTAGACGACAAACGCTAATGCAAATTGTATGTGCATTACCAGAATTCGATGAGGAAAATATAAATTCTCATTTTGAGTATTATTAACATTAACAATTGTCCGTATATCAAATCTAGAGATCTGCAACACGATAACGTGTCTGGTGTTCCAGATAATTATAAGCCCGTTACATTTGGTAGTTTCTTTAAACCTCTGGGTTAATGCCACTGTTGGTGATCATTTCGTCCCCGATGTATCAACATCCCAGTGGTCCTGTATTAACACGAAACGTCATTGATACACATTTATCCTCTGTTAATTTACTGTTAATATAACAATGAATTATTTTAAACGCAAAGGTTTTTCTACAGCAAGACATAAATTGTCCGAACAGTTATTGTCACCAATTACTAAAACTTTTGATTTTTATACGGTGGTCTCATGATTCGTATTTGATTTAGCCATCAAACTGTTTTTATTCGGGCGCCTCTGATTAATTATATATCTTTTCAGAAATGAAGATGTGTAATTTAGGACGAAAAAAAACCTGTCAATGGATTTTCTTTTCTTTTTTTGTAATATTAGAAGTTGTAGACTTAGTCAGTGACTAGAGGTTTTACATAGAGATGAGTAAACAAGAAAGAGGAATAGTGTTTGGACCAATTGACAAAAGGTTATTGTATGCTGCACTGGCTTTTTGTTTTGTTGGTATTTGCACATGCGTAATAGAAATTGTGGATGATTTTCTAGAAATAAGCAATCCCAAAAAATCTTATTTACCTTTCTGCAATATAGTACTCTGGATTGAAGAATTACCACAGATTGGCATCAGTGCATGGATTGCAGGTTGTCGAGAGGAAGGTCCAAGCTTGATTCAGTTAACAAAAGCTTCTGTATTGATATTTGGATGCATAGTGCGAATAATCATGGCTATGATAAAAATCTGTTCAAAGAAGGTTTTAGAAGAAAGGTTATGTGTATTTTTTTCTACTGCATTAGTATATGGGTCAATCTTGGCTCTCTTTCTTGCAATAGCTATTCTTGCTTTCAAAAATGTCGACAATGAATGGAATTTTAAATTCAAAGTACCAACTGAACTTAAAACTAGTGGAGTTGACCCTTCCAAATATTTTGAAAATGCGGGAATATATATAAATGGAATGGAATTACATGCGGAGTATACAAATTCAAATCTAAATAACGCATGGTTGAAAATGGTTAACCTAACATTTTTAATGAATTATCCATCTCAGTTGCAAAAAATAAAATTTGAGAGAGAAGAAAAATTGAAGATATTAATTCAAACATTCCTTCCTTTGAATAATGATTCTGATTTCCGAAAGGTAAACACTGAATGCTACTTCGAAACTAAAAACCTTTCACTTAGTCAAGTCAACGAATCAGATTGTTTATATTTAAACAATACTGCAGATGTAGAAGAAATATGGATACATTTCACGTTTCTTCCACAAACATGTTATCGTCCGAT
Organism: Mytilus trossulus; assembly: GCF_036588685.1. Classification (NCBI taxonomy): domain Eukaryota; kingdom Metazoa; phylum Mollusca; class Bivalvia; order Mytilida; family Mytilidae; genus Mytilus; species Mytilus trossulus. Next base: position 44,881,084 of record NC_086379.1, read on the forward strand.
TGGAGATGTACAATATAACGCTTGTCGCAGAACATCCCAGAATTGTTCTGAAAACCTAAAAAAAATGTGCTGAACTTAATTTGAAATATTTTTCTATTGAATCTGGGGAGAATTATCAATATCATTTAAAACCAACGAATTATACTTCTATCTTTGATTTTTTTGGATCAGACAATCTAACCCCAACGAATGAAGCATGGAAAACAGGGTTGGTTCGCTGTCAAAGTTCTGGATTCAAAGCACCGAATTTGGATAATAACATTGAGGTAAAATGTCTTAATTAATAAACAGAGACTTCCTTGACTTGCTACAAATAACGTGAGTAAAGATAACTTTTCAATTTGTACACACAGACTTGCTATATGTACACTTTTGGTATATTCTTAATTTTTTCAAACAGTTTTAACATATTTTTCATTTGTACAATCAATTTTAATATTTTTTTCTATTTGTACACATATTTTAAATAAATTTTTAATTTACACACACTGTTTGTTCTTTTTACTTTGGTTAACGCAAAACGAACACATAAAACTTGTGTACATATACTTTTTTCTGAAGCCTCAGTGTGACCCATCTCGTAAAAATCCGGTGATCACAATACGCATGGATGTCCTTAAAATAACCTATTATCTGAATTTACATGTTAAACACGTGCTCAATTTCTATGCTTTTTTTGTTGATTTTTTTGTCGATTGTTGACAAACAGGTGACAATCGTTAAACTTTGGCTGCAAAACACGAACTTTAATTACCTGCCATTTTTTCACAACACCACTGACCGATGGAAAAAAAAATGACGTTTATACGAAATTTACACGAAAAAAATGATAAATTCGTGCACAGAGGACTAAGTTTATGATGTTTGTATGCATTGGTTCCTCGCTCCTCGCTCTAATTTTCAAAGTATATACCTTTCTATACAATAACCGAGACTTAGTAAAATCAAAATATATAAGCATCGGAAAATGACAATGTCCACTCTTTCAAACACAATATACATTACAAGCTTTTTGTAATCTCCAGAAATCAAACAAATTTGTTCAAGTGCAAAAAAAAGTTGAAAACGTTTGATTGTCATATATTATAGACTTATCATTTTAAATTTATTCTTGGTATTTTTTATATTCTTCTGTATAAACAGCTAGCCTATACTGAAAACGCCTTTTTAATGAAGTCACTTTTTTTACCGGAAGACAAATTATACTGAAGTAGAAATTTCTCTAGACACTAACTTAAACCATTAGATATTGTTTCAGATCATTGGTGGTTCGTTCCTAATGAGGGTTTCTTTATGAAGAACAGAATATAACAGGACATTTGAGTAAAAGGGGAAGAAATATTTGTTATATATATATATTGTCAGATTGAATAAATATGTATTATTATTGTTCCAGCATATAAAAACGCCGAAACAAGTAGACCTATACATTAAAATAAAAATCTTAAGTTTTGGTAACAGTCAACTCATAATTATAATTATATACTAGTAAATAAGAATTCTTGTAAGCACAAAATTCCTGACTAATGAGCTGATGATACAGACCGTTTGAAATAATGTTTTTGCAGATTTATAGAACAACACAAAAGTTGTAGATGTATGATATCTATAAAGGAAACATGAAGGTAGTCTTTTCTCCACAGATTATAATTCATTGGAACATCCTTCTAGCTATAATACAGTCACCATAGTTGAAATACATGGTATCCCCTCTATCTGGTAAATGACGTTATAAAGGCGCACATACTTGCCGAGTATTTTCAGGTGAAGGACAAACTCGAAAGTGGTCTATTGTGTCTATTGGGTCATTTATTCATATTAGGCTGACTTCGTACAGGAGTATCTTAGGAAGAATGACAAGAAGCTGAAATTATCCATTATCTTCAAGTTCTGCTAAAAACATGATGTCCTCTCACTGAAGTTTTCAAAGTTTAGTGAGTTTTGAACGCATCTATCTAATCGAACTGAAAAAAAAGCAATTGTAAACTTTAATTTCTAAGTAGGAACATTCTGGCAGCACCTCCTATTGGAGTATTTTTCTCCCAGATTATACGAAATTCCTGAGCTTACAATTCATTTCAATAGGATTGCTGCTTACAAGAAAGCTATTAAACCAAGGGTTCCAAGTGGTGAAGAATAAGTCATCCTGATGCCATCATGAGTTGGTTGAACGTTTGAAATATTTGTTTCTGTACGACCACGGATATGTTCCGTTACATTAATCCGGTCTTCGTTCGACTTTTCAACTAGTTTTGTCTTACCTTATCAACGCAACAAGTGCAACATGTGTACCCTTCAGGGGCAGCTGGTATCCCCTCGGGGTTTTTAAATGGTTCGTGTTGCTCAGGATTAGGTTTCTATGTTTTGTTTCGTGTGCTGTTTTTCTTTTGGTCGTCTTTCGTTTTTTGTCATGACGTTATCAGTTTGTCATCAACTTCCGAGTTTGATGATATGGAATAAGTGAGGACGAAAAAAGTATAACAATTTATTTTCTTTAACTGAATATTTTATGCCATTTTACTCAAGTTTGAATTTACTTTTCGTCATCAACCTAAATACGAAATATACTTTAAAGTAAAACCAAAACCAATCAACTATAGCAAAATTAATTTCATAAATAAGAATAGCAAAATTAATTTCATAAATAAGAATAGCAAAATTAATTTCACAAGTAAGAAGAAACAAATTTTCAGCTCGATAAGGGACTTGGCGTTTTGAATTTTCTCCGGAGTTCAGTATTGTTATGATTTTTCTTTTTCCATCATTACTCATTTTATATATTAGTTGAAGCTCATTATATCTGTATCACCGACATTGCGGGACCCGCGTATATCTTAGTAATCAAGGTAGTTCCTCTCTTTGTTCCTTGTAGTAGTTTTTAAAGTCACCATGCATTGTTTAAAACATATCATCTGTTTATTATGCACATGTATATTTACAGGCCTTAATTACCATTTATACATATATGATTTCGGTAAACTCAACTTTCTTTTTGGCGTGAATTAATCCATAGTATTGGTGAAGCATATATATCTTGTTTTAATCACTTACTAACTTTAAATTATACTTTAAATGAATTTGAACAAATGTCAATGCTAAATTGTAAGGTTATATTAGAGTAATAACTACGCTTCCAATTTTGTATGATTTATGACGTGTCTGTATTTATAGCACAATACTTCTCTATAAATATTTTGCTATTTTTCTGGCAAATTAAAACAATCCAAAGATTTAAAAATAAAATAGTGTAACACTTCGTTTATAAAGGTTTATAAATAGAAAGTATTTGTACATGTTCATTTTAAGAAGTCTATAGGGTTGATACTGAGTAGCACTGTATTACAGGCAAGTAAATATTTTAAAGTTATTTAAGTAAAATAAATCTTTTATGTTGTATCCGTGGTTGGTTCCGATTATCATAACTTAATGTAAGATTTATATAGCGACCTATTCGTTTGTTTTTCATGTTTTGGTCTTTCAAAGCTGACTATACACGTATGGAGTTTTCTCATTGTTGAAGGATGTACGGTTACTATAATTTCGTACATCCATGTAATTTGAACTATTGTGGATAGTTGTCTCTTTGAAAATCATACTATATCTCCTTATTTTTATATTATAAATGTGGAATTAAATTGGGTCCCATTATAGATAACTACTGCTTATTAATACACCATGCGAATCGGCCCATAATAGCCTCCCCTGGAGAAAAAATGACGAATGTTAATCAAAGGATGTGTGTGCATGACAGATAATCAAATCAATTGAGGAAAATAGATTGTCACGCGCTTTGAATTACTTGGGGACCCATGATGCAATTTCTTTTCGTTAGTTGTTATATTCCAGAAGAAATCATGTACAAAGAATGTGAAGGTAACCCTATTTTACTTAATACAGCACATGTATTATTTAGATGCACAACAACGATCACCATCTTATATATCCGTTGATCAAATGATGTTACCTGATTCTTTGAAAACTTGACCATTATTTTGGGATATTATTATACAGAGCATATCCTAAAACATTACCAATACATCCAAACGTCCAAAATAAGGCAAGCATCTGCTAGAAAGTCTTTTATAGCATAAAATGTGAAAGGACCAGTTTCGACCTGTAATCTTTAGCTAGGTGAACGGTTCACCAGATATATATAACGACCATGGAATCCTCCAATAGGAATTTTAAAAATGGATACCAAAAGGGTCAAGATGAAAACGAAAAATACTATTTCTGACGAATGAAGCCGAAGGCTTGTTGTCAGATAATAAAACCATTTTAATAACGAATCAAAATGCCATCAATATGATTTAAAATAACATTTACAAGCATTCCACTACCCTGTTTTTTTTTATTACAGAAATTATCACGACCTTCACGTAATTGAGCAATGACAAATAATTAACTTTTTTAATTTGTATATTAAATTATTTATACTTTTTTTTCTTCTTCAGAAAATGAAAATGTGTGAGACAACGTGTTTTAAGGTATTCGTCTTTATTCTCATTGCAATATTAGAAGTTGCAGACTTAATTTTCGACTGGTTATTTTACTCCGAAATGAGTAAACAAGAGAAAGGAATCGTGTTTGGACCTATTGACGAAATGTTCTTGCACGCTATACTGGCTTTTTGTTGTATTGGCGTTGTGACATTTATAGTCGAAATGGTCTATAATAAACTAGACATTTTTAATCATGATAACAACTGTTGCATTGACGTTGTTTATCTTTCTACCATAGTGCTATGGTGCGAAGAATTACCACAGATAGGCATGAATGCTTATATTGCAAGTTGTCGTGAGGAAGGTACAAGCTTAGTTCAGTTAATAAAAGCATCATTGTTAATAGCCGGATGCATACTGCGTTTAATCATTGTTGGTGTACGAATCTGGTTACGAAGAAAGAAGGATACCAAAACATTTTTATTTTTATTTTCTTCTTTTATATTAGTCGTAGGATCAATCTTAGCCCTCATTTTTGCAATATCTGTTTTTGTTTTCTCAAATATCCAACATGATGGTTGGAGTTTTAAATTTCAAGCATCAACTGAACTTGAAACAAGAAGAAGTGACCCTTCAAGGTTTTTTGGAAGCGCGGGAATATATCTAAATGTAGCAGAACTACAGAAGGAATCTACACAATCAAATCTCAATGACACTTGGTTAAAAATGATCAACCTAACATCTCTAATAAATAAACCATCCCAGTTGCAAAACATTAAATTTGAAAGGAAAACAAACACGAAGTTGATGATTCAAACGTTCCTATCTATAAATAACAGTGTTGATTTCCAAAACGTCAAATCTGAATGCTACAACGAAACAAGCAATTTTTTAATGTTTCTGAAGGTCGATGAAACAGAATGCTTAACTTTAATTAACAGTACAGACGTAGTGGAAATATGGATACATTTCAGGTTTCTTCCACCAACCCGTTATCGTTTGATGGGAGATGTACAGTATAACGCTTGTTACATAACATCTGAGGATTGTTCAGAAAACCTAAAAACATGTAGTGAAGTAAATTTAAAATACTTCTCTGCAAAATCGACGGAAAATATTCAATATCACTTAAACCCTACAAAGACTAACTCCCTGTTTGAACTCTACACATCAGATAATTTAACCCCAAGTAAAGAAGCATGGAAAACAGGGTTTGTTGGTTGTAAGAGTTCGGGTTTCGAATCGCCAAACTGGTATAATAGCATTGCACTGTATTGTCCAAATTAATGAACTGTTGATAATTATTTTTCAAAGTTAGTAGAAATATGCACAAATGAAAAGTATTTAGTGAACCTTTATAAATATAAGGAAAATATTTTGGAATATATTTAAATTGAATATGTAGTTGACGGTAATTATGTTGTTAGTGACAACGAGGAGGATGATCAGGAGGAGGAGGAAGGGGAGGAGGACGACAATAACGTTGATGATACGTAGAAACAACAAGAGTTAACTGACTTAAAAGGCTTAATTCACCTAAGGTCAACTAATAAGCTTTAAAGTTTTCATCGCGTACATTCAGAATGATCAGAAAACATTTGTGATGTATTATTCTCTTTTCCATTTACAATTCTGTAGTACCAGATAAATATTTTTTTTTATTAAATTTTATAATATTTAAATATACGCCTTACAAGCTGATATCCAGTTGATATTAAACATTAGAAACAGGACTTTTCAAGGTAGTCAGGTTTTGAATCACGATGATCAGATACATTTCAACACATTATATATGTGTTAGGTATCTTTTTATCTTGTATGTTCAAATCCTTTCAAAACTAAAAGAATTTGTATACAGTATTCATAAATGATCATAAATACAAAAATGCTTTTATTCGATACCTAGAATGTGTGTTTGAAAAAAAAATAACATTGCTAAAATTTGATGTTCACCGCTTAACGTCAATTCATATTATTTTCATAACACCAATATCATTGTAAATTAAGGAATACTTATCATCTTATTTACAATAATGTTTACAAATTACAAAAAGATAAATCTTTTCCTTACACCTCTCTCAAATCTGGGACAAATAGCATGTACTAGTTTCAGCTTAAATATCTACACACCTTGATGACAGTATCATTACTATGGAAATTGAAATTGCACCCCTTCCAAATAAAGAACAACAAAATATTAACACAAATTTTATTATGTAATATGTGGACATTTGATTATCATGGCTTCTTTTTCTGGAAAGTTTATTGTCTGCTTTCTCGCGAAACAATTCTTTATATTGTTTTACAGTATTGGAGTTAACTTTCAAAAGATTCGCATTAGTAACACCACTTTATATAATACTCTTTTTATTTCCTCAAGTCTTGCAAATAGTTTGAACGTTTTTTTTTTACAAGTTTAGGATGATTCGTATTCAAAATGCAACTTCAATTTAGAAATTATATGATGAAATATTCATAAATGTAACGATTTTCAAGAGTAACATTATATAATGAAAACACATTTTTGTTACAATGGCTATAATTTTCTTTTAAAATCCAATATACTTGACATCTAAAAGGAGAGATCTGTTTGGTGGGCTTTGAACACACAATGATATTTTCCGGGTTTTAATTTAGATAAAATCAAATCAAATCAAATATATATTGTTAAATAAACTCTTAACAATAAGTTTGAAAAAAATTATATGAATGAAAACATACACAAAATACATAGAACGAACAGTTATAAATTTTGTTAACCAATGAACGTTTTTTAGCATGAACTATTTGTATCAAACCCGCTAATGATGTCACACACATTTTAAGTTTTCAATGAAGAATTATGTTCACAGTCGTGAAAATAAAATATTTTGAACCTATGTTGTTTTAAATGAATAGAGAATATTTAAAATGATGGTAAATCGTTTAGTGCAAAACGGTTCTGTTTTAGCTTTTAGAGATACAAGAATGTTTTTACATTTATATGTGTAGGATATAGTTACTGAATTGTTGAATTAGATTTGTCAATTTATTGAAGGCATTTTAAAACTTCAGAAAAGTTTCAATCATAAGTCCTATCCTTTTACGGAATATACTAGTAATTATCTCACAGTCAATCAACTTATGGCATGAACAGTCATATTTAAGCAAAGACTAGTGTAGTTGTTGACAAGGCGAATGTAATATGCACTCCTATGTTATATTACAAGTACAAATAAATCTTATATTGCAAGTCATATAGATGATATAACAATACTTGATTATGATATGCAAATGACTGTTGATTAATCTTCATGAGGAAACAAAATAACGATCATCTAAGGTGCTGCTTCTGTATTGAAGAGGGTATACATCAATTATGTTGCATTTCTCACCAGAAATCACATCTTGTAAAGGACTTATAAATAAAGGCAACAGTAGTATACCGCTGTTCAAAACTCATAATTCCATGGACAAAAAACAAAATCGGGGTAACAAACTAAAGCCGAGGGAAACGCATTAAATATAAGAGGAGAACAACGACACAACACCGAAACGCAACACACACAGAAACGGACCAAGCATCAGACAAAATTCCACGAGATAAGTTAACTTAATCATATTGTTTATCGTAATTTTTGTTCTCAACCGACCTCCGGGGTCACTTTTTATATTTTGGTCAAAATATTTGATAGACTTCACTGTATATGTTATATACTTAGTTCTAAGTTTTATGGGTAGATTAATGCAAAAAGATAACTTCATCCATCAAGCAAAACGTGAAGTTAGATGATAATGCTTAATTGGTGCCCTTCTTCCTCGTGTATAATATCGGTCTCATATGAATAAAGTAAAGGTAGAAAAGAAGAGCACAGAGCCTGTTTTACTGACCATGACAGATCAAATGCTGAAAGTCTTGCGAGAGGTTATACATGTAGAACAAAATATTGACAATTCATCAATGATCCATGTAAATATGGTTTTGTTGAAGGCCGTACCTTGACCTATAATGGTTAACTTATTTTTAAATTGTTATTTGGATGAAGAGTTGTCTCATTGGCACTCACACCACATCTTCCTATATCTAATTAAGGTCAGCTGAACTCTATTAGGACTAGTACGCCTCACAACCATTATATACACCAAGTTCCCAAATGTAGTAAACCCATTGCTAATAGTATACGATGTACAGACCGAACCAAGAAAACAAAACATACAAAACTTTACCAAATAATCCATGAAAATTACCTCAATGTAAGATCAAATCTGCCATACCTACATGCACCCTTGAAATCATTCTGTAGACCATAGTTTATAGTATCTGAAACATGAATTTAACAATGAAAACTTTAACAATCACTGATCATCCATGATTAGGTGAACTGTCTCTAGACATGAAGACCCTGCAAGGTTCCCATCTACCAAATATAGTTTAAGTGAAAATTTTAAATGAAAAAAACCCAACACTATTCAGTTATTTTAGCAGATGTATATCCAAGCAAATAAAGTCGAGGACAAAGATTGGACATATGACAAATGAAATTTTGTAACACAAAGCATCTGTAAACAAGGGGTAAAACATCCCAATCTTCTATCACCTTAAATATCTTTGAGAAAGTAGTTTAAGCTGTAACCAGTCAAAATTGTACTTCCTATCTTGCATTCTGCAACTTTCCTTGTAAGGAGACAAAAATTAAAGACAACATCATTTTGCAATGCTTGTCAACATTTTATTACAAAATAATATCACCTTGGATGTTCCAAACATAATTCATTAAAAAAATTGACATTTATTTAAATCAATAACAATTGTCATTTAATATTTCAACATTGGTATCACAGAAAAATGTTGGTAACAATACATTCATGTGTGATAATTTAACTGAATGTCGCTATTATCTGTCCATTATAGATGTTTTCTACTCCATACACTATAATACTATTACCAAATATGTAACAAATGTAATTTTGCATGGAAATCATTTCTTATTCTTTAATCACCCTTGTTCTCAACTAATATTTTGTTGTGCTAAAAATTTAACTTTTAAGTAAAATCAAATACTTTTTATCTATACATTATTAGTTCTTTCAAATTTTTCTTGAAAATATTGCTTACACAGATATAGTTAGCTTTTTATATGGTTGGTAATTGCTTATCACTAATTGCACTTATATTTTCATTTCAATTTATGATTTCTAGTACTAACTTATGTGACAGCATGCAGCTGGAAATTGTAGTCATTGCCTTATATAATCATGCATTAACTGGCTATAAAAGAAATTACACTACAAAAGTGCTTCAAATATTAGAAAAAGTGCATTTATCTCCTATAAATTACAACTTTGCATGCAGGCTTCAAATATGAGGTGTATTATTTCAAAATTTCTGCCCATATTATGTGCAATATAAAGCTTTTAAATAGAGAAATGAAGCACTACTGAAAAGTTATAAAAAAAGTAACATAAAAACTTAAAAAAAAAAAAAAAAGAAGAAACCAATATGCATTGTTAAAGGAAAATGCAATAATAAACACTTTTTTCTTTTGTATCCTTAATGTCATAAATCAATAATTAAGTATGTAATTTTTTTCTTAAACTTTAAACAATTATGTAAGAAATTGTCAGATTAATAAATTAATGTAAAAACTTTTCCAATAATTCTACTCAATGACACCCTGGGTAGTTAGATAAAAAATTAACAAGGAGCAATAAAGCTTTTATTTCTCTTGGTGTACCCTTTTTGCTTTTTATCAATTTGTGTCCAGGTTTAATCTTAATACCTCTTCTTTTACTCATAAAACAACTATTATGCAATCTTGACCCTGAGTTAATGTTTCCTTCTTTGTATCATGCACAATGATTTTTCTCTCCTCTATACGTTGGTATTTGTATTTCCTAGGCATTGGTCAATATAAATAAAACACATGTTTAATAATGATTTATCTTTGGTGAACATTTTTATAGATCTTTGATCAGAGATTCAATATGAACAAACACAATTCATAACAAACTCAACAATATATACGAAACATAAACAGATAGTGTAAAATTTAGAGATTATAAAAGTAAGGAGACATTTTTACAGTCAATGTAAAATTCAGAGATTATAAAGGAAAGGGGGCATTAAAACAGTCAATGTAAAATTTAGAGATTATAAAAGTAAAGGGACATTTTTTTAAGTGAAGATGAGTATTCAAAATATTATGACATTGAAAATCTCAACATCTTTTTCTGCCTCATGGCAAATAATGGTATCTATTAATGAAATGCTACACCTACAGTTAATTTTACTTTTAACATATTGTTTCATCAAAATTATGATTGAAATTTTTTTATATCTTAGAAATGTTTCAATGGCAGTTGTCATTTTTATTAAAGATGGAGATACTCAAACTGGATCATGTGTTATAAAAGTGAACAAAATTATCATACAAATATATATACATAAAGATGAAACTTGAACTATTTCCTCTCAATTCAAAAGCAACATTTTTGGGTAGATGACAGTTCTGATAAAAGCATTGACAAATAAAGATTTATTTTACTATGGCACAATTTATTACTTAATGGATTTATTAGAATAAAGGCAAGATTGTTTTTCTAAATTATTTTGAATGGCACAAATTATTCAGAGGTAAAGCTGATATAACAAAAGAATAAAACTCAATTGTTAAAGGACTGATAGATTTTCCAAAACATTTATATACACATACAATATAAAAATACATTACAGTTATTGTCTGATTATCATATTTAACATAAGATATATCAGGATTTATAAAAGCATTAATATGTTCACTATAACTACTATATATATCAGGATTCATAGCAAACTTTGTAGATTTCATAAGTTTAAAGTCAGTGATAACCAAAAGTTCATATAATAGATCCTAAATTCCTAAAAAAAAAACATGTATTTTTTATTTTAAAGTGTTAGTTTTAGAACACAGTTTTCTGATTATCATATTTAACATAAGATGTATCAGCATTTATAAAATCATTTAAATCTTTAGTAAAACTACTATATATACCATGGTTCATATCAAACTCTGTAGATTTTAAAAGTTTATAGACAAAGATATTCATACAAATGCTCAGTTTTTAAATTCACTTTAATACAGAGAATCTGTTTTTGTTTTAAATAAATATAGGAAGATGTGGTGTGAGTGCCAATGGGACAACTCTCCATCCAAATAACAATTTAAAAAGTAAACCATTATAGGTTAAAGTATGGCCTTTAACACAGAGCCTTGGCTCACACCGAACAACAACCTATTAAATGTTTGTTTTTGAACATCAAAACTATCAACATGAAACTTTCCATACAGCTAAATACAATTTGGTGAAATGAATGATAAAACATGATAGAGTTTGATATCACATATTAGTTTTTAACAAAGCATGTGCCCTATAAATAGGACACAAATCAGAAGATATGTACCGTACAAGTCAATCTGAACATGAAAATATAAACTGAACTACAGAACTAATAGAATAAAACTGGATTTTAGTAGAATTAAAGCTAGAAACAAAGTCAAAAATCAACACATGTTCAAGTCACTGAAATAAAACAGTAAAGATACATTTAAAAATATTATTTGGTATTCAATATGTAAGAAATTAAAAATACTACACACATAATCTTCTATACTATATATTAATATAATAAAGTAAGCTGTATCTAAGTCATGATACTTTTAAAGTCATTAAAAACAAATAAAAAATTATACATGTATAAGAAAGGTAGGTATAAATGTTTTGTATTTTAAAGTTAACTTAACCAATATTTTCAAAGATGTGATAGTTGAAACTAAGTTGAACAGCAACATATTGGAATTATCATTTAACAGTAATTTGTAACAATCAATATTATACAATGATGGCAATTCTTATGCAATAAAAAAAAACAAAAAAAAATTACAAATGTTTAACCGATTCTATCTCCACTCATTATTAAACATTTATTAAAAATTCTATCCATAGTTGGTAAAGTATTGATAAAGTTCACAACATATACCAAATTGTTTCTAGTCAGAAATATCTACGAAATTTACAAATAGACAAAAACATATAAACAGACTGACAGACAGGGTGATTACTGTTTACTATACACTCCATGAGTATGGGTATACTATTTCTTTGTTTGTACTAATGAATCTTTAATTATAGAAAAACAGTAAATTTCCATAACCAGAATTTGTTTCACCTACCAGCAGGCTACTATGATGACATCATTAATGAAATGTATGTCATGAATATTTTAAATGCTGCCCAATGAAAAATGAGATACAAGAGTATAACCCTGGACACATGAAACAATGAAAAATATTTTCCAGTAATGTAGAATTGTTTTTAACACATCATTTATTGAAATAAAAATTAATCCACTTTGTGACATGGAAAGGAATCAAAAAGACATTTAATTTAGACTTAAAGTTGTAAACAAAAGTATACAACCAGACAAATTAAGCAACACAAGTAACAAAGAGAAAACAAAGGGTTCTCTGTTATTATTTTAAAATAGCAGTTAAAAATATTTTAACAATTCATTATCTATAATATTGTGTATGTTGATTTTAAAAATGTGTGTTTTATGTTCTTTTTGTGAACAAGGCACTTAAATATATTTTAACACAACTAACTTATTTCAATACAAAAAGTTTTATTTTATTTGCAGTGTATTTGATCTCTTGCTTAACAAAGATGGAAAGAAATCATTTATGCATTAACTAAAGGTCAAGGTTGCAAATTTGTCATTAAAATCCCAGGTGTATCCACTTGTCAATTTTTACTGCTGTACAAAAATAAAAAATTCTTGACAAATGCAAAATGTTTAAAAATATTAAAGATTTTTCTGTTGGATCCTTTTTAGATGTGACCTTATACCAAATTTAATGACTCTACACAATACATGTTTAGAAAAATATCTTTCAAGTGTTATTCATGCACAAAATATATGCAAGGGTAACCCAAATTATCCCCGTCTTGTTTAATTATCAAAGATGTGTTTCTAAGATGATGCATTAGTCTGGATCTGAAGCATAACACAAAACTTAGCAGTCTCTTATTTGTAAAATATATCTCTAAGTGATATAATGTATGCAAGGCTTTTCATAACTTTCAAAGATATATTCACCCATTAAAAGATAATATCCTATAATTTCAGTTCCGTAAAAAAAGACTTAACATAAAGCTACCAGGAAAAATGAAAAAAATACTCTACATTATATTCTTTTCCTTAGCAAAGGTAATAATAAAATATAATTATTATTTTTCATAATAACAATTATTTAGTTTATAACATACTTAATTTATAAAGAATCTTCATTTTGCAGCTGCAGATTAATTTTCCTTGCTACTCAATGAAAATACGTGTAAATTTAATATGCAACAATATTTTAAACAAACAAGATCTGACTTCAATCTTTTTATGGAATTCATATAGACCTGCAACGATAAATTGAATTGCAAGATTATAGATTATTTTCAGGCTAATTTAAGCAATTTCTACCTAAAAATTTTCAAAGAAAACTCAATTCCTTTCTAAGCAGGTTTGTGTATAAAATAAGAGTGGTATCAAAATCAATTGATTGAAAAGAGTTAATAACAATGTGTTACAAATAACTCAAATTTGCAAAAAAAATTTCCTATAACAATGCATAATCGTGATTTATTCTATATATACATATATAATGATTGTTAATGAATGGAATCACAAATTTCTTCATAAATTATCTCCCTTTTTGTCTTTTCTTTAGTCGTCTTCTTCTAAACCACATGGTCTTCGGAATTCCTGTCCTCGTTCATGGATCCATTTATTTGACACCCATTTTGTACCAACTAAAACTGGACATGCAGCATGCCGTGTGTCATAAATACCATCTCCGTTTTTATACAAATTATACCAAAATGCTGCCATTCCCTGAAAAAATAAAAATTTACTTTCACATGATGTTCAGAATATAAACATTTTATCATTATTGTAGAATAAAATGAATATAAAAGTATTTTCTTTTTTCGCAAAGTATTAAATCATAATTGGAAAAGATTTTTTTTACATAAAAATACCTTAACTTTTTAAGGTCCATGGGACAAACTTTCATGACATGTAGTGTAGGCAAATTAAAGTGAGAGAACAGAAATGAATTTTGATATGGTACATGTACAAATGGAGGAGGGTAACACTTAAACCCAATCTGCCGCAGGGGAAACATAAAAAAAGTTAACACTAAAGCCCCATCCAAAATTTTAAGACACTTATTTCAACTAAGAACAGGAAAATTAATGCCTCATGCACACTTACATTTAATTCGTATTAAATTCAAATCATATGCCAATCAAAATTGCTAATAGCGTTCACATAGGCTAACTCGCTTTATCCAATTTGCATTCAGTTAATTCAAATTAAAAGGTAGTATGGACACGTTCTAAATTTAAATCGAATTAAATTATTACAAATAATTGATAATAAGAATTAAAAGATAACATCATCAGGACAGTAAAGAAAATTTGACAAACATTAGAACTGTTATTAGAACTTGGGTTAGGACATAACAGGTTTCAAATGCATATTAGATTGATTCAAATTAGAAATTAAATTAGAAATTAGTGTGAATGCAGCATTATCTACTTTCTACTTTCAAGAATTCATCATTTATAACAAGTCTGGATATTTCAATAAATGAATGAAACTTATTCAGGTATATTTTTTTACAACATGATATTAAACATGTTCAACAAAGATGAAGATAACCTACCCTTTTAGGGAATATTTTAACTCCAATATATGGGAAGACTGTCGCTCCACCTGCTTCAACATCACTCATCTGGAAAATAAATAAATTTCATTAGAATTAAAATTCAATAATCAAAACAATCATGGAATAAATAAAAAACTTTTTTCGCTTTCTACATGTAAGCAATATTTGTGTTTATATTTTCTTATGGTTGAAAGTTGACTTTGATTATGAAAGTAAAAAAAAATCATATTTAATATTGTTTCAACTTTTTAAATTTTTAAAGCTATAAATTTCTAATTTAACAAATTATCTGACAAAATGCAAGAATTGATATAATTCACCCTAGGAAATGGTGGTTCAATCTTGATAATACATGTATTGCTTATAACTGTAGTAAAAAAATCTATGAAATTCTTTGAAGTTTAACATCATTTTCTTGTAAAAACATCTCTCACAAGTTGTTCTCTTCAATTAACACAAGCAAAAGATCAACTACTCTCCATCAATGACAAAAGAAAGTCCTTTTTCAAAAACCACCAAGCATGCTGTTTAAATATTAGGATATCAGACATATTTAATAGGTTAGCATGTGTATGGTTTGAATCTGGTTTATTGAGCCCTGTTCATAGCCATCTCAGAAATCATTTAACTGTTTTTTCTCATGGCCAATATGGTATAATATTTTCTGCACCTTCCTGTCAAATTGATATTTTTAGGTGGCTTGGTGGTTGACCTGTACCAACGCAATCCTCAAAATTAGTATCCCAGAAAAAATAACGAACCACAGTAAGGCTAAAGAATAGTTTTCTGTTTACTTATTACAAACTATAGCTAACTCTATTTTAATTAACCAGTACTTCAAGGGAAATGATTTATTTTGAACTTAAGTCAAAAATTATATTTCTGATTTTCATTCTCATTTTGGGGGTAAGGGTTATAGCTGACTTTTGATTTAAAATTGTCTCTTAGATAAATTGTCCTCATCGTAAACCGACAAACAGAAAAAAACTAAAATATGAGAATCAGGAAGGTATTTGCAATTGAGTTGGTCTCTTTCAGAATTTAGATTAGAATCATAATATTCAATGAGGTAGGAGCTTTATTTTCCAAATATAGTACCTTCAATATTGACCAGAATTTCAAAAGTTATACTGATTGATTGTTGGTCACTTTTAAACATCCAGTGGCAAATATTTCATACAAATTCAGGATGAGAAAAAAATATAAACTTATGCATTAGGTAAGTCACGTCAATCACCAGGATGAAGGGCAGGTAATTAGGACTGTCACCAGAAGGGGATTTAGGGGGGCAGGGGGCCCCAAGCCCCCTCCTTTTCTGGGAAAAATTTGGTTGATTATATAAGGAATCACCAAAGCATGACAGGAGTGGACCCCACTTATGAACATTTCTGGATCCGCCACTGGTCACTAAAAATTGAGGTTAAATTGGATAGGAACAGAAAATAAAAGATGTACATCACAAAAGAAATAGTTTTTCTAACTCACATATGACAACCATGTTGCTATCCTATTGCCAGTATTCAAACCTTTGAAAGCATTAGACTCTTCTTTCTGAATAAAGTACAGGCACATGTAATCATATTAGCTCAAGATGTATATAAAATATATTTTATGTAGCAAGCTTTTTCAAACACCTATAGTGTAAATTTATTTCAAGGATCATGAAATCAGTACTCATGAAAATACATTTTAAGGATTATCCATCAAGAGAGAAAACAATGGCAATAATAAGGTACACAATTTATAAAAGATATAAAAAAAAAGTTAGTTTTTGTCACTTTTGAAAAATTAGAATGGCTAAATTCAAGAATAGTAATTTGATAATATTTAGAGATTATCTGTAAGTCAACTGAATCTCCAAGCAGAAGATTATTATTTCAACAAGTTCTGACTAGTTGGCATCAGTTTTGGAAAGTCCAATGCTAATTGATTGAGCACATGGAAACTCTTAAAAAAAATCTTTGGAATATTATTCTCTTGAATTTTTCAATTTCTTGTTGCTATTCCTTTTATGAAAGATCATGGAAGGTTTCTGTTTAGCTCTTTTCTTGTTTCATAAATGCAATAAAGAAAATTAAAAGATTGAGTCACTGGCCATTTAAAAAAGCTTGCTACAATTATAAACATGCACATTTCAAAGCTTGACAGTAATAACATACAGCTTTCTCAAGATTTTGGCACAATTATTATTTCTGATATGTATATGATAAACATGTGTATTTGCTGTCAGTGACCCAGAAAGATGAAAAAGGGAGCTCCTAAAACTTCAATTTTTTTTATTCTTAATTTTTTTTCATTTCACGCTGAAAATTTTAAGTTAAACATATCAATCAGAAACAATACAGTGCACAAAAGCTTTTGACTACTGTGGATTCATTATTATTCGTTGGATACCAATTTTCGTGGTTTTCATGGTTACAGGTAAACCCTAATTCAAATGTTCCCCGATTATAATATTTTCAATAGACTTTGTATACAGAGATTTGCAAAACCACGAAATCAAATATCCATGAATATGCAAGTTTTCAGCAATCCACGAAAATTGATACCCATGAATATAAATGAATCCACAGTAGTATTTAGACCTATGTTGTTGTGTATATGTATGTAAACTTACATAAGTTAGGAACGTTGCAATCCTGTTGCCATTTATTTGCGCCACAATTGAATTTGGTTTCTGTAACAGCAGATAATATGCTACTTGGTTACTTAAGTATTGTAATACTTATTATCCTTAGTATAAAACGTTTTTTGCAAAGGAAACCATGTATGATTTTCTTGAATTGTTTTACGTTGTGTTATCGGGGCCTTTTATAGCTGACTATATGTGGTATGGGCTTTGCTCATTGTTGAAGGCTGTACGGTGACCTATTATTGTTAATGTTTGTGTCATTTTGGTCTCTTGTGGATAGTTGTCTCATTGGCAATCATACCACATCTTCTTTTTAATATATTGATAAGTTGATAGGATGTAGTTTTCTATCTCATTACAAGAACTAGTATTTGAAATTGGAAATTGTTTTTTTTTCTAAATTGTAATTAAAAACTAGACTGTTAGTTTTATTGATTCAAAGATTCACATATTTCATGTTGAGGCCAACTTAACAATATCATTTATTCCCATAGTTGAAGGCTCTACAGTGACCTATAATTACTTATATCTTTATCATTTTAATTCTGCAGAATAGTTGTTTCATTGGCAACCATACCAGATCTCTGTATTTTTTTTTATACACAAGTTTATAAAAAAAAAATGTTTTTGCTTTTATAGTTCACTCATTCACATACAATCAATAAATAACAGTATTTAAAAAAAATAATATTAAGAAACAGAGAAGCGAACATGCTTCAGATTGTCATTCTTCTATATACAGGTAAGTTACGAATAAGAATGAACCTTAAGAATACAAGTTTCATATCAAATTCAAATTAGTTATCTTTTCTAAGTACTATTTGTATAAATGTCTTTCACTTATTATAAATTTAGGGGTGACCTAATGTAAAGCAGATACACGAGTTTTAGTTATCTGATAGTGAAGTCACTTTTGAGAATACTAATAAAGTTTTGAAACTGTTCAAAAAAGTCAATACTTTTTTATTCATTGAATAAGGTTTCTTTTTCTCATCTGATAAATCATACCTACCCTTGCAAAATCAAAATGAGGTTCATAATGTCCACCTATACCATAATTAGCTATCTACAAAACAAGAAAAGAAAAAATATGAAAATGAAATGTTTGTGTATATCATGTGGGACAAAAAACATATATACACAAGATAATACAACAAAATGTCAATATAAATTCTAATCAATGTCAAGTAATACAGCTAATTCCAAATAGGTTTGAAAATAATAACTGTCTCCCTGCTAGGATTTTTGTGATGAACTGAGCCAATCTATGTATACAAATATTAGAGCACATGTAATATAAACTGACACAACAAAGATCCAACTATTGCCATAGTTGGGACAGTAACATATTTTTAATAGCAGGCATTATCGGTCGTCCCACTGTCTATATCACTTTGTTCAGCTCTTAATATTATTCCGTCAAATATGTTGACCTGGTTTTAATAACTTTGACCCAGACATATCAGCGACATCATAATGTTTGAACCGACGTTAATAACTTTGACCTGAACTTATCAAGTCATCTTTTGTGTGCTGGTGTAAACAAAGAAAACACTTCTGAAACTCACAAATATAGCCCTGTAAATCGATTATCAGATTATCTGCATATTGATATTGTAACATATCAGCTGCTTGACATTATATGAAGGCTTTTTGATCTCGTTCGCTATGCTCACTTGACAAAAAGCTTCATATTATGTCTCGCAGCTGATATGTTACGATATCAACATGCAGATCACCTGATAATCGGTACATCTTGAAATTACTAGGCACAGCCTATGAACTGTAGATTACAGGTATAATGATATAAAAGTGACTTTGGTCAAAATTTTCTGTATGTAAATATCTATGTATTATAATGTCACAGTAACATAATGTACCTGTAGGTCTTCAGCTGTATCCATTTCTAATTTCGTGACAGCAGATATTCTCCTGTTCACTCTTTCTACAACAATGTCATCATCAGGTCTTAACCAAGCACTGTAAAAATCAAATACTAATTAAATGATGAAAAAATATATTATACTGTGAAAGTACTTTAATTCGTGGGTATCAATTTTCGTGGTTTGAGCAATATTGACATGTACGTGGGTTTTTAATTTCGTGGATATTTGTTTTCGAAAAAAAATTAAAAAATTAAAGCCTTTAGAAACGAAGGTTACAAATAGTCTATATTAAAGGAAATTGCAAAGTAAACATTGACCCGTGTAAACCGTAGTGATAACATCAATTAACCCATGATAAAGTGATTAATTAAAGTCCATCAAAGGTGTTAATTAGGCCATAAACAGTCACCTAAAGAAAACAGTAACATAAACAAATGCTATGAACGTATCTTGAATTGTCAAATAATTCTTATTAAAATCAAGCCCAGCATGAAATTATTATTTCCCATATGTAAGAGTACTGTGAAGATATAAAATGAACACTTTATCATACAAGTATATCAATACTTGAAATCTTACTTTTATCGATCAAAAATATATTTCATGAGAATTTAAAGACCAAAAGTTAGGTTATTAAAGATTAAATGGGTATAATCCTGCATGCAGTTGTAGTTCTGTGACTGCTATTAAAGTATTCTCAGATTTGGCGTTATTCAATACATTCTCTAGATCATATCAGTAGTAAAACCTACCAATGGGGATCTTTCCATGCATTGATTTGGACAATGGTTGTTTTATTTCGTTGGACACTTAAATTCGTGGATAAAGTCATCCACAAAAACCACGAAAATTGGTATCCCACGAATAAAATTACTTTCACAGTATTGGGCTGCATTCAAGTTTAGAAAATGTACCTAGGAGAATCTCAAAAGAACTGTACAAATTCTTTTAAGTACGTAAATTTTTATGAAAATTTGTTTTTTATCAATTGTGAGACACAGTACATAAACTATTAATCAACTTCTTTTGACATTAGTTTGGTTGTATCCAAGGCAATCTTTATGTAAATAAGTCAGTTGCAGCAAATAAAACCTTTGACATAGTTTGACCTTGACCTTTTTCTAACTTTGCCATTCTAACACTACCAATATAAATTTTTGTTTTAAATAACTACTAATTCTCTATTATGCTGACTGCATAATTCCCTTGTAATGTTGCCCTTTATGATTGTCACATGAGGAGCAGGATCTGATTATCCTTTCGGAGTACCTGAGATCACTCCCAGTGTATGTTGGGGTTTGTGTTGCTAAATCTCTAGTTTTGATGTTCCATGTAGTGTACTGTTGTTTGTCTTTTTTTTAAATTTATTTGCCAAGGTGTTGTCGTTTATTTTCAACTTATATGATGTCTTTTGGTCTTTTTCTTTTTTTTGCAAGGCGTTTCCTGTTTATTCTTATTTTATGAGTTTGATATCACTATAGTATCATTTGCCCGCCCCTCTTGTACTTAAAATCTAGAATTCATTAATAAATAAAAAAATATGCTTCTGGTATCAGTCTCTACTAATTATCATGTTTGCTTACTCAGCAGTTATCTTTTTTAGAATCTAAAGGACTATGGGTGATATCATTATTCTTACATCAAAATGAAAATTACATACCTCGTTGGTTGAATTTCCATTGTTTAGAATGTTTTTGACCAAGTATGTTTTGGTGTCGGCTTTTGAAATTTTACCCAGAATGCACAATATTCTGAAACGGCAATTTAACTTTTATCTTTAAATTTTACCTTTTGCTTACTCTGTAATGAGCAAATTCTAATTTTCCTGTTTTAGCATTATGCACTGTTGCTCTTCCAAGCTGCAATTAAAATAATAATCTTTTAGCAACATGCATCCTTCAATGTTTACATTTTTTTCTTCAAAATCTACAAAACTTTACAGCTAAAAAAAATTCTATGATTAAATTTATCACTTAATTTCCAAAATCATGTAGTTCTAATATTATAAGACTTATTTATATTTCATTCTTGAACTTTTTATTACATTCACATGCCATTGTGTATTATTTCAGTAAATTAAACAGAACATTATTTACTTATTTACTTTGAAATCATGTATATACATGTAACAACATCTCATAAAACCAACTTTTGCATTCCCCACAGAAAAAAATATATATTCCATGTTTGAATTTCAATATTGCAATGGTCCTTAATTTATCATCACTTCTTTTAGATGTAATCAATTTGAGGTAATACTATGGCTTCTCTAATACTTGTGGCATAACCTTATAATAAGCCACTTTATAAGGATCAAAATAGATTCACTGTGGTAACCCAAATATTAAATGGAATAGTCCATACCTTTGGAGTGGCAATACTTTTGATAACAGCCAGCTCATAATCTGATATAACATCATGATAAGCCACAAGATAAGGATCAAGATAAATTTCCTCTTCTTTGGCTGGATTTATCAACAATAGTGGATCGTTGTTAGTTTTATATCTACATACTAACTTATGTTGGTCTTTGTAATCCTGTAAAATAAACATGATTATGATTTCTGTGATTATTAACTCATATATATAAATTGAATCACAGAGCTTCATATACATTTCATATTTATTTATCTGGCTATCAAATATTGGCTTTGAGCATTCCCCATGAAGGTAAATCCAGAAAAGGAGCCTCTGGCCTTTGTTATTCTTGTATGATTTTTAATTTTAGTTTCTTGTGTATAATTCGGAGTTAAGTATGACATCCATTATCACTGTACTAGTATACATATTTTTTAGGGGCCAGCTGAAAGGACACCTACAGGTGCTGGAATTCTCGCTACATTGAAGACCCATTGGTGGCCTTCGGCTGTTGTCTGCTCTATGGTCAGGTTGTTGTCACTTTGACACATTCCCCATTAACTTTATTTGGTGCATAAAATTGATAGTTTTTTTCTCTCAAGGAGAACAATTGTCATATGGCTTTTTTTGTAGCTTGCTATGAGGTATGGGTTCCATTTCATTGTTGAAGGATATACAGTGACCTATAGAGGCTAACTTTTATGTTATTTGGTCTCTGATGAAGAATTTATCTCATTGGCAATCATACAAAGTCTTCTTATCTTAAATATGGCATTGTTACTAGTGTAACCGAAGAGCATTAATTTCACAAAGAAATTACTCATCTCTGCTAACCTCAAACTAATGACTTATGTGCTACAAGTCAGTGTGTATACTGACTGAGCTAAAGAAGTTATTCCTTATTTCTACACGTGGAACAAAAAATGTATGATTCTCCATCAACTTACATGTGTATGTTCTCCTCTACATAACCTTTCATACATAATGAACTCGTCCGTTGATTTATATTCATCCCTCCCTTTTTCATTTTTCAAGGGCTCATCTGCTGCTGCTTGTTCTCCCATAGAAGCATCTTCTCCCATCGTTGCAGTTTCCCCCATCTTTTCTTCCTTCTCACTTATCATTTTCAAATAGTATTCTTTATTATTTAAAGCTCTGTCATGACCTGGGACTGAAATACAGGAAGAAATAATAAATTATAAAATACTCTTTAATATACCTTTTGGTTTGTATCTTAACAGTAATGCTCTTTATAGAGCCTGTAAATTTAGATATGATTCATACAATCTCATTTAGCCTTTGAATAATCTTCTACAGTACTTTCAATATTAGGCCTTAGATTTCAGGCCTAACATGCCTAATATTGAAATAAACTGTGTTGTATTCCAATCCAGCAATAATGATAGGTAAATCAAACAGCAGTCTAATTAAATCCATACTTTGTTTATAAGGACCTGATAACGATCAGTTCGACTTTCTGTTCTAGCTATTATCACATCTGCCAATGAAATTTCTACCTTCAAAATTTTGAAGGGGAGTATAACTTTGACAAAACAAAAGGATAAAAAGTCTTTAAAACATAAAGTAGGATGGAACTTGCCAAATCCTTGTAAGCCAACCATGGATACAGGGTCTGAATTTCAATCAGATTGATTTAACAATAATTAATGGATTTATGGAAATTAATGCTGCATTATGTGCGTTTAATATTTCAATTTTAGAAAAACATTTCTTTGAGATAAAATTTGTGGTTTTGTTCATCTATACTGTGGATTCATTAATATTCGTTGGATACTATTTTTTTGTGGATT
Organism: Mytilus trossulus; assembly: GCF_036588685.1. Classification (NCBI taxonomy): domain Eukaryota; kingdom Metazoa; phylum Mollusca; class Bivalvia; order Mytilida; family Mytilidae; genus Mytilus; species Mytilus trossulus. Next base: position 44,904,952 of record NC_086379.1, read on the forward strand.
TCATGGATACAGGGGAACCATGAATTTAAATGTTCAACAAATTGCAAATTTTCTAAAGGAATGTATGCAGACTTACCAAAATCGCGAAATCAAATATCCACGAATATGCTAGTTTTCCTCAAACCATGAAAACTGGTATCCACAAAAAAAAAGGAATCCACAGTATATAAAATTCATGATTTAGTTCCTCAACAAATTGTACAGTCTCACAGAATATATTTGGCAAGTTTGTTTTTAGGTACAGTGTATTTAAATAAGTTCAGATAACAAACTTACCTAATGTTAACAATTCGTTTGTCAGATCTAATGCATGTCTCACATTTCCTTGCTGTAAAATAACAATAAACACAAGTCAGGAGCCTGTAATTCAGTGGTTGTCGTTTGTTTATGTGTTACATATTTTTTGTTTGTTAATTTTTTACATAAATAAGGCCGTTATTTTTTTTGTTTGAATTGTTTTACATTGCCTTATCGGGGCCTTTTATAGCTGACTATGCAGTATGGGCTTTGTTCATTGTTGAAGGCCGTAATGTGACCTATAGTTGTTAATGTTTGTGTCATTTTGGTCATTTGTGGATAGTTGTCTCATTGGCAATCATACCACATCTTCTGTTTTATACTAGATGGAATCTTTAATTAATAAATCATTTCATAAAGTTTAGCCTAAACATTACAGGAGCTTCTACCTAATAAAATAAATTAACAAATATTTTCCCAAACCTAGGAAATCCATGATTACTAAAATTAAGTTTGCATTATCTCCCCTTATCCAATTGAAATAAAAAATTACAATTATCATTCACTGCATCCATCATCATTCTCTGCATCATTTATTTGTTTTAGAGAAACAAAGTATTACATTAACACATTAATGAGTCCATAATTAATTAATCAATCAATGATTCATTACATGAATGATGAGGCTTAGTGTGTTGGAGAAAAAATCTAACTGTAAAATATTTTTTTTCCTCTTTCTTTTGCACATGGTAAATATTCTGCAAGGCATATTTCATATTTTGCACACACAAATATAAGGACTACTAGATTGCCTGAACCTTAACTAGCAGTCATCCAAAGGCTTATCACAAATAAAAGGCATTTATTTTCACTAAAAGTTAAACACTTTTCTCCTGTTTCAAATGTACATGTATTGCAGTCAACCAACAAAGCAATACGAATTGTCATGAAATAAGCCACCAATCATTTGATTTCAGACACAAAGAAGTTCAATCTATCTACAAAAGAAGTTATATTCAACAAGTCATAAATGTTTATGATATGTAAATGAATTGTAACCTCAACATGTCGCAATGTATTTTCAACATATATATTACTGTAAACTAGCTATTTTGTACAAATCTAAGCCATCAGACAATAGCCACCCTTAACCGCAGCCACCAAATCATAACTACCATAACCAGCTTTCTAACACATTTTCTACATACATGTATCTAAGCAACAAGACCATAGCTACCCTTACCAGCATTGTAACATAAGATAGGTAATCCAGGATTTCTGATCGATCGGCTGTTTTATTGATTTCTTTCATATCTTTATTAAGGGATTCCTCCAACCACATATGACAATGGTATGTGTCACTCTGGGTGTATGCATACTTGCCAACATATAGACAATCAACAGCTGAAAAATCACATGACAAATTGTCAGGATTGACCAATCAAAAAGGGGTTAGTCCACAATGTAAACAAAAACATACCATGCAATCAACTCAAACATGTGAACAAGATCTATGCACTACTCGAAACAGTGCTGATTAGATGTGATCTTTCAAAACACAGACATGTCAACAAGATGCAGTACAGGAAAATACACCAATCAGATCTCTGCTTTCAAAACAAGGACATGTCAACAAGATGCAGTACAGGAAAATACACCAATCAGATCTCTGCTTTCAAAACACAGACATGTCAACAAGATGCAGTACAGGAAACTATGCTAATTAGATGTCAGCACACACATGGAAACAAGACTTACTACAGGAAAATATGTTAATCAGATCTGTCCTCACAGGCTTGTAAACAAGATGCACTGCAAACATTCATGCCAATCATATGTCTGCTTTAAAAATAGATATGCAAACAAGATGCTTGACAACAAATCTACCTTTCTGAAGAAACTAAAATTTTCGTTAGACATTTCATAATTGTACTATTTCTTAAACAAATCAGTTTCATTGTTAAGAGCAGTGTATATTAATGCCAAGAAGTAATTATCCTGATCATAATTATAATATGTGTACAAAAGTTGCATATTTATTTCATAAATTTACCTGATAAACAGAAAAAGCCAAGAAGTCAATAATTTCTGATTTGTTGACGGTTTTATTTTTCTCATTTTCCAATCTACTCATAGCTTCAATCATCCATGCAGTTGTATGATAGTAGTCTTCATCATTATAAGCCACACGACCAACCTCGAAACAATCAACAGCTGAAAATTGTGCAAATCATGCTATTAAGTGACATGCTATAACCTTAATCATGTTAAACATACATTTAACCTACCAAATACAATAATGATTCATAAACAAAATTGTCTGTTTTAAAAGGGGGAGGACAAAATTGTCTGTTTTAAAAGGAGGAGGAGAATGGTGAGGGTATAGAACCACTAAACCAGCCCGGGTGGAGAGAGCATACAAAAAGTAGAACATATCTTATTATAACCAGCAATTCAAATTGTACCTAAAAAAATGTGTGAGAGTTCTGCGGAACCCAGTGTCTCGCCTACTTTTTCTGTTAATTGCAGGCTCAACAAAAATGAGGAAATAAATCAATAAAATTATTCCTCTTGCTACTGTCTTTTTTGTAAGAAGCTTCTGTCCAAGTTTGGTAAAAATCCAGGATAGTTTATGAATCTAATAAATGTTTAAAAACTTTAACTGCAGACTGTAATGTTAACAGGAAGAAAAAAAAAATCCTTCTAGTTACTAGCATTTTATCATAAACAAGCTTGTCCAATTTTGGTACAAATCCAAAATAGTATAAGAAAGTTATTAAATTTTAAAAAGTTTAACCACAGAGTGAATGTTTTGTTTCCTTGCAGAAAATCTAAGTCCATTTAAAAGTAAAATATGAAAAAAAACTGGATTTATTTGTTTACAAAATTTCCCTCTAGATACTAGCTTTTGATCATAAACAAGCTTCGAAATTCTGTCGAAATTTGGTACAAATCTAAAATAGTATAAGAAAGTTATTAAGATTTTAAAAGCTTAACCACAGAGGGATTGTGTTGTTCCAATTAAAAGTAAAATTAGGAAAATACAAGATTTATTTTTTTTTACAAAATTTACTTCTGGATACTATCTTATGATCATAAACAAGCTTCTGTCCAAGTTTGGCACGAACCCAGGATAGTTTAAGAAAATTATTAAAATTTTAAAAACTTTAATCACACAGTGAATGTAATGTTTCCCAGCACAGAGTGAATATTTGTGGACGCCACCGCCTACAACGACGATGGAATGTAGGATTGCTATGTCTTGCTTTTTCGACTAAAGTCGAAAGGCTCAACAAAAAGTAACAAATCAAGAGTTTGACGAACAGGGCATGCAATATTAGAAAGTTAGCAGGCATGTTATTTTTACAATTCTTCACAACATCAAATGAAAATACATTGTTATTTTATTGTTAACTATGTGAACATATCAAATGAGTTGCATCTAATTTTCTGTGTTAAAATGGCATAAAATTTTACATTTCACAATTAATTCAAATTCTAAACTAATAAAACAGAAATTCAGAGAATTTAAAAGTAATTCCTAAATAGACAACGTTTAGGTATGGATTATGTTTCTTGTTTAAGGTTGTATTACTACTGTTGCCCATGGCTGCTTACATTTATTCCATTTGGTCTCTGGTGGGTAGTTCACTGTTGTCTCTTTGGCAATCATACCACATCTCCTTATCATGTTATAATATTGTTCTATTAAGTTCACTTCTAGCACTTACAAGATCAATAACCATCATAACAGTGTATTTGATATTTTCATATATTTCCAACATCACAGAAAATAAACATCACCTAAACAGTTTTTAAAATCTCTAAAACCAATTGTGCATGTTCATAAATAAAAGATCATGACGATTGTCATCTTCAATATGCTTGTAATATTGGTCACTGGCATTATGTTATCATCAATTAATCAACCACAGTATAACAATTAATAAATTACAGTGATACAAATGCAGTATAAGTTCAATATTATTGTACAGATATGTATTTAACACAGTTTTAAATATAAAAATAAGATGTGGTATGATTGCAAATGAGACAACTATCCACAAAAGACCAAAAATCAGTATATATCAAGTAAACATGGTTAAAACAGAAATCTGCCTCAAGTGAACCTTGCATAAAATTGTACACCCATGAAATTCCATCATTCTATTACAAAGAACCATCAAAGCAGAGAACATATTGGCAATCTGCCTAGACAAGATACAATATATTTCATGTATAACTAGAAGGTATATATATAAGTTTTACTAGGAGTTACTCCCTCTTAATTTGTTTGAATTTTAATATTTATTGTCTTTCATATATTTTTCTTTTTTTATTAAATGACATATATCATGTATATTATATACTGTACAGACAATTTTGAAGGTTTGTGGTTATAAATTGTTTTTTCTTTCTTTTTCTTTCTATCTCCGGTATGTTTGAAGGTTTAATTCTGTGCTTATGTTTTGTTGTGCTTTTTTCTTTCTGTCTGCACATGTATTGAACAAAACTTACCTGACAGTTCTGATGTTTTAATACCAGCTATATCTCCGGCTGCTATTTTTTCTGTTTCCAATTTGTAAGTGTCCTGAAGCCTCAACAAGGCTGCTACGGCTCCATTTAAATCTTCATAGGTTGGCAAATACTCTTTCAATTTGGTTACTTTTTCATGAAATTCTGTGAAAAAAAACCCATTAAATGCACATTAATTAATACTGTAATATTCAAATACTGCTGATTTATAATTTATATTCCTGGGTACCATAAATTTTCATATCTTGCATATAATTAAGTTATAATCATATATTTTTTACAACCCATCTTCTTCCAGTCCCTGAACAGATAGATAAACAATAATAATATACTCATTTCAGAAGTTCAAGATTCTAATTAAAATAAAGAGATAACATCAAAATACAAACTTGATTTGTGTTTTGTGGTAATAAGCAGTGTGTATCTTCAATGATCTATAGTTTCATAAATTTGATTGAGGCAAACTATTTAGTAAGGGAAAAATAAAGAAAAATTCACAAATTTTTAAAAGGGGCATTGCTCTTGAATGGTAAAAGTAACACCACCAAAATTCCTACTTGATCTGTGTTTGGTAGTATAAGTCTCATTACATCTGGTTGAGGCAAATTTGATTAGTTAGAGAATGAAAAGCAATTTTGGGATGTACGGACAGATGTACAAACGAACAAGGGTAAAACTTTTAATGCCCCCTCTGCTAGGGCTGGGGCATAAAAAACACTGAATCTCAATCCATTTTTTTGACAGTTTAGATACTGGTATTAATTTTGAGGTACAAATTTAGGAAATTTAGCATGTTTAGATAAAAAGAAGTACTTTCATGAATATTTGACTTTTTGGTTTCTGCTTCTCATTTTTAACCAAAACTGTACATAGAAAATGTGTAAGTCATTGAATATTTTAGTTAATGGTCACCAATTACCAAAAAGTAAAATCACAAAAATATTGAACCTAGAGATAAAATTAATTCGGAATAAAATTAGTCCATAATCACATGGCAAATTCCCCAAAATTGGTATCCCATACATGATAATCTATCAATAGTACTTTTTCTGTAAGAGATGTATTTTTCATGAAATTAATAAAAGATGAGAATACACAACTGTATGTCAAAATGTATGTGTTTAAAGAAAAGAAATCAGCTGTATAAATTTAGAGGTCAAAATTTAGTACATGTACATCTGTGCAAAGTTGTCAAGATTATAAATAAAATCATAAAATGTTTAAACACCATCCTTGACTTACTTAGCTTTACCTGCATATATTTGTAATCTATAAAACAACTAATACCAAAACCATGACATGCCAAAGAAATGCCTAATAAGCACGTACTTCATGGACATTTGTTATAAAATAATTGATCTTCATACTGTAAATTCAGAAATTATTGCGAGGTTTTTATGATTGCGAATAATGCGACAGAGTTGTTAACACAATAATTAAAACTTGAATTTTATAATATATTAACTGACTTAAGCATGACTTTTCTCAAAATCGTTAAAATCAAAATCGCATTTAAGTTTGAAATGACAAAATCACAATAATAAATGCACACAATAATTTCTTAATTTACAGTAGTAAAAGAGGTTTTGCTTTAACAGAATTTCTTTATACATTAATGCAAAAAGCCAACTAAATGGTCTATTAAGGTAGATCACAAGTATATATTTTTGAGACAGAATTTTTTTATAATTTGCCAAAATGAAGATTTTACTGTGCTCTTTTAAAAAATTTAATAAAACGTATGGGTCACCGTGCTATTTTTCAAGCAATGAGTCGTTGAAAATTGCCAAAATTTGGTTAGTTTGTTCATGAAAAAACACATTAGTGTGCATGAAAAAAATTCTATGAAATAGATTTTTTTTTTTAAATTGTGAGAAGAAAGGTTTCATAATATGTTTTAAGAAAATAAAAAGAAAACATGGTGTCACCGAACTTGTTTTCTTGCTACAAGTAAAAATAAAAAATTTACCTATTAGTCCAGTATAAATTTTGTACTAAAAGAGTTACCTCCCCTGAAATGGCTCATTTGAAAAAAAATGATTTTAAAACAAACAAAAATTATATTTGATAAAATATTTTGTATAATACGATTAATAAAAAGGTTTTCTTCAATAGAAAAATCAGTCTAACTATTGAATTGCAAATCTGTCTCTAAATTTGCAGATTTAAACAAATAACTAGACCGATTTTGTACTGTGATTGTACAATCCAAGATGGCGGTATACCATCAATCTACCTTAAATTTAACTTTACCCACTGATTTAAGTTTGAACAAAATTCATGAGAAACTGAGTAAAAGATTGAACCACAGCTTGTTCTTGTGCATGACAACTTTAAACATAACAAGTACATGTGCATTGACATTTTCTATGCACAAATTCATGGTCATTTTAAAAATGATGAATAACCAAGAAGAAAATGTCAACAGATGTTTCTTACAACATGTGCACGTGCATGTTCAATATAATGACTGATTTGATTTTGACTTTTCTGGTTTAAGCACTGTTTTTTGGGGTAATTCGTGGCAGCCAATTTATATAGGTGGAAGAAGTAAGAGTTCTTAAACATGTTGGAGAAAACCACTGATCTTCTATAGGAAAACTGACAATCCTAGTCATTTAAGATTGGAGTTCCATCAATATATAAATGAAGGATGTTTGAAAATGGGTACATGTATATGTCATGTATGTGTCCAATTCAAACAAAATAAACAGCAGAAATCATAACAACATAATCTTGTTTAATTTTCAATCAGTTAAAAATTATGGTATCAAAATGACCATGAGATGACCCAAACTTGAACATATTTTGGGGTTTGCTATCACTTTCATATAGGGGGAAAACATGCAATAGAATATTAAAGAACTGATTTAAATAATCACATTTTAGATAAATCTCATTGTGATATACTTGATGTTCTATATGTGTGGTTAATTTGTTTATCAAATAATTTATCCAATTTTATGGCAAAATAAAATGAATACAAATTGTTACAAATTTTAATATCCCCAAAAATAAAATTGCGGCATAATCTGACAGAAAGGAATAAAAGTGAAAAGATTAAAGTATTCATGCTAAAAATAAGTTGGTTTTACTTTACAATATTTCTAACCATGCATCTGTTATTTTTTTAGAAGACAGATGTCATTCTGAATTTATCCATATAATCCACTTTCAAGAATTAAAGCTGGCAAAAAAATGTTCGCCCAATGTAGTGGAATTGAGCATTTAAACTAAGCAATCATAAAGAACTGATCTGCTTATGTTTCTACGTTAACAACTTTGCTATACATTACATACTGTAACGCCTCCTTTTTCTCCACGAAGATAAAATGATCTATACATGTATCATTGACCATGTGCAAATTTATTATCTGTGTTTTGAATATCCCATACCGAGCCATTTTTTTTACAGGAGGGTCTATTCATCTCAAACATCACTTTGAGCAAATCTGGCATTGAACTATCACCTCAGTCAAATTGTCTCCCTTTGGTATCTGGCTTAAAAGCCTTTAATTTGGTATGCAAAGAAGAGCAGACAGTGTACATGTACAGACCATTTTATAATTATGTATTTACAATTAAACATGTGTCCCATTGAATAGGTTTCGTATTTATTTAGGTTGTACCGTTTTTTTTAAGTCACAACATTCAAAATAACATGCATGTATACAAAGTTGTATCAATATGAGATCTGTACCAGATTTTATCTATAGATTTTACACCAGTGCAGTGCATAATTTATGAATTTCATACCTTCATTTGGTTTCCATTTCAAAATATCTTCAATATGTCGTTCCCAATCAACTGTAAATCTCTTGACAAACAGATAGGCATTGACAGGGTTCCCCAAGTAAAAATCTACGTTCTCTAAAGCTTTAGAACTGTGTGTCTCTAACTCATCGGCTAACCTGAATAAAAGAAGAATTTACAAATATCAAGCTGTGTTCGTCTTTCTTTAATTATAAATCTTTCTTTAATTCAAAGCAGATTTATACTCTTTCAAACTGGTTGATAATCTACCACAATGATCTAGTGATCAAGTCTTCATGATCATTTCAGAACAGTGAAAACTTTGAACATTAACTTACTTTTTCTTATTGAAACAAGCAATTATATATGCTGCCATACAAAGTTTTTTGGTCTCTTATCCAAAATATTTGTAAATATTTTCAATGTGTGTCATTTTTAAAATTGGTTTGTAAACATGTTTTTTTTAATTTTCAGAAAGAAGAGATATATAAACCCTGAACTAGCATGAGTTATGATGACTAGTACACATTTTAGTTTTAAGACACATGCTATAAGCCTCCTCTGAGTGCAGGATTTCTCAATGCATTGAAGACCTATTGGTGGCCTAGATATTTTCTGATATTTGGTCAGGTTATTGTCTCTTCAACACATTCCCCATTTCCATTCTCATTTTTTTGTATATGTACAAATGTTCAAAATGTACATGATGTATATACGTACATGATATATATATTAACTGTAAAAATTAAATACACCAACAAGCTTCAATAATGTTACAAATTGTTTGAAAATTAATTTCAGAACAAATGTAGAATAAAACAGTGTCGAACAAAAAGCCACACAAGATGTAAGGTACATGTATGGAAATTACATGTTAGGAATGTCATGAATGTGCAGACTCAATGACAATGAAATGAACAAACAAACCCAGTTATTCATAAAAGTTTAACCAAATCAAGTAGTTCAGTAATTAATCTGCCAAGTGGCAATATCCTTTCAATTTATTTACGCACATATCATATGCATGAGTAAAATACAAAATGTACTGCAAAATTCAACATCCTTATAATTTATTCAAGGTAGTACACACGATCATATGCATGCATGAGTAAAATACAAAATGTACGAGAAATTTTATCTAGTAGAGATTACTGCTATTGTAATCATAGCATATTCATTTCAGCAGGTTGCAGATAAACAAAAGTATATATTTAGATTATGATGTAGAGCATAGCAAATTGTATAATAATCTCATTGTTACATGTGCATGTACATTTTACAAATTGTATTACAACAATGTTAAATAACATGCTTGTAAAAATCATTTTCATTAGTTTAATTTTATTTAAAAATTTATTGAAAAAGTAATGAATTTCTCTAAATGCTCACTTCATATATCTCTTTAAAATTGTACTTCACAACATTTAATTGACTCGTCCCCCCCCCAACTTTAGATTTTTTTTAGAGGACACAGAAATATAAAAGGCTTGCTTTTGCTAGTCATTTTCAGGAGTCATCTATTTCTATTTTTGAATGTATATAAATACCTAGAAAAGTTGTGAAGCTTGTTTTTCTCTATTTTATTTTTAACAGAAAAAATATACATAAAATTCAATTATAAGGATTATCCTGACTAGATCTGTTCATTTCCGTCACCCACGGAACTGTCTATCAACGTAAATTCCAATCAATACGGACCAAAACAGCTATAATTAAAAGCACCTTATAATGAACAAAATAAATATCAAATTCCCATTACACGGAAGTCTATTTTCAATATCATCTTTATTTAAGTATCATTTTATAGATATTTCCATAAAACGAGAGAAAATTCATTATTCTGCTAACAATTTTGTGGTAAGATAGCTAGAAGACTGCTGTTAGAATTGTCAACAGAAGTAATAATTTACGTTGAATGTGTCAAATAATTATCCTAATTGTGAAACAAGTTGATAAATGATTTGTTAAAAGATAGTAATATACATTGTAGACCCGAGATACGAGTAAAACACCTGTAGAATGTTTTATAATTAATTAATTCAATGTTCATTTACACCTTAACAATAAACAAAGTTACATTATAAAACACTAATATAGGTTATGGGCATGATAGGGCACCATGCACAGCTTAAGCTAGCTCTATCTAAATTCTAGTGTCCATGTTCAGTGAAATGTGAACTTTAGGTTCAAACCCCAATTTGATATAAATGGTTTCTTAAATGTACAATGTATGCCCATTCCCATGAAATTTAAAGTCGATCAAAACTCCCCAAGGGCGGATGCAGCCATTTTTAAAAGGATAAAGGGGGTGGGGTGGCTTTTTAACTATATGTCCGCATTCAAATGTTTTGATCATCCAAAAAAGGGGGGTTACCACAACTGGACACCCCCAAGGATCTGTCACTGTTATCATGAACAAAATTTTTAATCTGATACAGGATGACAGAATAATGCAGACAGGAAAACACAATCATGATAATGATGCTCTACATTAATAGACTGTTGTGGCATAAAAAAAAAAAATCAACTGATAATACCTCAGTGAAGAAAAATAGAGACATGTTCAGTCTAACTTTTTGTACATGTACATATATCATCAACAGTTCAAGGCTTTAACATCAGTGGCGGATCCAAAGGGGGTTCCGGGGGTTGGAACCCCGCTTTTTTTTTTGGACGATCAATGCAGTTGAATGGGACATACATGTATAGTTGGAACCCCCCTTTTTAAAATGGCTGAATCCGCCCCTGAACATTCACCAGTGTTTTAATACATGTACCTAGATCATGTGGTCAATGTATTTTTGTGCATGTGATCCACCTTCCCTCTATAAATTTCAAGACCACATTCCTTTCAGTCAAACTCACTCCCTGAAATGAAATTTCAGTTGCAGCATTGATGCTTGGAAGTGCAGTCTAAAATTTTACAGTCAGAATATATAAAGAAACATGAACTTCAATGACACCAAGTGATGAGAAAATTTCACTAATTTGAAATTAAGACCCCTATGATTGATAGTATATTTAAGTGAACATTGTTTACACATGTTTACATTTGTGCATATACATCTGATCAACATAGATGCTGATCTACATTTTTGTACAAATATAATCTCCTTAATATTCATGTTCTATTTTCATGGATTTAAATTCAAAAATACCTACATGTGTATATAAATCAGACAGTGCTTTGGTTCAAAGATAATCTAAAATTATATCAGATAATATTTTCCATACCATTGTCTTTTAATCAATCCTTTTATCATGTTTATCTACATTTTATAATTTTATCAAAGTCAACATTTTCCATACCATTATCTTTTTTAATATCAATCCTTTATCTACATATTAAACCAAAGACAATATATTTTCCATATATATGCCATACCATGTATACAATGTAAATCTTTTAACCAATAAAGCCATAAAAAAAATATACCATATATACGTACATAATAATAATCCTTTGATAAAGCGTATTAGATCATATTATGGAGTGAAAATCATAAAAAAAAATATCATAAATGTAGGGTCCTAAATTAAACATTTGTATAAAATTATTCTTTTGTGAACATAATACAAAATGAACATGTACATTGTAAATGTACAAGTGTATGACATGTACATGTATAATTTAAAACAAAAGATACAAAAAGCATGAAAAGTGTATGTAGAGTCAGTGTAGCAGTTTTATTGAAATTTCAACAAAAGTTTATACTTTTAATAGATCAATTTGTAAAAACTAAAAGATGCAGATGTCCGCTTACAATGTATATGAAATTAATATTTTTATAGCTTTTGGTAACATTTGGTGTTCAAACTCCTACAATAATATTTTCCTGTTCAACATGTTCAATGAGCTAGGTTATTTTGAGCGTAAAAATTAGATAGGAAACATGGAAAATAATAGATCCTGTTTTCTGCTTAACAAAATCGAAGCAAACATATGGAAAATTACAAACCATTTGGATTAGATACAACTATAAATGGAGCAATTTGAAGATTTATCTTTAAATTGGTTTTTACATCCAGTGACAAATATAACACATAATTGGGACAATATTACAATGTATATACACTGTATAATTGTCTGTATTTGGATCACGCCTCTATTGTGCTCTTTCCAATAAAATATTGAATTGAATTGAATTGAATTGTATATATGACAATGCTTAAAAAAAGTATTACAATGTATTGCCAATGAAATGAGAAAACTATACTTGGAGGGATAAAAAATCATTAGTTTATTTCAAGTGGAAGTTAAAATGTTGACCTCATCAAGAGTTGAAGACTTTGAATTTTGTAATTTCCTTTCAAATATTTGAATATATACATATGACATGCATGTATTAACTCTATTTTGTAACCGCCAGTACCACACAATCATATGATCAGACAGCTAGCCATACATCAAGACATGCCAATGCAAACTGACAACCTACAGGACTTGAAACAAGCTGGTACAAGTGTACTAGACTCCTTCATCTTAAGTCTGGTGGCTAATATTGTTATATTTGTAAATGTTTGATGCTAAAGTTTGAAGTAAAAAAGTGGTATTCTCACCTAGAAAGTGCATCCAGTCTTTGTTTTTCTTCTGTCACATATTCTTTTATTCTTGATGAAATTTCTCTCTCTGCAAATAAAGCTCTTTCCATGTGGGCCAAAGATGTAAACAGTTCACATCTAACAACTGATGCCACGCAAATAAGCAACAACAAATACCTCTGATTTGTCATTGTTCCTGAGTTAGTCTTCAAAACTTAGTTTTTTTTTAAACAATTTGTTTAATAGTGAATGACAACTTCAGTACCAAGTAACATGAAGGGTCTGAGAAATCACCAGAAAGTTCCACGTTGGATAGTGGCTTACGTGCACAAACTCTTGCGTAGAATCTTCGGGAATCTACACACACACAACATCAAAAAGTGCCCCTTATCAAATTACATTTCATTGATGGGCTATTCCATTGTTGTAAGGGAAAACAGGTGCCCCTGTAGATATATTATGAAACAAATCAACGAGGTTTAAAAAGGTTGAAAAGGTCTTAAATTTTGTACTTTTTAATTTGCATAATTTTCTTTTATACTTTGCTAGCCGATGCACTATTAAGCAGCTATTTTTTTAATCACATCACTTTAATTCGCCCTGGGAGAAAATAATTTTCCAAATGTCATGTTGATATCACGTGATTACCTCTCGGTCTGGGGTCCTAATCTTTGCTTTCTCCGTCGGCGACTAAAAAGTGAGTTAGGATCCCAGGTTAATTATTTTCGGGAATCCTCGCATTTTTTCATCGTGTAGAAGCATGAGTCATTTGGTTATAAAATTTTCCGAAGGGAATGATAAATGGCGGGAATTTAAGTTGATAAACAGTCATAATCACTGATCATCGTTAAAATGTTAGCAGAGAAAGCTTTAGAGCTCATTGCTGAATTACAACGAACGATTGATAGCACACTTGGTCCATATAATGAAGACACAGCCAGACACGTTTTAGAAGAGATGAAAGCTTTGTTTGAACAAAATCAGAAAGATGTCAGTGCCACAGTTGCTGGAGAAAATGGTTTGTTTTCGGGAGTACAGCTAAGGCATGCTGCTTTAGAGAGGAATAAAAGGTGTCTATTAGCATATATTTATAACAGACTACAACACATAAAGAAGATGAGATGGGAGTTTGGAAGTGTACTGCCTTCTGATGTCAAATTGAACCTAGGTGAACAGGAAGTTCAGTGGTTTGGAAAATATAACAAACTGCTAGCAAACTATATGAGATCCATAGGAGATCATGGGGGACTTGATCTCACACAAGATCTTAAACCACCAAAAACTTTATTCATTGAAGTCAGGTGTTTAATGGACCATGGTGAATTTGAAACCCAAGATGGTAACATTGTGTTGTTGAAGAAAAATAGCCAGCATTTTCTATTGAGATCTGAATGTGAACATTTAATCAGACAAGGAGTTTTGGAACATATTGTCCATGGTTAAACACTGTTGAATCAAGTTTGTTAATGTGCAATAAGCCAAAAGCAAGTGTGTAACTTTTATCCAATAAATTCAATACTGGATATGTACAGTATTTGTATTTATTTCACTAGGCCACCTGACCGAATGTCTATAAATAAGCAAAATTGTTAGTTGACTCCTGATTAGGGTTATTGCCCTTTGGTGATTTTTACCAACTTTTGTGTTTTTGTTGTTTACATGTATCTTAAAAACTATTATCACATGAATTAAGATTCAGAGTGCTAAAAATCCGCAAATACACATTTTTATGTACATGTATGATCAGCATCACAAGATCTTCAATTAGAAAAAATGGAGGAAAAAGTCTGACTTGAAGAGATTTGAAATGATTTTGCCTGCAATATAAAAAAGAAAATGTGGTATAATTGTTATGAGACAAATCTCTAAAAGAGATCAAATGACACAGAAATTGATATCTATAGGTCATTAACATGTTCAGCAATGATCAAAGCTCATATACCACACAGTCAGCTATATAAGGCCCAGAAATGATAAATGTAAAACAATTCAAACACAAAAACTAACGGCCTAAAGTTTGCTTGAATGTTAAAAATTATAATAGAAAAAATAGCGGTTTAAATCACAAAAAAATTATCAGAAGGCAAGATCTACATGTACATGTACTAGAATTAAAATATACAAATGATTAGCAATACAACATTTTGTACAAGATCAAGTTGGACAATAAGACATATTTTTGTCATGAATTCCATTAATCTTGTACATGTCTACAGTTTTTGTTGAATATGCACTTAGACGATAGGTAACTTTGCTAATGAATGAAAGGCAATTCAGAGTATCCTATTGAATGGTCAGAACTATTGAATAATCTTCAACAATAGTATAACATGTACATGTTTATGAAACTCAATTGGATGTCGAACAAACATCAGTCAATCAACTAATACCATATACATATAACTAGCTCGAATATTGCCCCCCAGTCTGTTAACATATAGTGAAGTCTTTCAAGGATCTGTCATCAAAAGTTGAGTCTCCAGAGTCCAAGTCATGCAAAAACATATTGAAAAACAAAAAAGGTAGAAGTTGGGCTACCAACTAGGGACAGACACTGGAAAACACTAAAACTGATCACCAGAATGTGATGAAATTCATAGTATTTAAGATACAGATTTCTATATGGCAGTGGCATAAACTATTTGTATAAGGCTCTATATTTTTTAAGGTAAAAGACCAGGATGCTTCATACACTTTTTGTCAAGTGAAATACTCTATAATTATGAGTAATAGTAGAAATATATTTGGTATATTGAATCCATGCTGTTGCAATGTCTTCATGTCTGTCAGACAGGGTTCACTTGACCTTGATGTCATTTGCTTAATCAGTGATCAAGATTAAGTTTTCATGGTAAGGTCAATATTAGATTATGTAACCATTAGGTTGACTATATTTGGTGTATGGAATGATTTTAAGTCACACATGTCAGATTGACAGGTTTACTCTGACCTTGAACTTTATACAGTCATTGTTAGTTAAGTTTTGTGGTCTGGTCTATTACACAAATATGGTATTGAGGGATTGCAGTGTGTACATGTGTGTATGGCATGGTTTTTGTGGTTTTGTGTTTCTCGCTCTCCGATACTATATTAAAGCAATACATCTGAAGCTGTTTTTGGACATTGTTAAGTTTTAATACGACCGCAAATTTTGAAAAAATTTTCGTCGTATATTGCTATCACGTTGGCGTCTGCGTCGTCGTCGTCGTCGGCGGCGGCGGCGTCCGAATACTTTTAGTTTTCGCACTCTAACTTTAGTAAAAGTGAATAGAAATCTATGAAATTTTAACACAAGGTATATGACCATAAAAGGAAGGTTGGTATTGATTTTGGGAGTTTTGGTCCCAACATTTTAGGAATTGGGGGCCAAAAAGGGCCCAAATAAGCATTTTCTTGGTTTTCGCACTATAACTTTAGTTTAAGTTAATAGAAATCTATGAAATTTTGACACAAGGTTTATGACCACAAAAGAAAGGTTGGGATTGATTTTGGGAGTTTTGGTTTCAACAGTTTAGGAATTAGGGGCCAAAAAAGGGCTCAAATAAGCATTATTCTTGGTTTTCGCACAATAACTTTGGTTTAAGTAAATAGAAATCAATAAAATTTAAACACAATGTTTATGACCACAAAAGGAAGGTTGGTATTGATTTTGGGAGTTTAGGTCCCAACAGTTTAGGAATTAGGGGCCAAAAAGGGACCCAAATAAGCATTTTTCTTGGTTTTCGCACCATAACGTTAGTATTAGTAAATAGAAATCTATGAAATTTAAACACAAGGTTTATGACCATAAAAGGAAGGTTGGTATTGATTTTGGGAGTTTTGGTCCCAACAGTTTAGGAAAAAGGGGCCCAAAGGGTCCAAAATTAAACTTTGTTTGATTTCATCAAAATTGAATAATTGGGGTTCTTTAATATGCTGAATCTAACTGTGTATGTAGATTCTTAACTTTTAGTCATGTTTTCAAATTGGTCTACATTAAGGTCCAAAGGGTCCAAAATTAAACTTAGTTTGATTTTGACAAAAAAATGAATCGGTTGGGTTCTTTGATATGTTGAATCTAAAAATGTACTTAGATTCTTGATTATTGGCCCAGTTTTCAAGTTGGTCCAAATCTGGGTCCAAAATTAAACTTTATTTGATTTCATCAAAAATTGAATAAATGGGGTTCGTTGATATGCCAAATCTAACTGTGTATGTAGATTCTTCATTTTTGGTCCCGTTTTCAAATTGGCCTACATTAAGGTCCAAAGGGTCCATAATTAAACTAAGTTTGATTTTAACAAAAATTAAATTCTTGGGCCTCTTTGATATGCTGAATCTAAACATGTACTTAGATTTTTGATTATGGGCCCAGTTTTCAAGTTGGTCCAAATCAGGATCTAAAATTATTATATTAAGTTTTGTGCAATAGCAAGTCTTTTCAATTGCACAGTATTGTGCAATGGCTAGAAATATCTAATTTCACAATATTGTGAAATAGCTAATTTTTTTTTTAATTAGAGTTATCTTTCTTTGTCCAGAATAGTAAGCAAGAAACATCTTATTGCAAGAATTTTTTTTAATTGGAGTTATCTTTCTTTGTCCAGAATCAACTTAAATCTTTGTTATGTACAATATACAATGTAGAAGGGTCTAAAAACAGCACAAACAACATTTTCCAAAAGACCAAGAGAGTGAAAAAGTATATTTAAACAAAACGCATTTGACTAACAGGTCGAACAACTGATGTTCTTTAACCCTGCTGACTGCCATTGGCGATTGCCAAATAAAATTGATCACAAGATGTAACAAAATGGATCTTAATATAAATTTAATACGTCACAGAAAAAAAAATGTTAACTTGTGGATAGGATGTTGTGCCACAAACAGTCGGTGTCAATATTTCTTTAGTACACCATATCCGGATTTCGACAATAAATGTCTCTTCAGTGATGTTAGGGATCGAAACGCTATTTGGAAGGCCATATAAAAAGTACCCTCATTTTTAGAGAAAGTACCCTCATTTTAAGATTAACTCTTGAATTTTAAGAGTCAATATATAGGATGAACGGATCATATAAACAGGAGGGAAAATATGATACATGCCCAAACAAAAAATATAAACGAGTCTAAATTGAAAACTACGTTCAAACCTATGACTGCGTTGGATAAAAACCGCAATTTTTATACATGTGCATGTCAAACAAATTTCGTTGTAGAAGGGTCTAAAAACAGCACAAACAACATTTTCCAAAAGACCAAAAGAGTGAAAAAGTATATTTAAACAAAACGCATTTGACTAACAGGTATATTCACTTTTTACTACTAACTGATAAATTTAAATGATCTTTACCATTCAGTGATAACAAGCAGTTTTTTTTACATCTTAATATTTTATGATGTATTTAAATGAGTAGTTATTGTTGCAAACTCCATTAGAATATTTTAATTGAGATTAGTTTTGGAATAAGGGAAAGGGGGATGTGATTAAAAAATTGGGTTCAATTTTTCTCATTTGAAATTTCATAAATAAAAAGAAAATTTCTTCAAACATTTTTTTGAGAGGATTAATATTCAACAGCATAGTGAATTGCTCTAAGAGAAAACAAAAATTTTAAGTTCATTAGAACACATTCAATCTGTGTCAGAAACCTATGCTGTGTCAACTATTTAATCACAATCCAAATTTAGAGCTGAATCCAGCTTGAATGTTGTGTCCATACTTGCCCCAACCATTCAGGGTTCAACCTCTGCGGTCGTATAAAGCTACGCCCTGCGGAGCATCTGGTTGTTGTATGGTCTATTTCTCATTTAATATACAGTAAGGAATGGGGCCACTATATTTGCTGTATGGAAAAAAGTCCGAACTAATGGAATGATTGTAATTAGGTGTACATTTATATACATGTCTGAATGTATTGCATGTATCTTACGACCTTGACCTCATTTACATGGTTTATTGGTCAATGATGGTTTTGGTTTATCAAATGCATGAAGTTTAAGCAAAAAGTGATAACATTCTTTTTAGATCCTATTTAATCAATTCCAATTACTTAATTCATAATTAATGATGTTATACTCAGATATTAAAAAGTTTACAAAATGTGTATTTGAATAACCATGATACATTTTAACATTGATAAAATTATAGTAAAATACATAGGAAATCTACCAAGCTCTGACATTACAGCTATATTACTTGACTTTCTGTTTACACCAAGAATGTATTTCATAAATTTGGTGTGAGATTTTTCAGAAGAATCCTGACCAAAGACTTTTTCTAGTATATAATCATTATCTTTTTTACAAGCAGCTGAATCTGTTCTAAACATTCCCCATATTTCACTGCCATATAATAGTATGGGTTTAATTGTATGATCATAAAGATGTAAAAAAGTGGCAATACTAGGGTTAGATGATGATAAGCATCTCTGTAGCTTAAAACAAGCTTTTAAAGATTTGTTGTATAATTCATCTTTACACTGCTTAAATAAACCACTAGATGTAAATGTGATTCCAAGGTATCTATATAATTTTGCACTTTCAATCTCTTTACCTCCAAAACGTAAAAAGCATTTTAAAAATTTTCCTGGCTTGTTAAAAATTATACTTTTTGTCTTTTTTAAATTTACATCAAAACACCATTCTACACAATATTCATGTAACATATTAATTCTCTTTTGCAAGCCTTCCTGTGTTTCTGAAAAAATTACTACATCATCAGCATACATAAGACAGTCTACTCTACGGTTATTAATATTTCAAGATAAAAACTTGTCAGGTAGATCATTGATAAATATTTTAAAAATATTTGGGCTTAAAACATCACCTTGTCTAACCCCTATAAATGATTTAAAACATGGAGTCATCTCATTATCAATTTTAACACAGAGGTCACTTTTACTATACATGTCTTTAATGATAGAATAAAACTTTCCAGTAATATTTTTTGTTAAAAGCTTATATCTGATACCCTGATGGATCACTTTATCAAAAGCCTGTTTAAAATCTACAAAACAGGCAAATAGTTTGCCCCCTCTTTTACTTATATATTTATCAATAATGGTTTTTAAAACAAAAACATGATCAGATGGTCTACATTTTTTTGAAAATCCAATTTGACATGGATTAATCACTGATTCTTTTACCAAAAAATTATCATATATGTGCGGCCTTATGACCATTTCCATAAAACATACAAATTGGGAATGTTTCTCCTGTTAATGCATGTATGTGAAGACCATATGACTATTTTGCAAAAAATATATATTGTGACCTTTTTTCCTGTGACTTATTTTCCGTGACTTTTTTTCCTGTGACTTTTTTTCCTACATTCAAGGAGCTATTGCCCTTTATAGTAATTTTTTACCAATTTTTCATAAATTTTTGTAATCCTTTACAAAAATCTTCTCTGAAATCACAGGGCAAAATTTTTACTAAACTTGGCCACAATCATCATTGGGATATCTAGTTAAAAATGTGTGCGATGACCAAGAACTTAACCAAGATGGCCGCCATTGCTAAAGGTAGAACATAGGGGTACACTGTAGATTTTGGCTGATAACTCGGAAACCAAAGGCAACCAAAGCATTTAGAGCAAATCTGATAAGGAGTTTAATTGTTTATCAAGTCAATATCTATCTTCCTGAAATTTTCAGATGAATTGGACAACCGGTTGTTGGGAAAAAGAGCCAAATAATCTACAAATAGGTTTGCTAAACTGAATCATTGGTCAACTCTTTATAAGATTTATTGGCCTTAAATGGCAATAATATACCACTAGACTGTGTTCGTCTATTATCTTGATTTCTGTAATATATAGAAAAAGAAATTGATAGCCAAATTATCTGCAAGAGGAGATCTACATATATATATATATGTCTACAATGCTCAGATTGTGTGTCAATTCTTTATAGGAGTTTTTGTGCATAATTCAACAAGCATCGAATACTCTTACACATGAAAATAAACTCTGGTCTGCTAGCTACATGTTCATCTTTTCTACCGGGCCGATTTAGTAACTAGAATCATGAAAACAGACTAAAGAAAAAGGCATGTTAGTTCATCATACAAATATGACACTTTTTCTAGACAATCCAGATCGTACAAAATACTTCGTTAAAAATTGTAACCTTTAAAATTGCTGTCGCACACCCATGGGAACTTTCAAAAGTTGGCAGGTATGTATCAAGTCTTACGATTTTCATGCCCCATTTATGGGCATTATGTTTTCTGGTCTGTCCGTCTGTCCTGCTTCAGGTTAAAGTTGCTGAGGTAGTTTTTGATGAAGTTGAAATCCAATCTACTTGAAACTTAGTACATTGTTTATTTATGTTATCATTGTAATTCAATCTAATTAAAATGATTATACAGACACGATAACGAAATCAGCGATTTTTATTTTAAATAGATTACATTATCATTTAGCTTAGTTTCTTCTGTTACCTATTCTGATATTTTCTAATACCTTTTTTTTAAATTGGACTCGGACTTTCTTTAAAATTAATTTGAAGTGTGTAATGCTGTGTGTTTGGCAAGTTGGCTATAGAGGTATATGGGGAGAGTTGAAATCTCACAAAACACTTTAAAGTAAGGAACCTCTGACAATTGTAAGTCTTTTTTTTTTAATTTTGGTTCATTTATTATTATAATTCTGTCTGGGGTGAGTTTGACTGCAATTTTTGTCGAGCTTTCGACTCCAGTTGCAGATAGCTCAATCTAATTAAATTATTGATCTCTGATTACGTTTTACTTCATATGAGCTCATATGAAGTATAACGTCGTGATCAGAGATCAATATTTTAATTAGATTGCAGATAGCTCGACATAGGAATAGTGATTTGGCGGCGGCGTTAACTAACCCTCTTAAAAGCTTTATATTTTAGAAGGTGGACGCTTCATACTATGTTTATAGATTGCTTATGTAATGAGATTTCTGATGCCACATGACAAATGTCATTGACCTCATTTTTGTGTTTCAATGACTACTTTAAACAAAACAAATTTTTTTTTGTAATGTTAATTTAATTTCTCAGTCTCTTATTATGAGTAATAGGATAACTATATTTGGTATGTGCGTACCTTACGTATAAAATTTTCTGACGTCAGACACTCAAATCGATTAATGTGTTCGTAGATAGAAGATATTTTTGTGTTCGGTTAAATTGTCCCCTTTTAAAATTGTTATACAATGATGACTGATGTACCCATATTTTGACTCTGTTATTAATTGTGACTGTTTATTTAACGCATCATGTAAATATAACGGAATTTGATGAGCCTGTTATTAAAGTGAGAGGGTTAGCGCTATAGAACCAGGTTTAATCCACCATTTTCTACATTTGAAAATGCCTGTACCAAGTCAGGAATATGACAGTTGTTGTCCATTCGTTTTTGATGCGTTTTGTTATTTGATTTTGCCATGTGATTATGGACTTTCCTAATTGATTTTCCTCTGAGTTCAGTATTTTTGTGATTTTACTCTTTTTTTTTTGCAAGGTCCTCATGTTCGTCAGACAGTTTTTATTTGACCTTGACCTCATTTCATGGATCAGTGAACAAGGTTACGTTTTGGTGGTCAAATCCATATCTCATATACTATAATCAACAGGTCTAGTATATTCGGTGTATGGCAGAACTGTAAGGCGTACATGTCCAACTGGCAGGTGTCATATGACCTTGACCTCATGTTCATGTATCAGTGGTAAAAGTTAAGTTATTGTGTTTTGGCCTGTTTTTTGTCGAGCGTCCGACTTTAGTTACAGAAAGCTCGACATTGGGATAGTGATCTGGTAGCGGCGTTAACTAACTTCTTAAAAGTTTTATAATTTAGAAGTTGGAAGACCTCGATGTTTCATACTTTGTATATAGATGCCTCATTTTACGAAGTTTCCATTAGTCACATGACCAATGTCCTTGACCTCATTTTCATGGTTCAGTGACTACTTGAAAAATAAATTAACATAAAATTTTCTCTTATTATAAGTAATAGGATAACTATATACGTATATGCATACCTTGCAAGGTCCCCATGCCCGTCAGACAGTTTTCAGATGACCCCGACCTCATTTCATGGATCAGTGGTCAAGTCTTTATCTAAGATCCTATAAGCAATATGTCTAGTATATTTGGTGAATGACTGTAAGGTGTACATGTCCATCTGGCAGGTGTCGTCTGATCTTGACCTCATTTTCATGGTTTAGTGATCAAATTCAAGTTTTCGAGTGTTGGTCTTTTTTTTATAATACTATATGCAATAGGTCAATCATATTTAATGTAAGGAAGTATTTTATGATCTATTTGGATTTATTTGACCCTGACTGTGACCTAATTTTCATGGTTCATTGCTCCATGTTTAGTTTTTGTGTTTTGGAGAAATAGGTCATCTGTATTTGTTGTATGGGAGAATTGTTAGCTGTACATGTCTGCCTGGCATGGTTCATCTGACCTTGACCTCATTTTTAAGTCAAGCCTTTATCTAAGATCCTATAAGCAATATGTCTAGTATATTTGGTGAATGACTGTAAGGTGTACATGTCCATCTGGCAGGTGTCGTCTGATCTTGACCTCATTTTCATGGTTTAGTGATCAAATTCAAGTTTTCGAGTGTTGGTCTTTTTTTTATAATACTATATGCAATAGGTCAATCATATTTAATGTAAGGAAGTATTTTATGATCTATTTGGATTTATTTGACCCTGACTGTGACCTAATTTTCATGGTTCATTGCTCCATGTTTAGTTTTTGTGTTTTGGAGAAATAGGTCATCTGTATTTGTTGTATGGGAGAATTGTTAGCTGTACATGTCTGCCTGGCATGGTTCATCTGACCTTGACCTCATTTTTATGGTTCATTGGTCAATGTTTAGTCTTCTTGGTAAATGTTAAGTTGATTGTACATTTGTAATAAAAGCTTGATATTTAGGACTATCAACATAATATCAATGATTAGTAAAAAAGGCGAGAAATTTCAGCGTGTGAACTCTTGACTTATTCTGTATAAATTAGTCTACTATATTTGGTGTATGGAATGATTGTAAGGTGTACATTTCCAACTGACAGGAGTGGTGTCATCTGATTTTGACTTCATTTTCATTGAAAAGTTTTTAAGTTTTTGTCTCTTTTTTCTAATACTTCATTTTTTGTGTATGCAATAGGTCAACTATGTTTGGTGTATAGCTTGAAATATTTTGTGATGGATATGTCAGTCGTTCAGGTGTTAAGTTTTCACGGTTAAGTGTGTTTCTAAGAAACTATAAGCAATTGGTCAACTATATTTAGTGATCTTTTAAATTAGTGTATTGAATTATTGGGAGGTGCCGGTACGTGTCTTTTTCGTTTGGTTTATCTGACCTTGACCCCATTTCATTGGATCATGGACCTAAAGAGAAAGTTTGACTCTTTATTTAACATTCTGTATTTTATTGATAAATGGACGAACCTTTTAAGAGTCAACGTTATTAATCTACTTACACTGACAGCAGATAAGAGGTCCATTTCCCCGCGTGGTATTAAACTATAGTAGTCTCACGAAATGTGATCACAGTACAGGCTGGTACTATTATACTTACAATATATAATGTAGAATACAATATATATAATACTTGTCTCTGATCAAGGATTTGTATAGTAAGTACATCCTTGCTCTGCTGATTTATAGTATAATAGTCACAGGTTCAGCACACGTATACAGTTAGGTCAAATTTCTGTTAAATCATTTTGTTTTACTTGTTAAGTAAAATGCAAGTGCACACCAAAACAGTGACAGGACATCAACCTAATGACGATGGTCACTTAGTGGTAGAAGACAAAGTAGAAGTAAAAGTGGACCGGTGGCCGAATGAAAGACGCGATGACAAGCTTTTTTGAAAGGTAAAACTTGTATTCATTTTAAAGGGGAGATAATTCTATACAAACAACAATCATGTGACTATTTATTTGACAGACAAACAGATTCTTCCAAATTTTGAACTATGGCATAGGCACTGTCAATACAAGGAAATTAAAAACGTGAAAACTTCAATTTCATAATCAAAAATGCCTGAACAAATCACAGAAACAGGAGCAACCTACTCCAGAGTGGTAAATGTTATAAAATACCCATATTTTATGAAAAAAATATGATATAGATATTATAGTCATATTTACATTAACCAAATGACATGATTGAGGGATAAGCCCTCATTTGTTCCTTACCGGAGGATGGCAATAGGTGTCTGTTAACATGTTAACAACACCTCGATTTTGGCAAAAAACAGTTAAATGTTAAGTGGGTTGAAAACAGTTAACAGCTTAAATTAATCTTAGTTAACAACAGCTTGAAAAGAGACTTAACAGGTTAACACGAAAGGGTACCCCCCAACCCCCCTTACCTGATTAACAGATTATTTCCTTGTTTCCCCAAACTAACTTTTACAATATTTTATTGGTGCATGGAGTAGAACATGTAGAAATTGGTGGTGTTTTGGCTATAAAACAATACAATAATAATCACTTGTAAACAAAAATGTGAATGGTGTAACCAATTTTAGCTGTGCATAATACCAGAGACATATAATACAATTGTATTATATGTCTCTGATAATACCAATTTGCAACGATTAATACCAATTAGCAGTAATCATAAACAATTAACAATTAAAATTAATTATAATTTTTTTTTTTTTTAAATCTATTTTTAATCAGGACAATATTTTTTTGGGGTATACATTTAAAAAAAAATTCTAATAATTCAACTGGAAATTAATAAAAAATTGGGTGTGAATGGACCTTGGGGGCATTCGAGTGAATGTGAAGGGTGCATAAAGGTATTGTATGTGAACAGACTTGATACCTAGTTTCTCTGTCCAGAAAAAGATTTTTATTTTGGCTGCCACAGGTGGGGGTTTGAGAGATTGAAAGGTCAAGTGTATAACAGAAGTGTTAAGAACGGGATGGGCTTTGCTCATTGTTGAAGGCCGTACAGTGACCTATAGTTGTTAATGTCTGTGTCATTTTGGTCTCTTGTGGACAGTTGCCTCATTGGCAATCATACCACATCTACTTTTTTTTTATATGACTGTCTACTAAATAACAGAACTTGCATAATTTTGTGCATTTATAAACATAATTGTTATGGCAAAGATAACTATATCAATTTGATCCACAGATAAAAAAAAATTACTGAAGTTGTGCAAACTAGAGACAGAAATTCATAAATTAACCAAATATTGTTATGGCTTCATAATCATAGTACATGTAATGGGTAACTGAGAGAACTTGTTGACATATTTCTTTAAGATGGTGAACATTTATGAAAGTTGTGATGTGTATACTTATATAATTAGCCTATAGGCTGGGTGGTCACACCAGGACATGTAAATGTATTGCATTATTTGCAAAAAATAAATTGCAGATGAAATGGAACCAACTACAATTTTAACATTCATGCATGATTTACTACATAATGACACATACTAAAAACAAGGGGCGTATCCAGCGATTTTAAAAGGGGGAGTTCCAACCATATGTCCCCCCTCTGGATTCACCGCTGATTTCATACAGTTAATATTTTGATAACTAGTGGTACATGTATATAATAAAGTACAGTTATTGGAATATAAACATTGTTTATATGTGTACATAAAGGTCATGACCTCAGAGTCAGTATTTAACAATCATAATAGTGCAATTTACAATACATTTTTTAATTCCAGGTTGGATTGATATACATATTTAATCTAATTGTTGGAACTGGTGCCCTTACTATGCCAAATGCCTTCTCTACTTCTGGATGGTTACTTAGCCTAATTACTGTGATTTTATTGGCTATAATCAGGTAATAAGTAATGAATAATTGAACTGATATTTTTTTTTTTCTGGGTCAGCAAAAATATATGATATTTTGTTATATAGGTTTATATATATGGTACTGACTCTACTGTACTTTTAAGTAAGCCTTAAGGGAGTCCAGTTTCTAATTATTGCATAAGCACTTGTTTATATAACATAATATAATGTTATATTAAGGTAGCGGTATCATATGAACATGTACATATAAAAATTCTGAGACAAGTGCCTGTGATTGTATGGTATTGATTTCATGACTTATGATATTATTTGAAGGTAAAACTTTCCTTCAGAAATTTTCTGTGAAGAGACCTCTCCTGGCATGGAGTATGTACACATATACAATACTGAATAGCTTTATTTATATTCAGTAAAGTCACAAACATCTAAACATAGAGATTGAAATGAATACTTAGTACATAAAAACATGCATAAAACATCATAAAGAGCACAATCATACAAGCAAACTAAACCATATGGAAAACCTAATGTAAATAAATGTATTAAGTTTTTTAAAAGTACTATTTAACATGAATGTTTGATCAAACTATGCTATACGAATCCTAATTATTTTTCTGTTATTTCAGTTATTTGACAGTTACTTTTGTTACAGAAACAATGGCTATAGCTAATGCTAAGATCAAGATTGGACAGAGGGTTTGTAATTATAATTTTTTACTAAGGTCACACTAAATTAATTAAATGTTCTTTGAACTCACTCTTTCATAAATTTTTGTAATAAAAAAAAGCAACCCCAAAAAAATGCAGAACTGAATTTGAATATGTTGTTCAAGTAGCACAGTTAAAGGTGCTTTTATGAATCAACTTGCAAATATAAAAAAATAAGTAAGAATAAATACACACCGCAAGCTTTATTATAAAAAAGAAGACATGGTTTGATTACCAATGACAATGAGACAACTCCCCACAAGGAAACAAATGGCACAGAAATTAACAACTATAGGTCTGTCGGGTCCCCATACAGCCTTCAACAAAGATCAATGCCCATACCACATATAAATGTAAAAGGCCTCAAAATGACAAAGTTAAAAACATATTACTATGATGGTCTTAATATAACCTGATGGATAGACTATTGAATCGCTTCTTTTTCATTATTTCTCGTTAGTATATATGTAATAAGATTTGAAGGACAACTTGGAAAAAATAAAGAATTTCTGCTGATATAGATGCACATAAAACAGCAGAGTTTACCATGTGAAGACTCAAAAAAAAGATCCAAGGGATATTTGTGATTTCTGAGAAACATGTTTTTGTCAATTTTGATCCCATTTTGAAAGGGTACAAAGAGTGTAATAATTTAATGCTGTTGTTTGACACTGGAATCAGACTATAAATTTGATAATGTACTTATCAAATCCAACTTTAATGAAAATTTCCCAGTTTTGAATCCAAGATTTTTTTTAAATTGAATAAATATTCTACTTAACAAAAATATAAAAAAAGCTATTTGTACTCTCGGGCACTTCAACTGTACTAGAAGAGAAAGGTATTAGGAAAATATACAATTTGAAAACAAAAGTGGCAATTATAAAGTAATTTTAAATACAACTTTTAATGTCTTTATAAAAGATTGATTAATTTTTGGTGTTTTAACACCATGTTTTAGCATCATTTATGCCTGGAAACAACCACTGACCTAAGTTCAATAGGAAAACCGACAGTCCTAGTCAATTAAGATTGGAGTCAAGTGCAACTGCAGGAGTGGGGTTCGAACTCACAACCTCAGTGTTAACTGGCTATTTATTACAGTTGTAGAACTACTAAGACCACTTGGCCACCAAGGCCACTACTACTTAAGAGATTAAAAAAAATAAGACATATTTTGTATATTATTCAATAGATAGCGGTAAATATGGTCAATGAATCTTATGAAGATGAAACATCAGAGAAAGAACCACTGCTAGGAAATTCATCCACAGGTAAGAGGAGAAAAAAACATTGCTAGAGAAAATGGCAGCAGATTAGAGAGAAAGACACTGCAGAATCAATATCCTGTACAAATTTCAAAATAATTTTTTTCTGGTCAAAAATTAAGTATGCATAGAGACAAATGAAAATGAATAGTCAATAAGTATAAAAACTCCTGGCCTCCCGAGTAGTGAATAACCTTCCCCCTACTAACAGTATTGATAAAACTTAACATATACGATGAAAGTTAGATTTCCAGATTAAAGACCGCAATAAGCAAAAGTAAGAATTCATTCAATTTCATGTAAGTTCAATTTTATGCACTTGCAATAAAATCTCAACAAAATCTTAAAGGAATCTATTGCAGCTGGTCAAATCAAGTTTCTTTTTTATTTTATCTTTCACAGAAATATTCAACAATTCAGTTAGTGATTTTGAGATTACAGAACGAGTTGAACTGGTAAGAATTTTAATGACTTAGAATAATGCACTAAAGGTCCTGGATAGATATACAGAGTATAAGAAGAAAAAAATTTATAATCCAAGAACTTATCAATTGTTTTCTTAACAAGATCTGCAAGGTAGATAACTCATGTTGTTAAAATATGAAAATAAGGAAATGTGGGATGATTGCCAATGAGACAATTATCTAACAGAGTTTTAATGAGTTAAATGTGAGCAATAAAAGGCTACTGTATAGCCTTCACCAACTAGAAAAAAAACATACTGTATAATCATCTGTAAAATGTCCCAAAATGACAAATTTAAATAATTGAACTAGAAATTTTAACGCTTGATTTATGTAAAAAACAATAAAGGAAGAACAAATATAATATATTGCAACAAATGACAACCACTATATCACAGATCCTTGACCTTGGACAGGCACACACAGAGGTTAAGCATGTTTCTGGATGCCTAACACTATTTTATATTTGATGGGTTGCTGTCACTTTTAGAGTTTAACTCTATACGGTAACTAGTTATTTATTTCAGGGTCAAATGGCAGCTTTATTCTTCAACCGAGGTAAGTACAAGTCTTATTTGCCATGTTATTTTGTGTTCTTCATTTACCAAGTCATCTTGAGTGGAGAAATTATGTACTGCGGATTCACTTTTTTTCATGGTACTGTGGAATCAATTTTTTTTCGTGGATACCACTTTTCATAGAATAAGGAAAATATATGCGTTTGTGGATATTTGATTTTGTGGTTTTGCCGATGTTTGCATTCGACAAGAATATAGAAAACTTGTCATTCGTTGAATATTTAATTTTGTGGTTCATCTATACCCACAAAATCTACGAAAATTGGTATCCAACAAATAATAATGAATCCACAGTATACCAAGTTCTTGATGAATCATTGGGTATACATGTAGTTGAATCACAAATTTAAATGTTAAACCAAGTACAAATTTTATATAAACTTGTATATATGCACTCTTTGGCAAAAGCACCAAATCAAATATCCATTTAGATGCAATTTTTCATCAAACCACAAAAATTTGTACTAGAAAATAAATGAGTCCACAGACCATGGTTGCTCAGAAAAATTAAGAATTGTTACAATTTTAGTGCATTTCTAATATATTTTGCTTTTTTCAAAATCTACAAATTTAGAAAGATAAAAATGTATCAAAAATTGAATGATTTGACAACATACTACAAATGTACTTTAATGTTAATGTTGTAAATAAATGAGTTTTCTCCCCTACATATTTTTAATCTGAAGATTTTCGTAAATCTTCAAATCCTGAAAATAAGAAATTTATATGTTTATAACTTTTATTTATTTCAGTTGGCATAATTTTATTTTATCTATGTATGGAATTTGATGCTGTATTTAAACATTTATTATACATTTCAGTTGGTATATTTCTATTTTATCTATGTATGGTGCTGTATTTACAACTCGTCTAAACATCAACCCAACAATGTTAGATCTGTAAATTTGCTTTCGCAAATTTTGGTTCTTCCCTCGCCGGGATTCGAACCCATGCTACTGTGATATCGTGGTGCTGTATTTATACATTTGTTATACATTTCAGTTGGTATATTTCTATTTTATCTATGTATGGTGCAGTTTTTATACATTTATTATATATTTCAGTTGGTATATTTCTATTTTATCTATGTATGGTGCTGTATTTATACATTTATTATATATTTCAGTTGGTATATTTCTATTTTATCTATGTATGGTGCTGTATTTATACATTTATTATATATTTCAGTTGGTATATTTCTATTTTATCTATGTATGGTGCTGTATTTATATGGAGATCTGGCTATTTATGCTGCTGCAGTTCCCAAATCTCTCAGGGATGTTATATGGTAAGACTTGCAAACAGAGTTTTAGCTAGTCAATTATATGAGACACAATAAGAATTTCACTAACAGTCTTTAATTCTTTTTTGTTTAAAAATCACTTGATATTCATTAGATATAAAAAGATGTGGTATGAGTGCCAATGAGATAACTCTCCATCCAAGTCACAATTTATAAAAGTAAACCATTATAGGTCAAAGTACTGTCTTCAACACGATGAAAACAAGAAAAGAAGAAAAAAAATGACACCCTTTTGTAGTGTATTTCTGACTTTTCATTTATAGATTATCGAAACAAATTCTATATATTATTATTAGTTAAACAGTTTTCCATACAGCGCCCACTCACCAAATTCTTTTGCCTCAGAAAATAAGTTTATTAGTCACATGTATTGTAGAATGAAAGTTAATTAACATAGTGACAAACACCTTTCTCTGTAGTTAATTTATTAATTAGCTGTGTACCAGAATCTAAAGAATCGTAGGTTATTTCATTGTTTGTACCCCAAAATGAAAATAATGGCACATCATTGGTTGAATTCCAATTGTTTATGGCATATTTAACCAATCACAACGCCTTGGTGAACACTTAAGAAAATATTACCCAGAATACATTAGATTCTGAAAAAGGGTATTGTTTGGTAAATAGTTATCAAAAGTACCAGGATTATAATTTTATATGCCAGACGCGTTTCGTCTACATAAGACTCATCAGTGACGCTCAGATCAAAATAGTTAAAAAGCCAAACAAATACAAAGTTGAAGAGCATTGAGGACCCAAAATTCAAATTTTCTTGGAAACATTGGTATTCCAAATTATGTATAGTAATATAAATTTTATACCTCATCATGGTCTGTATTTCATGATGTCTTCATATAAGAAATATAAATGCTTTAAAATTGGTGTGCAAAGAAATTTTGTTTTCCTACTATTTCAGTAAGATTTATAAGGTTGGAGTTTCAAAGTTATCTGAATTAAAAAATGGATAAAATATTTTTGATCATGGATATAAAGCAACCAGCAATCAATCGCTGTAACTGACTTATAATATTTTCAGTACATACAAGAAACCACAAAATGAATCATGTAATAATACATTAGAAGAAAAGGATGGATGTTGGCATCATCATGGTACTTCCAGACTACAAGCTTACAGAGTCATGGTGGTAAGTGGAATACTGTGGATTCATTTATTTTCGTGGGTACCAATTTTCGTGGATTAAGAAAAACTTACACATTCGTGGATATTTAATTTCGTGGTTTTGACGATGTCTACATACAAGCCCATAGAAAAATTGCTATTCGTTGAACATTTAATTTTGTGGTCACTTGTTCCCACGAAATCCAAGAAAATTGGTATCCAACGAATAATAATGAATCCACAGGAGATCTTAAATGTTTATCCTTGGGGGAGGGGAGGGGGGGGGGGGGTAGCACTTCCTGTATACAAGATGAAAGGATGTGCAGCTGAAATAGGTCACATTTTCACGCTTGAAAATATGTGAATAGGATAGGAAAACTATCTGAAATATATAATTAGGTCAATAAAGTTCCCAAAACTTCTCTGTCTGTCATCTTTCTTGGTGTTCTGGGCAGTTTTTATCAACCATTTTTTCTCTTTTGGCACTTTGGTATTCCACTCTTACAAATTCAAATTCAAATTCAAATATATTTTATTGCTAATCAAAGTGATTCAATATGATTAAGACACAATGTTATAATTTTTTTTTTTTTATTAAGACATGTAGAAGAATACCAGAAGCACAGTGTTTAATAATATAACTAGGTTAAAAAAAAGAAGAAAACAAAAGTGGGATCTGACAAACCGTACACACCACATGAAACCCAAACAATAGTGGAAAAGGTTTCATTTTTACCAACGCCAGATATGAGAAGGTTTACATTTTTAAATTCTAAATTATATGAATAGGGTGGGGTAACAGAACCCTATTGCCACCTCCTATCAAATAATCAAATAAGTATTGAAGTAGATCTTGATTTGGTCTCCTTGAGCGGAATCTCTTGGAGTCTCTTATCGTAATACTTTCATATTTTATAAGCAGTTGTATTGCATTGGCAAATATCTAATTTTAATGAAGTTAATTTGACAATTAGTCTTGGTCCATTGACTTTGGTAAAATTCTGCAAAGTTAGCAGTTAAAGCGTTATCTTTTAAACTTTATCAATAGTATTATCCTATTAGGCTAGAAGACACATACATGTACCTGTAACCGAACAGAAAAAAATAAGTTCAGAAAAAAATCAGAAAAAAATGCACTATTTTGTAAACTGGAGTTGTAATACAAGACTGGTACATAAAACAATATATATTTAAAACCAGGAGGAGATAATTCTGAACAATATAAATAAAATCAGGAGGAGACAACTAATACATTTAACACTAAAATAATAGAAATAACATCTACAGGAGGTTAGTGATACATTTGTATTATAATAATACTTAAAGGAGATAACTTTTATATAATTTATCCTAATACAATAGAAAATGTTTTAAAATATCTTACTGCATACTTAATAAAGGTATATTTTATTATCATTTGCAGCAATTAATTAATTGCATTAAACCAATGTTTATTTACAGGCTGTGTTTATAGTGTGCTTAGGACCATTCACCTTCTTTAATGTACAGAAAACAAAATACTTACAGATATTTACTACCATTACTAGGTGGCTAGGTAGGTATTTAGACAGATATCCTTTACCCTAAAAAGATGAACAAGGAAATGATGCATTATTTTACATAGCCTTTTACAGAAATCAGATTTCATCCATTTAGACATCCATTGTTTCTTCAATTATGACAGAAGTCTGTCATCATATTAACCAGTGATACATCTGATCCTACAATCTGGATGTCGAATATCTCTCCTAATAAATTGCAGTAGAAGTTGTTACTAAGGGAACACCCAAAACTCATAAGTCGGAGTGAAAATGATAAAGCCATGGAGTTAAATATAAGAGTTGGTGAAAAAACTAACATGTCCACAAAACTCTAGAAAACTAATGACAGATACACAATATCCACAAAGATACCACAAGTGCTCCAGAAGGATATGAAGATCCTGCTCCACAAGTAGCATTCGTCAGAAAGATCATTACTTTTCAATTTATCAAAAATTGGAAGTGTCCTGTCATAAATTTATGAATAAAATACGAGAAAGTGGTATGATTGATAATGAGACAACTATCCACAAGAGACTAAATGACATAGAAGTTCAATTACTAAAGGTCTCCGTACAGAAACAATGAGTAAAACCAATAACCCATAGCAAGCATTAGAAGGTCCCTATATATCACTAATGTAAAACAATTCAAACTGGAAAACTGAAAACCTGATTTATGGCTACAATTGTTTTGTTGCATTGTTTTAAAATGTTTAAGCCATATTATGCTGTCCTCAGCATAGCTCTCTATCTTCTTATATCTGTAGATAATAAAATTACCCAAAAAAAACCAACACAAAATACACTCTGTTATTGAGATAAAATTTTCTATTTTCAGTATTTTAGAATTTTTAACAAAAATGCCAATTAAAAAGGTTTGGAAATTTTTTTAAAATGGTCGATATAATTATTTGTATGTAGCATTATATGTTTATTGTTGAACAACTTACAAATGCACACAAAATATTCTTATTTACAAATCTTGTGATCAAAATGTATCAAAAATATTTGTTGTGTGCCACTTAAAATTTACCAATCCCCATATATACTTTTTTTTCATATTTTTTCAGCTTTCATACTTATGATTGTCCTAGCAGCCATCAGATTAGAGAAAGGTCAAGGCACGGGTCATCCAGTTGTTGCAGACTTTTCTGGGATACCAAATCTATTTGGTGTGTGTATTTACTCATTCATGTGTCATCATTCGCTTCCATCTTTAATTACACCAATCAGAAACAAGCAAGGATTATACGGGTTAATATTTAGCGATTTTACCCTCATATTAGGGTTTTATGCACTTATATCATTTACAGGAATATATTCTTTCAATCATTTAAAGGACCTGTATACTTTGAATTTTCTACCAGATGACTGTGACCCTTCAAGGTCAGTGACAAATGTTAAATTCTTTGAGTACTTTCTGGCATTATTTCCAGTTTTCACTCTCAGCACAAATTTTCCGATTATTTCTGTAACCTTGAGGAACAACCTAAAAACAATGTTTTACAATGAGGAGAGACCATATTCTTGGTTTGTGGACAAAATCGTCTTCCCAGTAGCGGCTATTACACCTCCAGTCATAGTTGCAATAATTACCAACGAGGTGGAGTTTTTAGTCGGCATAACAGGATCTTATGCTGGAGCAGGAATCCAGTATGTTATTCCTGCAATTCTTGTATACTGTGCAAGAAAAGAAGTGACTAATTTTTCACCAGGACATGTTAACCCCCTAAAGTCACCCTTTAAACATGTAGCCTGGGTTATATTTGTACTTATATGGGCATGTATATGTATCATATTTGTAACGGTAAATCATATAATTAACAAAAAATGATCAATATTAGTGACTAGTGAATTTTAATATATTCTGAGATTACACTTTTGTTTTTTTTTCACTTGTTAATTCATTTTTTTAAGGAGTATTTCATAAGACATTAATTTTCAAATATATGGAATACATTAGTCTTTACACAATGAAGCTTTTTTTTTTATGTATTATCATAAAATGCTAAGATTACTTCCTTTTGAAAAATATCTTAGCACTGAATGCATGGTTTGTTATTTTATTCTTTGAAAGTTAAAAAGAATCTGACAATTTTTAGCTTGACAAAATTTCTAAAATTTGGAAATAAAAAAAATATTAAAAGATTTAAATTATATTATGTCCATTATAAATGCATGTAGATTTTTCAATGCAACATGTTTATAGACCAGTTAAAAAGATTATAATTGCAGACATCATCTCAAATACATTTCTACACTGCCACGTCCTAATTTGAAATTGCAGACATTAACTTTCATACATTTCTAAACTGCCACATTGTATTCTAAACTTCAGGTAGATTATGTTCTAAATCAAAATCACTATGATTTTAAAAAAGTTTGCCAAAATTTAGTTCATATTATGTTTTATATTTCTATATATTATAATTTAATTATAGATGTTGCTTTACATGATAATGTAGCAATTTAAATGTGCTATAGCTCAATTGTGCTTATTTGATAAACGTCTTTATCTTATCTTATCTTTATTATGCTTTTTCCAAAATACTACAAAAAGCAAGGATCATGGAACTTTTTTTAATCTTTTAGTTGGGCAATATTGTCACATTTTGTATAGATTATTCATGAAATATAAAATAATTGTGTATGTTATAGAAATGATGGATAGCTCTTATCATAATGTACTTTCAGAAAGAAAAAAATGAAGTCACAAAGTTAAAACCAAAGATTAAACACAAAAAAGGCTTCATTGAGATAAACTACATTTCTCTCACAAGATTTGCATATATTCATTAAATTAGATCACAAAATTTGCATATTTCATAAAGCATAGAGAACAAAATTTGCATATTTCATTAAACAAAGAGAACAAAATTTGCATATTTCATTAAACAAAGAGAACAAAATTTGCATATTTCATTAAACAAAGAGAACAAAATTTGCATATTTCATTAAATATTAAACATAGAGAACCATTGTGATCTGCTATTTTACAATTCAAAAACTATAGAGATGCCAATTGTACCTTAATTTTAAACATAAGTGCAATACAGTGTCTGTACATGTGCTGACAAAGAGGCATTAGTTTTCTTTTGTTTTTGTTGAAGTATATAAAAATATGGAGATGTTGTATGATTGATAATAAGACAACTATCCACCATTATTATTATTCATATTGTTGTAAATATAATGTAGTTCAAATAGATTATATTAAAACAATTGATGTATTGTGCTTGATTGAAATGTGTTATGGTTTTTAGCTTACCTGGCCCAATTTTGTTTACTGTCCAAGTCAAATAAGGAAGACGACAAAATATGAGCGAAAGATACCAGAGGGACAGTCAAACTCATAGAACAAAAATAATCGGATGACGCTTTGGCTAAAAAGACAAACAGACGCATAATAGAACACTAAACATAACATAGAAAACTAAAGACTAAGCAACACTAACCCCACTCAACACTGGGGGTGATCTTAAGTGCTCCTGAAGGGTAAGCAGATCCTGCTGCACATGTGGTACCCGTCGTGTCGCTCATGTTATTACAAACTCGATAAGTAATCTAATTCGGTAGGTCACATTCGTGAAAAGGGAAGGGGATTGTAGTTACGACATTAGGATTATATCCGAAATCATCTGTGGAACGGTTATTCCATAACGGTCAACCAACTGGATGGGGTGATTTCAACTTCACCATTTGAAACTCTCGGTTTAAAAGCTTCCTTGTTAACAGCAAACCTCTATCAAGGAAATCATGAAAGGAAACACAAGCCGGGAATATCGTATCAATTGGGAAGTATATTATATTCCGTATGCAGGCGCTGCTGGAAGGTTGCTACATATAATTTAAACGAAGAGTTCACAATTAGGAAGTTTTGTTTTCAACCGACCATCATTGTCAATGTCTAAGGTAAGTCAAGATATGAGGCAGACTTAACTGTATCTGTAGTATCCTTTATCTCTAGTCTGATGGGATAGACAAGTAATCTCAAAAGCTCAAAAAGTCTTTTAAAACAAAAATAAAAATAAGTAAATGAAGTAAAATATCTTCATTTTTATCACACCTTTCGAAAGAAGGTGATTTCTACCTTTAATTATAAAAACATAACGAAACGAAGTTCCAAGTTTGCTTTTCCATTGTAAAAGTAATGTTTCCGTAAATAAATAATCAATTTTTATTTAAATTAAAAACTAGTATATGCGAGTTTAACCTTTAAAGTGACGGAGCAAACAAACAAACATGAACATCAGATGAACAATCACTATAAGATTTCTAAATACGTAAATGAATTGAATGGATTAAGTAAAGAAACGTAGATAACTTTTGAACACCAACACGTACATTTAAATTTAACAAAAGACTTTAAAGAAATTAAAAGTCGGTTACTTGATAAGTTGTTTTATATAAATATGTTAAAGAGAAATTTAATTGACATATTATGCTAGTTAGGATGAGCAAATAAATTCTAAATACTCCAGTAATTTAATTGTGTACGGCAAGAGAAAGAAGGTATGTATTTTTTTATTATTGTTTATACATTTTTTGTGTGACTATTTTGCATACGAAAACGGGTCAAAACCAGAACGTGTTATGTTTTGCAAATATTTGCATATGGTTGAATATATGTGTAATGATAATAGTTTAAATGCTTGTTAAAATGGGACCCTATGTGTATACTGAAATAACACTTGCAAACTTACTAACTGTTGCAACTGTCGTCCTGAACATGCATGCAATAATGTCTAGTGGGGGGTCAATGCCACCCGTTCTTTTTTGATTTTGTCCGACGACTACAAAAATTAGTAAATAACCATTCTAACGTTATTAAAACTAAAATTTCTCATCGGGGCCTTTTATATCTGACTATGCGGTATGGGCTTTGTTCTTGGTTGAAGGCCGTACGAAGACCTATAGTTGTTAATTTTTGTGTCATTTTGGTCTTTTGTGGATAGTTGTCTCATTGGCAATCATACCACATCTTCTTTTTTTTTATATTAAAAGCATAAAAATCAAACAACTGAATATGATTTGGAGCGTCGTTTCCAGAACAAGATATCACGGGACGTCACTGCAATGCCTTAAATAAAAATAACTTGATGCATGAGTATGAGTGCCAATGAGTGTCCATTAGAGTCCAAATGACATTGGATGTAAATAAGCAGCTATAATTCACCGTAAATACTTCAACAACGAGCAAAACTAATACCATTTAGTAGTTATATATTAAATGTTTCGTCTTGACAAAATGTAAAACTTCTTCTTCTTCAGGAAGTCCACCCTATCTGCAGGGTCACCGCATTTAAAAATTTTGTTTATTTTTTAAATTGCGTTATTTAACAATTGAAACAAGAAAACCAAATAATTACATTATTTTTACAATCAACGAAAAACAAATATGCCGACACCAACAATTTATGTTCCGTGTACTGGTTTCAGTGGTATTAGTTGACACAATAATAACAGTCTTAAACCCACTTAAAACCATATACGTATATATATCTGCCAAACATGGCTTATTTCTTTTATGTTAATGGTAATAAGCGAATTAATTTTCCTCTTTTAACATAATATAGGATAACTGTCAAATTAATCTAGCCTCGAAAAATTACCATCAACGAAAAACTTGCCAAATTTGAAATTTATAGATTTTTATAAACACTATATTTTGTTGATAAGGAAGGACCATATCGGTTTTGCTATTTTAATGGTTTACCAAAAAACTCAACAGACTTCTATAATTTTAGTTGCTAAAAAACTCAACAGACCCATAAAAACTAAAAAGGTACATTGAAACGCATTAAACCAAAATAAACTGACAACGCTATTCCTAATAAAAAAGGGCAAATAAACAAACAAAAGTACACACAAAACACAACACAGATAAACAAAGATTAAACCACACGAACCCCACCAAAAACTGGGGGTATCTCAGGTGCTCCAAAAGGGTTAAGCAGATCCTGCTCCACATGTGACACCCGTCGTGTTGCCCGTGTCACTCAAACCTGATAACAAGTCTAATTAATTAGGTCACATTGGGGAAAAGGATACGGGTATACGACAACACGACATCACACCTCATGCATCGCACACTTACTATTCGATTTCGTGACTTAATTTTAATCCATGGATACTAGACGTTATTTGGGTTAAAATCGGTAAATATAATTTGCAAATAAATGTAGTAAATTAAAGATCATGGGTCTTTTTGAGAGAAGAACATGGTATATTTAACGACCAAGCAAGCTTTGTAATCGGATATTAATTGTTTAAAATACATCTACTTCCAGTGGATCATCATTATTTTCATTTTCGCTTATTAGTTCTGATATGATTTGGGAATATTTATGTTTTTGGTGGCGTGTTTTATAAGATTTTTACTGTTTTGTGTACTGATTTGTCTTTTTGGACTTTTGGTGTTGGACATACTTAATGAAGTATGCTTCGGTGTATATTACTAACAAATATCGACACATATTGTCGTAAAGATGTTATTGTGCGCTTCTAAAATAAAAAAAAAGGAAACGGAAAGTGCTATTTGTCTGTTAGATTCAAAACTCAAGTTCGTCGTAAAATATGAAAATGTGCAGTCAAATCAGTTATGCTTGTTCTGTGAGTCGTGATTGGTCAACAATTATATGTCATTTCAAACCAGAAAGGTCACGATTTTAGCTTTAATCTCACGTCTTAGTAGCTAATATGCAACCGTAAGCTTTTAAGCCTACATGCAGTTGTGCATTTATAATATATAATCTCGTATTGCCTTTGTTTGTTCTCAATTATAACAGCGCAGACTTGTTTATATAATATTATTAGTATAATAACATTGCACTTGCATACATGCATTCTGTATTTTGACATTGTACATGTTAGGTAGTACTTGGATATGGTGTTGATTCGAACAATACAAACGAGCAACACTTTTAAATGTAATGCTGTTCTTCTTCCCGACGGTCGCTAACGGAAAATCTTCAACGGTAAGTTATTATTTTAAAATCAACCTCAAGCTAGAATATGTTGATTTTGGTAGTAACCATATCTGGGGTTTCATTTAGAAAGGAACATGGTACATTCTTGTTGATTGGCATACAAAAAATCCGCCGGCGAGATGTTCCGAAATTTCCCAAGAAAATGCAATTGTCATGACTGAACACTTGCTTTTATTTAGAAGAAATAGTAGCGTCGAGTCAATATGTCCAAATAGTGAAAATATACAAAATATATATTGAGAAACAAGTGACCACATAAATCAATAAGAAACAAGAAACATCAAACCATGTCGTAGTAATGACTTATATTTTTGATGCGCTCT
The DNA here is from genome assembly GCF_036588685.1 of Mytilus trossulus. Lineage (NCBI taxonomy): Eukaryota > Metazoa > Mollusca > Bivalvia > Mytilida > Mytilidae > Mytilus > Mytilus trossulus. Next base: position 44,946,082 of record NC_086379.1, read on the forward strand.
GAAGTTATTCGACTCTTCCAAATGCAAGTACTAGCTAGATAGTTTTCAGGTGGTATGGGTGTCTTCCTCAATCTTGGATTGTAAAAAACAGAGAACCAAAGGTCCAGATTTTCTATCGAGTCAGCAAAATTTGATACAGGAATGCAGATATATAATGTGAATTCTCATTTAAAAGAACCAATTTATAAGAATATAACTTATAAATATTAATGATTTTGGAAATGTTGATTAATTTTGGTTATTTTTTATTTTTTTTTAAAAATTGGCATTTTAAGGGGAGGTAACTCTAAAACAGTGCACTTTCTGCAGGAATCTACATGCAATTTTCCTATTTTGTATTTTAGCCGAGAAAAACGTACGGTGACCCTACCTTGTCTTTTGATATTCTCAAAGCATTGTCTGAAAGCTATCTTTTCCTTAAGTATTTAACAATTCTGTCATTTTGTTTAGTTTCTAATCCCAAAATTGTGTTTTTTCCTGTATAATCCATACAAAATGTGTCATTTTGTCACGTCCTGAAGCTTGAGAAAATGCGCGGTGACCTATCATTTTTATAATATTTTTCAACATATATCAATAGATACTACGTTTTGGCAAAGTATGAACAAATTCTATCATTTTTCTTTTAGACTCCCATACCACCTTAAAGTCATATATGAAACGTGTGAATGGTGAACAATAATGTTACAGCAGATTTCAGTCAGTATGTAGCTTATGGTAATATCTTTGGTTAGCTTGCTTGTTAGCTGAACCGTGAAGTCATTGTTAGGTAAGGTATACTTCCCTCCTTTTAAAGTATATTAGTCCTACAGAGAGATAGATTGGTTATCTGTTGTGCTAGTCTACTATTAAAGGAGGGTAGTTTACCTAACCTAACAATGACTTCACGGTTCAGCTAACAAGCAAGCTAACCAAAGATATTACCTTTAGCTACATACTGACTGAAATCTGCTGTAATTCAATTCTTGAACGAATGCATTCATAATATCTTAAACTTCGTCTATTGTGTACGAATGTATCACCTAGTTTGCCTAACCTAGCTGACTTCACGGTTCAGCTAATAAGCAAGCTAACCAAAGATATTACATTTGGCTAGCCTACACATGTTCTTAATGGAATCCGCTGTTATCTGTTTGAACTACTTTTTTGGTTTTTCGGTAGACCCCCCCCCCCCCCCCAAAATAAAAGAAGAAAAAAAGAACAACTAAAGAGACAAAACAATATATTAATGGATTGTTAATGGCTAAACTGATCAACTTGAATATTTCTACGACCAGTGCACCCCCTCCCCCCCCCCCCCCCAGTTAATTAATACAAACAAACCGTCACCTATATAACTTCGATAGGATATGCAATGCACTTAATAAACTAGTATTACAAGGATTAGAACACAATAGATCTACACGCACTACATATTTTAAAACTTTAAATGCAGCCTGAAAAGATTTATCTGAACAATTCGCTGACATTTATTGTTTTAACAGAGTACATGCATGACTAGTTATACCGTTTTTAATACCTATTCAAAGACTTCAAATTCAATTGGTCATACAAGAACCAATGAAAGAGTTTTCCTGCTAGGTATTAGTGTCAATGAGACAACTTTCCGTCCAAGTCCAAATGTGTAAAAATAAACCATTATAGGTCAAAATACGGCCTTCAACACGGAGCCTTGTCTCACACCTAGCAGCAAGCTAAAAGGGGCACCTAAATGGCTTATGTAAAACTATCCAAACAGGAAAACTAACGGTCTAATTTATATCAGAAACAAGAAAGGAGAAACACTTATTTAACATATAAACAAACGACTAGATTTTCTGGCAAGCACATAGTTGCATATTGTGAGAAAGACGTTCTTGCACCTCAAAACAATAGTGATTCTTTCTTGTGGTCAATCAATAAAATTAAACCATTGCAGAAGATCGGATTCTGACTTCCAGACAAAAAAAAATCATAATATGTTCCGTAAATAGATAATATTTTATTTTATATCGTGTAAGCAGTTTTCTTCGTTTGTGATTATTCCGTTTGGGATATAATATATTATTTTATGTAATAAATGATTTTAATTCAAATCCAACCAAGTTTTTAAAAGCAAAGCAGTACATTAATACCACTGTGATGTCCAAAAAGTAGAGCTAAAACCAGAAAAATCTTAACAATGTATCACCAAAACGAACCCACAATGAATTAAGTTTATCAAAATCATTAAAATCTAAAATTGCTTTTTTTTTTAGTTCAACATATAACATGCAGAAGTTTGTAAGATATCCTTGTGTGTTGACTCTAATCAGAAAGAATAAAAGTCTCCTCACTTATTAATAGGATATTCAAATATATATGATTGATTTTAGAAAGAATGCATCTAATCCCAACAATTAAACCCCCAAAAACTATCAGAAAACAGCACTTGAATAAAACAACTAACTGTGAAAAGCTTTGTTGCACCGTAGGTTATTATATTCGAATATAATACCAACTACTTAAAACACATTAAAATAGTTGACCACATATAATTTAATAGGTTAAACAGTCAAAATAATCACTAGATTAAATTCAAATTTTAGAACTTTAAATCAGCGAATGTTTATCAAACTATATGCTAACAGTGCTTTCTTTTTTATATAACGGTTATATATGTACAGAAAATTACATCTTGTTTACTAGGAAGACGAGTGAATAATTAATGGAATTCATTGACTTATATCTATGCACTGACCACCCCTGACTTAACACGGAATCATTGAATCAATTTCTTACTGATGACTTTGGATTTTGTTCCTGTATTTTTCATATGGTAAGATTAATTACTTAAACGTTGTTTTCATCTGCAAGTTGATGTAAAAGTACAAATGTTTATAAGCAATATAAGTTTTATCATGTTTGGATTTCTGGACAAACCTACTTTAATATCATGAATGACAATGCTTATTCAAGATTTACCTGTCCGTTACATGAACTAATTCTTCCATTATGTTTCGGGATAATTGGATTATCTTATGGTAAACTGTTTATCATCACGTATACGATATATAAAAGGTATTATTTGCTTATCATCGTTAGAATATTATAGATTGTGTAAATTTTCAGTTTAAAAGGAATTTTTAAAGCTGGTGGATATTTAAGTTAAATGCACAATACGCGTGTTTCTTGGAGAACATGCATCTTTTGCTCTCGTGAATTCTGTTGTGAAGCAAGATACAGAAAGTGTTTGACGGCTGAACATTAAAACGAACTTAATTTTAGAACAGTCGATTTTGCGCCAGTCCTAAGTTACGAGCCTCTGACCTTTGTTAGTCTTGTATGCTTTTTAATTTTAGTTTCTTGTGTATAATTCGGAGTTTAGTATGACGTCCATTATCACTGAACTAGTACATATTTGTATAGGGGGCCAGCTAAAGAACCCCTCCGGTGCAGGAGTTCCTCGATGCATTGAAGACCCATTCGTGGTCTTCATCTGTTGTCTGCTCTATGGTCGGATAGTTGTCTCCTTGACACATTCCCCCTTTCCATTCTCAATTTTAAAATCATCCAAAACTCTATAGAATTATCTTATTTATGATGCATCGTTTCAATTATGACCTTTCGGAAGATATACTAATGTGTACCCTAAGGTACAGATTTCCCACTAGCGGTGATACTCATCCGAGGATGTAACAAACTTTAGAGAGCTAATACAATTATGGAGCCAGATACTGAAATCATTTGACATCTAAACATCAAAACAACATAAAAGAACAGTCAAAATCAACTAGAATAAATTGTCTCTTTTTGTAATGCATCATTTCAATTTTGACCGTTCGGATGCAGTGTCTACTGTGTGGGTTGTACTCTAGGTACTAACATTCCACTAGCGGTGATACTCGTCCGAAGATGTTACTAACTTTTGAGAACTGAAAAAAATATTAATATTACCAGATAAGAACAATAAAATTCATGAATAGGGTCAAATTTACTTACGGGGATTGCAACCTTTGTTTTAGTAGATTGTCTAATTACGTAAGAAGCATACCATACACGAAAGAAGTTCTAAGCAATAGAAGTTAAAGGTACACAGATAACTGACCAAAGTGGACATCATTTTCACAACTCCATGGCTTGCTTCATATATAAAGCCTTCAACATAAGACAACATATCTTTTTTGGGGATCTAAAGCATTTTTAAGTTTTAGTAAAGCTGAATAAAATTAGGATAATGGGCTTTATTTGCATTTATTAAGGGATTAATAATATTACGGCTGATTTGGCAATGGAATAAAAAGTGTATCTTATCATCTAAAATTGATACCAGAGGGACATTCAAACTCATAAGTAAAAAAAACTGACCACGCTATGGCTAAAAAAGAAAAAGACAAACAGAGAAACACAATTATATAAAACACACCATAGCAGACTACAGACTTAGCAACACGACACGAAAAGATAGTAAGTTAATTGAGCTAAAGAACGAAATAATTTTGGAAGGAAATTCAATTTAAAGCATTGAAAGCAGAAAGTTTTTTTATTTTAAGATAAGCACTTCAAAATATTATCACATAGTATATTTACAAAGCAGAATTACTTTAACAAAGCTGCAATGCAGAGTTTACAAACAGAGAGTATTTATGTACAAATCTTTGATCATATGAAGACCACTTTCTCTTTTGACTAACGTCCATACATTAAAATTAGGAATAACACTGGAATGTGGTACCTTATAACGAACAATCAGTGATGATGTCCGTATGGGATTTCATTTCATATCTTCAAAATCATTTGCCCAAGGTTTCTTAAGTATAATTTTGTAGACTAGTGATTTTATGATAATCATTAAAAAGAATAAAATTATTTTTTAATTGACAAATTTCTTATCAAGTCCTATAAAGATATTGTCTGCTGATATGGGAAAGAACATTCAACAGAAACAAAAAGGCCGTATGAATGCATTCTGAAATATAGAGCAGGTAAAATCCCAATTTTAAATGGAATAGAGAATTGTATGTTGCTGTTAAATGCAGTTTTCTAGTCACCTAAAGATTTTTATATTTTCTAAATTGAATAAAATAATATGTTTAGGGAAACAGATACCACTAACTCTCCAATGATCGTCTGATGTACTACCCATGTTTATAGGAAGAAGGACTATTTTGCTGTGAGATGAATTCGCAGCCAAGTAAGCTGTTAGATCTGGCGCCTCGTATGTACACAGTGAAAGTTCCACGCTTTGTGCATGTATGAAAAATCCGTTGCATCAACTGTTTGAATGTTCTTAATAGATAGTCTTGCAAGGCAAAGTTTTCCCACTCATTACCTCATCCCAGCCGACCCACATTGATGAACCTATACACAAAATTTGTTGTCGCACTGAAATATTTGCCACTTGGCGTTAAGAAAACATGAATCACTCATTTAAAGTCAACTCTTACATTTTCCGTGCTTTAATTGCAGACACGTCTGGATGTTCCGGGATAACTGTGATAAGAACTCGGACCAACTGTTGACATCTTTCTAATATTTAATGATGTAGAACTTATCCAGAGCACCAGGAATCCAAGAATATTAGAACACCAAGAATACACGAGAACACGAATACAAGAACATCAATAATACAAAAATACAAGAACACCAAGAATACAATACTACAAGAATTCATGTTCTGTTTTGTCTACCTGTATAACGTGTAGATGAATGAAAGAAAAGGTAAGGTTAATGGTAAAAAATTTAAAGCAGCTTGTCTGGAATGTCCAGTAAAATTGACAAGACTCAAGCTAGCAGACACTTTATGGAGCCAATCAAGATAGCAGCCACTTTTTTGTCCAGTAGCCAATTTTTACGATATGTCTAAAACCCCCAAAAAATGTAAAAGACTCAAACATTCTAAAAATCTAAAAATCTTGGTTAAATAGGATTTAATAGCGAAATTCGATAACTTTACGGTTTGAAGTAATTCCAAAGGATTTTAATCAATATAGACTTATTTGGACTAGCTACATAACATTAACAAAAATGTCGTCTATATTAGGATATTAAGTCTAAGCTGGCTTTCTGCAAAGTATATTTATAATTTAAATACTTAATTTTAATTTAGGTCAGTGACTTAATTGTTTGACATATCTTACTTACAGTTTTTGATAACTTTTAATATTAAACACTATAGGCCTAGATGTCTATGTTTAAAAGTAGATTATTTTAAAATTCTGTATAATTGTTTGAACAGTAAAACTGCAAGCTCGTTACAAATTAACACACATTCAAAACTACTACGGGCCTGTATTTTCATAGGTACCATTCTTAGATCTTTTAAAACAATATTGATTGACTATAGTATCAAACTTGGTGCATCTGGTTTGGTTCTTAATATTCTCAAAGTTTTAACTCAACGATTTATTGTTAAATATAGACAGAAAAGTAATAGGGCATTTTGCTAAAATTCGTATTAGTAATAGTGTTCTTAGAATTGAACAAGGGCGTCACACTAAAAACCCTGTAGAAGAAAGAATTTGTCCTTTGTGTCTCTTAGAGGTAGAAGATGAATTTCATTTCACTTTAAAATGTACAAAACTAAATATAATTAGAGACCAACTGTTTTCCAAAATTAGTGAAATAGTTCCCTCTTTTTTCAGTATGACTAATGAAGCAAGATTAAAATTTTTGTATACGTGTGTTGAGACTGATATAATTAGAATTATTGTTAAATTTATAAGCGACATGTACATTTCTAGAAATGCTTTATCAAGCACTAAATAACTTTGTGGTACCACCTCCTCATATAATATTTATAAATTTTGTATGATATATATATGTTTGTATGTTTGTGTATAAAGTGTTTAAAGATAAATGATAAGGTTAGCATCAATATAGAATGTAATTAAACAAAATATTCCCAACATTTCACTAATAATATTAATTTTCAATCTGTCACCAAAATCTACTAAACTTGTTATAAGTTTCAGAAGATTTTAAACATTTTGAAACATCTGATAATACTAAGTGTGAATTGCCAATGAAGCTAAATAACGACATAAAGTCACCAATGGCTTATCAACACAGCAAGAAATACCCGCACCGGGATGCTTCCTTAAAAAAGTCTCAATGAACACACATTAGGAAAATAGCATTACAAAGACTCCCTAATGATAAGTTCTATCATTTTTTTGTAGATAACATCTAATGAATAGATAGAAAGAAAAAATAAGTACTGAATTCCAACCAATGACCGATGGAAAGAAAATTCACTTCGCTGAAGGGGTTGTTGTTTACAGACACTAATGATGTTGTTTACAACAACAAAGTTCAAGGATACACATATGTCATGCACAATTTAACATTTACGTGATGATGGAAAATAACAGTAAGTAAAAGTAAAAGAAAAAGAAAAAAGAAATTCATAGATATTCAAGACGGAAAGTTCCTAATCAAATGGCAAAATAAAATGTAACACATTCAACAAATGGATAAAAAAAAGTTATATTCCTGACTTTGAATAGGCATTTTCAATCTATGTAGAAAACGGTGGATTAAACCCAGTTTTATAGCTAGCTTAACCTTTGACTTGTATTTGACAGTCGCATAAAATTCCATTATATTGACAAATATGTTCGAACAAAACTATCAGACATGATACGTATAAATGAGAAGAAAACACGATAGATTCGCATACTATATTCTTTTATTTGTTTTATTTAGCAATGCATCTTAAATATTTATATATATATATATTTGTATACGCGAATCAACTTTGAAATTGCTCAATGATCAATGATAGAACAAGCATTTATCCAATTTCTTTGAATGTTTTAGACCAAAATGACAATAATATAAACATGTTAATGAATTTATTATATCAGTCTTTTTTTCCATATGCACATTTAAGGGAAAAAAAAACAAAACCAAGTCTAGTACATCGTAATGTAGCAATTTCAAAATTGTGTTTGTTCCGTAGCGCAGAGCCCTAATTTTCAGTTTTTGTGTTATAGCCATCATGGAAAGGGTAAGACGATCTGAAATAAATATAGTAGTGATATAAATTATTACCCTTTTTAGCAAGTCTTTCGTGAATCCTGAATTTGCCTTTTACTACTGAATTACCGGTATTCAGCACTGGTTCCCTGTTGAAAAAAGCTTCAATTAGCAGTTTTAGAATCTAATGCATTATGTGATATATTTTCAAAAACGTACACCAAATGTTGTGATGGGTGTAAAACGTTCTTAACAATGGAAATCCATCCAATGATGTAACGTTATTTTCATTTTGTTGTACGAACAATGAGATTACCCATGATAATTTAGATTCTGAAAAGGCGAATTGGTAGTGTTCTAGACTTGTTAAAAAGTGCTTTAAGTTGTGCATGTATTTGGTGTTGTACTGTAATTCCATGTTATATTAAATTTATATTGTTGCATATAGTTGTACGGTAAATCGAAGTTACATTAATTTTTATATTACCTTATGTAAAATGTTTTTTTTATAGCTGACTATGCTGCATGATCTTTGTTCTTTGTTGAAGGCCGTACGAAGACCTGTAGTTGTTAATTTCTGTGTCGTTTTATCATTTGTGAAGAGTTGTCTCATTAGCAATCATACCACATCTTCTTTTTTATTTTTACATTTCAATTGATGTTGAATTTCACTTTTGCACTTATATGCATACCAACTTCATCCCTAGAGCTATTGTTTCAAGACATTAAGTGGTTTTATTATGAATCTGTGAATTTCGGAAGGAGATTCAAGTTTTTTGTTGAATAGACTATTTTCATATTACCGACTTTTGGACTCCGGTTTATATTATTTTTCGACAGGTTACCTACGACATCCTGGTACCCGGTCAAATATGAGCAACGTCGTTTAGCTGCATAAATGATTGACGTTATAAATCAATGTTGGTGTAATTAATTTTAAACGCGTTCAAACTCAATATATATGTTATTGAGTGAATGCCCGCGCTAATAAGGGTGAAGTGTTCTCATTGGGTGTTGTGCAGACAATCGTGATTGTTTTTTCGTCGTTTCCTTTTTGGTCATTGTTTTGTCTGGTTTTTAGTTAGTTTTTTCTGGCTTCTTACATCTACATTTGCAATCTCCATGCAGAGTTATCGGTCCTTTCTCTCTCTGCATGGGAGATTGGTACATTTGTACGTTATTGCGCCTGTTGTGGATACGTATATATAGTTTTCTCATTGCATATCAAACAATGTTGGACATTGCCTCTAGAAAATCTTCTTTCTTAATTTTAGATGGACATTCAGTTTCAGAAATGTTACTTCTGTCCACGCAAGTTAAGTCTCGGCGTACGGTAATGAGGGCCCTCATGGGGTTTTTGATTATGTGATTACTTGGCCGGTTTTTTTAATGATTATTTGATTATTAAGCCAAATATTTCATGATTATTTGATTACCTAGGACTGTATTTTTAGTTTATGATTATTTGATTACTAAAGATAAGCAAATATTTAATGATTATGTGATTATATTGGCATAAAAATGGTGATTATGTGATTACTAGGACCCCCCATGAGGGGCCTCGGTAATGACGCTTGGTTAACAAAAAACAGTGTTGATGATACACATCAGTGGAACACAACTCTTTAAACAAACAAAAAGTAACGGGATCGAAATAATTGGCACCGAGTCAAACTGCACCAGTTTAAACTACCAACACGTCAGAAAGAGAAATGAGAAAATATATAGTTATTATGTAGAACAAAATTTAGATAAACCAATATGCGAGTAACCCACACACTGTACTGAAGACAGAATCAATGCATTATACAACAGTTATGCTCTGATAACGTATGAAACATCTTTTTAATTAATGATGTCACTATGAGCTAGCTCTCATGACGTCCAAATTTCCTAATAGAGCATGTAATACGTATTCACATGTCTTATCAAAACATATGATTTGAACAATAATTCCATATCATATCGTAAAACATACTTAATTATTAATGTTCTAGGCTTATAGGATGGACGAATCGTTTATTGCTGTATCAACCTTGCAACCCTATGAATTATATCATCATTATTATAGTAGAGATATTACTGATAATGTTTGCAGAATATACAAGGTTCTAAAAAAGTCCAAACATAGAAAATATTTTAAACACATTTAATTATATATTCATGCATGTGAATAATGCTTTGAAGGTGGAATAGGCCATGATAGATATTTTACGATGGAGAAAAACTTTATGACAAGGCTCTTAGGAAAAAAGAATTAAGCAAGCAACAATTAACTCCTCTCCCTTTTATTTCCCTGATTATAATAATATTTGCTGAAAGATTTATGCGAACTATCCAAATTGATAGAAAGTTGCGGAAGTAAACATTGTTTTATTTACAGCAACAAAATAAATCCAGTGAATGAAAGGTTCCTAACTTTGGACCACCCTATCAAGGCTGTGTGCTTTTAATTTTTTTTTTCAAAATTTTGTTTGTTTAAATGATTTTCTGATTGTTAGATTGATATATTGCAGAATCCAAACTCATTCGATTTACTTCCATCTTTAATTTTAAGTGTGCGGAATTGGTTACGTTTTGTTGTTGTGTTTCATTGTGGGTTCCAACATGATAGAACACTGTCATATCTTTAAAGCTTTTGAAAATCATTTTCGTTGATCTGTTTAATACGCATGTTTAGTGTCTAGTGTATTTTAAAAAAAAAAAAAATTTTAAATCTCAAAGATTTAAAAAAAAAGTGAATATCACAGACTTTGTTTTGTTGACACAATTTTGCAGTTTTATAATGTAAGTGATGACCGTCGGTAAACGGACAGAAAGTCACAGGACGAAAAGTCACCGGACATAAAGTCACAAATTTGATAGGACAAAAAGTCACAGTACAAAAAGTCACAACTATTTTTTGACAATTGTTTGAATATATAAGAGAAATATCTTGAAACATTTACTTTTTATTACATATATTTCTATTAAAGTTAATGAAATTTATCATTTTACTTAAAAAATGAAGATTTTTTAAAATTTTAATCATGTAAAGGACATATTTCTTGCACTTTTTGTCCTGTGACTTTTTGTTCTGTATCTTTTTGTCCGGGACTTTTTGTCCTGTGACTTTCTGTCCTACGTTCATGATCGTCATCCCCAAAAAACGGAAATAGTTCTTTGTGAAGAATGTTTGCTGGTTTGCTTCCGTTTATTGAAATTGACTATGTTCACTCAGGACAAGTATTAATCCTGATTTGACAGATTATTTGAATGTTGGCACTACAAGCAACAACATTTTTCAATATTCTGTGTAATAAAGAAATAATTGCTATTTAAATAAAAAAAATATTTTTGAAAGAAATACTTATTATGATATAGAAGTCAGTTCACGTACATGCTAAAAAAATACTTATACCTAAAAATACTGCAGTTTAAATTCAAAAACTTTATTCATAGACGGAATCAGTAAACAGAAACATAAGCTTTATTGCAACACATGAAATATCCGAAATAGAAAACCTACTGTACACTTTAATACAGTGTATCGTAAGTTATTTACATAATATACATGCAAGATTTTTAGCCACAATGACGCTGATAATTGTATTAAAGGGGACATAACTGTCATTACTGTATAAGTTTCAATTCGTTCAATATTTATTCTCGACTGGAATAGTCTTTAGCAGTGATTTTTAAAATTTTTCAGGAGGAGCATTCGAAGCCCTTTGCTATGTTCTTGCAAGGATATGTATAGTGAGACTTTACAAAAACTTGGTTCTTGGAACTAACGAATTTTTTTTCAAATACTAAGATTTAATCACAGGCACTTGTTTCTGTCAATATGGGGTTTACTATCCATATCAGTACAAAAAAACACAAGGTAGCTAACGGAAGTTTTCAATGTGTTCGCTTCAACCAATATTTTATTACTTTCCCTTGTCCCTTTCACGTATAAGAGTACACCAGTCTGTCGGTAATTGATATATCTTTACAATGAAACAACCCCATATTGACAGAGACAAATGCCTGTGGATTTGATGGCGAAAAGTGTTTTGGACTTCTTAGTTTATCATGCGTCATATTTGGAATAGGTCGTTTGCTTGTTCAAACACTTGGTGTTGAGCTTTCCAGATGATCATTATTGTGTTCATAACGATTTTTTGTGTTTTTGAATATTTCATAACATGTTACGCGCCATACTTGTTATAATTTTAGATACAATAAATTCAGAAAATATTGTGTGCATTTATTATTGCGAATTTTTAAGAAGGAATGAAAATCACGCGAGAAGTATGATTGCCTTTTCAGGAAAACCTACATAAAGATATATTTATGTAAAATAGGTATCATAATCCGAATTCTTATTATAAGGATCATAACACAGTCGAATTATTCATTCTGAATTAAGTGAAATAGTAAACCTATTTGATACCCAGAATATATAGAAATTTGAATTATATATACATGTACATGTACACGTATCAATAAATATAATATACTTTTTTTTCAATCTAGGTAACAGGAAGAAGAAGAAGTAGTCAGATAAAATCATGTGATTCTTTGAAATGCAAGCAGAACTTAAAAAAGAATCGCTCTGAAAACAATTCTTTCAAATCAATGGATATAAAAAGAACCAAACAAGGCTCGTCTAATTCTTTCAAATCACGTGATTCACAGAAAAGTAAAGCCGATTCCATAAAAAGACGTGTTGAAAAATTCAACGATGAAAAAAAGAGATATGCAGGTGAAAAAGATGAAGAATATGCCGGACGACGAAAAAGGAAAAAAGATAGAAAAGAACGAATTGCTCGAGACAGAAGATTAAGACAATATAAATGTTTATACTGGCCGTCAGGGTTGATAATGCTTTGTGGTTGTGTGTTCATTCTAGGTGCTACTATTCAAAGTATAAGTGAGGGTTCTTTATTATGGAAACAAAGACAAGTATTCCGCATAATTGGACCTGGTTTTATTGTTTTTGGTCTCGTATTATTTTTCATTACTGTTGCTTTTGTCAATAATCATACTACAAAAATAACAAAACTTAAAGCAGAGGAAGAAATAATACGAAAGAAAGAGCGGAGAGAGCGGGTCTTAAATAAATACAAGAAACAAAAGGAAATGAACTTCAGTAGAAAACCTTTAGCAAGATCTATTTCTGCAACATCGTCTGCTACATGTCATACGCTTGACGAATTTGAATCTTCTGCTCAATTCATAACTGGATCACTGTTAAACGGATGCTTACATCCTAATTGGAAACCAGTTCCAAATAAAGATTCAGTGGAAGGCGATACTTCAAAGACTCTTAAAATCTGTTACCTCGAGTCTTCACCTGTGAACAAAAAACTTTTAACAAGATCTATCTCAGGACCACCATCTACGACATGCAAAACGACTGCTCATTTAACAAATGGTACAAATTTGAAAATGACAAATGGATCTTTACGGCCTTATAAGAAACTGTTAAATAAGAAAGACTCTTATGAGTTCAGTGAATCATTGAAGTGTCTCGAAAACAATAATTCACCGTCATCATCATTAGCATATATGAAGTCACTTCCGTCCTCTAACATTACATCATCTACAACTACATGTCTACTTTCTAAAATACCTTATATCGATGAAACAGAAGAATTATTGATGTAGATATGAGAATAACTGTGAGCAATCGTGAGAAAAACACAAATGTGTATATATATAAAGTAATCTAAAAGGTCACTGTGTTTACGTATACTAAATGTGTACTGTGTACACGGAGCATATATTTAGGATAAACATTCATCAAAACTACATTCAACTATAAATTTGACTAGTATAGACAGTATACATTTTATAGGATAAAATATCAATTGCACCTGTGTTTGCTTCACTCGGGAAAGTTGAAAAAAAACTAGTTTAGTATACATATTTGTGAGTCTAAGTAATCAACTTTCAAGATTCTAACTCTTGTGCACTAGTACTTATACAGAACATACAAATATAAAGTGCTATATACATTGCTGTTGAAGGAGTCTAGGGGGTATATTTTTTGGTTGTGGGGATACTGTTTTATTGTCGTATATATATGCATTAAGTCTGCTTTCATTCATAATGTTATGCATGCAATATACACATTTTTTTATGTTTTGTTAAACTTTGTATTGAAAGAATTGGTATCGTGATAACAATCCAATCAACTTTATTTCCTGTAGAATTTTTATTTGAGTTTATAAAAAAAGATAGATGGCTAGCTGCTCAACATTCAGTGGCAAATCAAATTAAAGGACGAGAACATGTTGATGCGATATAAATTTAACCTGAGAATTTTACTAGACATCTTCGCTAGCCAACCAGATTAAGCCAACATTTGTGATTAAAGTCACGCCTATTCCAGATACATAATTCTTGACCAATGGTAGCATTTGAACTCTACTATTTGGATGTAAAACACGGTAGCGTCTACATTCTACACACTGGGTAAAGCCGGAAATGAAATATAGGTCAATATTCATAGTTTCTGTGCATGAAAAAAACATATGAACTTCTATAAGACTGATGATCAAAAACATTCAATTTGTCACTAAATATAGTCGTATTTTTAAGGATGTAAAGACTTGTTGCCGACAATATACACGTGGCAATTGTTTACAAACACTTTCTACATTTACACGTGATCATATTATATATTGGATGCAGCGAGTTTCGACTGCAACCAATGAAAATCCTTACCTTGTGTCTCCGACATTTTATCTCAATCCGCCAAGGGTGGAGATAACGGGAGTGGATCGTAAACCTTGGCTAGCGAAGATGATTACTAGACCGACAATCTGAGCAGGATTTTTACTTGCTGTTCAGTCACAATCAATGATCACCAGATACTCGGGAACATTCTTCTGACCTCGAACAAACCGACCAGTCTTATTGCTTGCTCTTTATAAAAACATTTAGTGCTTTGTACTCTTTATGAAAAATAAGAAGTTGTGGTATGATTGCCATGAGACAACTCCATAACAACGACCAAACCAGACAGAAATGCACAACTATAGGTCAACGGACGGCTTTCAACAATGAGCAAAACCAATACGGCATAGACGTTAAAGGTCCCGAAATGACAATTAACCGTAAAACAATTCGAACGAGAAAACGAACGGCCTAATTAATATACAAAATAATAAAAGAAAAAATAATATACAGCAGCAGGAGACAACTACTTAATCACAGACTCCTCATTGAACTTGGGGAAATCACACACATAATGTGGCGGAGTTAAACTTGTTTGAAGGCGCCAACCCCTTGTTATTACCTCGGACAGTGGTGTAACAGTAAAACATCAGCATGTTTATTAGCATATATGCATCATAATATGCATATATCAATATGATTACCATAAACATTGAAGAGAATAACAGAATGGTATAACTGTTATTCAACACTGTGTATTGCTGTTGAAGACCGTTTATATATACTAGTACATGTTTTTGTATATATGTAATTTGTGCATCGAAGGGCTGCCTTAAAATACTGGATTAACTTTGACCTTAAAGACAAGACAGCGTATAGTGTTACAGCTAATTTCCTAATGCATGTAGAGTAAGACTTATGTTGTTTTGCTTGCTTTGTAATAACATTTGCTAAAGCATTGTAATTCAGATTGAAATCTGCAAACAATATATAAAGGCATAGTTAAAACTCTATGTATTATATTTAGATTTGATTGGACGTCATCCCAAATACAATTGTACAATATAAAAACTTACTCTACATGCATTAGGAAATTATCTCTAAAAGCGTTCGCATTGTGGTTATTTGTTATGAATAACCTTTAAAGATTTATAAAACTGTTAACACCTCTACATACCATGGTTGCCTGTTCAACGAAAATTGTTAGAAGTCTAGTTATTTTGATTATCTATTCAATTTATCCCATATACTTTATTGTGGGTATTTCAATTGCGTAACTTTTAGTTTTCAGTTGGGTAAAAAATCTGAAGCATGGAAACAGATGGTTCATGTTCAAGTGCGAAACCGCCGTAACTAAAGAGCTTTCAGCATTAACGGATACAAGAAGTTGAATAATCTATTGGCTTGATTAAATGATTGTTGTATGCTTAACGTCTAATGAAAAATGTTCATGCATTATCATCACGGAAACAAATTAACAATACTCAAAAACATACGTTCTGCAAAATGAGTAAAATAGTAAGACAGACAGTTACTTTACTGGAAGTCATGTCAGACAGATGCAGTCATTTTGCCTTGCAAAACGTCATAAACGATTTCCTGAAAGACGTGTTTCAATGGTTCCTTAACGTGCACATAGTGATGCTCTCCTTATAAGACAATGATGCATCGACCGGACGTGGCTACGTATTTATACATCTACAAATCAGAGGTAAATAGTCATCAAAGGTATCAGTCTATAGATTAATACAGCAGACGCGCGTTTCGTCTTCATAAGACCCGTCAGTGACGCTCAGAATGAGATTAAAACAGATAAAAAGCCAAACAAGTACAAAGTTAAAGAGAATTGATTACCCAAAATTTCAAAAAAAGTTGTGCCAAATACGGTTTAGGTTATCTATGCATGGGATAAGAAAATCCTTAGGTATTTCGAATAATTCATACTTTTGCAAACAGTTTTATAAAAATTCCAAAAGTAAAATAGCCAGTTACTTAATTGCCAACTTGATCAACATTCACCTTATTTATGGATCCTTGACTTTATAACCTTTTCCATAAATGAAATAAAGACACAATTTATCAACTGTTTGCCAGCATAGACCATATATAAATTATTTGTCCAAAATTAGTTCAATAGGTCACACATTTACCATTCTGCTTGGGTTAAAATCAACGAAGCATTAAGAACAGCTCGTAGTTTTTACCGGGTACATCTACACCTATATTTCTTTTTCCAACCGTATTTAAACTAAAATTTAACTGTTAACGAATACGATTTTATATAAGAATTTATACATTCATTTAGCTATTATGAACATAGTATTTAGTAAAACATCCGATATCAAAGTAATTAAAGATGCACATACTTTATATCATTTGTGCAACACATCATGTTAATTCGCGGGAAACCGCAAATCCATACAATTCGAAATATTATTTCGGAAAGGTTATCATCATAGATTTCAAAATTAATAATACTAAATCTAGTGTTGAATAGCATTATTATATAGTTAAAACAATATACGTCACTTCAAAAAGACAATACCGTGTCTACTCATGAATGATTCTTTTTAAATCAAAAAGGTTTCAAGTAGCACGTTATTACAAAGATAATTAAACAACATAATTAAAATTTGTCCTTAAACAATATGGCAGCGTTTAATGTAAATATCGGAAATAAAATGGTGATGCAGAGTGCCCTTCAAAATAGTACCCCAGGAAGGTAGGCGATACATTCAGGCAACATGTGTTCTTCTTGTACTTGAAATGTGACGTAATTTCTTATTTAGCAAAGCTCACCATTGTAAACGAGAAACTGTTGTTATTGTGTCAGGACTTCAGTATTACTAAATTTGATGCATAGTAAGCGTTTTGGGATTAGGTTGCTGAAAAACATAGATGATGCAAATTTCGTTTTTACAGGATATCAAAAAACCAAAAAAGCTTGTGTTAATAGGTAAAAACGGAGACATCTTGAAAAGTGTTGATAGAGGGAAATTTATTTGGACCTCTGCCTTCAAGAAAGCTCTCTTTGTTTCACTCATAATCAGAAGGTCAAAATAAGAAAATAGCGAAACTTACTAGAATTCAAATATGCATGCGCCTTTACACATTGAAAGCATTTTCAAATATTTCTCACATTTCCATTTAATCCTAAAGTCATAAGTTAGCGCTATAGATAATTGTTGAAAGCAACTAAATTTTGCAAAATTCACATTATTTTTGTAAATTTTGCGCAGAAGTCTATCTACCGTTAACCAAAATGAATTTGTATCCAAAATACACTATATATATACAACTACTTCCAAATTCAATATATTAATAGAATTGAATGTCCTTATTAATTTTATTGGTGCTTATTCAAAATTTAACATTATTAATTATAACAAAATTATAGTTTTAAGGAAATTGTTCACAATTAATGTAAGGTGCGTGAATTCTAAAATTCTCAAATTTGAAATCTTTTTACTTCACATTTCTCATAACAACATTTACACTTTATACGTCATTCTGTTAAACAGAAATAATATACTTGCTTCAACCAATAGGCAATCACATACTACCATTTATCCGGCTATACCACGGCATGTAAGGTACGGATTCCTCAATGTTGAAAGCCGTACGGGGGCATATGATAGTTGGTACCTTCTACATAATTTGGTTTCTGGTGTAGAGTTGTATCATTGACAGTCGCATAACATCTTCTCGTCTCATAATCAATCATACTTCCTACTACACGATAATGTTTTACAAGATAAGTTTTAATTAGATTGGATGTCCCATGTAACATTGTGTGTGTAACTATTACCAAAAATAACATTGTGCAATCGGGATTTTTTTCTTCAGAAAAGTGCCTTTTTGAATTCGGTGTTGTTATGTCAAAACTCTGCCTTTGTTTATAGAAATATTTCTATCAATTCAACATTGCTTGGGTCAGACATATTTCTATTAGGTCAACTTTGGATTGGTCAGAAATATCTCTATAAAGGCAGAATTGCTAAGATCAGAAATATCTCTATAAAATATTGCCTGGATCAAAAATATATCTATGAGGTCAACGCTGATTTTGTCAGATCGACACGTGTCCATGTTAATGTGACGACGTTATATCCTAAAACGACTGGAAATTGTTGAAGTCCTAAAAGCTTAACCAGTGTTGTTTAAGTATAAATAAACAGTAGATTGTTATTAAATGCTTATAAATATGATATGGATTAAATTTATTTCTAACTTTAAAGAAATTGAAACCTCACCGACCAAAATAATTCAAAGGTTATTTATATTAATGATCTAAATATAATTTAAATGACTGATACTCAGTCAATATGCATTGTGTTTATAAGACATGCATTCCAAAAAGATATACTAGAAATTAAATAACCTTTCATATTCTTTTTGAATTTATATAGCTAGACATCTTGACCATGTTTCAATTAACTTAAGGTCTTCTAATTCGTATATATGCCCAAAGTAGTTCATCGATTGCTTATACATTTAGACCTAACCATGAAAATTAAATATTGACAAATGAACCATAAAACGAGGTCAATGTCTGATCATACCTACCAAGCAGACATAATTACCTTACAATAATTCCATACATATTTGATCCATTACATATAGTATCAGACAAACTGACTTAGCTTCTTGTTTTTAAAAAAAATTATATTTAGATATGCATACAACATATGCATGCAACATAATTCGATGTTCTTGATAATTGAAAAGTACCACACCGTGCTTCTGTGTAACATCTAAAGCTACTAGTATTTGTTTTGCTTCCTTTATTTTATTATTATACATTCTAGATTTCTGATATCAATAAGTTTTTATAAACTAAATCTTTGTAAAAAGAACTATGAGGAACAGAGCTCCCATCCGGAGCACTAAGACCCCTATTTTGTTTTATAAGGTTGCTTTAAACTTTGCTTGAGTTTTCAGTGTTTATCGGTTTTTTTTATGTCTGTGTTGTTCCCTACAATATTGTCTTGTTTATCCTTTTGTCTTTGAAAGCGCTTTGCATTCACTCTCTGTCAAGTTTTAGGATACTATAGAACTTTTATTTGTTCTGGTAAATAATTCTTATGATGGATAAGAGACTTTCAGTCAATCCGTCATTTTGTTTAACCCTTATCACTGAATATGACTCTCAACAAAACATTTTAACAGAAGTAATCCATCTCATGGTATTTGTGGGGTTGTGTTTCTCATTCTTTATTTTTATGATTTGTGTTTAATTTGGTGTTTGTCTGTTTCTCGATTACTTTTATTTAGCATGGTGTAGTCTCTTTTTATTCCACTTATGGGTTTAGGTTTGTTATAGAAGTCGTAAAATATTTGATTAAATTCATTTTATCTTTTCGATTCATATTTATATTACTTGTAAACTGAAACACTAGCAATAACGAATCTTACTTTCAAAATCACAATTCAATAAAAATATATCGTTATTTACAGAAGGAACAGCCACTTCCACGAATATGCTGATGAAACATGTGGCTGTCTTGGGAAATCTAAGAGCTCTAAGAAAAAATCATCAGAAAGGCAGCGAATCAAGCAATTTAGCATTTGGTTCGAAGAGAAAGATGCTGCAAGACAGAAGACTTATGCGCAACGAAGATTTGACAGAGAAGCTAAAAGAGAGAAAAGGAAAGAAAGAGTCCGATGTTTACGAAAATTACTAATTCCTACAGCTTTTTGTTGGTTGGTTGGTTTTGTTTTAATCATGGGGAGCACCGTTCAAAGTCTCGGTGAAGGAACGATATTTTGGAATTTGCGAGATAAATTACACATTATCGGCCCCGTTGTTTTGGGTACAGGCTTGGTCCTTTTATTGATTACAGAAGGCTGCATTAGTAATCACCAGATGAAAATAAGAAAGCTTGAATCGATTATTCTGACACCGGAAGTGAATATTGTGGTTAACGGCAATGAAAATACACCCGTGAACAATGTTAAAAATCATGGGCAAAAAACTTTAAAAAGTATTTCTGGTAAACTGCCTAAACTTCAGAAAGTGAAAAGGGCAGATAAATCCACAGAAACGACACCATTCTTATTTGAAGACGAAGAACAATCGGTGATACCTAAAACATACGCATTCTCACAAAACATAGAATTAACTAGGCCAACGGTGCACATACCAGTATTGAAACATCATAGTGAAATAAACAATGAAGATTATAAGTTGCCATTAGCAACAAGAGCACACCTAATAGAGAGTGAGACAACTGGCTTAGACACTGTTCACGAAGAACATACCGTTACTGAATATGAACAATTACTTAACGCAACAAAAGAAGGCAACGAACGTTATTTAATTGGTGCAACTACATAGATACTGAAGACAATATCATTACTAAATATGATTTAATGCGACATAAGAGGACAAAGCACATGTAATGGAACTAGATATTGACAATGGATATCAATAAAATATAGTAATTCTGATAATTTTTTGACAATAATTATGCTAAGTAAGAATAAGAACGTTCTTCATTGTATTTATATATATATTTTTTTTAAAAATCATATAGGAAGAGTTCAGTCTGCTCATCTTGGCAAAATTACATTCGTCTTCTGCTGGTTTTGCCGTACGCACAGTATTGGTGAACCATACTAGTTCCACGTTTTTTCTTCCTTATTTGAGCATGTCTTTTAGAATAAATGAAAACTGGTATGATATGTAATGTCTAAAAGACTATAGTTTTATAGAATTATCTTTGAAATAATAAAATTATAACATAAAATTAAATCAAATAACCCTAAAGGGAAAAAAACGTCAAAAATATGAGCGTAACTTGTAACATGGAAATCGAGTTTTTTTTAGTAATTTCACAGAAAATCTTATTCATGCACGCAAACTAGCGGGAAATACTATGCGAAATTTTAGCACAATTCGCTTCGACGTCGCATCCGACGTTTTGGGCATTTTTTTCAAATATGCGAGTTAGAAGATGCATTGAAATGTTCATAAGAGGATGTAACAAGACATGTGAAATAAGGGGGAAAATTACAATAGATTCTACGGTAAGAAATTTTATAGAATGCAATAATATGTTAACGAAAAAAAAATGTATTCTTAATGTGCTTTTAATACCGTTTACAAATAGTACAAAAATATGGTTTGGAAGTGGAATTTTCTAATCGAATTTTAACTTTTTGCTTGTCTAGTCCATTTTGTTACCGTGTGCTAAATGCACAAATTATGTACGTTTTCGTAAAGATGTTGTACATTCGAACGCAAATATAAATCAATTGTGTATCTTATTCTTTAATTTATGTATTGTTTTCGTAATGTGTTTTTGAAAGGCTTTCTCATATAAAAGGAATTTTGAATGAATAATGAAAGACAAAAAAATAATAAGAAAATCGAAATGTCTAGTCTGATTTGTTACCGTGCAATCTTGTAACGTTTTTCCGTGATTTTCAACGTAACGTTTATTTTGTCATTTTAATTGTTTATGCATAAACTACGTTCTTGCCGGCCAAAACAAATTTAACCACTACTGAAAGAATAAGATTAAAGAAAGAAAGAAAGGAAAAAAGAAGAAGAGAACAAAAAGTGGGATGCTAAGATTTAGATGCAAACGTTAACACAGGCTTTAAAAACGTTCTCTCAACGTTCCGTCGATGAACGTTTTCTGACGTTACAAACGTAGCACCAATACTGTGCGTAACGTCTATACTAGTATCATGTTAAATGACAATAATGTTGGATGTAACGCGTCTTCTGATTGGCTGAAGTCGTTTTGTTTATCAGCTCATAGACAAAATTTAGTTATATGACCTTGACGTCATCAACGTTTTTTCATGGTTTACTCCGGTTTAAAATTAAGAAATAATTCTTTCATGCCATGCTCTATGCTCATTTTAACATGGGTAGGCATTATATTTGTTAATATCTTAATACCGAGTGTTAGCGAGGTATTAAATGTTCACAAATATAATGCTTACCATGTTAAAATGAGCATAGAGCATGGCATGATAGAATTATTTCGATTCTAATAGGAATATTTTTAACTTTTGTACTTCGAAGCGGACCTATAGTAGACGTTCGAAATGTCGCCATTTTGATTTGATGAACAAGAACGTTATAGATAAATCAACAGTTTATCAATAAAAAAAAGAACAGAAACATTTAACTTACTTTTAGAATGTTTTTTATTTAATTTCCTAGCGAGCAACACCAACAAAAATGTCCATTTTGATCTCTGGCGTTGTTCAAAATTCCTTTGACGTTGCAATTTCAATTGTGACGTCAATCACGTGCAGCCCATGTTCTATTCGAATTAGAACATGGCTTTGTACACAAAGCTAAAGAAGAACGTCATATTAGAATGGAATTTATAATTAAATTATAAGGAATAACTGTAATATTTTGTCAGTTTATTCGAAATAAAATAAAAAATGTGGTGCATACTATTAAATAACCCGCGTTATTCAGTGTGCACCACATTTCTTATGTTATTTCTCCATTGACAGAAACAAATACAGTTATTCCTTAAAAAGACTACTTTTCTAATGTGGGTGATATTTAAAAAAAAATCGCAATATAAGAAGAAAAAATCAATATTCGTTTCCGATAAAACTAGAAATCCGTTTAAAAAATTTCTTTTTCTTCTTGTAGAAACTAATCACATGTATTCTTCAAATTAAACCATCTTTGAATTTTGACATCGATGTTATGTATATTATTCCGCTCATCTTTCAGTGTTTCGTATAAAAAATAAAAGTGTGTGAACGCGATTAGCGATTCGATTCGAATTCGATTCGACTTCAATTCTAATTAAATGTTCGTATGAACCATTTATATTGTTTTTATTCTTAATGATCATCCACAAACAGGTGGACAGCAAATCCTATAAATGCGTCGATTTTAGGTTATCTTAGAAAAGCATTTGTGACTCTTGAAGTTCAATAGTCTGCTATAATTTATAAACAGAAGTCTAATGATGCATATATATAAGGATTTCTGACCTCTCTTGGATAAAATACTGACCCTAAAATTAGTATGCTTTCTCTTTATATCGTTGTTCTAGAGAACGACTTTCTGTTTGATAACGGCAAGTTGTAACGTACTACATGTCCTACATGTAATCAGGCCAAGAAACTTTTTTTCTTATATTGAATTCATATGTATGTCTATACCAGCAATTATAATATAATTTTCCGTCTAGGAGCATAGCCCTTTTAAACACTAATTTTATATTGGATTGTCAAATAAAAACGCCAAGTTGATAATTCAAAAAAATAAACTATCAATACACCAATTATAAGATTACTGGAGGTTTGAATATGTGTTAAATTGAATAGGTGTGATATTATGAAATTAGGCAATCCGGACAAAGCTAGATTACTAGGTTTCGACTTGTCCCAAGTAGCCAACACACTTGGAATATTTTAGAGTCAATGATATCTTTAACCATGAAGTGGGAAATATAATAATATTTGTTTTATAAAAAAAAAAAGACAAACAGGAGGATGTGACACCTACGCATTGTATTAACCCAGTGGATTTATACTTAATGATGACCATCAGAGTACCGTTACAAAATAATAGCCAGTTCGGATCTGCTGCTGCAAACACATCGAGGTTGATGAGTATACTTTTTTTTATTTCACTTGCCAACAAAAAAGCAACCATTTAACTTCAAAAGGGGGGTTATGGTTTTTTTTCTGAGTATGAATTGTTTTATTTAATTTTTCAACGTTATCAATCGAATGGGTTTATTTTTTTTCAAGACTTTACACTTTAAAGTAGGGAAAAAAAAGGAACCTTTATTAGATATACAAAATTGCGGCATTTTGTAATAAATATATGATAAAACATTACATTTAATCCAAAATAGAGACTAGCAATTCTGCACGGAATGATAAAAAGTCGGGTTTACTGGCAGACATGACTATGCAAAGGACGATAGACAGAAAGTGATATGTTCTTGTTATTTTGTTTCCGACATACATGTAGGTAGGTTCTAGGGGACAATACAATATTTTTTTATAATATATCTTTATTGCAAAATTACACCCATGAGGGTCAAGCAATACAATGAAACAATAATTTTATACTATACAATGCAATACAATGAAATACAATGTAATACAATGAAATACAAAATAATACAATACAATATATGGAAAAATAGAACATTAGAGTTCAATTATAAATGTATGTAAAAAACACCATCATAACCTTGCCTGACATGGGTCTGACTCCCTCAGTTCTAAAGACTGTTTAATGAAGACTCCAATATGACAAACAAGTTCAGGGATAGGGTTTAGAATGTGTTTAAGTTTATTGAATGCATCGAGATGCTGAAATAATGGTACATAGTCTTTTAGATAAACAAAAAGATTAGAACGCAAAGATGTGTTAATGTCACAATACAAAAAGAAATGATATTCGTCATCTAAGACTTCACATTTTTTGCATAATCTTTGTGCTCTCGGAATGTTTCTGTACCTTCCTAATTCAATGCCTAGGGAATGATCACTTAGTCTAAATTTTGAGAGTAACTGCCTATGTATAAAATTATTGCAATTTAAATATTCCTCAGACTGACAATTATTTTTTAATTTCCCATAAAGACAAAGTTTGGATGAGGAATCCATTTTTGAAAGTTTAATTAAAGTATTTTTTTCATATTCCTCTGAAACACACTTTTTTATATTACATTTTAACATGTTTTTTGATTGTTTAAAAGGTACATTATTATTAGAGTAATTTTCTGGGTTTATTTTCATTTCTTTAAAAATTTTATCTGCAAATGAGTACCAAGAATAAATTCCTTCTGAATGTAAATTTATAGATATAGGAAGATGTGGTGTGAGTGCCAATGAGACAACTCTCCATCCAAATAACAATTTAAAAATTAAACCATTATAGGTTAAAGTACGGCCTTCAACACGGAGCCTTGGCTCACACCGAACAACAAGCTATAAAGGGCCCCAAAATTACTAGTGTAAAACCATTCAAACGGGAAAACCAACGGTCTAATCTATATAAACAAAACGAGAAACGAGAAACACGTATATATTACATAAACAAACGACAACTACTGTACATCAGATTCCTGACTTAGGACAGGTGCAAACATTTGCAGCGGGATTAAACGTTTTAATGGGCCCAAACCTTCTCCCTTTTTCTGAAACAATAGCATAACATCACAACATATAAAAACATACGATAAAATATCAATTAGCAGACTTAACTCAATCAAAAAACGTATGATTACACAAAGAACGAATAAATTTGATCTGCGATATCTGAATACAAATGCACAGTTAATTAAATATTAGAGACAAACAGTCATGACCAAAAGGCTATCAAACAAATTCAAACACACTGAGAAATATTTAACCAATCAATGTTCACTTTAGAAAAAAACCGTTTTTTTATAATCTTGAAGTTTATACAAATGTTGTAAGAATAAGTGAAAAATTGAAGATATTACAAATAATCAAAGCTGGTATACAGCCAAGATCCATATAAATAAAAAATGACAAAAAAGCATTATTATGTTTGTTTGTAGAGATTCTTTAACCAGGGGATTAATATCATTACAATTTATTCTATAAAAATACATGAGTGTTTGAGTTTTTATATAGGAGTCCAAAGTAAATCTACCTAATTCTGATCTAGCACCTATGTTAGTGGCTGTCTTTTTCAGTCCAAATACTGCTTTACACCTCATCATTTTTCTAAAACCCTTTTATCTTTTGTTTCAGTCTATCTTTGCAACCATTTTCGCGTTTTTCTGTATCAAATGAACATAAGTATACAAAAAACATGTTGTATTTGATATTTCCTACCAATTTCAAGTTTACTATCCACAGCAGTGACTGATATATCATATAATAGCTCTTTATATAATATTTAAATAGAAAACATAGTAAATAACATTTTTTTTGGAAAACGGAAAAGCTAAAAATCTTGTCCTGTCCAAACGTACCTAGTATGGCTTCTGGTAGTTGTCTAATTGCTATTCATATCACATCACCTGAATGTTTGTATAGAACTATAGGTCCAATTTCAAGTGTTGGGGTGTAAATAAGTGTCAGGGGAAATTATCAATTTACTAAAACGTGTATGCATGTTAGATGTATCAGCCTGAATAATTCATATACTAAACAATAGCATTTAGAAAAGAGCCAGCACCTGAAAAAAAATGATAAAAACTTTTAATATTGGAGATTCAATTGAAGGCTGTTTAGAACATTTAGTTCAATAGTTTGTGCTCAGTAGCGGACCGAGACATGCCCATATAGGTATTCACAAACCTTTTTTTTAAAATGTGTATTTATTAATAACAAAAAAGTTCTTTTCTCACCTGCAGGACAGAAGAAAAACGAAATGCCATCACCTCACGTCTTTGGAAATCGAAAAGATTGAATAGAAGAAATACTGTAGTGAGACTAAATCAATTCCGTCTTTGGACCAAAGAGAAAGATGACGCCCAGCAACAGAAATTTTCGAAACTAAGAGTTGAACGAGAAAGGATAAGGAAACAAAATAGAAAACAAACCAAAAGGTTTCGATGGTTGTATCTTCCAACGGCTCTTTGCTGGCTCCTGGGTTTCTACATAACAGTAACAAGTACTGTTCAAAGTATCGGTGGAGGCACGTTGTTTTGGACCATGAGAGAAACGTGTCGTGTTATTGGTCCTGTTATTTTGTGTATTGGACTAATTCTCCTGTTGATTACGGAAGGTCTGATAAGCAGTCAAGAATTTGAAATAAATAGAACGAAACCTTACTTTATGGAAACAGTAGTAAATATTGATATGAACAACGATGAAAAAAATCAATTACTGTAACAGAAGACAATCTCTTACAAAAAATACGCATATCCCGTATGCCATGGTGGTGCTCTTACTAAAAGAGGGAAATACAGAACATATATACATACATATATACATACCCGAGTCGGAGAGTACTGCTTCTTAGTGCGATGAACCACGCACATATGAATGCTCATGAAACATGCCATTTGTTATGGGAAATAAGTTAGTTGTTACTTACGGAAATGGCATATTCACAACAACAAAACGGTGAACCTGCAAAGAAAAAGATCCTGAGGACTTCGATATATATATACAATGATGCTAATTTGACTAGCGCTTGCTTTGGAGACTGTGTTCGTCAATACAGGAAGAAATGTATAATGCTAAATCATTGGAATAGCAAATAATCTGATATAATAAAATATATAGCTTTAATGTGCAATATCTCTAGCTGTGAATACATTCATATTTATTGTTATAAACATATCGCTTATTGTCTGTACTGAAATCTTAGTTTTAATCATGAACAAATTTAGAAAAAAAACAAAAACCAATTGTTCAGAGAACTATTGAAGTACTTTCAATATCAATTTTATATATCATTGATGAGAAGCTACTTTCGGTTTACTTTTAGCGATATGTTTACAACAATGACTGTCCCTTTGGTATCTTTCGTGCCTCTTTTATTATTGCTGTAGGGGTTAATTGGAAATATTTTGCACAAAAAAATAAATAAAAGGGAAGTATTTTATATTTGCCAAAAAATATACTATAGCCTTCAATGAAAATGTTATGGCTA
The DNA here is from genome assembly GCF_036588685.1 of Mytilus trossulus. Taxonomy (NCBI): domain Eukaryota; kingdom Metazoa; phylum Mollusca; class Bivalvia; order Mytilida; family Mytilidae; genus Mytilus; species Mytilus trossulus. The sequence goes on from NC_086379.1 coordinate 44,974,253, forward strand.
AATTGGATCTCAAAATTGAGATTTAAAATTGTCTTCAAAGACGTCAAAATTATTTGGACAACAAAAATGTATGGTTCCTATATACTTTTGCCTGTAATATGTGAGATATAAGTTACTTCCGGTTTTGTGAAATTCACTTGGAACCGGTCTCAAAATTATAGGTTTGTTATACATATTTATAAATTATTTAATTTCTAGGTACTTTTCCAGGTAATTAGTGCGAAAATAGCTACAGTCGGTTAACTCAAGGTCACTTCTGGTTGATATTTTTCAAGGTCACATGTCAACCAACAGTTTTCAAATTACACTGGTTTTATCATGTACCAAGTTTTAGTAATAATTAATTAACCTCAGACTGAATCACTTCAGGTTCAATAACTCTTATAAGATTGTCATGGGATTGTTTCAATCAAATATATCCTTCCTAAATCACAATTAGGCAAACATTTTGTACTTTTCTTTCATATGTATCTTCCAAATTGACAGAGAAGATCATGGAGCAAGGAAAAGTCAAAATTCAGAATTTGACCTTGACCTTTGACTTTGATCTAGTTTCCTATTCTTTGACCAAGGACCTCAAATCAACAGACTCTAGTTCTCTATCACTTATGGTTTACCAGTTACAAAAACATATCACTTATTTCAAATTCGTGAGGGGGAAATAACTCATTTGTAGTCTTCGTTCCGCTTCTGTCAAAATCGGACAAAAAATCTAAGGGTATAGCATTTAATTTGTCGCTTTCTTCTAGGTTACGGAGGAGATCTCACCACAAAGGAAACAGTTTTTGAGGAGATAATTCTTACACTTAAAAGTCTTCGCCTAAAAGGGTCAGTCTCAAAAGAGCAATAACTGTTCGATATCATATGCAAAAAATCTATGCGCCATCCTGCAAAACCACAAAACAGGACACGTTACGGTGGGAGAAGAAAATATATAATCAGAACAAATACAGTGCGTCTTTCCACAGTCCTGAGAATAGTTGAAATACCTTAAAATAAGTGGGATCTCTCTACCCATTGATGACTCATTAAAAAAATGCCAAAAAAAATGCGTGTATCAGTATTTTGTCAAATGAATTAAGAATTAAGAATTAAATGAGGATCATTAACAACAATATATAGAAAAGAAATATTCGTTTGACCATCTAGGGCAAATTTTCCGTTTATACCTGATATAGACGACTCGTACACTTTACACCCCTCAATTTGAGAATAGACTAAGCTCTCTTTCAGTTAAATTATATTTTATCCCTAATTCTACCAATGGGATTTTTATATTAAAATATGCTTTAAATAATGATGGGAAGGTTTTAGATATCAGCAGCAATAAGTTTTATCTCCAGTTCTGTAAACATTTTCGAAATTTTCCTTTGACCGATGCAGACGCTTCGCACACATTACACCCCTCAATTCGAGAATCGACTTAGCTTTCCATCATGTCGCAATAGGGTTTCTCTCCAGTCCTGGAAACATTTTCGAACTTTTCCTTTGACCGATGCAAACGATTTGACATTACACCCCTCAATTCGAGAACGGACTAAGCTCTCCATCGTGGTTTTTACATTTAATGATTAATTCTATATTAAACTAAAAGGGACACTAGCTGTCAAATTCATGGTCACCGATTTGACTCAAATTTATCATATTTTATTTAGAACATTGTAATTAATTAATCCAAACTATCAAAAGTCTAAAATAAACAATTTACAGAGCATTGGGTCAATAATATATGTAGCTTTGTTTCGTGTGTATATAAACTCATCATAGAAACAGGACTAAATGTTGTAAATACGCCAGACGCGCGTTTCGTCTCCAAATGACTCACCAGTGACGCTCGAATCAAAAAAAGTTAAAAAGGCCAATAAAGAAAGAAGTTGAAGGGCATTGATGAACAAAATTCCTAAAAGTTTTGCAAAATTCAGCTAAAGTAATCTATGCCTGAGGAAGAAAAGCCTTGGTATTTCAAAAATTCAATATTTTGTAAACAGTTAATTTATGAATGTAACCATATCAATGATAATTCATATCAGCACACAAAGTGCTGACTACTGGGCTAGTGATAACCTCTGGGAAATAAATCTCCACCAGCAGTGGCATCGACCCAGTGGTTGCAAATAAACTCATCATAGATACCAGGACTACATTTTGTATATACGCCAGACGCGTATTTTAGTCTAAACACCATCTAATTTATCTATCGAGTTGACCTCAGATGACCATATAAGCGATGTAAACATAAACATAAACATATATAGATTAAGCCAACTCGTGCAATTGTATTTTTATAAGCCTGTTTAATTTTAATTTAAAGATTAAAAATATACATGTTTCTGCTCGTTTTTACTTGCATTAGAAGGATTTTTTTTGTGGATAGAATCGGTCATCAAATGACTTAACTTTGTTTCACTTTCATTGTTGACATTCTTTTCATTTGATTAACCAGTATGAGGGGTTAACTTGAAGTTCGCATGAATACGGACTTAATGAGGTCCAAATATTCACTTGCAAGCGAATAATTTATTATCAATGTTTCGTAGCTTAATTTGACACAATTGAACCATTTGTCAGCTGAAAGCGAATATATATAGGAAGATGTGGTGTGAGTGCCAATGAGACAACTCTCCATCCAAATAACAATTTAAAAATTAAACCATTATAGGTTAAAGTACGGCCTTCAACACGGAGCCTTGGCTCACACCGAACAACAAGCTATAAAGGGTCCCAAAATTACTAGTGTAAAACCATTCAAACGGGAAAACCAACGGTCTAATCTATATAAACAAAACGAGAAACGAGAAACACGTATATATTACATAAACAAACGACAACTACTGTACATCAGATTCCTGATTTAGGACAGGTGCAAACATTTGAATATTTATTTCACTATTTCACTTTCATTATTAATTGAACAAAAAAAATCATACTTTAGATTTTTTTTAAATACATGTATCTCGGAGCTAGTGCCCCTTTAAAACATGCTTTAAATAATGGTGGAAAGGTTTTAAATATAAGTCGCAATATGTTTCTCTCCAGTTCTGTAAAACATATTATTTTTTTGAAATTATGAAATACCCCTTCACCATCGATCAGAAGTCTATATATATATATAAAATGAGACAATCGTTCCCAACCTAGGAGATAGTTGCATGGCTGGGGGAGGGGGGGGGGGGCAACCATATGTCCCATGTAAATGCATTGATCGTCATAAAAAAGTGGGTTTCCCTTCCCTCAAAGATGCCACTAGGTGACTTCGACTCTGAAATCGAAGCCTGGAAATGAGCGGAAGTTAGGTCGGGAGGGAATTGATAGTGGGGCGGGAACTAGGTACAGAGGGAAGTAAGAAAAAGGATAATCTATGCTTCAACAAAGAAAATAGAAAGGGGGAGGCAAGTGGGAATCATTCCATGTTCACCCTCAATTACAGGTCAGTGAATTAAGTCACTTTATCAATTAAAGAATTCTTTTAAAGTTTTCTGCAATTCCTTAACTGCGGTCAGATTAACAGTTTCATAAAAAGTAACCGGGCTGAAGTACGTTCACTATTCACTTTTCACTTTTCACTATTCAAAATTCATGAATAGTGAACTGTGTTTTTTTGCACTATTCACTATTCAAGTTTGTGAAATTGAATAAATTTAAAATTTAATCCTGCTATCTATGATGAGTTTATTTAATATTTTCTGGTATAAAACATGATGTGGTATGATTGCTAATGAGACAAATCTCCGCAAAAGACTAAATGACACAAAAATTAACAACTATAGGTCATTGTACGGCCTTCAACTATAAGCAAAGCTGATACTGCATATATAGCTATAGTCGCCGAATACTGACGGCCTAATTAATGTACCAAACACATGAAGTAAAATAATTGAGTTTGTAACACATCAAAAAAACGACAACCACTGAATTACAGGCTCCTGACTTGGGATAGACACATACATCCAGAATGTGGCAGAGTAAAACGTGTTAGCTGGATCCCAACCCTTCCAAAACATGGGACAATTAGGGGATTCTAGGGTTCAAAATTCGATCGTAACGTTCTATGGGACGCATTTTTTCTTCAAATCGGCCGTTTTTGGTATTCGGGCGCTCAAATACCCCTTAAATCGGATCTGTGCACTATATTCACTATATAGGTTTTGTTCCCCCTTCTATTACCTTTCTTAGCATATATAGAATATACCTGTAATTAGGGGATTCAAGGGTTCAAAATTCTATCGTAACGTTCTAGGCCGTTTTTGATATTCGGACGCTCCATAATACAGATATCCTATTAGTTATATAGTGCTATTATTAGATTTTATCGAGGAAACACCCCTAGTTTTTTATACGAAACTTTTAGTCCTTTGGTATATTACCTCCTATAGTTCAAATAGGCTTTTCATATTTTACTTAAAGTCTTTATGCATAAATGTATAAGTATATGAACAATTTTAATATTGAATTTTGAAATTATTGGCACTTTGAGACCTGATTTCTCTTATGTTGCCCTCCCCTGACACATGGAGAACCGTTTAAACGGTTGATTTGATTTTATTTTTATGTGGTCCAGGCGGATGTAAGGGGGGGGGGGGGGGCCAGGGGGCCCGCCCCCCCCCCTTGTTGGAAACAAATTTGGTTGCTTATAAAGGGAATCACTGAAGCGTGACTGGAGCGGGCCACCTCTTAGGTCAGTCAGTGGGCCCCCACTTATAAAAATTCCTGGATCCGCCACTGGACTGGACATCCCATGCCGGAAACGAATGGGCATTTTAATGCTTGATTAATAAAAGTGGACCCCGCACACCCATTGAAATATATGTAATAATTGTGACAATATGTGCGACAATTGTACCATTAGCTCCTAGATATGCATAAGTGGATTTGAGATGCATGATCAAGTTTAATTTTACGTAAAAAATAAATAATTCTAGATAAAAGGGACAGTCATAACAAATATCCTACATAACAAATATCCTATCTGTTTATACCTTAATACTATATATTACACAGACCTCGTATTCTAATCGAATTCTTATAGCAATTCATTTATACAGACATTACACTTAACAAATCAACTAATAACGATCTTTTAAATAATCTTATTCTAAAAGGTTACGAATTCAACCCTGTCATTTATTCTTTGAATATTGTATATATTGGGATCAATATTGTTTTGATAGTAAAATAAATTCCATTGGTCTTTTCTACACTTTGATGATTCCTGTATCTTGGCATTGCACAATGTCATGTTTTTTTTCCTCTCTGTTCTTAACTATATTGGATATGCAATGCTTGATAATTTAGTCTGAGATGCATTTTTTATTAGCTGTTATTTGTTTTGAACTAGTTGTCAGTAATTGAGAACACACTCAGATCTGCACTGAGTGTCTTTTTGTTGTTGGGATGTACAAGTACCCGGCCACGTGCACTCTGTGTTTTTGTTGTATGTATTTCTCCTTATATGTATCTGATGAGTGAAGCCTTTTACAACTGATTTTTGCATCGCGATAACCATGAGGGCATTCTGATGCATTGCTACAGCAGGAATTCTACTTGCGTAACTTTGGTTTTTGACTGGTAACCGATCTATAAATTCGAGGACATTATCGAGTGTAACATAAAATGAGCAGAGTATACTGATTTGTATCACTACAATCAGAGAAATATATATAAAAGATATTAAGAAGTCTCTGCTACAATATAATAGTTATTACGATGTGGTTGTTTATTCATCATTCACGCACAAACTTATCGTACAAAATAAATATTTCGTTGTACATTAAACTTACTTTCATGTGAGATGTGAGACAGGTGCTTGTGACCGATGTTCAGTAATTCAGTTCTTTTATTATAGTTGGTTCTTATGGTGTACTGTTATAACACTATCCTAGGTTAGGGGAGGGTTTGGATCCGCTAACATGTTTGACTCCGCCACATTCCCTGTGTAGCCTGTCCCAATTGAATGCCGTTTCTTGGTGTGATACATACTTGTTTCTTGTTCATTCCTTTGATAAAGTGATAATGCCGTAAGTTTTCTCGTTTGAATTGTTTGACATTGTCATTTCGGGGTCTTTCATAGCTGACTGTGCGGTAGGGACTTTGTGCATTGTTGAAGGCCGTACGGTGAGTAGCTGTTTTAAATGTCTGTGTCTCATTGGCAAGCATACCATATCTGTTTTTTTTCCCTCATTTTTACATACACAAGTTGATACTAAATTTATTCAATTTCACAAACTTGAATAGTGAATAGTGCAAAAAAAACACAGTTCACTATTCATGAATTTTGAATAGTGAAAAGTGAATAGTGAATAGTGAACGTACTTCAGCCCGGTTAAAAAGTAGTACTTTTTTAACTCTCAACCATACATCGATTCAAACAAACTTTAAAAAAAAGATTCAAGATTTGAGCTGTATTAATTTTTTTAACGCATGTGTTTTAGACAGGACGAATTGTGGAATACCGTTGTCTGACCGTCTGTCTGTCGTCAACATGTCGTACAATAACTATACAACCTGTGTTTTAGACGGAACGAATTTTAAGGTAAACCGTTGTCTGACCGTTTGTCTGTCGTAAACATGTCGTACAACCTGCTTTCACGATTTCCCATAAAACTAGGAGAATTGTTTATATACATGTAAATGGATGTAAGCTCCCTTTTGATTTTTTTATTTAACTTTTCGGATCATAACGGGGTTGGGGTGGGGAGGTGGAGTTTAGTTTGAAAAAAATCAATCACATGTTATTTAAATATTCAATTGATATTATGACAGAAACCGTCCTTTTGTTGTGAAGCAAAATTGAAACAGTACTTCTCTAAAAGCCAAGAAACGACTTTTGCATGAAGCCGTTCATGTACCTGCAATACTACGGATCCCTGATACATGATTAAAATATATAGTACTTTAGTAATCACTGCAATTTATTAGTGGAAAAAAATAATTTACTTTGTAAACAATGAATTTAACTGAACAAAATTAAACATATATATTTTTATATTTGCTCTAAATATGCTTGAAATTTTTGCGACCAACCAACAAGAGTTATGTATGTGTTGTTACAGCTGATTTCATTGAGTGTGTAACCAAATGTAATTGTAATACACTTGATTAGCTTGTTTGTTAGCTGAACCGTGCAGTCATTGTAAGGTCAGGTATACTATCCTCCTTTCGAAGGTTTATTCTCATTTATCCAACTTTTTAAAATTATAGGTAGTAAAGGTAAAAAAAAATGTTGGATAAATGAGATCAAAGGTATTCAAGAACAAAGGGTTTTTCAATTAGAATTTGGGTTGAATGACAAGTGGAAAATAAGACTGAAAATTATACCCGGATTAAATTCTGTAGTATTATTTAGCATGTAGCAGGTTAAAATGTGCAACTGAAATTTAGTTAATGAATTGTAAATCATTTTGAAAGTATTTTAAAGTTTTTTAACCGTTAGTTAAAATATGAATTGGATAAATAAATATCAGTTGCACTTTTATTCATGAAGCGATGTTTGAAAAATGTTTGGACCTTATTTTTGCCAAAAAACATAAAATAAATATGTTAGGCACTAATGTTACAGTTCCTGATTTGGACCATGTATATTTTATAGTGAAAGTGTCAGGGTTTACATTTTTTATGCTGAACTCTCTCCATTAAAATGGTTGGATAGATCTTAACAGCAGAAGACCAATAACGAGAAATTCCAAATCATACGGTCTAAGGCGTAACTAAACATTTCAATAGTCCTAGGCCAGGATTTTAAGAACGAAAGACGTAATTACGGTTGCCCTAGTAGAGGGTCCATGGGGAAGCTCAGAATCTCCTTGGTTTCAACAGTTTAGCATCAAATCATGAGGAAGCCAGACTAATAAATATCTCTCTATTGGTTTCTCTGAGAAGCACATGATACAAGACAAACAAACACTGAAGTATAAAGATCGTTCGTTTTAAATATTGTAGGCTTTAATTTGGAATATACATGATTGAATATTGAAAATTGACTTTATTGTACAACTTTGCTAAATAAAGCACTGTCTAGTTCCGATAGATGGTATTTGGTACATCAATAAATATGGTGCTTGAAGTTGATGGCAAAATGTAGGTCTGATGATGTGACAAAGTTACTGACTTATGGATATTTAAACAATATGATACTACCAAAGGCTATCGAGATTGGGAAGTTAAAATGCAATACCAATAATACATGTTACTCTTAAACCTGTAATGAACAAATATTTCTGATTTTTGGGTTTCTTCTGTATAAATTTATGAAACATTTATTTATTATTTGAAATATACCAAATTTGATTTAAAAATAAAATGTGCCAAGTTTAATTACTATCTCCTATTTTATACATATTTTTAAAATAATATAAAACATACAGGAACAAATTTACTGTCAAATTTTAGAAAGACACCTTATTATTACTAAACAAACAACCCAATAATTAACAAAAATAAAAATTTGGCTAAATGAGAATACCTTATTTTTAAAGTTTGATAAATGAGAAGACACCCTTTCGAAGTAGCCTAGTCCATCAGAAAAATAGATTGTGTATCTGCTGGACTAGCTTACTCTTAAAAGAGGGTAGTTTCGCAGTTCAGCTAACAAGCAAGCTAACCATAGATATTACCTTTGGCTTCACACTTAATGAAATCGGCTGTAATTATTATTTTAAATATGGACAACTGACTTTGAACAAACCAATGCTAATAAATGATCACTTAATCTATTATAGTTGGAGCACTGAGAAACCTTACACCAGTCTAGTAAACAAGTTGCTTTCTTTTAAAAAAGAAAAGCAATACATGAACCTAAGACCGCTGAGTGCCGGGACACCAAAAGATTGTTGCTGAAATTGTGTTTGATTTTCAATTGAATTAATTGACTGAATAGAAGAAACCAGTTGAAAGTATATATTTACAGCTTCTATTTGAAAATAATGTGAATGAATCACGACGTGTAGGATAGTTGTTTAAGACAATGGATAGGATTTTCAAAACCGTACCATAATACAAATATGTAGATGCTTTAAGGTTAAGCTATAAAAACAAACAAACAAAAATTGAATTAAAATTTTATAATAAATAGTATTTTTTTAAATTCTTTTGAATATATATATAATATCAATAAACACAAACTTCAAGTATTTACGGATGGACATATTATTTTTTATCGAATGAATCTATTTTTAAATTCTAACATTCCACTATGTGAATATATTACTGTATACAAAATATATGCAAAGACTTCTTAATGTATACTAAAACAGTATGAAATAATCAACATTATGGTTGTAATAAATTTTTGTTGTGTGTCTCTATATTGTAAATTATTTTTACGGTTGTTGTGAGCTGCAAGGATTTAAACTCATGCTTTATGAATTGAAAACACACAAGTATCTTTATTCACGACCGTTTAAAATTTTAATATTTAATAAATTTATCTTATTTTAAGTTTTATGGATATATATATAACTAATTAATAATTACTCATTAAAAAACTAAAATGGTATGAAATAATAAACGTAGAAATATAATGGTTATTGTCTATACACATTTTTTTGTAGGATGCAAGGATTTATTTAGATTTAATGTTTATGTTTCCTTTACAAATAAATATTTAAGAATACCAAAGCAGTTTCTTGTCATATAAAATACTTTCTTAATTGCAACTCTGAAAAACTGATTTCAATCATTGTTTGTTTCTTCAGAAACATAAATACAGTATATATTTTGTATATATTTCGTGGAATCCACTTTTAATAAGAATATTATCTTTCTGTTTTCCGATCTAATATTAATATTTTAACCAGAATGTTCTCACTCGTAAGTCTATGATGAAATGCACAGTATTCCGTGGTAAAACCTTCAAACACAATTAGTTTACATGTTGAGACATAGACAACACACACTGCCACGTTATAATTGACCCAGATACAACACACAGTATACAGTGGTCGTTTTATAACAAATATAATTGCGTCGTCAAGGGCCATCAGGTCTTAAAACAGGTAGTTATCTACACCTTTGATATGGTCCCTTGATGGCCCTTGACGACGCAATTATATTTGTTTTAAAACGTGTATAGATAACCGAAAACTGTCGAGACGTCCCGAGAATTTTATTCAGACTTCCGGCCGAGAGATATCGAGTGGCCCATAGACACATCCAAAACTCACCAATATATAAGCATGAACCCCTCAGGGGGTTCATGCAAAAAATGACAGATAAAACTATTGTAATTAATGGTTCAAGGTTTCAGCTTTATTTTTATATAACCATATTTTCAAACACAGATCTCGGTAATATACGTACATTATGTTCCAGCAAACATGAATAAAACATAGAAAATGGCTTATGCTATTGTGGATTAACATCAAGTTGGCCTGTATTTCTATATGGATAATAATTTCGAAAAATACACCTAAAATTGATATAGTTTACCTTCTCGTGTGCGCTCGAGTTAAGTGACTCAGCACGAGGTAATTTGGACTTTGAAGTTTTTTTTTACTTTTTGTAAACAATAAATGCTAGCACGTCATAGAAAAACAAGTGAGTAATATTTTTTTCAAAGGAGTAGGTCCAGTAAGACCCCTTTTTGGCCCCAAAAAATAACAGTTTTACAAAATTGTTAAAATGTAAACATTTAGTTATTCATTGGACAGTTAAATGGTTCTGCTACATAAATATGGGCAGTTTTTGACAATACAATGCACATATATCGGGTTGTAGCACTATTAAGTCATGCTAAATTACGGAAAACTTCAAAATTCTATCATTTTAGTTAAATTTTAGACGGTTTCCGTGTAAAACGAAAGTGGCCGCATTCGTGTTCATCCTTAATATTGAAATTTAAGTTGTATGTCATGATAATACATAACATATATAAAGGTTGTGGATGAACACGGATGCGGCCACTTTCGTTTTTGACAAAAAACATCTGAAAAGTGTCGTTTTTTGGCAGATTTGAGAGATTTTTCATATTTGAGCTTGAATCGGACCATTTTTAATGACTAAATCAGTTAAAATCTTTCACATAAATTAATTGAATCAAGTGAAATAGACACTTAAGTGTTTAAAAAGTGGTCAAAATCTTTCGTCAGGTGAAACTGAAATTTGAGGCCAAAATGAGTCCTTATATACCGGACCTACTCCTTTCAAATTTAACAAAAATCTCTTTCATGAAGTCTGTGGATTTGTTACAAAAATCTATGATTAATTTGCCACAAAATCTCCCTTTTCTATTAAATGCAATGAAACAATAAATAATAATGCGTAGCACGAAGTTTCCCTTTGGTATATGTACAAAAAGGTCCATCTTTGTTATTCATTATGTTTGCTGTTTTGTTACTATTGCAGTTTGAATTTTTATTTATTAATGAATAAAATGTTTGTTGAAAATAACCAATGTGCGATATACATTTTTAAAAGCGGAAATCCACGAAATACCAGATAAAATCACAGACATGACAACTGTGAATTAGTTTATTTTCGTGGATACCTAATTAATTATAGATAATGAGTAGAACACCATATTTGTGGTTCACATGAAACCACGAAATCAACGTCACGAAAGTTGGTATCCAACGAATAATGTTGATTTTTAACTGTTTAAAAGGCTATCAAAAAAAGACATTACAAGAAGAAAGAATACAACCAAATGTAGTTGAATTCAACAATAGAAAAAATGTAAATCAAGAGATGACTGAAGCATCACAAATATGATGAACAAATAGGTCAACCAAAGATAATAGGGAACAACAGGGGCTGATATTATTCAACAGAGTTTTTGAGAGTCGGATAAAAAATGTTATATAACCGCTTTTAATTCAATAGAAAAATCCTTAAAATACAAATGAAGATTTAAGATATTAAAGTTCAGTTGATATTTCTACAGTTCAGTGATTATTATGATTACAAGTCAACTGATTTTGAAATAAATTATGCAAATCTGTTAATTAGCGTATATGTGTTACGTTAAATATTAACAATGACTTAAGGATTGTCACAGTAAGCACCCTTTATTTCATCTCATTTAATATTTTTTGTGCATACAAAATGTAAGGAATTTTATAGATAACCGAACATAAAAAGGGTCAAGAATATTAAAAAAAATGATATGCAAATGAAAACAAAAAAAAATGGTTCTTCATACAGGAATATATTGCAAATTGTAAAATGTTAAATGACCGGTGAAGTATGACATTTTCATCGCAATAAAGAACAAATATTTTCTTTTACAGTTTTGTACTCCTACCTAATGAAGGTTAACTGAAGGGACGAGTACCAACCTATCCCAGACAATGGTAGACAGTGGCGTCCTCCCCGATGGACTGTGGTGTCCACAGCCCTGAAGGAGCAGAACTCCATAGCCATTTTGAATCTTTGTCATATTGATGTTTCTCATGAGGATGGGAAACCGTCGTATACAGAGCATTCACTGTGAAAGGACTTGGGGTCATGTATAGGAATTAGGGTTAAATGTTGTAGAGGGTAGGCATAGTTAGGGTTAGGGGTAGGTATAATTAGGGTAAGTGGTAGGTATAGTTATGGTTAGGGTTAGGGGTAGGTGTAGTTATGGTTAGGGTTAGGGGTAGGTATAGTTAGGGTTAGGGGTAGGTATAGTTAGGGTTAGGGGTAGGTATAATTAGGGTAAGGGGTAGGTATAGTTAGGGTTAGGGTTAGGGGTAGGTATAGTTAGGGTTAGGGTTAGGGGTAGGTATAGTTAGGGTTAGGGTTAAGGGTAGGTATAGTTAGGGTTAGGGGTAGGTATAGTTAGGGTTAGGGGTATAGTTAGGGTATAGTTAGGGTTAGGGGTAGGGGTAGGTATAGTTAGGGTTACGGGTAGTTAGGGTTAGGGGTAGTTCGGGTTAGGGTTATTAGGGTTAGGGGTAGGTAGGGTTAGGGTTAGGGTTAAGGTTAGGGTTAGGGGTAGGTAGGGTTAGGGGTAGGTAGGGTTAGGGGTAGTGTTAGGAGTAGGTAGGGTTAGGAGTAGGAGTAGGTAGGGGTAGGGGTAGGGGTAGGTAGGGGTAGGGGTAGGTAGGGGTAGTTAGGGGTAGTTAGGGGTAGGGGTAGGTGTAGTTAGGGGTAGGGGTAGGTGTAGTTAGGATTAGGGTTAGGGGTAGTTAGGGGTAGGGGTAAGTATGTGAGAGAAGAGGTGTGAGAGGAGAATGAGAGAGGTGAGAATGAGAGAGGTGTGAGAATAAGAGAGGTGTGAGAGGAGAATGAGAGAGGTGTGAGAGAGGTGTGAGAGGAAAGGAGAGTGAGAAAGGAGAGAGAGATGTGTGAGAGGAGAATGAGAGAAGCGTGAGAGGAGAATGAGAGAAGCGTGAGAGGAAAGGAGAGTGAGAGAGGAAGGAGAGATGTGTGAGAGGAGAGAGGAAAGAAGTGAGAGGAGAGAAGAGACGTGTGAGAGGAGAGTAGAGATACATGTGAGAGAGGACAGTGAGAGAAGAGAGACGTTTGAGAGGAGAAAGCGTGTGAGAGGAGAGAAGAGAGAGGTGTGATAGAGAGACTTTGAGAGGAGAGACAGTGTCAGAGACGTGATAATGTTAGAGATAGTGTGAGATGTGAGAGGAGAGATAGATGTAGGAGAGAGAGAGAGAGACGTGAGAGCATGTGTGAGGAGTATGTGCAAGAAGACAGAATGCAGAGTGAGTGTGAGAGAAGATAGTGAGAGAGTTATTAGAGTTTGTGTGAGAGTAGATAGTGAGAGAGTTATTATAGTGTGTGTAAGAGAGAGAGATCGAGAGAGAGAGAGAGAGAGAGTAGCAGAGTAAGTGAGTGAGAGGATTGAATAAGTGTGTTGTGTGAGAGAGAGTACTGAGTGATTGTGTGGGTGGTGTAGGAGTGAAAACATTGAGGGGTTTGAGTGGAGACAGAGTGTGTGAAAGACCGATACAATGTTTTTATTAACATAAAAAAGGGTTAGTAAAATCTATAGGGGGTGAGTCCGGAGACCGGATCCCGAATCCCCTATGGCTTTTATTTAGTCCAGCCCTGGCCTCAATGACTTAATTTCAAATTTTTATTTTTTTTACTGTCAGTGACAACAAAAAAATCAAAAATTGAAATTAAGTCACATAGGCCAGGGCTGGACTAAGTTTTTATTCACCTTTTATTGATCCGTAGGGGGTTAGTAGTTAATCGTATAACGAATTTATCGCACGCTTGATCTTTTCTGCTGCGTTTTGTTGAACAATAAACGATGAAACAGAACAACATTAATAGATGACGTAACTATTAACGCGTCATGAACCCCCTATGAAATTTACTAACCCCTACGGTCTCAAATTAGGTCACCACGTGACGGAGTTAAACCAATCACAGCGTGATAATTTACCCGCGATGCGATAAACTCTGTTAATCAGATGTTATCGAGAAAATCATTGAAAGGTCAGTATGTTTCATTGGTAGGGAGAGTTTTATGTGGGTTGTTGAACACAAAAGGAGGGGTTTCAACCCCCGAAAAATCCCCATTGGAACTACCACTGGTGTTCACAACTCAACTTTATCAAGCATTCCTACCAAATATCAAATCATTCTCATAAATACAAGTCAAAATAACTCTGATCACTAAGGATAGTTTGCACCTGACTGTATTTGCTGACTACACTATAATCAGAATACGTGTATACTAATACAAGTTCATTTATACTCAAGATGAAAGATGATGACAATGCTTGGCATGACTCATATTTTACCTGCTTATTTACATCATACAACTAACCTTTGTGAAACATTGTGCAGTTATTCTATTCTACAGTCCGCCAAAAGTTAAGCACCACCGACATATAAATGGCAATATTTTTTAAACTATTGTGAAATTACTATTAATGTTTGGTGTTATGAATTACCTTTAACATACACTACGAAAATGCATTACGACCAAAAAGATTGAACCCCGATAAAGCAGTCAAGCAACCTCTTATCAAATGTCATTTGAGTGTTTACAAATACCCTGTTTCTCCAGGTGGTCGCGTTAGCGTTCCTACATTGGTCTGTCGACTTCTTATAGGCAGCCGAAGAGTATGTCGTGGTGTATAGAGACCTATACTTACAGGCAGGCACTCTACCGTCAGGTTTCAATGGCATAATGACTATCTATGCTTGAACATTAAAAGATGACCAAACACTCATTGATCAGGTGACAGTAGACGCCATAATACGAATTTCGCGGGAAACATAACGGCCTTTGACCATAACAATGTTTGCACAAGGACTGCATTCAGTGCTGGTGGTGTTCCAGTACGTGGTTGCTTCTTATACCGTGATAAGCTGGGTTTGCATATTCTGCTGGGTTACATAACCGGACAGAAATACAGAGATTTTGTGCCTTAAAACATTGCAGTCCCTCATTTTAGTAATCCCCAACTTGCGTCAACATTGCCAAGACTCTTGTACATGGACGACAACGCTAGACCACACAGGGCAAGGATTTTAACCGAGCCCAAAGAGCAACAAGCCATTTACACTATTTTTTGGCCTTCCATGTCTCCATACATAAACCCTGTCAAACATTTCTGAGATGCCATTGGCGGAAATTTCGATCGCAGAGATCCACCTTCACAATATTTTGTCGATTTAAAAGTGGCATTTGTTCTTTAATGCAACATATTTCCTCATCTAAAGTTTTGAAGGCTTGTACCGAGAATGATACGTCGTGATATGAAACTGTACCGGAAGAGAGGTTTTAAATTTGCTTATTATACCAAAGATTTTGTGTAGAAAATTTTAATGATATTGGGTGATCAGTTGTTGTAAAAAAATAACATCACAGTGAAACTTAATTTCCGTTTCTAAATTGTGTAATTTACTCTCTTTCTATGAACCAAAAACCTACACGCACAAAACCTTTATAAGTGACCAATATTCCCTTTGTGGTTTGTTTATGGTATACATAAGCAAAATTGCTATATGATTGTTTTCTTTTTTTCGAGGAATAATGGATTTTTTGAATTTGAAAAAAATCGATGCAATAAAAATGAGTGGTGCTTAACTTTTGGCGGACTGTATATATAATATTCTTGTCTGTTTAACATCTGTGTATATTTCCTATAAAAATACTCAATTCGGCCAAGTTGGTTGATACAGAATGTAAAATAAGCAACCCTGCTCATTTTTAGTGTTCGGAACTGGTCTGATATTCACGATGGCTAACACTGGAACACAATTAAAAATTGAACATTATTGTAAAAAAACACATATAACATGCAACCCACACTAATCTGTGTCACCACTTGTTGAAATAAAAATGAATATACACTATTATCGCAAATGTGACAAATCATATCCAAGACCAAATGTTATGAAAGTAGTTATAGATGACCGTATTGCCTTCAACGTAGATCACAACTTTTCGTTTGTTTGTCTTTTTCTCACATCAATATGTCATAATCCTGACTTGGTAAAGGCATTTTCTTGACAGATGCTAAATCAATACCAAAGACATGAAATATATATATATAAAAAAATATGAAGCTAAACAAATTTTACAATAAAAGAATTAAATTTAATTTAATATCTTGCTGACTTGCTGACTTGGAATTCTTCTAGGTGATAATTTCTATAACTCCATAGAATTGATGCAGGTACCCTTTGAAAGATTTTCATGAACATTTATTGGAATAGTCATAAAAGTGTATATGCATAGACCAACCAAAATGCAAACAAACAAGCATAACCGAGTTTGGAACAACAAACTTGATATTTATAGAATATCGTTGATCATCTCAACGAGATTGATTTTCTCGATTGAGCCTGTATGGTGAAAGTGAGAAAAGCAATCGTGTTGAGATGACCAATTATAATCTGTTTATCGCTAATGTACCTATGACGACGTTGTCAAATCTCGAGAGTGTCAATTTCATGTCAGTTTCATTAGCAACGCCACGTGCCTCTTTAGTTTCTAGGGATATATTTTTTTCATCTCGAGCGAGTATCACAAAAACGATAGAAAGAAAAATGCACAAAATAGCGATAAATTAAAGTATTAACACCGCTACAGTTGTACAGATTTGATTATATCTCCCACAGACAACAAGCTCAGCATGAAATAAGCAACATTTGAAAAGCTGGTTTGACCAAATTTTAATTTCTCGATTTCTGACCCGCATTATGTTTTTACTATATGGCTAATCATTCAGTACACTAGTATCATGATTGCAACATAGCACATTCTGTTAGATAATTGTTACTGTAAGTCTCTAATTTTTGTGCTATTTTCACATTTCCTGACCGGTGTGATAAAAATATTTCTCCTAACTGGCGAAAAACTGTTCTCGGCAAATGATTGGTTGAACAATATTATTGTTACATCGGAGACTGATTGCCGGAAGGCAAAGTTGGATAAGGAACCGATTAATTACGAATGTAACAATAATTATTGAGGCTACGGTTACATTGCGTTATTGTTACATGAAAAACAGCAATGTACGATAGATTTATTAAACTTAAATCTTCTATAGTTTTATTGCTCAATTCTTTTTGTACTAGATAATACTTGTAATAATGCGTCTGGCGTACTATACAACATTTAGTCCTGGTATCTATGTTGAGTTTATTTACATAGTTTTGCACTGCACACCTACTCTTAATTTACTGTTCGATTATACTTTGAACAATGGATGAAGAAATTCATATTATCAGTTTTGTTTAGGATGACAAATTTGAAACTTGGGATGCGTTTGAAACGAAACTGAAACAATATCAAGTCACACATTTCATTCAACTAGTATACAAACGCAGTTCTAAATAATTTGATACATCAAAAGCAAAGTCTGCTAACTGTGAACTAAAATACTGAGAACTTCTGTATACATGTATCCATAGAGGACGTAATTTCGTTCATTAAAAATGTGTCGGACTTAAACATGCTTTAACAACCACTTACTGGATATGTAGAATTTGTCATTGTAAATATCAAAAAGAAATTGTATGTTATAATTGTATGTATTGTAAATATAAAATAAATGTCTTAAACTTTTATTATTTAGTAATAATTACAAGAGTTGGGATGCGAAAGAAAAGAATTATTTCAATATGCTTTTTGAACTTTTTCTATCGTAGATCTTTTGAATATAATTTCACAACATGCATATTGGATTTTTTTCATTTTGATAAATAGTCAACAGTCCCGTTATTTTTTTCTTTTGTTTGATTTCACGCTTCCCAGACAAAAACAAAACAAATAAAAACAATATTCATAACTGCATGTGTTCTTATTCACAAAATTATGTTCATTTATCATGTTAATAGTGACATATAATTGTTCTTTCGATGTCATTTTGTCTTTTCTGGAGAGTTGTCTTATAGGCATTCATACCACATCTTCTTATTTTTTTTATAATTGGTGCGCTATGTAAATTAAAACAATCAACATAAATGTGAACACGGACAACTCTACTACAACCCAATTGAACCCGATCGAAAAAACAAATTATTGTTTGAATTAA
This sequence comes from Mytilus trossulus, assembly GCF_036588685.1. NCBI lineage: Eukaryota > Metazoa > Mollusca > Bivalvia > Mytilida > Mytilidae > Mytilus > Mytilus trossulus. The sequence goes on from NC_086379.1 coordinate 44,992,684, forward strand.
TTGCTAATAATTATAGGACTGTTTGACTTCTTTGGAAGACTGGAAAGGTACACTAGGGTATAGAAATATGTTCAATTATATTTACCCCATACGACACTAAGCCTTTTATGAATTTAGGCGTTTATATTTCTCTGTATGGTATAAGTATAGACGCAGCCACGTTCAATCGGAATAGGTACGTCTAGAACATGAGAAGAGTATTAAGTTCTTCTAACGTTGAAGAACCATGCTTCAACTCTTTTATGGGCCCCCGTAGATATCCTGTAGCATGAAGGTAAACTGTCTGCCTCTACTAAATATACTAGTACATGCATTTTCCTGTATCAGTCAAAACTCTCGCCGTGGTCAACTTTATCTTCAAATTTCGACTCAAAGTTAAAATTTTAACTTTTAACTTGATTTTTTTTTTAATTTCATTTTTGGAAAAATCAATATTTACCGGTTGTATCAAATGTTCGCAACGAAAACTGTACCTGTTTACACCTATGACCATAGCAAACTCATATCTAGGTCTTCCGACTATATTTATGTCAAGGATGTCATAACAAATAACTAGAGCAAAAGATATAATTTTTATCAAACTATTGCACCGAGTGTGCAGAATAGGGTACTTCACGATAAACAAAACAAGTCAATTATACTTAAATTCAGAGTGATTTGTTTTCTCGGGAATGGAAATCTAGTTACCCAAACTTTCCACCTATGTTTGATAGTTAATTTGTGATATCAACATACATGGATAGCCCATCCGCTGACACGAACCTTTGTCAAACAGTAATTGGTTTGAAGATGTTTGATTTGTTTTACTTATCAACGGCGAGTATATAGTTGTTTATCTTAACACTTCCAGTAGCAGTGTTTAGATTGTTTGGAGAAACATGCGATTTACAATTCCTTAGTTTCTATGCATTTATTGATGACCAACAAGTATGGACACAGACGCAAATTGTCACTGGGGTTAAAGGTCGTTACAAATGTATTGAAAGCTAGACTGGAAATGTGTATTAACAAATTGAGTTGATGTGTACATGTCTTCATTCAAATGCATTGACTGACAAAAAAGGGGGCTTCAACTTCTACCCCTCTCTATGAATTAGTTGTTTGAGTGTTTGAATATGGAGTTTGTTAATAAATAGCTGCACTCTAAGCGCATGATATGTCTTGATTCCTTTAAAGCTTGCTTAAAGGTTGAACTATTTTGTTTTGTACAATTATTAGTCTATTTGTTTTCTCATTTCATTTGTTTTATAAAAATTGTCATTTTAAGGTCTTTTATAGCTGACTGTGCTGTATGAGCTTTTGTCATTGTTGAAGGCTATTTGGGGACCTGTAGTTGTTAATCTTGTTTTAAATTTTGGAATGTAGCTGAAGTCAACAGACATAGACAATTCACCCAAGTTTTATAAAATGATGTGGAAGTGTTTATGTGAATAATTAAGATGGGAAATAAGGAAAGTGTCAAAGTGACAACAACCCAACCATAGAGTAGACAACAGCTGAAGGCCTCCAATGGGTTTTCAATGTAGCCAGAAACTCCTGCACTTATAGCGTGTCCAAAAACTATAAAATCCCTTATTTTTTTTATAGCATATATAAAAATTCATAACACAGAAATGTATAATCTGAAATTTATTACAATCAAAAGGGACCTTAGGTCAATAGTGTAAACAATTCCCCAAAGTTGAATTAAAGGTGATGGATGCATTTTTGTGTTATTGTTCAAAATTGGAAAATTCTCTATTTTTTAAGGATAAAATCTCTCTTCATAACATGGAAATGAAAATTCTAAAATTTATAAAATCAATGTGGAGCTAATGTCAATAGATATAAACATTTCAAAAAAGTTTCTTGAGAGTAGGGGGAAGTGTTTTCTAGTTATTGTCTGAAGTGTGGATGATGGACTGATAGACAACAGTATACTATAATATGTTGTGTGTGAGGCATTGGTATAATAAAATGGTTTTGAATGAATAATGATTAGAAACTGTTTAATGCAGTTATTGAGGGAACGACAGTGAAGAAATTGCTGAGATCAATGTGTTTGAATCCTAAGAATTCAATTTTTGTTGAAATGAAACAAAGTTCAATTTTTGGCCCTTTGGATCTTAATGTAGACCAATTTGAAAACGGGACAATCCTGTTCAATTGAATATTTCTGGCTATTGGCAATACTGTGCAATTGAAAATTTCTTGCTATTGCGCAATATTGTGCAATTAGATATTTCTTGCTATTGTGCAATACTGTGCAATTAAAAATTTCTTGATATTGCACAATACTGTGCAATTGGAGATTTCTTGCTAGTGTGCAATACTGTGCAATTGAACATTTCTTGCTATTGAAAAATACTGTGCAATTGAAGATTTCTTGCTATTGCAGAATACTGTGCAATTGAAAATTTCTTGCTATTGCACAATACTTAGTATAATAATTTTTGACCACAATTTGGACCAACTTGAAAACTGGGCCCATAATTAAAAATCTAAGTACATGTTAAGACTCACCATATCAAAGAACCCCAAGAATTCAATTTTTAATAAAATCAAGCTTATTTTAATTTTGGACCCTTTGGACTTTAATGTAGACCAATTAGAAAACAGGACCTAAAATTAAGAATTTGGACATGGTTAGATTTGGCATATCAAAGAAGCACAATACCGTAATTCATTTTTTTGATGAAATCAAACAAAGTTTAATTTTGGCCCCTTATTCCTTGGGACCAAAACTCCAAAATTAATCCAAACCTTCCTTTTGTGGTCATAAACCTTTATAGATTTCTATTAACTTATACTAAAGTTATTGTTCAAAAACCAAGAAAAATGCTTATTTGGGGCCTGTTTTTGGCCCCTAAATCCTACACTGTTGGAATTAAAATTACCAAAATCTATCCCAACCCTCCTTATGTGGCCATAACCCTTCTGTTTACCAATACTTAAGTTATAGAGCAAAAACCAAGAACAATGCTAATTTGGCCCCTTATTCCTAAACTGTTGAGACCAAAATACCCCAAATCAATCCCACCCTTCCTTTCATGGTCATAAATCTTGTGTCTAAATTTCATATATTTCTATTTTACTTTTACTGAAGTTAGAGTGCGAAAACCGAATGTCTTTGGATGAAGACGATGATGCCAACGTGATACCAATGTACAACCAAAAAGTTTTCAATTTTTGCGGTTGTATAAAAATGATCTCAAATCAAATTTTTAATGGAGTTTGCAACAGTAATTATTCAACTACTCATTTTAATACATCATAAAGTATTAAAGTGTAAATGTCATACAGTCATGGTGATGATGCCTCCGCTAGCATATAACGTTATAAAGGTACATAAATCAAGAACTGTAAAAGTGAAGCTGCTAAAAATTGAACTTAAACCGAGTTCAGAGGTACCGGTAATAAGCATTGTATACACATTTCACTAAATTTAGTTGAGACAAACTTGAGAAATTTTTCCATTTGTGAAAGGGGATAACCCTAGAATGATAATCAAAGTGCTTGTAATCACTGAATGGCTATTAAAGACTGCTTAAATTTATCAGTTGGTAGTAAAGTGAATTTTGCATTGTATATTGTATATATAGCATTATTTCAAGTCGATTCAACTTCTATTCTGGACAGAGAAAGATAACTCCAATTTTTAAAGAAGATTTCATAAAGCAATGGTTTTAGGTAATATTAATTCAACAACCATTCTGGACAAAGAAAGATAACTCCAATTTATTGTCTTGAATCTACAAAAATGTTTATTTTGGGCCCCCAATTCCTCTACTGTTTGCCCCATAACCCACAAAATAGACCCCAAACTTCTACTTATGGTATTAAATAGTATGGTACAGTTTCAGAACAATTGAAATACTTATACACAACTTTTTGTACTGACACAAGATTAATGTGTGTATTGGGCACCTTTGGAACCCTTATTCATAAACCTTAGGGACTATATATATATAACCGCCCCAAAACAATCCCAAGCTTCCTTTCATGATTATAAATATTATGTTATAATTTAATGGCTTCCTTTTTACTTATACTGAAGTTATTATCTGGAAACCATCCGTCTTGGGAAGACGACGACAGGATACCTACATGTATTTCAACTGCAAAAATTTCTGTGGTTGTATAAAAATTTCAAATATGTACAATGAAATATAGTTTTAGAAATTGATAAGCCTAGATAGGCCTTATAATTTTTTCCCCACATAGTTGAAGGACCATTTACACTCAGGACCGAGTCATAAGTAGACAGTACAGTCTACAGATGTATTAAAACAACCTAGCATCATATTGCTAGTAGTGGGAGTAGCATTCTTGGGTAAATTTGTTCATTTTTTTTTATAATATGTTTGGTTCAAATCAAAATTGAATGCTTTTATCTCCCTAATACTTACATTGTAAATAGAGGTGGTACTACTTTGACAAATCCTTGTACATGAGAGTTTTCTGTCAAATCTTTATTTCACAAAGAATGAATTGCATAACAATGAACTGAGCTCAAAGCAAAGTACTTTAATAATACACTTAGACAAAGAGCTAAATCCAGTGATATACTTTGTACTACAGGTCCTTCATTAACATCCATTGACCAAAACCATATCTCAACAACATTCCATACTACATGGTTGGATTTGGAAGTCCTGAAAAAGACATGATTTTTTTTAACATATTTTAAGTATATATACACAGGTAAAACTTTCTTGTTGTATAATCATTCCGTATCTATATATATATAGCTAGAAACTATCAATTTGCTTAATGCACATATTGATAATCATATATGTTGAGTGTACCTCTGTTGGAAATAAGAACACACAAACCTCCACCTAGTTTTAGTCAATGGACAAAACATTCATAACTATAAAATATTATAGATCTAAGACTTGTCAGTGTCTATTTACCATTGCCACTGAATCAGTGATATATGTATTGTACACATAATTATATACATGCAAGACTAAAATTATAAAGTACATACATGTTTGTATATAAGACTTAAACTGACATTCAGTCTTTACAAAATCTTCATTCCCAAAGTCATTTTCAAATCTGACTTCATGGTGAAATAAGATTCCATATCTACAACCAATTAAAAGGAAAAATCCCTCTGATAGACAAGCATTTAAATCCGATTTCTAAAATGGAAGCTAGGACACCTTGGAACTTAGAACTAAAAAATATCGAACAATATATCTGATATATTTCAAATGCATGTACACTTGTACATGAAATAATATAAATCTCTAAAATTCACCATATTGTTCCCTATTTCATCTTCTGTTAGATACTGTATATCCAGTGGCGGATCCAGAAATTTTCTTAAGTTGGGGCCCACTGACTGACCTAAGAGGGGGCTTGCTCAAGTCATGATTCAGTGATTCCCTATATAAGCAACCAATTTTTTTTCCCAAAAAGCAGCCCCCCCCCTGCCCTAAATTCGCCTCTGATATCAACCTCTAGATGTCTTTCAATTACATTCAGTTTAGTGTGGGTTGATCTTTGATTGTTGTACATGTTACAACCAGATTCCCAGCAGGGAGCAACTTTGTAAGACCACAGAGGTTCAAGCTTAGATTTTGAAATAAGGAGGAAAATGTAACCTTTTCAATTTATAAAACAGGCTCAACATCATTTCTATACATATATAAACATATTCTAAGTTGTGGACACACCTTCATTAAATATTCTACTTCAATTAGTGGAGGAGATCAAATTTTTTGGGTCTATATATTGTCCTTGATATTGAGGTTATTTTGACACAGCAAAATATAAAGAAAATGTAAACTATGATCTGGAAATTGACCTTGTTTTCACAAAATAAGCCCACTTAAACTGAACTTTAAATGCAAAAGACCTCTAAATGGCTAACAGATATTGCTATATAAAAGAATAGTCCATGATTATACATGTACATGACATTAAAGAATTCATGAAATTTACACTGATTCTGTCAGTTGAATGGACTAGAATGAGATAAGTTATATACATGATAGACATAAAGGTTTTTCCAACAGTTGTGTTGTAAATGAAATTAGTTGTATTTTATGGTTGATATATTTATGTATAAACATGTATGTAAATCATTGGCTCTTCAGCCAATGATATTTTACAATATCGATTATTTGTTTATTTTTCTATTGTTGGTATTTTTCAGCATACTAAAAATGTTTTAACACAACACGAGCGCAAGCTTGATAGGGTGTCCTCACACAGGGTTTTCGCTGGCGGTCGCCATTTTCCCAATTAGCGAAAAAATAATACTTGTGGCGATAAAAATTCGTCATTTGCTAAAGAATTTGGCAAAAGAAATATATAGAAAGATTTATTTTCCTCCTTCTTGTTTATTTACTTTTTTTTCGAGTTTCTCGGACTTTAACTTATCAGACAATACTCGGAATTCACCTTGAATGACCTCATTAAGATTTTGACAGAAAATCAATTATCAGCTGATTGCAATTTACAGCTATCGACAACAAAGGACTAATTAATAAAGGTGTTGATTGAATTGTTTGACAAAATGATATGTTGAATGGCTTCCACTAAATGTCACATACAGGAGTTATTTACCACTTTTCGACTCACGTGTTTGAAGAACTCTTTTGACGTCTCCTCTCTATGTAAAGATAGTTTAGAAAAGAAAGCTGTTGTTGTGACAATAAATGTTAAAGGGCAAGAAACATCTCCGATTTAAAACTTGAATTATCCTTTGACTTTGGTGTAAGTAATTGATCAGGGAGACTACTTTAAAGTCGTTTGAGTGACACGCGTGTTTCAAGCATAGTTTTACATCTCAACTTTTTCATTTCAGATGGTCAAGAAAAGATGGTCAAGATGGTCGTTATGAAGAAGGGGGGGGGGGGGGGGGGGGGGGGATTGGAATGCATTTTGGCGTCACAATTTCAAATGACATAGGATAACATATGATCTGTCCATATACATGTATGACGGTAGAAATGGGGGTATTTTATTGAAGTATTCTTGCCAAATGAAGATTAAACAGTAATTCTTAGACATGACCATAAAAGAGGGGGGATAGGACCTTTATCGGGACTCCAGGATCGGGTGTTTTTAAGCTCGGGATTATCCCCCCTCATAAAATGTACACTTTTTTCCAGAAGATTAAAAAATCAGCTGAATTTGACAAATCACACTATTTGTTTTCCAAAAATAACCTGAATTGGATGGGGGTTGTGTGTATTCACATTATTTGAACAACTCTCCTTGGGCCGAGAAAAAAAAGATCCGTGTTTCAGGTAACCCGACCGACCCTGTTTTTTAGCCCAGAACTTAACTTTTATATTGGATCTTTCAAAAAAAAAAAAAAAAAAATTATCAACCGACCCTGTTTTTGACACAGGCTTCTGATAAATGACGTCATATTTTTTCTCTCTTGCTTCCTCTTGCATAGAAAGCCAGTAAAACATTTTATTAATGTCAAAAGGTATTCCAAACAGGTTAAAATCCAAGAAATTTGCACAGCAGGTGCTTCAAAAACATTGCAAATGGCCCAAGACCACAGTTAATGACCCCACTGTTCGTTGTTCATGAATGTAGTTCCTTTTAATTAGTCATTAGAGTGTATTTTTCCTGAATCTTTTTTCTTTTCCTTCCCCACTCATTTCTTAGATTTTATTGGGTGGAAATGAAAGATCAGAGGTGAAATAATTTTTGGGATGTTGTATTTAAACTGATTTTGATATGGAATGAGTGATTAGGCCAAGTGCAAAAAGGTCATATTTACAGTTTTCGGAACATCTCTTGACTTGTCCTTGGGGTATGGATGTATATTGGCTAAATTTGTAAAAGTGATTGCTTCAATCTTTCTGAATTTTGGATATATTTTTGGACTAGTGCTATACATAAGACACACAAAAAATTTGACAAAAGTGCATGGTGCAATTTTTTTAATGATACAAAATGTTCAAAAGAAATGATAGAGAAATTAATTGTGGTCTGTGGCCAAATGGCACACTTCCGGTTTTTGAAACTAATTAAGGATCCGGACTTGGAAAAAACATGATAAATACTCAATAACTCAAATATGAAATTTTGAATCATCACCAAAAAGTACAGATCATGTGACCATCATAAGAAACAACTATATTAAGTTTCATGAAATTTGGATAAGTCGTTCTCAAGTTACGGTGCCACATGTTTACGCTGGACAGACAGACGGACACCTGACATTTGTATACCTTTATACGTCCCGTCTTTGACGGGCGTATAAAAAGCAGTACTAAGCGTGCATGTTACGCTAGAAACATATTCAAAGAATAAAGTTTTATAACTTCTTAATGTCATATCCAATATTTATCAAAACCTAAAGGGGAGTTACATGTATCTTACTTCCTATATTTTTTCATGGATGTCAATACACCTAATCGCTATTTATTCCACACCGGATAAATTCTAAAATTACACAACTTTTTCATCCAGTTGAAGCTATCTGGGGGCCGTTGAAACAATTCACCATGCACAATACTTTTTAATGAGACCCGTTTTAACTTATTGTAAATACTTTAAACAAAATAATTTTTTACTTCAATTTTAATTTCGAAAAAAAGTGGATCATACTCTATTAAAAGTTTCTTGATGATCGCTTTCTAAAGTTTTTCCTACCTCAGCTCTCTACTAAAAAACCTTTATTTTCGGCCCAAACAGGAAGTTGTACATACAATGTATGACTGGTTTTCCCAGATTGGACTAAATAGCGATAATTAAATAAGGTGTAATACCGGGATTGTTGAAAACTTGCATATTCATCACTATCTGATTTTGTGGTTTTAACGATCCAGACAGACAAATAGCAATAAGATGTTTAGGAAAACATGACCTAAAACCTCCTTCATATAAGACAAAAAACATGGGAACTCATACTGAATGGTCAAATGTGTACAATATGAAAATTTGAGTTAAGATGGTAAAATCACAAATCAGCCGTTAATGTAAATGGACCATAAGTATGACTGTTGAGCAAATTTAAAGGGAAATGACGGGGAAGGGGCAAATTAGCGTTCAAGGGGAGCAAATGCTGTTTAAATTGGTAAGCGGGTATCATTGAGTGCATTTTCTTGTCAAGTGACCAGCAGACATTGAAATCTACCTTTTGAATGAAAGGAGAACTCATAAGTTGAAAATGAATGATGTAAATCTAGATTCTAATAATAGCAAAAGGGAGCTCACATTCACAACAGTTAAAGCATTGCTGAGTTAGTGAACAGAGCATTTTTCTCATTAACTTAAATCCACCTATTGGAATGGATAAAACCCGAATTTTAAGACATAAGTTATAAAATATCTGATAAAAAGCAGTACTAAGCGTGCATGTTACGCTAGAAACATATTCAAAGAATACAGTTTTATAACTTCTTAATGTCATATCCAATATTTATCAAAACCTAAAGGGGAGATACATGTGTACATGCACCTTACTTCCTATTTTTTTCCGTGGATGTCAATACACCTAATCGCTATTTATTCCATACCGGATAAGTTCTAACATTACACAACTTTTTCATCCAGTTGAAGCTATCTGGGGGCCGTTGAAACAATTCACCATGCACAATACTTTTTAATGAAAACCCTTTTAACTTACCGTAAATACTTAAAACAAAATAATTTTTACTTCAATTTAATTTCGAAAAAAGTGGATCATACTATATTAAAGTTTCTTGATAATCGCTTTCTAAAGTTTTTCCTCCCTCAGCTCTCTACTGAAAAACCTCTATTTTCAGCCGCATGACCCAAACAGGAAGTTGTACATGTGACTGGTTTTGCCAGATTGGACTAAATAGCAATAAGGTGTATTTTCTGGGATTGTTGAAAACTTGCATATTCATCACTATCTGATTTTATGGGTATAACAATCCAGACAGACAAATAGCAATAAGGTGTTTAGGAAAACATGACCTAAAGCCTCCTTCATATAAGTCAAAAACTTGGGAACTCATACTGAATGGTCAAATGTGTTCAATATGAAAATTGCAGTTAAGATGGTAAAATCACAAATCAGCCGTTAACGAAATGGACTGAAAGTATGACTTTTGCACAAATTTAAAAGGGAAACAGAGGCGGATTTAGAGGGGGGCCCGGTCCCCCCTTTTTGGGAAAAAATTTGGTTGCTTATATAAGGAATCACTGAAGCGTGACTGGAGCGGGCCCCCTCTTAGGTCAGTCAGTGGGCCCCCACATATGAAAATTCCTGGATCCGTCACTGGGAAATGACGGGGAAGGGGCAAATTAACATTCAAGCAGAGCAAATGCTGTTTAAATTAGTATGCGGGTTTTAAATATAGAGTGAAAGTGGAGTCATCTTTTTAAACTTAAGTTAAATATAACTTATGTAGACTTACCTTCTAATTCAATAAAAAAAAAAACACACACGACTCAGAACTATGTCTAATTCACTTGGACTACTAATATGCAAACCTAATACAAAAAGAAATATATCATAAAATAGTGATTGAAAAATATAACACTTTGAAAGGATAATCCAGACACGTGTTACACGGGGAGCATGTTTGTTTACAAATAATAATGTCACGTGATCGCGCACTGACCTCGCATGTTGCATCGCCCTTACAATTCACCAATACATAACCATTTTCATGCAAACATGCAACGTGAATGTGATTGGTTATCAAATAATACAAAAATAATGCATGAACCGTTGAAGAAAAAATTATTTCATCAAATAGATGCGATTTTCACTTTCGACACGAATAGGTCGAGTTGACATTTCTGTCATCGGAGATAGTATTGAGATAAATGGGATAAAACGGACCGTCAAAAAGGTCTAGAGAAGCACATCAGTAGAACCTTAACATAAATAAGTAATACTTACAAAAAATTCTCTAATTGATAAACTATATGACTAAAATTTCACGAAAATAACAATAAATAATTTTGTTAATCGTGATGAAACTGCTTAAAATGGCGCGAAAAAAATATTTTTACTCCTACTGCTTCACGTAAAAAAAAATGTATAGAATTGAATTTGACTACAGTTCAGCATAAAAAAACGTGAATATGCAAAAGTCTGATAATATGTTAATGAAAAAGTGTGTATAAATTTTCGTAAACGAAGTTACCTGTATACTTCACCAAGAACTACATTTGAGCGCAAAGATCTGTATTGTGATTCGGCTTATGTAACAATCGTCCATCGGAACTACTCGGCTATTCACTTCGTGCAACCAGAAAGGCCGAGTAGTTCCGACTGGCAACAAAGTACAACATGATTAATGGAATTTTTTACGTTGCTAGTAAATCATTGAAACCACGTGATTGAGGCCATCTATTTTTATTGCGGGTTCCACATATCTAAATCGGAATTATAGAAAAAATGGAATTATGTGAGCAGAATCAAAACAGAAATGATGAACACTGCAACATTTCCATCAAAATAAAAATAGGATGGAGGATCTGTGTATTCACATTATTTGTAAAACTCTCCTTCTTCCTGTGAAGCGTGTGCTTTACATCGAGGCTTATAATGCTAAGCATCGACGCCACAGTACTTCAACCAATCAGACAATGTTTATTTGGGGCATTCTATCTAATTTTACTCAGATTTTGGAATATTTTAATCGAAATTATAGAAAAATGGAACATTGTTAGTACATATAAAATAGAAAAAGATGAATACTTTTAGCTGGAGATAATTTGGATGGGGGTTCTGTGTATTCACATTATTTGCACAACTCTCCTTACTGATGCCATATTTTGGAATTTCCGTGACCTAAATGGTTCGCGAAAATTAATATTTTTATATATAGTATAGTAACTAGTCCCATCGTACTTTGCTGTTTTTCTTGTTACAATTACGCAATGTAACCGTAGCCTCAATAATTATTGTTACATTCGTAATTAATCAGGTCTCTACCCAACCATACATTCCGGAATTTAGTCTCCAATGTAACAATAATATTTTTCTTATTGTTACATTTCCATGTAACCGTAGCCAGTGCCTTATTTAAAAAGCTCGGCAAGCCTCGCGTTTTAAATATTTGAAAAATCTAACTGTCTGGAGTGGAGAAATATTGTACTATTCTTTTTGCAGTTGTGGAATCTATATAAGTATCCTGCACATCGGGCTACAGTATGAAAAAGCAAACTAAGCCAAACAAGTAAACAATATGTCAGGTGTTTACAACTTGTTACAGCCAATTGCATTGAGTTTTGGTAAAGTGTAAATCTTTGGTTAGCTTTCTTGCTAGCTGAACCGTGAAGTCATTGGGTAAGGTAAACTACCCTCCTTTATGTGTAGACAAGTCCGACAGATAACCAATCTATTTGTCTGTAGGATTAGGCTACTTCAAAAGGAGGGTAGTATACCTTACCTAATGACTTTACGGTTCAGCTAGCAAGTAAGTTAACCTAAGACATTACCTTTACCTACACCATGGGCGGATCCAGAAAGGAGGTGTTCCTAACCCAGGACAAAACCAACTACATGTCCCCATTCAAATGTGTTGATCGTTCCAACCCAGGGACCCCCCCCCCCCCCAACACATACATCCTAGATCCGCCACTGTACGCACTCAATGCAATCGGCTGTAATGTTTCAATTCCTTATTTTCATCGGCAACTCAAGTATTAAATATGGTTGTTTGGAATCGCCACTGAACATCCAGTAAGAGCAAATGTGTACTTTGTGAACATGGTCCTAATTAATTTATATAATGAAAATGTTTGAAGAAAACTCAAAAGTACCAATTCTGAAAGATGTTTTAAATTTTTTCACAAAGCAAAAATCGGTCTGAAACCTGACCTCAGCACCATAGGCGGATCCAGGGGGCCCGGTCCCCCTTTCGTGGGAAAAAAATTGGTTGATCATATAGGGCATCATTGAAGCATGACTGGAGCGTCCCCCTTAGGAAAAGTTCTGGATCCGCCACTGAGCACTTAAACTTATTATTTAACATGGATCTTTAAAACACAGAAATGGGGTAAAAAACTAGAGGCTCTCAAGAGCCTGTGTCGCTCACCTTGGTCTATTTGCATATTAAACAATGGACAGATAAATTCATGACAAAATTGTGTTTTGGTGATTGTGATGTGTTTGTAGATCTTTCTTTACTGAACATTCTTGTTGCTACAATTATCTCTATATCTAAAATGAACTTGGCCCAGTAATTAGTGGAAAATATTATCTAAAAATTTACAAAAATTTATGAAAATTGTTAAAAATTTACTATAAAGGGCAATAACTCCTTAAGGGGTCAATTGACAATTTTGGTCATGTTGACTTATTTGTAGATCTTATTTTGCTGAACATTATTGCTGTCTACAGTTTTCTTAAAATTTAAAGTTACTAATTTGGGGCAGCAACCCAACAACAGGTTGTCCGTTTTGTCTGAAAATTTCAGGGCAGATAGAACTTGACCTGAGAAACAATTTTACCCGGTCAGATTTGCTCTAAATGCTTTGTTTTCAGAGATATACGCCATAATTTACGTTTCGACCATATTTTCTATTTTAAGCCATGTTGGCCATCTTGGTAGGTTGGACGGGTCAAGCCACACATTTTTTAAACTAGATTACCCCAATGATGATTGTGGTCAAGTTTGGTTAAATTTGGCCCAGTAGTTTCAGAGAAGATTTTTGTAAAAGGAAACTAAGATTTTTGTAAAAGGAAACTAAAATTTTTGAAAAAATGGTTAAAAATTGACTATAAAGGGCAATAACTCCTTAAGGGTTCATTTGACCATATTGGTCATGTTGACTTATTTGTAGATCTTACTTTGCTGAACATTATTGCTGTTTACAGTTTATCTCTTTCTATAATAATACTCAAGATAATAACCAAAATCTGCAAAATTTCCTTCAAATTACTAATTTCCGGGGAGCAACCCAATAACAGGTTGTAAGATTTGTCTGAAAATTTCAGGGCAGATACAATTTAACCCCTTGTCAGATTTGCTCTTAATGCTTTGGTTTCAGAGTTATAAGCCAAAATCTACATTTTACCCCTATGTTCTATTTTTAGCCATGGCCATTTTGATCCCTAAACAATTATGCATGCTAGTCCAGTTCCATAAAACACACATGGTTGACCTACTTACTTGTGTATAATTTGGAGTTTAGTTTGAGGTCCATTATCACTGAACTAGTATACATATTTGTTAAGGGGCCAGCTGAAGGACTCCTGGGGGAGTGAGAATTTCTTGCTGCATTGAAGACCCATGATTGTAAGCCTTCGGCTGTTGTCTGCTCTATGGTCTGGTTGTTGTCTCTTTGAAACATTCCCCATTTCCATTCTCAATTTTATTTTATTACTGTATATTTCCTAAGCAAGCAAACTTGAGTGCGTCAGATTGACAGCTACTTATGCCAAGCAGAATAAAAATGTGTCCATAGTACATTTATGCCTGACTCTCACTATCATTATTTATGTTCAGTGGGCCATAAGCTTGGGTTCAAAACTCTAATTTAGCATTAAAATTAGAAAGATCATATCATAGGGAACATGAGTAATAAGTTTTAAGTTGATTTTATTTCAACTTTATCAAAAACTACCTTGAACAAAACCTCAAACCTAAAGTGCAACAGATGGAAGAACTGACGAAGGGACTGACAAACGAATGAATGCACAGAACAAAAAACATAATGCCTCTAGGTGGTGCAGTTGGTTATGAAGTATACAGATGCCTAGTTTTAAACAAGAAGGGTATTTTTTTATAATATTGTATATGACAAACATGCTGGATGTGATGATAAACATTCTGCTTCAGCATGGCAAAGCGAACAAAGAAAACAATCAATACATAGTGAGAGCTTTAGCGCTATAAAACATCCTATACCCCTATTAAATTATCATGATTTTACGGAATGGAAAAAATATTATCAACAACACAACTTCTAGGTTATCTACGTGCATAAATAAATGTATTGGTAATGCCACTACAGCCAGATTATTTAACAAAAATGCACGTGGATATCCACAAATTTTCCCGTGCAATGCCAAAAAATGACTAACTTGTTTTAGATTAACTTCTCAAAATACTATAAGGTCAACAGTGAACGGGAGAACCTTTTCGCTCTCCTTTTCCTGTGATATTACCTGAAAAACTCAAAACCTAATATATGTGGTAACTTGAACCCAACCTAAGTGTGGTATTCAATATGTGGGACAGACGGGACGAGAGTATTTCAGAAGAAATCAAGAACATCTGTACCGTTTTCGTAGACCCAAAAAATTCAAAAGTTTAGTATATCAGCATTTAGATAAGCATAATCATAATCTGAAATATATAAAATTCCAACCGCTCGAAACCGTTCAAAAACAACCAGGAGAATCACACAAGCAATTTGAAAAATCACGCGAAGTTCGCGAATTGTTTTGGATAAAAAGACTTCAAACAGCTTATCCTCTCGGTCTAAATGATAAAATATTAGGGCAGGGGAACATATCTAAAACTCATATCGATGTCATTAATATTGTTGATAAACGACTTAGAAATAATAGGTCTCATGGTAAACGCAAGAACCGCAATCAACGTATTAAACATCGTATAAATTATACACTTGCTGATCTGTTATCTATAATAAAGAATAATGGCAGACATCAAGTATTATGCAAACTGGGTCAGATACCTATAAGTAAATTATCCATATGCTATTTTTCTTGAGTGTGATAAAATTTCTTTTTTTAGCCCATTTTATGAATACACCCGTATTATTACAGCCTTTTGTCATCACAGGTTTTTTCCTATTATTGATAAACCTGAAAATCGTAAACGACATTTTCTCAAATTAAAATATATAAATAGAGGTATTGATTTTATTAATTTGTCTAGCATATTCAATGACTCTTCTGTCTATAGCTTAATACCTCCATATTTTGATAATATAGAACAACCTATTATTTCGTATTCTTATAAAAAACCGAGCAGAAATTTGATTTTCAATTATACGTCAATTACAACAGACGTCAATATAGAAAATAATGTTCCTTCCACTTGAGATTGCGAAACATCTAGTTTTAAATATGTTCCCTATGGTCATGTTATCACAGGAGACCTCAACATAGTCGATGACCGTGAAGTCATAACTTTTCTAAAGAAAGGACCGAAATACCGTCCTCCATATACAATAGATTGGAAACAGTGTCGTCAGGTCATTAAAGACGCTCGGTCTGCCTATTGTAAAAATTGGTGCAAACGTGAAAAATCCGATAAAAAATCTTTAGACAGTTATTTGAATAAAATTATGAATACTGTTGATATTCGAATATCTCATTTAGAAAACAATTCTGAAATTAATAATAGGAACCATGATATACCCATTTCTAGAATAAAAAACAAACTCAAGGTACTCGCAGAGCAGTTTGTGTTCGTACCGGCAGACAAGGCAGCAAATAATGTAGTGGTGGTGTGACGCATATACTACACGAAAGTTCTTCAAAACGAAATAATAAATTCCTCTACAATCAGGTCAGTGCGCACCACAGAGAGTCAAATCGTTAACAAGCATACCACTTAAAGCATCTTCCGAACATTTGAAAGTCCCTACCATGTACTGGTTACCGAAATTACACAAAAAACCATTTAAATTCCGTTTCATCTCCGCTTCGAGTAAGTGTTCTACTACTAATCTATCAGTGCTTCTAACCACCTCCCTAACTACTATCAAAGAACTGGTTATTAACTTTTGTAATAAAGCTTATGAAAATAATGGTATTAATTATTTTTGGAGTGTTAAAAATTCTTTAGAGGTTTTAGATAAAATACATGCTTTCAATGGTCCTTACAATTCTGTTGACAGTTATGATTTTTCTACTCTGTACACTACACTTCCACACAATCTTATAAAGAAAAAGTTTTTGTATTTGATAAAATGGTCTTTCGAAAAATCTCATTGTAATTTTATTTGCTGTAACTCGTTTAAGGCCTTTTTCTGTAATGAAAAAGGAAAGTATGCTAGATACACTTACTGGAAATGTGAGGATATGATTGAAGCTTTAAACTTTCTGCTTGATAACATTTATGTACGTTTCGGCGATAAAGTGTATCGTCAGGTAGTAGGTATTCCTATGGGCACCAACTGTGCCCCTTTAATAGCAGATTTATTTCTATATTGCTATGAATCTCAGTTTATGACCAAACTCAGTAAAGACCCATCATTGTTACATTTGGTTGATACATTCAAAAATACCTACCGTTATCTGGATGATATTTTTTCGTTGAATAATCCAGAGTTCTCTAAATATACTTCAGAAATTTACCCAAACGAACTTACTTTAACTAAATCTAACATAAACAGCAGCAGTTGTCCTTTTCTAGATTTAGACATTTCAATTTCAAACGGGAAACTTCACACTAAAATTTACGACAAAAGAGACGATTTTTCATTTCCTATTGTTAATTTTCCTTTTTTAGACGGCGATGTGCCTTTGGCTCCATCATACGGTGTTTATATATCGCAACTCGTTCGGTTTGCCCGTGTGTGTTCTGATGTCATAGATTTTAACGAACGTAATCAATGCATCACTGGTAAATTGTTGTGTCAGGGATTTCGATACCATAAATTACTTAAAACTTTTACTAAATTCTTTCATAGATACAAAGATTTGATTAGTAAATTTGGCTATACCTGTAGAAAGCTTATTAAAAATGGTATTTCTCATCCTAAATTTTATGGTAATATTGTACTAAAAGCGAGGAAATCACTATGTGATCCTTGTAAACTCATCGAACCTTTAAACAAACTTATAAGTAAGGGTTATCGTACCAATATTGTAATTAGATCTCTGAATATAGTTCACATTGGCACTAATATTGATTTTGTCATTAGCAAATTAAAACATAACTAAATTTCATTATCTTTTGAGGCGAGATGTATAGGGGACACAGCCACGTTAACTTTTATTTCTATAGAAGTCGCTCTTCACTATACTACTACCTGTCGATACATTTATTTTTGGCATTGCACAAGTCATGTCTTCTTTGACTATTAATGACGTTAAAATACTAAATCCCTGTGATGTGTTTTAGTCGATTTTAGTCTCTGATGCATGATTTTTTACTATTAATTGGTTTTGGCTTTTAACTAGCTGTCAGTAACTGCGAGTACTCTCAAATCGTATTTTCTTGTTAATTCGACCTGTTGATACTGTTTATAATGCTTTTTTGTCATTTTTTATTTATATGGATCTTGGCTGTATACCAGCTTTGATTATTTGTAATATCTTCAATTTTTCACTTATTCTTACAACATTTGTATAAACTTCAAGATTATAAAAAACCGGTTTTTTTCTAAAGTGAACATTGATTGGTTAAATATTTCTCAGTGTGTTTGAATTTGTTTGATAGCCTTTTGGTCATGACTGTTTGTCTCTAATATTTAATTAACTGTGCATTTGTATTCAGATATCGCAGATCAAATTTATTCATTCTTTGTGTAATCATACGTTTTTTGATTGAGTTAAGTCTGCTAATTGATATTTTATCGTATGTTTTTATATGTTGTGATGTTATGCTATTGTTTCAGAAAAAGGGAGAAGGTTTGGGCCCATTAAAACGTTTAATCCCGCTGCAAATGTTTGCACCTGTCCTAAGTCAGGAATCTGATGTACAGTAGTTGTCGTTTGTTTATGTAATATATACGTGTTTCTCGTTTCTCGTTTTGTTTATATAGATTAGACCGTTGGTTTTCCCGTTTGAATGGTTTTACACCAGTAATTTTGGGGCCCTTTATAGCTTGTTGTTCGGTGTGAGCCAAGGCTCCGTGTTGAAGGCCGTACTTTAACCTATAATGGTTTAATTTTTAAATTGTTATTTGGATGGAGAGTTGTCTCATTGGCACTCACACCACATCTTCCTATATCTAATTAATCCACCATTTTTTACATTTGAAAATGTCTGTACCAAGTCAGGAATATGACAGTTGTTGCCCATTCGTTTTTGATCGGTTTTGTCATTTAATTTTGCCATGATTAGGGACATTCCGATTTGATTTGTCTCCGAGTTCAGTATTTTTGTGATTTTACTTTTCGCTTGGTCATGCTTTTCTGTTCTTGAGAATCAGGTTAGGTGTGAATTTCTAGTTATGCAGATCATTGAAAATCCCACTCAGCATGTGGGTCATATAGACACTTTACTCTTCAGGTCGTTCAACTGTCTGTATCACATTGCTTAATTCTTAATAATTGTGCATATCACAGCTTTGTGACGTCAAATCCATTAACCTAGACTTAATAACTTTGACCCGGACATATCATTGACATTATAATGTACCAATGCATTGCAATGCAAGCCAAAGACTATACAACCCCTTGAGCAGAGAATCAGTGTACATAAAAGCAATTTGTACAATTATTTCATCATTGACACAAACAGTGTAACCTATGTCAGACACACTGGGGGACAAGAACAAATTGTTGGTTAATGCCGGGTATTGGAATACTCAGGTTTTTCCTGCAAGGATAGGCAAATGTGTCTTTTAAAGCAAATGTCGGAATACTCAGGTGTCAAATTAGGCAGGTTACACTATCTAAACAAGAATGTGTCCATAGTACACCCACTCGCACTAACATTTTCTATGTTTAGAAGACGGCGAACTTGGAATAAATTCTCTAATTTGGCATTAAAATTAGAAAGATCATATAATAGGGCACATGTATACTAAGTTTCAAGTTGATTGGATTTCAACTTCATCAAAAACTTTAACCTGAAGCGGGACAGAAGGACGAACAAAAGGACGGACAGACAGACGGACGAACGGACGCACAGACCAGAAAACATAATGCCCCTCTACAATCATAGGTGTATTGTAGGTGGGGCATAAAAAATACATACATAGATTTTCAATATTATTTAATATCACTTTAGCATAATACGGTATAACACTTTTATTGAATCATGCTTCTTATACGCACAAAGCAAAAAGTAATCAATTGTACACATATAATATAAATGTTAATAGATGTGTGTGTCTCTTATTCTAAAATCTATTCTTCTTTAGCTTTCCTGGAAATATAAAAGAAAGAATGTACCACTCAATGTCCTGATCATAAAATTGCACTACATATGTGGTGCTTATCCCATTGTTTAAGTTAGTAATTTACATAAATTCTCATTTCATTATTTTTAATCAAGAAAATCAGTTTTCTTACTATTTTTTATTACAGGGTGAGAGTGTGTGTGAAAAAAGACTTGCATTCTAAATCGGCTTTGGAATATAAAACAGTTATTCCAAAGCACAACAGTTGAGATGTCTGTCTTGCATTATAGTAAGGGAGCTACCATTTGATTTTTATGGGGGGGGGCTAGGAGGAAATTTGAAAAAAATAGGCAGGACAGGAGTTTTGAGTAAAAAAAAAAGGCAGGATGAGACACTTGCAAAAAAAAAAAGTCAGGACGACAATTTAGGTAAAAAAAAGACAGGATAAACTAAAAAAAAAAAAGGCAGGACCGAACAGAGTGAAAAATAAAAAGACAGGACAGAGATTACAGCTAAAAAAAAATGCAGGACAAAATTTTTCATCCTAGCCCCCCCATAAAAATCAAATGGTAGCTCCCTTATAGTAATACTGGTTTTTAAGATCATGTTTGATTACACTTTGCTTAACATTAAAGTAAATAAAGACCCATTCCTGACCAAACATGCCAAATATCTTGAAAACTACTCGTCACTTTCTAAGAAATCTCAAAAATTATCCAAAATGAGATGCATATCCTCAATGTATATTTATAGAATAACTAATCGAAGAATTCATATAGAGAAAAATATTCAATGAGTGACCGAACAACACATTAATTTACAAATGCATGTAGTGCATGAGTTAATTATCAGTGTTGTCCTATCACGAGTTGAATAATTTTTGATATTTGAATTCGTTAATTAGTTATTCTTTTTATTACATTGGCAAACTGCTTTTTTTAAAAGAAATTAATGTAAAACATGAAAGGAACTATATCTTTTTTCTACACATTCACAATTTGTTTTGATCCGCCGTTATCGTAGTCTTGATAACGCCTTTTGTTGTCAGAAGTCAGAGAGTGAAATAACCAGGTTTATTTCACATGTGAAATAATCGGTTTTTATTTAACTGGGAAATCAATGTAATTCATTGCAACCAATATAATAAATATAAATAAACATCTAGAAAGTTTAAAGGATTCAGGTTGAAAACTTGAAGTTGTTTTTGCATAATATATCCCCTGGCTTGCTCACCCCTAGGCAACATCACCATATATACAATTAGATGATTTATAGTGCAAGAAACATGGTCAATATATTAATTGACATTGATGTTATATGCTATTTACCTTTGATTAATGGTCTCCATCAGACATTAAAAGGGAAGTTGCCATATGTTGTATATACCTAAAACAAATAATAAAACAATAAACTTAAGTTAACTGGATGTGCTGTACAATAAACTTAAGAATAAACAAATCAAGAGTTGATTTTGAACCAAACAAATAATAAATGTTTCAGTTTAGGTTCAATCATATTAAAATGCAGTAATTTAGGTTTTTCTCTATATGTGGTGTAAAATTATAATTAACTCTTTTTCACTACTAAATAATTCTTCTTATCTAATTATCTTACAAAATTGGAATATTACAAAATTGATTTTCAGAATATGAAATATAGTTCAAACTAAAACTTCACCAGGAACATCCTATGTTAAAAGCATAAAAGCACATGGCAAAGCCTACCATAATGTGTTGTGCATAATATGCATTCATGCAATGCACATACATGTAATCCTTTTTATTTTGACTTCTAATGAATATAGCTTGCAGCGAATATAATTAAGTTTAGGAATCCATTGAAAAGTGATTTTTTTCTGAAATAAATTGAACTCCAGTTATAGTTATAGCATGCATAATATGCACACAAAATGAAGGTACATCTTAATCATGTGATATTGTTAACATCTAAATCATGTGATATTGTTGTTAACATCTAAAAGGGATTCAGAATCTATTGCATTCTGGGTAAAATTTTCAAAAACATTCAACAAAATGTTGTGATTGGTTTAAAACGTGTTAAACCATGGAAATTTAACCAATGACGTAACATTTCTTTTATTTTAGTGTACAAACAATTAAGATTACCCATAGACAAAGTCCTTTAGATTCTGAAAAGGCTAATTGTGCAAACCTACCACTTTCCTGGGAGATTTAGTTTTAGATGGTATTCTCATCAGACGTGTCATACTTGTCAACCATTGGCTAATATCATTAAGTTTAGGCTTTATGGTTTGTTTCTTGACCTTGATTTTCTTCATTAAACTACAAGGAAAAAAATCAAATTTATTTCTAGAGACAACCATGCAAACTAGTAATAGGAATCAATAAAGGTCCCTTCCCTTGACCTTTTGAGGACCACCATGGGGGTGTCCAAGTCATGAATCACATATAATTTTTTCAATTAATTCAAAGGAAAACCCAATTATATGCCAAAACCATTAGTTCTCAACCCTTTTGTTGGCTACCGCTCTTATCTGTTTTCACTTGTTGCGTAAATATATTTTTATTATATTTATAATTGGAAATGTTCTTTCGTTCTAAAAATAGTTCCCTGCATCAAGTAGCTGAAATGGATCCCTGTTGGAATTTTCCCTTGCTCAAAAGGTACATGTGTTTTTGAAATCATTTCGATCTTCTTGGCTTTTATCCAATTAGCGTGTGTCATGTTGTCATATTTTTTTCGAATTGCTCGAGATTTATCATAACAAAAATTGAATTAAAACAAAAGTGAATGTCGGATAAAATATTGATTAGAAACATGTTTTCAGCTTCTTTTGAATAACAGTAAGGGAAAGATATGATGATAACAACACTCAGCAAGTGTTTTTAGGAAGCGTCCGTCGAACGCATGGGCGTGTTTGTGTACCTTAACGAGAACATTGCTAATAAACACGGGACTTTGTCAAAACTGAAGCAGTTGCCGTTAAAAAATGTGAAAGGCCAAATGATATCAAATATGAAATGATATGTAATTGGAAACCAAAAGTTCTAATAAGGGATAACTTAACCCAGATTTATGTAAATTGAATAAAACAAAAACATTCAAGTATAATCAGAGTTTATAACTTTATATACTATTTTTTTTTTCGTTTTACGGTTAATGAGTGAATACACACACAGACATTCCTCTCAGAATTTTTATATAAAGGTATATAAGAGAAAAAAATATCTCAGACGAGTGCCTTGGAATACACATGTTCGTTATTTGCAGTTTACACAAGTTGTGAGAAAATAAAAAAACTTGCAGAAGGTTTAAAACAGGACACAAATTTAACCTACAATTGCTCGTCAGTGAATTAAGAAAATAAAACAGCTATAGCACATATTATTCAAAGAAAGAAACATATTTAAAATGGAAAAACATTCGGGGTTGATATTGCCTAAATATTCAATAGTGTGTTGATGAAAAAAACCAATAAATTAAGGAGCTTGGTGGTGAAAAACCTAATCTGACATTAACTTGAGGGGTGAATTGGAATTGATAATGCAATTAAAAATCTGTATCGCCCAATTACATATGAAAATGGTGGGTAAAAACCCCAATTTGTGAATTCTTATCTGGAGCTCTGTGTGCCATGAGGGCCTGATACGCCCAACATCTTGTGTGGAAGTTTTATGCAATAATCATAAATAGTTTCTGAGAAAGCTATAAGCAATAACCATTTATTATTTTCGAGACACAGTGGGACATGTGAACACCCCCCCCCCCCCCGCCTGTTTTAAAAAAAACCCAGATGCTCCGCAGGGCGTAGCTTTATACGACTGCAGAGGTTGAACCCTTAACGGTTGGGGCAAGTATGGACACAACATTCAAGCTGGATACAGCTCTAAATTTGGATTGTGATTAAATAGTTGACACAGAATAGGTTTCTGACACAGAATGAATGTGTTTTAATGAACTTAAAAATTTTATTTTCTCTTAGAGCAATTCACTTTGCTGTTGAATATTAATCCTCTAAAAAAAAAGTTTGTAGAAATTTTCTTTTTATTTATGAAATTTCAAATGAGAAAAATTGAACCCAATTTTTTTAATCACATCCCCCTTATCCTTATTCCAAAACTAATCTCAATTAAAATTTCTAATGAAGTTTGCAACAATAACTACTCATTTAAATACATCATAAAATATTAAGATGTGAAAAAAACTGCTTGTTATCACTGAATGGTAAAGATTATTTTAATTTATCAGTTGGTAGTAAAAAGTGAATATACATTGTATATTGTATATAACAAAGATTTAAATTGATTCTGGACAAAGAAAGATAACTCCAATTAAAAAAAAATCTTGCTATTGCACAATATTGTGCAATTAGATATTTCTTGCTTACTATTCTGGACAAAGAAAGATAACTCTAATTAAAAAAAAAAATGCTATTTCACAATATTGTGCAATTAGATATTTCTTGACATTGCGCAATTCTGTGCAATTGAAAAGACTTGCTATTGCACAATACTTAATATAATAATTTTAGATCCTGATTTGGACCAACTTGAAAACTGGGCCCATAATCAAAAATCTAAGTACATGTTTGGATTCAGCATATCAAAGAACCCCAAGATTTCAATTTTTGTTAAAATCAAACTAAGTTTAATTTTGGACCCTTTGGACTTTAAAGTAGACCAATTTGAAAACAGGACCAAAAATGAAGAATCTACATACACAGTTAGATTTGGCATATCAAAGAACCCCATTTATTCAATTTTTGATGAAATCAAACAAAGTTTAATTTTGGACCCTGATTTGGACCAACTTGAAAACTGGGCCAATAATCAAGAATATAAGTCCTTTTTAGATTCAGCATATCAAAGAACCCAACCCATTCATTTTTTGTCAAAATCAAACTAAGTTTAATTTTGGACCCTTTGGACCTTAATGTAGACCAATTTGAAAACGAGACCAAAAGTTAAGAATCTACATACACAGTTAGATTCAGCATATCAAAGAACCCCAATTATTCAATTTTGATGAAATCAAACAAAGTTTAATTTTGGACCCTTTGGGCCCCTTATTCTGTTTGGACCAACACTCCCAAAATCAATACCAACCTTCCTTTTATGGTCATAAACCTTGTGTTTAAATTTCATAGCTTGCATTTACTTATACTAACGTTAAGGTGCGAAAACCAAGAATAATGCTTATTTGGGCCCTTTTTTGGCCACTAATTCCTAAACTGATGAAACCAAAACTCCCAAAATCAATCCCAACCTTCCTTTTGTGGTCATAAACCTTGTGGCAAAATTTCATAGATTTCTATTAATTTAAACTAAAGTTATAGTGCGAAAACCAAGAAAATGCTTATTTGGGCCCTTTTTGGCCCCTAATTCCTAAAATGTTGGGACCAAAACTCCCAAAATCAATACCAACCTTCATTTTGTGGTCATAAACCTTGTGTTAAAATTTCAAAGATTTCTATTCACTTTTACTAAAGTTAGAGAGCGAAAACTAAAAGTATTCGGACGACGACGACGCAGACGACAACGTCAACGTGATAGCAATATACGACGAAAAAATTTTCAAATTTTGCGGTCGTATAAAAAAAAACTAAATATCACCTAAATAAAAGTTTGAATCAAACCAAAAAGTATACAGATCTTTAGATAAATATAACAATGAAGTGTGTACAGTTTCAAGCAATAATCATAAATTGTTTTTGAGATACGGCACGACATGTCAAAACCCCTCCCCCCCTTTTTTTTTTTACAAAATACTCAATAACTCAAAAATAACATTTTGAATCATTCCCAAAAAGTATACAGATATAGATATTTTGATAAATATAACTAAGAAGTTTGTAAAGTTTTAAGCAATAATCAAATAGTTTTTGAGATACAGTGCGACATGTGACCCCCCCCCCCCTGTTTTAGTTACTAAGTGCCATAACATAAAAAGTTTAAATCTTATTTTCACCAAAAAATATACAGATCATTTGACCATCATAAGAAACAACTATTTTAAGTTTCATGAAATTTAGATAAGTCGTTCTCAAGTTACGGTGGGACATGTTTACGCCTGACAGACAGACAGAAAGACACACACCGGACATTTGTATACCATAATACATCCCGTCAAAAACAAGATAAAATTTGCCTACAAAGTAACAACACTTGGCCAGCAGGAAAGGAACATGTATGCTATGTTTGGTTTCATGCAATTCAGTGGTTCTCTAAAAGATGAAATTTGTATGTATTTCCAATTGGGTCCTATGTTAAACTAATCCCCCGCTGGTGGCCATCTTTATAGGTGATGGATCAGCTACAAAGTAACAACACTTGGTCAGCATCTTATCAGGAACATTCATGTTTTTTTGGGTTTCATTCCATTCAGTGGTTCTCTAAAAGAAGAAATTTGTATGTATTTCCCATAGGTCCTATGTTAAACAAAGTCCCCCCCCCACTGGCAGCCATCTTGGATTATGGATCAGCCACAAAGTAACAACACTTGGCCAGCATCTCATCAGGAACATTCAAGCTATGTTTGGTTTCATTCTATTTAGTGGTTCTCTAAAAGAAGAAATTTGTATGTATTTCCAATTGGGTCCTATGTTAAACTAAGTCCCCCACTGGTGGCCATCTTGGAAGATGGATCTGCAACAAAGTAACAACCCTTGGTCATCATCTCATAAGGCACATTCATACTAGGTTTGGTTTCATTTCATTTAGTAGTTCTCTAAAAGAAGTCATTTGTATGCATTTCCAATAGGGTCCTATGTTAAACTAATTCCCCCCCCCCCCCCCCCCCCCCCCCCCAGGCACCATCTTGGATGATGGATCTGCTACAAAGTAACAACACTTTGTCAACACCTCATAAGGAACATTTACGCCATGTTTGATTCGTTCCATTCAGTGGTTCTCTGAAAGAAGTTATTTGTATACATTTCCCATAGGGTCCTTTGTTAAACTAAGTTCCCCACTGGCGGCCATTTGGATCGGCTACAAAGTAACAACACTTGGTCAGCACCTCATAGGAACATTCATGCCATGTTTGGTTTCATTTCATTCAGTGGTTCTCTAGAAGAAGTTCAAAATGTAAAGAGTTAATGCCGACGCCCGAGGAGGCTCAGAGATGTGTTGTATGAGTCAATGAGACAGCAACCAATAGGAATCTAGTGCTAAAACATAAATAAAATGCTTAAAATTATAAAGGATTAATTACTTGATCTGGTTAAATCTGAAAGACAGGAATAGAAACACCAGTCAATCATCAATTATTTTCCTGATTTTCTAATTTACTTGATGTATTCAGATAAGGAAAGACCCAAAATTTACATATTCACAATGATATATATATATATTTGCCTTATTTTTCTACTGGCCAAACTAGCAAATAAGTTGGTTTACAGTATTTAAAAAAAAAAAAAAAAATTTTGAAATCTATTCTGTATTTACCAGTAGTATTTCTATTACATCTGTCATGTGCACCTAAACAGAATAATGAAATTAAATTATGGATTAATCTTTTTAAAAAATATATTGTACCTTGTTCTATCCATTTGAAGTTGTAACAATTTCTCTCTTAGCATTTTCACATCTTTCCTTGACTGAAATGTAAGAAACAACACTTAGTTTTATAGAAATTCCCATTTCAACAACCAAAATCTAGATGTAATGTAAACAATTTCTCTCTTAAGCCCCAGTCCCACTAGACCATGATTGAAATTAAATTCAGATCGTGGTGAGGTCGCAGTAAAATTGGCATGAAAATGTAAATTTTCGTTGCTTTCACGATGCTACTACGACCTCATTACACGTCTACAACGATCCCACTACAATTATACCACATTCTAACAGCGTTTATTCTGCGACCTCACTACGCTTATCAAGATCTTTCTACGCTCATCAAGTTCTCACTATGACCATACCACAAAGTATCCAATTGCAACATGACCTTATCAGGCTTCTACTGCGATTATAGCACGTTCTTACCACAATTATACTACATTCATACCGCGATCTAAACAAAAACGTCAACATCATATTCAATACTAATACATTCCATTCCTTCTATTTCTGATTATTACGTAGATTTCTACTAGAACATGTGGGCCTAGTGGTAGGGACTGAGGTAGAGGCAGAGGGATCTCTGGTAGTAACGAATCCTGGGCAAGTAGATATGTCAGACTGAACAATCCAACCTAAACTACAACCTATTGCTGGTCCATAAAGCTCAAATCCTGATTTTTTAGTGTACAAAAGAGAAATGACACAGATGTGTTATAGATATTGGAAGATGTGGCATGAGTGCTAATGAGACAACTCTCCATCCAAGTAAAAAATTATAAAAGTAAACAATTATAGGCCAAGGTATGGCCTTCAAAACGGAGCCTTAGTTCACACCGAACAGCAAGCTATAAAGGGCCCCCAAAATTTCTCGTGTAAAACCATTCAAACGGGAAAACCAAGGGTCTAATCTATATTAAATCAAGAAGCATTGTTGAGCTGTAAGAAAAAATTGACAAGAAGTCCTTATTACATACAGACAAACAAAACATGGAGAGATTTAATATATTTTATGTGAAAATGACAACGAGAATGATGGTCGTAGTTCAAACGTAGTTTGGTCGTAAGAAGAGCGTGATGAGGACGGCATGGGCGTTCTAGAATCCTACTATGGTCGTGAAAAGTGTGGTTTAGTCATAGTGGAAGCGTAGATGGGTTGTGGTGAGAACATGATGGTCGTAATAACGTAGCTGTGAGATTGTAGCGCAATCTCTCCAATTAGAATCATGCTTTCGCTACGCTCTCACTATGATGGTACAGCGACCTTTGCGATCTTACTACGATCTTAGTGCACTTTCAATACGACCTGATCGCCACCACCACACTGAGATTGTTTTGACCATGTTCAAATTTGGCTACACTCATCACAATGTTGAAGACCTCACCAAGACCATGATACAACCTTTTCTTTCACAGATCGTAGTGCAATCGCGGCATAGGGGGACTGGGGTATAAGCATTTTCACATCTTTGCTTGACTGATCAATGCTAAAATAGAAGTAATAAAACTTTTTTTTTCAGAGATTCTCTTTTACTAAAATTTAGATGTAATGTAAAAAAAATTATTTGGACCCATTTAAACTCCTGCAAGTGGCATTTATCTATGATATGGTCCCTGCATTTATCTAAAAATGGAGGCACAAACGCAGCCA
Source organism: Mytilus trossulus (assembly GCF_036588685.1). Taxonomy (NCBI): domain Eukaryota; kingdom Metazoa; phylum Mollusca; class Bivalvia; order Mytilida; family Mytilidae; genus Mytilus; species Mytilus trossulus. Next base: position 45,021,811 of record NC_086379.1, read on the forward strand.
CCATATAACAGAATACAAAGGATTTGGGTTATCCAAGTTGAACCATGCCACAAAATCAGTACAGGTGTGTTACACAAAAAGTAAAGGAACAGTGCTTTTGTTGCATGCCTCTCTTCCAAAAAGTTGTGAGGCCAGGTTTATTCGCCTGGGACACAACATCATTATTATCAAGAATAATACATAGTTTTGCAAACAGTAAATTTTATAAAATGGCTATATCAGTAGATATACATGATTAAACTAGAGTGGTGACTAGCCATGCTAGCTGTAGAATAAAAAACGAATAAATTACTTTAGCAGATGACAATACCAATACTTAAATAAGGCTTACGCATAGTTATATACTTTAATTCAGATCGAACCTGCGATATCACAGGTGTGTTCTAGTAGAATATAGCCTTAAGTGATACAGAACTTGACACAATTCTTTAATGAAGAAGAATTTATGTTGATCTTGAGATATTTTTGTTTTTAGTGCTGGATTGCTGTCTCACTGCTGAAAACCCTATATATTTTATTACAATATGCTTCAAAACAAACATAATCATGCTGAATCCTGGCAGTACATACCCTTGACAAATCTTTTTTATCATGTTTCAAATCTTCTATCTTGTTAATCTGAAATAAAACACAATAAATTCAATCTATAAATTAAATATCAGGCCACAGGCATTAGAAGTTCTATCAATAGTAATAAAATATGGGCAATGGGAAGAAAATATATATGGACACTACTTTCTTCCCATTGCCCATCCCATATTTTATTACTATTGACAGAACTTCTAGTGCCTGTGTTCAGACATAGTGAAGTGAAACTATTAAAAGACAAAGTCATGATTTCAAAACAGTTAAGTATTTTAAGCTCTCTTTTTGGGGATTCCAGATGACTGAATAGTATTTTTCAGACAAATGGTGTGTTTGGGCCTAAACTTTGGGGTACACAATGTAATCCTGGTATATATAATGTCTTTTATAAAGCTGTGTCACTGGTAAAAATAAAAAAAAATGTATTGGTATCTAAGTCATGTAAGTACCAAAAATCATTTTTAAGATAATTTTGCATAATGGTAATAGACACATACTTAATAAATTAAACAAGAATGTGTTCAAAGTACACAGCTGCCCCAATCCCACTATCATTTTCCATGTTCAATGGAGCTAGAAACTTTGTAAAAATCTTATTTAGCATTCAAATTAGAAAGATCATACCATAAGCCCCCAAGGAGCAATTTTTGAAGGCCTTGCGCAAATACTTAAGATCTTTGCGCAATCAGTTTCTTTGTTGAACTAATGAGATGAAACATTGAACTTTAATTAAAAAAATTGAGCAAACCTGGGAAAAATCATTAAAGGCATGATTTTACATCTCAAAACTTGAGGATTTTTGTTGGTTTGTAAGAAAAATTTACTTATACAAGTAAATTTTTGAGAAAATGAAGGGGAGATTATTTAAACATTATTTATTTACTTATATATGTATATTCTTTTTTACTTCTTCAAGTAAATAAAATACACTTGTACAAGTAGTACCCCTGACTGTAAGTACCAAAAATCATTTTTAAGATAATTTTGCATAATGGTAATAGACACATACTTAATAAATTAAACAAGAATGTGTCCAAAGTACACAGCTGCCCCAATCCCACTATCATTTTCCATGTTCAATGGAGCTAGAAACTTTGTAAAAATCTTATTTAGCATTCAAATTAGAAAGATCATACCATATAGGGAATATGTGTACTAAGTTTCAAGTTGATTGAACTTCAACTTCATCAAAAACTACCTTGACCAAAAACTTTAACCTGAAACTTGCACTTTCATTTTCTATGTTCAGTGAACTGTGAAATTGGGGTCAAAAGTCAAATTTGGCTCCTAAATTAGAAAGATGCATATCATAAGGAACATGTGTAGTAAGTATCAAGTTGATTGGACTTCAGCTTCATCAACAACTACATTGACCAAAAACTTTAACCTGAAGCGGGACGGACGGACGGACAGACCAGAAAACATAATGTGCCTCTACTATTGTAGGTGGGACACCTAAAGAACCATGACCCAAATTCAATAATTTAACTTCCAACATACATTTTAGTGGAACAGCTTTTATATTTCAGTGTTAATTTTTACACATCTTGGTTTCATGTCAGAAATTTAAATAAACTTATAAGATAATTTGTGCATTTGATAAACATACATCAAATGAGATGAAATTGAGAATGGAAATGGGGAATGTGTCAAAGAGACAACAACACGACCAAAGAGCAGACAACAGCCAAAGGCCACCAATGGGTCTTAAATGCAGCGAGAAACTCCCTCACCAAGTGGCATGCTTCAGCTGGCACCTAAACAAACAAGAGTGCACACGCTGAAATGTCTCGCCTTTTTTACTAATCATTGATATTATGTTGAGTGTCTTAAATATAAAGCTTTATAACAACTGTCACATAAACTTAATCAAGAAAACTAAACATTGATAGGGACTCCAGGAGAAATTTATGTATGTGTGCTATACCACATTTAATAACTGAATTAAATAGCTCTTGTTATCACGAACAGAACAAAAAAACCAGTTTGATTCATTTTCCACAACTCTTTAGGAAAAGCTTATATCTATGTAATTATTGGGAACGTTCAGAAAAGTAATGATGTATACTCTGATACAAAATGCAATATGGTCATTCAAGATGGATACTGGTGGCAGTTTTCAATAGTCAAAATGATAGAAAATAAATGTTGAATTAGTTTTTTGAAATAATGACGTCTGAATTTCTTTAAGTTGCAACCTGCATGGTAATCAGCATACACATAGAGTAAATCAAAATCCATGGAAATCCAACATACTTTTCAAACAAAATTAACACAAAAATCAAGGTCTATAAACAATTTAATAAATAAATAAATATTTGATTGCAATTATATGTCATTATATCATCATATTTAAAATCTTAAAAGATAACAACACATGTACATTCAATTTCAGGGTTCATTAAAGATAATAAACAAAATACAGGTTTTATTCATTAAACATTTTATCAACCAGTTGTTGTTCTGGTACTACCCATAGCCTTGCATTTGATATAGGTTCAATGTTTATTTCACAAAGAACACCTGCTACATGTACTCTCTCACTATCTACCTTTGCAGGCCACTTGTAATTTTTGCCTGATGGGTGTAAAAATTCAAAAAAGGCAGTATCTTTATCTACCAATTCAGAACATCTGCCTGGGTACCAACGATCAGTGAAGGCCACAGCATAATATTTGTTTACTTGAAATGCCAGTTTATCAGTTATTATATTACTTTGTTGGTCGGCATTTGTGCGCTTTGATTTTTTGTTCTTTTTTGCTATTTTTGCCTTCTTAACATGTATTGTATTTTCTGTAGCATTATTCAAAGTGACTACTTGTGGTGGTATATTTTCAGTGAAATTGCTTTGAATAATTTTTTTCAAGTTGTCAAAAAGATGGTCTGTGCTCAACTGTTTTTTTTTGTCTTGAAACTTAATCAACCCTTTAGATGGAATTTTAGAGTTAATAACTTTGGAGTGAAACAAGATTTGATTTCTTATCAGTTGTCTTTTCTTGGTGTTAGTTAAACCTGAGGTTTTTGCAGCTGCTTCTTCAACGCTTACCCATATTCCTTCTTTTTTTGCTTGTGTCTCAAGTTTGGTGCTATACAATTGTTTGCGTTCTTTTTTTCTTTGTTTTTGTTCTATTCTTTTGTGTTGTAAAGCCAATCTTTTTTGTCTAAGTTCTGTTTTTTTTCTTTTTTCATTTTTACTTCTTCGGACTGCAACTTTTCTTGAAATTTCAAAATATTTCTCTCTTTTTTCTTTTGACAACTGTTTTAAAAAGTTGCTTGTTTTGTTATTAGAATAATTAATTATACCAGATTTTGCAACTGTGCTTTTTTGAGGTGCCTGCTTGTCTAATCTGTCCAATGCTGAGGGGCCTAATGGGGGGTCCTCATCACGGATCACGGAAAACAAAAAATATCAATCACGATTCACAAAAAATTAACATTACCAAATCACGACTTAATTTCCTCAAAATCACAGATCACGATAAAAATTCGCATCTTTCACGGATCACGAAATGAAAACATCCTCGATCACGAAGAACGAAATTAACCCATCAGCCCCCTCAATGCTGAGAAGTCAGCTTCAGAAATTCTGTTTGTTTTTGGAACAGATTGACATTCATCAATAAGATGTTGTTCAGGAATGTAATATACACCACCGGGTAACTGGTCTTTCAACTGACGTTTCAGCATTGGACAGATTTCTCTGCAAATTGCCTGTAAGGCTTGAATTGTGAGGGCATCAAATTTATCATAACTTTCAAATAGACAATCATATATTACATCCTTTTTAAGGATGTCAGCACCAGCTACATGAAAAATTTGGTCACCTTTTAGAAGTTCACTAGCATCATTGGAAAGCTCCTCTATTTTTTCAATTAAAATTTGCCAATAAGCATTCATCTCAAAAAAACTAATTTTGTCATCTTCTAAAATTCTCCATAAAGGACCACAAATGAGCTTTCCAATGATTCCAAGAGCTCTACATTCTGACAGTAGTGTTTCATTTTCAATTCTAACTGAAATTGAACTGATAAGTTTGTTTGCCTTGCTACATCTCCCAGAGGTGAGATAATTGTTGATATGCCCTCTATGGTAAAAAACTGTGCCACCATCAACAAAAAGAATATTGAATCTGTTATGTAAAAAGGTTACCAGATAATTCTTTTCATTGATAGATGCAAGGTAATCATTAAAATCTAGAGCATCACCTGACTTTTGGCATCCAGACATCGATATAAAGGCCTTACATATTTCATAAATCATGTTGTTTGCAATTGAATTGTTTTCAAATATACTGTTAGATGTTATGTTGTTCTCTGTTTCAAATTTCTGTAACCCTTTCAATGCTGCAGAAGCCATATTAGGCAGTACATGCAAGCCACAAAAGAGACCATTGACAGAAGCAGCAGATTCCCTTTCTTGTTCTGTTATATTTTCATCAATAACAGCACGTTTTTCAGCCTCAAGTAACTTTTTATAACTTTTATTCACAATATGACGGTCTGTCATAATGTTTTTAACACTTAGCAAAAGCTTTGCTTCATTTTTTTGCTTTTCTTCAATATTTTCAGAAAATGATTCTGCTAGTTCTGAAAAGGTCTCTTTTGTGGCCTGTATATAGCTATCTGCATCACCTGATGGCATAACCTGGTGACTTAAAGAGTATGAGCCTTCCTCTGTAGAAATTTGAAAGCCAGCATACTCAGTGAATCTTTTTTTTGTACCGTCAAGATGTAAACAGTTGTTTGTATGATTAAGCATAGCTTCAGCTGCTTGTGCCTGGGATAGAACATGTGCTTCAATAGCCATAATTGAGGCTAAACTTTTTTTTGGTAGTCTGTCAACTTCTATATTTAACAGATTATTAAGGACAGATCGCACAATACCTTCACACCTTTCAATGGCTACACCATTGCCCACTAGATCCATATAAACTTGCCTAATTTCATTTTTGTATCTCCCCCCACTAAACATTTCTAATTTTTCTATTTTATTATCATCTGCCATTGCTTGTAAACCCTCAACCTGCTTCTGTAAAATATTAATTTCTTTTTCATGTTTTTTACTGTCAGTTTTTGACTCCTCTGCTTTTTTATTCACTGACTTATACTTACCTTTAAAATAGCTTTTCATTTTCAATGCTTGTGTGTATTTTGTTTTTGAATGACAAATTTTACCCCTTAAATCTCCCAACTCCTTTTCTAGCTCATTATTTTCATTTAATATCATTGTAATTCTGTCATTCAAAATTTCACCTTGAGTTTTAACCTGATTTTGTAAATTTTGAATTTGCTGTTTACACCTTTTAAACCTTTTGTTGACATTTCTTGGGTTTAAAGAGGCAATTTCTCTCTTTAAATCATTAATAGCATTACACTTAATTTCAATTTCACTTTTCAGTTTCTGATAGTCTCTCATCTGGCCCTCTAAGGTTGCATTGTTCAATGTCAGCTGCTCCACTTCATCAGAAGTGTTTATTAGGGAGGCATATGTTTGAACTAGCTCTACTCTCATTTTTCTTATTTTCTGCTGTTGAGAATTAATAACTGCTTCCAAATTTGGTTTTGTTGATTTTTCATGAGAAGTTGGGTGATGGTACTGGCCACTCATAAGAGTGAACAGATCATCACCAGCACCTGGAGAACCACTTGTTTTATAGTGATGGAACTTCTGGTGTAGGTTGTTCCATTGTAGACGAATAGATTTACTGGAAACAGACGTATGAAGAAGGGTATTCACCCAGTTTTCTGCATGTGTCCATGGCAGGTTCTGATAATGTAATAATCTCCTCAAGAAGAGGACATCTTCCACAGACAATGCAACTGGATGGTCAATTAGCGATATATTTTTATTAACGAGACATTCAACAGTAATTCCATATTTTTGGAAAATCAGTGGCAGTTCCAGACCAGGATCCTTCTGCAAATCTTTCAGGGTTGCTAATTTATCTCCACCACTTTCTAAATATTTTCTGACTTTCCTTGTTAAGTTGCTAATTTTGTTGGGGATAATTAAAGTATTATCAATTTTGTTTAGTATAACTGGCAAATTTTGTTGGACATTTTCCCCCTTAGCTACAAGTCCATCAACAAGCAAACTGTATGTATGGTATGTTACATCAAGAGCTGGTATAGGTGAATCACAGTGTAAGTTATCCAGTATTTCTAGAACTGCTGATTCTCTATCGTCCACTAAAAAAAACAAAAAACACACAAAGTACTACATTGTCAAGCTGTAATTTGGGATAGTTGTGTTGATATGAATTCAGTCAACTCATTTTAAAGGATAAATTGGCTTGGAAATTGGAATATAAAAAAAGAAAATCCCCAAATTTTTTCTCTTTTTTTTCTCACACATACCTTTACATTAATAAAATAAATTAACTTGAAATTAAAATGTGTTTAATGGAACAAATTTAAGTAATAACATTAAGAATGGAAATGGAAAATGTGCCAAAATGGACAACTCAGCTAAATAGCAGACAATAGAAGAAAGCCGCCAATACATCTTCAACGCAGTGAGAAAATCCCGAATCAAGAGGGGGCCTTATCTGGCCCCTAAAAAAAATTGTGTACTGTAGTAGTATGCTTTTACATTTCTACACAACATGTATATATATCTTCATAAAACTGAAAACCTTTACTTAATTCACATACATATAGTGTTGTTATTCTCATGTTTATTATTTGTGTAATTTATATCTTCTACATATCCCTGTAATCACATACAGAATAAAAAAAAATCATATAAAAAATTAGATATAAAAATATACTTCCCTGATCAATATAATAACTGAACAAACTTCAAACAACAAACATAACTTCAAATAACCAGCCACTGAAATATTAAATTAGATAAAATACATGTATATATATGTCAACTAATAAATGCATAAATAAAGATCAATAAATATTAGGCTTAATAAAATAAATATATGTGTCAAGTTTTTCACTTTTGCTCCTTGCTACCCCTCCCATTTTAGTAGCCACTTCAATCAGCTGTCTTAAATTAATATTTTGGGTGTTCATATATATATATAATACAGAATTATATACAAATTTGACTAGTAAACCCCAAAGGCAAAGGACACAAATATTATTTTTTATTTTGACCTACATAAAAAATGGACAATCAATAAGTAAACGAAGTAAAGAAGATGAAATCATTCTCAGCCGGACAGCAAATCCCTGATTTGTCCGTTAAAACCCCGGATTTATTATTCGAGAATCAAGTGGAGATAATTTCTGTGAATCCCGTCAATAGATGTCGCTGCGCTAGAAAAAAAATTGTTGCCGAAAACGACACCTTGAAAAAGCACATTTTTCAATATTATATCAACGGAATAATGGTCTGTCGGTTAAAATTTAAATCAAAGGCATAAAAGCATAATAAATTCTGGCGCTCAACTGTTAGAACTTAAAGATGATGCTTTTTATTTTTATCTCATGAATCATTTAAATTATTTGGTAATACATGAGAAAATATTATCTCGATAGAAATTACTTGCCATTGCATTGCGTTACTATAAATATCTCAGATTTTCCGTAATTACCTGTGAAGTTGAGGTAAACAAAGTCAAAGGTCACGTTACTTCCAAAAGAATATGTTATACTTGCATATTACTAAAAATAAAATTACCTATAGACAAGTTTTGAATAAGAATCATAAGTCTGGAAATCAGTTCTGGAAATATAACGTAAAACCGAGATGTATCAACGGGAAGAATCGCTATCACATTCACTGAATGACGTTGTTGATTTTTGGCCGCCATTACGCTGTCTGATAAAAATAGCCAACGGGGTCAATCAACTTGTTGGGAAAAAAAAACAGTGAGCCAGGCGGTATTTCTTCTTTAAACTTTACCGGAACAACAAAAAACATTGAAAGTTTATGCAGATTGGATTTTCAAATTTTTAACTTACTGTTTACATATTTTTTTCAAAGTTGTTATCAGGAAAATTATTTTGACAGTTCGTTCTTGAACCCTGGTTGGAAAGAAAAATATATTTTTAGAACCTGGGGAACATCCGCCGTTCATTGGTTGTTATTTTAAAGATGGAATTTGATTGGCTCATCGTTTCTTTTCATTCCGATCACGCGTGTACTAAATTATTTCGGTACCGTTGTACTTCCACGGGAAGTGCAGCATCACGAACGCTAGAATTTAGCGACGACGTTCACGATAATTCAACAGAATAAATCAGCAAATGAACACAAAATAGAACAGTAGAGAATAACAAATTTAAGGCTGTAATTTTTATTTTATTTAAGCACACAATCAGATAGAAATTTAAACATGAAAGTCAAGTGTCAGCTCGTAAAAACGGCTGTTCCAATGCATGACGTCGTGACGTTGGAGTCCCTAACATTGACGAATGAACCATGAAAATGAGGTCAAGCCAAGGTCAAATGAACCATGCCAGGCAAGCATTTACAGCTAACAATTCTTCCATACAACTAATATAGTTGATCTATTGCATATAGTTTTAAAAAAAGCAAACCTAAACACAAAAAAAACCCACTGAGCAATGAACCGTGAAAATGAGGGCAAGGTCAAATAAAACCTGGGCGAATGACAAATAGATCATAAAATATTTCCATCCATCAAATAAAGTTGAGCTATTGCAATTAGTATTAGAAGACAAAAACTCAAAAACTTAACTTCACTGAATCATGAAAATGAGGTCAAGGTCAGATGACACCTGCCAGTTGGACATGTACACCTTACAGCCCTTCCTTACACTGATTATACTAGACCTATTGCTCATAGTATCTGAGATATGGACTTGAGCACCAAAACTTAACCTTGTTCCCTGATCCATGAAATGAGGTCGAGGTCAAGAGAAAAATGTCTGACAGGCATGAGGACCTTGCAAGGTACAGAGCTCCAGATAAGAATTCATAAATTGGGGTTTTTACCCACCATTTTCTTATATAATTGGGTGATAAAGTTTTTTAATTGCATTATCAATTCCAATTCACCCCTCAGGTTAATATCAAATTGGGGTTTTCACCACCAAGCTCCTTAATGTATTGGGTTTTTTCATCGACACAATATTGAATATTTAGGCAATATCAACCCCAATTTTTTTCAATCTTAAATTAATATGTTTCGATCTGTCTTTGTTTAACTCTTTTATTCGGTTTAGGCAGAGACATATAATACAATCATATATGTCTCTGGTTAAGGGTATGGTTAGGGTTATTTGCTAGCTGTTTTATTTGGTTTATTCACTGAGGAATAATTGTAGGTTTAATTTGTGTCCCGTTTCAAACCTTTTGCCAGTTTTGTATTTTCTCACAAAAATGGATATGTGTATTCACAGGCACTCGTTTTATACCTTTATATAATAAATTCGGAGACCAGTGCCTGATCAGTGGCTGTGTGCATGGTGTGTGTATTCATTAATTAACCATAAAATGAATAAAAAATAGTATATAAACTCTAATTATACTTGAATGATTTCTTTTATTCAATTTACATAAATCTGGTTTTAGTTGTCTTTTATTAGAACTTTTGGTTTCTGATGCTTTCTCATTTCATAATCGATTAGGTCTTTCACTTTTTCCAACTGAATTAGTTTTTGATGAAACCCCGTGTTTATTAGCAATGTTCTTGTTATGGTACGCACACATGCCTGTGCGTTCGATGGACGCTTCCTAAAAACACTGGCTGAGTCATTATAACTTTCCCTCAGTTTTCCAAAAGAATCCGAAAACATGCTTCTATTCAATATTTTAACCGGACATTCACTTTAGTTTTAATTCAATGTATGTTATGAAAAATCCCGAGCAATGTGAAAAAAATATGACTACATGACACACGCTAATTGGATAAACAGCGAGAAGATCGAAATGTTTACAAAAACACGTGTACCTATTGAGCAACTGAAAACTCAAACAGGGACCCATTTCAGCTACTTGATGCAGGGATCTATTATTAGAACGACAGGAAATTTCCAATTATAAATATTATAAAAATAGTTTACGCGACGACTGTAAACAGATAAGGGTAAATAACACAAACGGTAGCCAGTAAAAGGGTCGAGAACTCATGGTTTTGGCATATAATTGGGTTTTCCGTTGAATTAATTGGGTTGTTGAACCCTTCAATGGACAATTGCATTGGGTTTTCTATTATTTGTATTGCGTGATCACGCAAATACGCAGCTTATCTGGAGCTCTGAAGGTACTCAATTACCAAATATAGTTTGATCCTATTACCTATAATAAAAGAGAATTTACAAAAAATCTTTACTTTTTTTTCAAGTAGTCACTGAACCATAAAAATGAGGTCAAGGATAATGGACATGTGACTGACAGAAACTTTCTAACATGAGGCATCCATATACAAAGTATGAGGCATCCAGGTCTTCCACCCTCTTAAATTTGAAGCTTTAAAGAAGTTAGTTAATGCCTCCACCAGATCACTATCCTTATGTCGAGCTTTCTGCAACAAAGTTGCAGGCTCGTCAAAAATGTATACTAGGTCAGTGATAACGGAAGTCATACTTAACTCCAAATATAACTTATCATCATCATACAATTTATACTTTAGTTGAATAAATAAATAATTTGTAACATACCGTGTCAGTGATCTCCTTTCTAGTATACACCAGCAGACTGTTCAATGCTTTCTTTCCTAAACTATCTGCGCATCCAGACCTAAAACACAATTCAAATATACTGTGGATTCATTAATATTTGTTGGATACTAATTTTCATGGATTTCCTAGGTACAGGGGAACCACAAATTTAAATGTTTAATGAATTGCAAATTTGCTGTAGAATTAAATGCAGACTTTTAGAAAACCATGCAATTTAATATCCACGAAAATGCAAGTTTTCCTCAAATTACGAAAATTAATGAATAATAGTGATTTTTATTGCACTTTAGGATTTAATTTTTCATTAAAAAATCAAAGCTTTTCCTGAAAGAAAAAAGAATCAAACAAGATTTTTTATTTTCATAATTGACTAATTTTTTCAAATGGCAAAAATAGTTTATGGCCCAAAAATAAGTTGTGGAACTTTTAATCTTTGTGACATTGTCTTTTAAGTTGATGTGTCAGTGTTTCAGTGAAAAGAAATTGATTTTGATATCATCTTCTGAAATTTGTGATAAAATAAGTGTAAAGTAAAAGAAATACCTATTTGAGACAGCAAGACACGCATACAATTAATCAAAAAAAAAAAAGAGGTCTACATGGTCTCCAACAATAGACAGGTGTAGAGGTTTAGCTAGCTTTAAAACCAGGTTTAATTCACCATTTTCTTTATAAAATAATGCCTGTACTGAGTCAGGAATATGACGGTTGTTATCAATTCGTTTTTGATGTGTTTGAGCTTTCAATTTTGCCATTTGACAAAGGACTTTCCATTTTGAATTTTCCTCAGAGTTGATTATTTTGTGATTTTTCTTTTTTGCATATTTTTTTATGTAAAGACCTAAATTGCCATTATAGATTACATAGATGGACTCTCAGCAATTTTAAATATTTGACAAAATTGACTTGTTATGACGAGGTTTGATGCAAAAGCTCACGCTAGCCCTAACAGGTCAATCGTTTAAGCATGGTGAAAACCTACCGTTTTTCCTCAATAGTATTATTGATTGTTTCTAGCACAATATCTAGATCTATTAGGTCTCCTTTTGTCCTGGTTCTATCATTGCCTTTCCACATTCGTACAGTTCTTTCTGAAATTAGAAAAAAACACTTATCTGTAAATTCAGAAATTATAACAAGGTTTATTTTAATATGTTTAATATGATAATGCAACACTGAGTATCGGAATTATAAGAATTCCCATTCTGATATCTGTATGAAGCTAGCTTAAATTCCAACCAGATGCTTCGCAGGGCGTAGCTTTATACGACCACAGAGGTTGAACCCTGAACAGTTGGGGCAAGTATGGACACAACATTCAAGCTGGATTCAGCTCTAAATTTGGATTGTGATTAAATAGTTGACACAGCATAGGTTTCTGACACAGAATGAATGTGTTCTAATGAACTTAAAATTTTTGTTTTCTCTTAGAGCAATTCACTATGCTGTTCAATATTAATCCTCTCAAAAAAATGTTTGAAGAAATTTTCTATTTATTTATGAAATTTCAAATGAGAAAAATTGAACCCAATTTTTTAATCACATCCCCCTTTCCCTTATTCCAAAACTAATCTCAATTAAAATATTCTAATGGAGTTTGCAACAATAACTACTCATTTAAATACATCATAAAATATTAAGATGTAAAAAAACTGCTTGTTATCACTGAATGGTAAAGATTATTTAAATTTATCAGTTGGTAGTAAAAAGTGAATATACATTGTATATTGTATATAACAAAGATTTAAGTTGATTCTGGACAAAGAAAGATAACTCCAATTAAAAAGAATTCTTGCAATAAGATAGTTCTTGCTTACTATTTTGGACAAAGAAAGATAACTCTAATTAAAAAAAAATTTGCTATTTCACAATATTGTGAAATTATATATTTCTTGCCATTGCACAATACTGTGCAATTGAAAAGACTTGCTATTCCACAATACTTAATATAATAATTTGAGATCCTGATTTGGACCAACTTGAAAACTGGGCCCATAATCAAAAATCTAAGTACATGTTTGGATTCAGCATATCAAAGAGGCCCAAGAATTTAATTTTTGTTAAAATCAAACTTAGTTTAATTTTGGACTCTTTGGACCTTAATGTAGGCCAATTTGAAAACGAGACCAAAAATGAAGAATCTACATAAACAGTTATATTTGGCATATCAAAGAACCCCATTTATTCAATTTTTGATGAAATCAAAAAAGTTTAATTTTGGACCCCGATTTGGGCCAACTTGAAAACTGGGCCGAAAATAAAAAATCTAAGTTCATTTTTAGATTCAGCATATCAAAGAACCCAAAGGATTCAATTTTTGTTAAAATCAAACTAAGTTTAATTTTGGACCCTTTGGACCTTAATGTAGACCAATTTGAAAACGGGACCAAAAGTTAAGAATCTACATACACAGTTAGATTCGGCATATCAAAGAACCCCAATTATTCAATTTTGATGAAATCAAACAAAGTTTAATTTTGGACCCTTTGGGCCCCTTTTACCTAAACTGTTGGGACCAAAACTCCCAAAATCAATACCAACTTTCCTTTTATGGTCATTAACCTTGTGTTTAAATTTCATAGATTTCTATTTACTTTTACTAACGTTATGGTGCCAAAACCAAGAAAAATGCTTATTTGGGTCCCTTTTTGGCCCCTAATTCCTAAACTGTTGGGACCTAAACTCCCAAAATCAATACCAATCTTCCTTTTGTGGTCATAAACATTATGTTTAAATTTCATTGATTTCTATTAACTTAAACTAAAGTTATTGTGCGAAAACCCAGAATAATGCTTATTTGGGCCCTTTTTTGGCCCCTAATTCCTAAACTGTTGAAACCAAAACTCCTAAAATCAATCCCAACCTTTCTTTTGTGGTCATCAACCTTGTGTCAAAATTTCATAGATTTCTATTAACTTAAACTAAAGTTATAGTGCGAAAACCAAGAAAATGCTTATTTGGGCCCTTTTTGGCCCCTAATTCCTAAAATGTTGGGACCAAAACTCCCAAAATCAATACCAACCTTCCTTTTATGGTCATAAACCTTGTGTTAAAATTTCATAGATTTCTATTCACTTTTACTAAAGTTAGAGTGCGACGACGCCAACGTGATAGCAATATACGACGAAAATTTTTTCAAAATTTGCGGTCGTATAAAAACTGCATTAATAAAACTTGAGTTTTTGTTCATTCTTGTTAGTGATGTCTACATTATCAGATTATGTTTGTACAATTTTTTTTATTATATTGCAAAGGAGTACAATTTGTTTGGCATCATCCGATTTTCAAATACAGACATATAGATTAGACTGTTGGTTTTCCCATTTGAATGGTTAAACCCATGTCATTTTTGGTGCTATTTATAGCTTACTGTTCTGTGTGAGCCAATGCTCTGTGTTGAAGACTGTACTTTGTCCTATAATGATTTACTTTTACAAATTGTGACTTGGATAGAGAGTGTCTCATTGGCACTCATACCACATCTTCTTATATCTATATAATAAAAGACATAAAAAAAGGATAACAACTTAATCTACTGTGGATTAATTTATTTTCAAGGTATCAATTTTTGTGGATTGCTGAAAACTTGCATCCTCGTGGATATTTGATTTTGTGGTTTTGGCTATCTCTGTATACAATGACTATTGAAAATATTTTATCCGTTGAACATTTGAATTCATGGTTCAACTCTACCTACAAAACCCACAAAAATTTGTATCCAACGAATAATAATGAATCCACAGTAATCATAATTTGAAAATAAACTTACAGCTTAAGAAATAGGGTGTATAGTAAAGAGATGAAAAAGGATAAAACATAATCTATTAATCATCATAAAATTACAAGTATATATGTGGTCTAGCGAGACGGCTGCAGTGCAGGCAATTTGGTGTCACGATATCACAGTAGCATGGGTTCGAATCCCGGCGAGGGAAGAACCAAAAATTTGCAAAAGCAAATTTGCTTTCGCAAATTTTTTGTTCTTGTCATGCTGGGATTCGAACCCATGCTACTGAGATATCGTGACACCAAATCATCTGCATTGTAGCCGTCCTGCTAGACCACATGACCACCTGGGCTTCATAAAATTAAGTTTTCGGTGGCCGGGTGTTACCTTTCCACATCAGTTTTAATCTAGCGTCGTACTACAGTACATGATATATAAGGCATGGAGATGTTATTTTTACAGATCAGCTTAATTATCTATAGTAAACGATCCTACAATTTAATGTAAGAAACAGTCACAGAAAATAATTATATTAATAAGTATGTCTGAGCCAGTGACAACTCTACAACAGATTTATTCATCGGATCACCAGCAGTGATGGTGATACATGGCTGTATACATTATGTATATACAACTCGTCTAAACATCAACCCAACAAATTTAGATCTGTTATTTTGCTTTCACAAATTATTTTTTTTTCCCTCGCCAGGATTCTAACCCATGCTACTGAGGTACTGTGACACCAAATCGCCTGCACTGTAGCCGTCCCTCTAGACCACACACCACCTGGGCTTCATAAAATGAAGCTTTCGGTGGCCGGGTGTTACCTTTCCATGTCAGTTTTAATCTAGCGTCGTACTACAGTACATGATATATAAGGCATGGAGATGTTATTTTTACAGATCAGCTAAATTATCTATAGTAAAGGATCCGTCAATTTAATGTAAAATAGTCACAGAAAATAATATTAATAAGTTATATATATACATTTCGTCTAAACATCAACCCAACAATGCTAGATCTGTAAATTTGCTTTTGCAATATATATATAAATACCTTTTATATTTATCTGGAAAGAAGTGTGTGAATATGTCCTAATTTTACCTTTTATGTACCATTACAAAAACAAGACTTCTAAACTATAATGGCTGTTTTTATAGCGTTTATTTGATTATCAGGCCAAATATTTCTTGAATTTTTAAATATCTGATAATCTAGGACTGTATTTTTGATTATTTAACTATCATGTTTTCAAAAAAAAAAATGATTATGTGATTATAAATAAATATGGTGTATTTACTGTCTTCTGATTGGTTAAAAAGTATTACTTTTATTTTCAATGTTGTCAATTTTATGGCGACAAGCCCACTCTGGACGTTGTGTATTCTTACACTAACATGTGTGTATGTTGTTATTTTATATATAAATAATATGAAAAGTTCTTTGAGCCTTATTTTTGATAGAAATTTATTTATAATGAATGGCAATAATTTATTTTGAATTTATTAAACCATAAAAGTAATTTTTGAATCTTCACATTTTACGGTTACCATGTTTACATAATCCCCTTTGCAGATTATTCAATGTGAAGTGTCAAAATTTAATTTTATTGTTCGATAAATTCAAAATAAATAATAGCTTTTCATTAAATATTTGCCAAAATTTTTTGATTATGTGATTACTTGGACACCCCCATTAGGGGCATCTGTCTAGACTTACCTTTATTGAAAGATTCTGGTTCGTCAGCAACAATCCTCACTTTCTTTTTCACAGCATTTATTGACTTTTTCCTTGCAGGCGTATCAGATGATACATGTACTAGTATCTGATATGAATATAAGTAAATCATAATAAATATTTAAGGATTAAATGCATGCATAATCATTAGCAGTTAACCACATCATTAAGGCATACAGACAATACATATATTCTTATTCTTTTAAGGAGAAACCAATCTATACTTTTGTTTATAGATTTAGATGGTACATAACACTACGAGGAGATAACTCTGTATAAATCAGTTGTATGTTTTAATCACTATCATGACTATCTTATGTTTATGAAACATAAAGCTTCTCAATTATTAAAAATAGCGTTTGTCAAATTGCTGTATTTTCAATGAAATTTTCCTATATAATGTATGGTTCAAGTTTTTTGTTTACCGTAATTTTTCATATTTTTTGTCAAGGGTCAAAGTGAATATTTTGTCAAGTAATATATTAACAAAAATCTCTGTGATACATTTCTGTTTTTGTGTTGAAAATTTTAACATGTGACTGAGCTTTAACATTTTTGTGGATTTGAAGAGCAATTGAATATGTAACATTGATATATGAAGATGTTGTATGAGTGCCAATGAGACAACTCTCTACATAAGTCACAGTTCATAAAAGTAAACCATTATAGGTCAAAGTAATGTCTTCAACAGAGTCTTAGCTCATACAGAACAGCAAAATATAAAGGGTCCCATGTATATATATAATAAGGATGTAATTACGGTATATGTTTTTTAAAAAAAGTTTGGGGTGAAAATAGTGTCTTAACTTGAAAAACACCATCAGAAATGGCTTTTGAAATTTTTCAAAATGGTATAAAGTGAATGTCCCTTTGTATCCAAAAATAGCTAATTATTTATGACAAAATATCTAAGATACGAAACAAGCCATCAAACATTTATCCAAGTTGCAATATTGTCAGAGGAATTGAAGAAAATATTTCCATTAATTGGACATATCATGCATATTGACCAATAATTGGTTGGTGAGAAAAACCTTACTTTGTTTGGACACAAAGAGAGGGTTTCAAGTTAGGAATTACTTTGTTATCCATTGGTTTGATGTGTTTCTGCTTTTGATTTTACCATTTGATAATAAGGGACTTTCTGTTTTGAATTTCAGTTCGGTATTTTTGTGATTTTACTTACCTGGCAACAAAAGCTGAAACCATTATACCCTGATTCTATTTCATTGAGTCTTTCCCTTTTGAAAAGTTTATTTTTTTACTAAGAAAGATAACATTTTAGGTTTAAGGAAGTACACCACTAATTCATGGTCCCATTGTTTTTTATGATAAATTCCTCAGTTTCAAGCAGGCACACCTCTTTTGTTTTAAGTTCAAATAAAGTGGCAATCGTTGCATTTCAAAGCAACACTTTATGGTGTCTTGTACTGAAAAAATCAACATACCTTTAATGGCATATAAGAAAGAACTGGTTCCCAGAACTTTGGATATACCAAAACATGTACTTCAGATTTGACAAACAGACAAAATGCACCCTATTTAAAAATTTGGTGCAATTTTTTTAATATTCAAAATTAAAAGTACAAAAGTGCTCTACAATGATCATCAGTCCTTCAGCTTTCATTTGATGCCAAAAATACCAAAATATTCTAAATATTTCTAAAGTTATACACATGTGTAGGAACTATTTTGTGTTAAGTATGTACTACTTTCTGGTATGTGCTTTTTTTTTCAATACTCCAATTTGTTGTTTGTATGTATTCAACATGCTGGAAAAGATATTTTGAAAATTTTACTCAGCCATGGTATTTTGACCCCCTTGCGGTATATTGAACCCCCTACCATAGACATTCAATTTCAAAAATTCAAACTATTCTTAATCCTTAACATAGTAATAATACTCCAATAAGTAGTTTGTATGCATTTAACATGCTGGAAAAGATAACTTGAAGAAAAAATATTTTCATGGTATATTGAACCCCCTAATATAGACCTTGAATTTCAAAAACCCAAGCTATTCTAACTCCTTAACATAATTATAATACTCCAATAGGTAGTTTGTATGTATTTAACAAACTGGCAAAGATATTTTGAAAATTTTACTTAGCCATGGTATTTTGACCCCCTGCGGTATATTGAACCCCCTTCTTTAGACCTTGTATTTAAAAAATTCAAGCTTTTCTAACTCCTTAACATAGTAACAATACTCCAATTTGTATTTAGTATGTATTCAACATGCTGGAAAAGATATTTTGAAAATTTTACTTAGCCATGGTATTTTGACCCCCTGCGGTATATTGAACCCCCTTCTATAGTAGATATAGGAAGATGTGGTGTGAGTGCCAATGGGACAACTCTCCATCCAAATAACAATTGAAAAATTAAACCATTATAGGTTAAAGTACGGCCTTCAACACGGAGCCTTGGCTCACACCGAACAACAAGCTATAAAGGGCCCCAAAATTACTAGCGTAAAACCTTTCAAACGGGAAAACCAACGGTCTAATCTATATAAACAAAACGAGAAATATATACCTTGATTTTCAAAAATTCAAGCTATTCTAACTCCTTAACATAGAAATAATAATTCAATAAGTTGTTTGTATATATTATATAACATGCTGGAAAAGATATTTTGAAAATTTTACATAGCCATGGTATTTTGACCCCCTGCGGTATATTGAACCCCCTTCTATAGACCTTGATTTTCAAAAATTCAAGCTATTCTAACTCCTTAACATAGTAACAATACTCCAATTTGTAGTTTGTATGTATTCAACATGCTGGAAAAGATATTTTGAAAATTTTACTCAGCCATGGTATTTTGACCCCCTTGCGGTATATTGAACCCCCTACCATAGACATTCAATTTCAAAAATTCAAACTATTCTTAATCCTTAACATAGTAATAATACTCCAATAAGTAGTTTGTATGCATTTAACATGCTGGAAAAGATAATTTGAAGAAAAAATATTTTCATGGTATTTTGACAACCCCCCCCCACCGTAACATGGTATATTGAACCCCCTAATATAGACCTTGAATTTCAAAAACCCAAGCTATTCTAACTCCTTAACATAATTATAATACTCCAATAGGTAGTTTGTATGTATTTAACAAACTGGCAAAGATATTTTGAAAATTTTACTTAGCCATGGTATTTTGACCCCCTGCAGTATATTGAACCCCCTTCTTTAGACCTTGTATTTAAAAAATTCAAGCTTTTCTAACTCCTTAACATAGTAACAATACTCCAATTTGTATTTGGTATGTATTCAACATGCTGGAAAAGATATTTTGAAAATTTTACTTAGCCATGGTATTTTGACCCCCTGCGGTATATTGAACCCCCTTCTATAGTAGATATAGGAAGATGTGGTGTGAGTGCCAATGGGACAACTCTCCATCCAAATAACAATTGAAAAATTAAACCATTATAGGTTAAAGTACGGCCTTCAACACGGAGCCTTGGCTCACACCGAACAACAAGCTATAAAGGGCCCCAAAATTACTAGCGTAAAACCTTTCAAACGGGAAAACCAACGGTCTAATCTATATAAACAAAACGAGAAATATATACCTTGATTTTCAAAAATTCAAGCTATTCTAACTCCTTAACATAGAAATAATAATTCAATAAGTTGTTTGTATATATTATATAACATGCTGGAAAAGATATTTTGAAAATTTTACATAGCCATGGTATTTTGACCCCCTGCGGTATATTGAACCCCCTTCTATAGACCTTGATTTTCAAAAATTCAAGCTATTCTAACTCCTTAACATAGTAACAATACTCCAATTTGTAGTTTGTATGTATTCAACATGCTGGAAAAGATATTTTGAAAATTTTACTCAGCCATGGTATTTTGACCCCCTTGCGGTATATTGAACCCCCTACCATAGACATTCAATTTCAAAAATTCAAACTATTCTTAATCCTTAACATAGTAATAATACTCCAATAAGTAGTTTGTATGCATTTAACATGCTGGAAAAGATAATTTGAAGAAAAAATATTTTCATGGTATTTTGACAACCCCCCCCCACCGTAACATGGTATATTGAACCCCCTAATATAGACCTTGAATTTCAAAAACCCAAGCTATTCTAACTCCTTAACATAATTATAATACTCCAATAGGTAGTTTGTATGTATTTAACAAACTGGCAAAGATATTTTGAAAATTTTACTTAGCCATGGTATTTTGACCCCCTGCAGTATATTGAACCCCCTTCTTTAGACCTTGTATTTAAAAAATTCAAGCTTTTCTAACTCCTTAACATAGTAACAATACTCCAATTTGTATTTGGTATGTATTCAACATGCTGGAAAAGATATTTTGAAAATTTTACTTAGCCATGGTATTTTGACCCCCTGCGGTATATTGAACCCCCTTCTATAGTAGATATAGGAAGATGTGGTGTGAGTGCCAATGGGACAACTCTCCATCCAAATAACAATTGAAAAATTAAACCATTATAGGTTAAAGTACGGCCTTCAACACGGAGCCTTGGCTCACACCGAACAACAAGCTATAAAGGGCCCCAAAATTACTAGCGCAAAACCATTCAAACGGGAAAACCAACGGTCTAATCTATATAAACAAAACGAGAAATATATACCTTGATTTTCAAAAATTCAAGCTATTCTAACTCCTTAACATAAAAATAATAATTCAATAAGTTGTTTGTATATATTATATAACATGCTGGAAAAGATATTTTGAAAACTTTACTTAGCCATGGTATTTTGACCCCCTGCGGTATATTGAACCCCCTACCATAGACATTCAATTTCAAAAATTCCAGCTATTCTTAATCCTTAACATAGTAATAATACTCCAATAAGTAGTTTGTATGCATTTAACAAACTGGCAAAGATATTTTGAAAATTTTACGCAGCCATTGTATTTTGACCCCCTGCGGTATATTGAACCCCGTACCATAGACTGTCAATTTCAAAAATTCTAGCTATTCTAACTCCATAGCATATTTGTTACTCCAATTTGTAGTTTGAATGCATTTTTAAAACATGCTTGAAAGATATTTTGAAGAAAAAAAATTCCATTGTATTTTGACCCCCTCCCCCTTCCATATGGTATATTGAACCCCCTCCTATAGACCTTGAATTTTAAAAATCCAAGTTTTTCTTACTCCACAACATAGTTTTAATACTTCAATAAGTAGTTTGTTTGTATTTAACATGCTGGAAAAGATATTTTGAAAATTTTACTTAGCCATGTTATTGACCATGGTATATTGAACCCCCTACTATACATCTAAAGACATGTTAAAATATCTTGCTACTGTAACTCCTTGACAGATTTATTATACTCCAATTAGTAGTTTGTATTTATTTTATTAGTTTGAAAAGATGTTTTGAAAATTTAATTTTTAAAATCAAGTGAGCCATGGTAATTTGACCCCCTCCCCCTTTTTCACCATGTAGAATTTAATCTAAAAGTCTACCATTCTATATAAATATTTTAAATTTCAAAGAAGTATAGTGTCCAAGCTACATGGTCTAGTTTTAATGCTTTTAAGAAGTTTTTTGAATGAAATTTTGTTGGTTAAGACTTCAGAGCACTTATACCAAGCAAATATTTTTCTTTTAACCAATCATTGAAAATTGACCTCCCCTTCTTGTATAAATGATTTTTAATATTTGATTAGCTTTTATGTAATGTTAAATGTTTTATTAATCATCTAGAATGAAAAAAACAGGGGGGTTCAATTTACCATGGGGGTTCAATTTTCCATACAGGGGGGGTTCAATTTACCATGGGGGGGTTCAATTTACCATAGCGGTATTTTGACCCCGGGGTCATTTTACCATGGGGTTCAAAATACCATATGACATGGGTCTGAATTAGTGGTGTTACACCTTAATTAAACAACCAATGAAAAATGTTAAAAAATTCAAATCTTTCAAATTGAAACACAAAGCAGAAAACCATAGACTCAACATCATAACCCCACAAAAAAATTTGAACACTTTTATGTAAATGAACAAAAATCCTACCGATTCTATTTCCCTTGGATGGTCACTGTGGTTATGGGACCTCTGTTTTTTGTTCACTGACACTTCTTCATTATCTGTAGCTACAAGATTATCTTCAGTATGATGGGATGATTTCATTTCTCCTTGATGGTCACCATGGTTATTTGACCTCTGTTCTTTATTTATTGACCCTTCTCCCTTATTATTTATATCAACTAGGTCATCTTCAGTTTGATGGGATGATTCTATTTCTTCCTGTCCAATTTCTTCTCCTTCTTTGGTTTCATGATCATTTACCAAATTTGGTTCCATTTGATGCTTATTTCTGTCATTTTCTGTTTCCATGGAAACAACATCTTCTTGACATGAGGAATTTTTGTTTTCAGATAAATCCAATTGATTTTCTTCATTTGACCTTGAATTTCTTGACAATGTTGATTTATTTTCATTTCCCTTTTGCTGATTTTGGAAACTAGTTCCATTTGAGTTACTCTCTTGGTGTCTTTTGTTTGTCTGTAACTCACTCTGTTTGGATACTCTTGAAGCATTTTGTTTTTCTGTTCGTTGATTTGGCTCTGCATTCTTCCTTAACTCACTATCCATAGACATCTCATCACTACTTTCAGTTCTGAAAATATCTTCTTTTGATTTGTACCCATTGGGTTCTTCCATGGATGAAGAAAATATATGTTGGTCTTCTGTTAAATCTTCACTTTCTTCTGTTCCTACCTGTCGTCTGCTGATATCACTATTTATAGATTTGGAGTTATTTTTAGATATTTTGTCTGATTCACTGTCACTATCATGATCTTTCAATTGTCCTTCATTCCAATTTTCTCCATAACTGATATTAACTGGGTTAACTGCAGTACTAACATGCTTTTGACCAGATATATCATTTAGTTTCAACCTTGAAGATAATTCGTTGTCGTCTGTTACATTATCTCCCAAAATTTCTTTATTGTCTTCAATTTCATTATCATTTGAAATTTCTTCATTGTCTTCGATTTCATTATCATTTGAAATTTCTTCATTGTCTTGGATTTCATTATCATTTGAAATTTCTTCATTGGCCTCCATTTCATTATCTCTTGAAGTTTCTTCCTTTTCTTCTATTACTTTATCACTTGAAGTTTTTATTTCTTTGAAACCTTCTTTTTCCCTACTAGTTGTTTGTTTTGTTGGTCTATTGACCATTTCTTTAGAGGAAGTACTGTACAAGCTATCCTTATCTTTATTTTCATGATCCAATTTTGTTAACCTTGAACTTCTTCTCTTCTCATTTATGTCTGGCATTTGACCTTGAGAATCAATAGATTCTAATCTTGATCTTCTTACTGATTTCTGTGGACTACCTTCATCAGACTTCATAGGTGAATCTTTCTGCAATCTTGAACTTCTTACTGAATTTTGAAGACTTTCTTCATCAGAGTTTATAAGTGAATCATTCTGTAATCTTGAACTTCGTCTCCCACCATGAATACTTGATAAAGCTTGTTCATTGTAAGAAGTCGTCAACTTTTTACATGAGGCTAGTTCCTTTTCAAGTTTCTTATTATTCTGCACAACATTTTCTCCTTCTGATTCATTAGCCGTTTCTTTGCATTCTAATTCTATTCTTAAACTTTTTTCTGAAACATCAACACCCACCATTTTTGCCGAAGAAATTTTTGTTGACAAAACAGAATTATTAATGACACTGCTATTGAGAACTGATTGAAACGGCCTTTTTCTTGGAGATCGTCTGCTTGTCACTTCCTTGGTTTGGCTATACAAAGTTGAATCACTGGACATGTCATCTAACACCGTTGAATTTCTGACAGCATGCACATTTTTTGAAGCTTTACCTTCATGTTTTGGTATTTTTCTTGGAATTTCACAAATAGCTTCGGTATAAACCTGTTTCGTTTTTTTTCTTGGTGATCTTCTAACACTTTCAGTAGAACTTTCTTTGGTTGAGTCGAGAGTAGAGGTGATTGTTCCTTGATCTGACCCTGTAGTCTTGACCTCTGAACTTGATGACACATAATCATCTGAATCAATGTGTACTTTCTGTTTGGTTCTTGATCGTAGGGATGCATGTGTCAATATATCACTTCCTCTTGTCTGAGAATAGGGACTTAGGTCAGAGTTCAAATCACTTCCATTTTCACTACCTATAAATAGAAACAAATAATGATTATAATTTTTGTCATTAGTGTTCATCCATAACTTAAAACTTTATCATGAACGGTGAAAATAACATAACAAGTTTCAAACATGACTAGAAAAGGGTAGTAACTCTTGCTTGAAATGTGTCAGTCAAAAAATCTTCAGAGATACAGTACAAATAAGGCATTAAAGGTGAATAAGTTAAAACAATACTTGCTGGTGTTGAATGCTTTAGTTCCATCTCTTATGTTATAAATTACTAAGACAAAAGATTGCAATGTTCTTCCAAAGCTTGTAAAAAGTCTATGGCCAACTTAGAAAGCAGTTTATTATTAGTGCATGCATAGATCATGTGTCAAGTTTGTTCTTTAAAATGTTTAAGGAAAATATAATCAGAGACATGAAAAACAGGAAAATAAAAACTCTCAGATAAGTTTGGAAATTTGGTTAAAACAATCAGGGTTTCCGCTGGCGGTCGCCATTTTCGCAATTTGCGAAAAAATAATAATTGTGGCGATTAAAATTCGTCATTGGCGAAAGAATTTGGCGACAGAAATATATAACGATTTATTTTCAGCCATCTTGTTTATTTACTTTTTTTCGGGTTTCTCTGACTTTACCGATCAGACAATACTCGGAATTCACCTTGAACTCGTTAAGATTTTGAAAGAAAAGCAATAATCAGCTGATTGCATTTATTGCTATCGACATCAAAGGACTAATTAATAAAAGTGTTGATTGTATGATATGACAAAATGATATGGTTAAATGGCTTCTGTCACATGTCACAAAAGGGATTTATTTACCGCTTTGCGACGCACGTGTTTGAAGCAAAATTTACGCTTCCTCTCCTTTTGAAAAGAAAATTGTTGTTATGACGAAAAAAGTCCCAAAGCTACAATGGTCTCAGATTTAAAACTTTATCATTTAACTTTCATACAGATCATTGATTTGAGTGGGTATTTCAAAGTCGTTTAAGTAACACACGTGTTTTAAGCATATAGTTTTTCTTATTTACGATGGTCTAGAAAAGAAAGCTGTCGTTATGAAGAAATCTATTCAAAGGTTGGCATGAGAGTAACCCTTTAATGTAATGACTACACCTACACGAGGGATCAATTCCAAGTGATAAAATTCTTCGTTTTGTTGTAAAAAAACAATTCTTATTTAGGGGGAAAAGGGGGGGCTGGAAAAAAAGAAAATTTTAAAAGAAAAATATATTTGGCGAAAAAAATAATAAAGTGGCGAAAAATATATTGTTTTGGCGAAAGAGGTGGCGAAAAAAATAATTGACCCAGGGGAAACCCTGAAAACAATGATCATAGCACATATTACAGCAATGTGAAATGTATAGAAAGTCTAGAGAGTGTCATTTCTCTAAAATTTTTGAATATCTTACATCTAGAAAAAGAACACAAAGACCCTTTATTTTATTTTTTGCTTCTTTTTTATAATACACTACTGCGGATTCATTATTATTCGTTGGATACCAATTTTCGTGGGTTTCATGGGAACAGTTGAACCACGAAATTAAATGTTCAACGAATGACAAATTTTAAATAGGCTTGTATGCAGACTTCGGCAAAACCACGAAATCAAATATCCACGAACATGCAAGTTTTCTTCAATCCACGAAAATTGGTACCCACGAAAAAAATTAATCCACAGTATCAGTTTACATCATTAAAAAGCTTGTTAATTTGAAGCAGGGTAACAAACACCCTTAACAACTTAACATCATACCTTCTGGTGTGTCTGATGGTAGACTTACTCCTTCTAAGATGGCTGGTATGGAACTTTTTCTTTTAAGATTACTAAGTGATGCACTGCTCAATCTGGTTGATGCATTCGATCTAAGACTGTCTCTTCTTACATTGGTCTGAAAAAAGATATATATAATTGAGTCTTTATTTTTTGATTTTGAGTTTTGTATACTGTTCACTGTTGTTATTCTTTTGGTCTTTTTGCCATGGCTTTCACAGTTTATTTTTCGACTTATATCAGTCTGCACCAAAAACTTTTTCAACTACTAGTCCGAAGACCAATATTTTGACATTTTTCTTATTGGACCAAACAAAGTTTTGCAAAAACTAACTAGTCCGAACCAAATTTTACTAGTCTGGGGCATCGGACTAGTGGCTAACCGTGCAGACTGTTATATGAGTTCAGCTGATGTTCAGAAGTTGTCGTTTGTTGATGTGGTTCATTAGTAATTCATGTTTCTTGTTTTTTATATAGTTTAAACGGTTAGTTTTTCCGTTCGAATAGTTTTACACTGGTCATTTTTAGGACCCTTTATAGCTGCTTGCTGTTTGGTGCCAGGACAAGGCTTTGTGTTGATGAATGTTCTTTGACCTATATCAAATGTTTTTTCTTTAAGAAATTGTAACTTGGATGGAGAGTTATCTCATTGGCACTCATACCACATATTTTTATATCTATCTTATGTCTCTTTGGTATCTTTCCGGTCTCTTTTTAAATTAAAGTAAATTAAGTTGAGAAATATGTTGTAAAAGCAATTTTTTCATGAAAAGTCCAGAAAATTATGAAAGATAAACATGACACTCCAATGAAAGACATAAGCCAATAAGACAACTCTCCATCAGAGTCACAATTTGTAATTGTATACAATCAAAGGTCCAAATATGGCCTTCAGCACTGAGCCTTAGCTCACACTGAATAGCAAGCTTTGAATGGTCCCACAATGAGTCTTAGTTTAGTGTTATCTTCAATAATTATCTGATGTATTACTTAATACCTAAGTTTTCATTAACATAATCAAGATTATTTAATTTTAATGCTCAAAAGGCCTGAAATAATTAACTTTCATATGTCAGATGGAAACTTGGATTTAAAATACAATAATGAAACTAATGTCTTTTGTAGACGAAACGCATCTGGCGTAAATATAAAATTTTAATCCAGGCTGGTATCTATCAATGGTGAGTTTATTTGATGTTAAAAAATAAAACGAAATTTAGAAACTGGTTGCTACATGACAATATTCCTAGAAACAATCATATTTTGTAGATGTTGTAAAATGAATGATATTGAAGATGAATACAACTTTGTGTTAACTTGTCCTGCATATTGAATACTATGCATGCTAAGATTTAATATTACCATTGATCATGTCAAACACACAAAGGCTTATTTTTTTGTTACAAGCTGCATCAATCAAAGTGCTGGATAGCACCTGTGGAAGGATAGGAAGAGTAGTTTGAATAATTTCATATTAAGGTATGGTGGGGACAAAAGAACTTTAATAAAACAGTATTGCTGAAAAGTGTATTAACAGCAGGTCTCTAGCAGGAATAAAAGTGCTTTTCCAGTATGAATATAAAATAAGCTCAAATCATGCAAATTAAATAATATGGGTCTCTTAATTTGCATAATTTCATTTAAACTGCAGTTTATATCTTATCCAAACATTGTTGCCTGTTTTGAACATGTTTAAAAAATAATAAAAAAAAAAAAGCAAATAAAAAATTCCTCTAGTAATAAGTTATCAAAGGTACCAGGATTATAATTTTGTAGGCCAGACACGCGTTTCGTCTACATAAGACTCATCAGTGACGCTCATCAAATATTTGTAAAACCAAACGAGTACAAAGTTGAAGAGCATTGAGGATCCAAAATTCCAAAAAGTTGTGCCAAATACTGCTAAGGTAATCTATGCCTAGGATAAGAAAATCCTTAGTTATTAGAAAAATTCAAAGTTTTGTAAACAGGAAATTCCATAAGTTCTAGACCAACTTTTTTTTTATTACAGATGATTATTGGAAATTAATCAAGTAAATTATAGGCCTAACTTGAAAACCTTTTATATATTCATATAATTTGTATTTATATTTCACTTTTTTTAAAGATCGTGTTAATCCTTATTTAATCATTTATCTTTCAGACATAATTTACAGAATAACTTTATGTAATGTAGACTGAGACTACTATGTGTTATAGTAGTCTCAGATGTAGATCAAAATAATAGACAATAAATAAATCTATCATCCTTATATATCAAACATCTAATATATCTAATATATATACATTTGCGTATTCAATTATGAGGTCAAATATTTGTGTATTCAGATGTATATTGGGTTTGTATAATTATGTAACACTGAGGTTGATAAGTAATGTGGTCAATTTGATTGCCAGTTTAGGAGGTGGGGCATTGTAATTTAAGGTCCACCTTGTCCCTGATTGTTTGGTGATAATGACAGTTGTCAATCATACTACTATTGTATCAATACTCAATTACCTAATCAAAATGTTTTAAAAAAGCCTGCACATCAACACACCTTAATAACATACATTCTTGAATGAACTGCTCCAAAAATATACCCATTTTTCACAGTTTATATGTGTATTATGTGCACATACATGAGAACTATAGGGAACTATATTTCAGTGTGAATACATGCAGTAATAGTAGCTAACCTGTCGACTGTCGTGTTGTTAGGGAGGCCAGTGCCTAAGGAAAGATTTAGAACAAGTTCCAAACTTTCCAAAAACTTTACTCAGAAACTTTGTAATTATCTTAAGGCTGCATGGAAATAAAGATTCAAAATTATCAGTTTATCTGTTGTACACCTGTTATTTTATAAGTTATCTCTGTATTATTTAATTTTCCTCTGTATTCTGTCAAATTTGTCATACCTTGTTGTTTTGTTATATCATTGTGCAATCCTTGTTGCTAATGCAATATAAAGATTCATTTATTTATTTATATAACTTTATTGATATTGCAATTAAAACAATACATTTTTCTCTTGTGGTGATATTTTGTTTCTCCCATTTTAAATTACATTCCTTTATACATGTTATAGACATAGGGGAAATCAAGTACCAGTATGGATTATAAATATAATTGTTTAAAATATCTATGAAGAATAGCACATTTTAAATCATTTATGGAAAAAAAACCTACCGGTATACAATTTGTAAAAAAAGTAAAATTTCCATAAATTAAGCAGTCTCCTTTATTTACATCATCAAGAACATAATTCAAACTGATGTCCCTTAAGGTTCTATGCTAATGAATTTTCCTGTAGAACTTTATAACAAGATATTATGTAACAAAAATTGGAGTTTATTTCAGAAGTATTCAACAAGGCATAATAAAAAGCTTTTAAAATATGTTCTTTTATCACAAAGCCTCTATCTCACAATGAAATATTTGGCAATTAAGTTAAATTCCATGAAACTCTTTACAAAATAAATCACTCATTTCCATTCTACATGTACCTACCTGCCCAAGAGAAGAGGATTGTTTGAATTAAATTCATTTTTGCCATTCCAAAATTCAACATTTTTTGAAAATTACCAATGTCATAACATATTTAAGCCACTAAGTAAAACAAAATCAGTGGCAGATTCAGAAATTTCATAAAGAGGGGCAGTGCACTGACTGCCTAAGAGGGGCCCACTCTAGTCATGCCTCAGTGATTCCCTATATAATCATCCAAATTTTTCCTACAAATGAAAAGGGGGAGGCCCCTGCCTACCTCCTCCTTATCTGCCTGTAAGAAGTTAAACTAGAGGCTCTAAAGAGCCTGTGTTACTCACCTTGGTATATGTGAATAAAACAAAGGAAGCAGACAGTTCATGACAAAATTGTGTTTAGGTGATTGTGATGTGTTTGTACATCTTACTTTACTGAACATTCTTGCTGCTTACAATTATCTCTATCTATAATGAACTTGTCTGTGTAGTTTCAGTGGAAAATGTTAGTAAATATTTACAAATTTTATGAAAATTGTTAAAAATTGATTATAAAGGACAATAACTTAATTCTTAGGGGGTCAATTGACCATTTTGGTCATTTTGACTTATTTTTGAGTCTTAAATTGCATAACATTATTGCTGTTTACAGTTTATCTCTATCTATAATAATATTCACGATAATAACCCAAAACAGCAAAATTTCCTTAAAATTACCAATTTAGGGGCAGCAACCTAACAACGAGTTGTCCGATTCATCTAAAAATTTCAGGGCAGATAGATCTTGACCAGATAAACAATTTTACCCAATGTCAGATTTGCTCTAAATGCTTTGGTTTTTGAGTTATAAGCCAAAAACTGCATTTTACCCCTATGTTCTATTTTTAGCCATGGCGGCCATCTTTGTTGATTGGCCGGGTAACAAAACACAAATTTTTAACTAAATACATCAATGATGATTGTGACCAAACTTGGTTTAATTTGGCCCAGTAGTTTCAGAGAAGAAGATTTTTGTAAAAGTTAACGCCGGACGCCGGACGCCAAGTGATGAGAAAAGCTCACTCTGCCCTTCGGGCCCGGTGAGCTAAAAATAATATTATTGTGAGACAAATTTCCAGCATTATTTAGCATTATTTAGTTGTGTCACTGAGCCATGAAATGAGGTTAAGGTCAAGTGAAAAACTTTCTGACAGGCATGAGGACCTTCCAAGGTGGCACATACCAAAAAATAGCTATCACATTACTCATAATAAGAGAAAAATTAAAAATACTAAAAATCTTGACTTTTTTTTCAAGTAGTCACTGAACCATGAAAATGAGGTCAAGGATAATGGACATATGACAGACAGAACTTCATAACAAAAGGTATTTATATACAAAGTATGACGGATCAAGGTTTCTAACTTCTAAAGTACATGTATAATGTTTTTTTAAGAAGTTTGTTAACGCCACTATTGCTGCTGCTGGATCAGATCACTAACCGAAGGTCAAGCTTTCTGCAATAGAAGTCCTAGCAAGACTTGACAAAAATTACATCTTACACATATATATAAACTTGTCTGATAAATAAATATATATATATATAGATTCTACCACTAGCATGACTAGTGCATCAAGTATGATGCAATATTTCGCCAATCAGACAGTTTCAAAAATGTGTGAGATATATAGATAATAACAAAATAAAAAACTACACACAAATTCCTATAGTTGTTTACATACTTGTTCTTGTGGAAAGTTGTTCTCATTGGTAAACCTTCCACATGAACACCTCCTTATTTTTTTTTGTTTAAACCAGCATGCCCCAAGGCATTTTATGCACTTTAATTTGATATTACCTCAGAGACTGATTCTGAATCCCGTACAAATGTCCACTTTCTGACAGTAGTTTCTCGTTTCCTTAAAAATAAGTAAATGAAGAATATAAATGTTGTAAAACAAGAGTGCAGCCTGAGATGTCTTACTTGATTAACTGATCATGATTGAATTCATGTTGAAAGCCTTAAAAACTAGATGTGTCAAAACGGCACGAATGGCCCCGTCTCTAGTCTTAAAGTTGAAAAACTGCAATTTCAACAACACATATGGACACAATGAAAGATGATGGTTGTCTCACATATTAAAAAGCAACTCAAAATTTGAAGGGGTATAGAAAAAAAGGCAGTATAATTGTGATTTTCAACAATTTTCAAAGTTGTAAACCCTCAATTGTTGAAAATCAATTTCATTTTATCATGTTTATGTCTGAGGGTGGACCAGTCATTTAATAGAAGGTAGGGTGGGGTTTCACAACTTAGACTAAAAATTGGGTCTCTATTCAAATGCATTGACCATTAGAAAAAAGTTGGGTTCCAACCCCAGGAACCCCTTGGATCTGCGATGGACTACCATAACAGATGTCAGTTTGTGTCTTAAATTGACATTTATCCATGTAATTACACACACTTAAATGTATTACTGCAAGAAATGGATCTAACAGTAACTGTAAGTCATTCTTATCATGTGTAAGTTTGCCAAAAATCATAACTTTTGATGTTTACATGCTGGCAGCTGGAGTGGCATGTGCCTTGAAGAAAACAACATACTTTGAATTGTTAGCATAAATTTGAACTATCATATTACTAGTGTACAAATTCAATGAGCTTAGTTCTTAATTCTATGTTACACCACAAGTGCTATGAGTAACAAGAATGAAAATGGCATAATTTATAAGCACTTTTTCACTCTGTTTTCTACTTACTAGTAACCATATTCATTCATCTACATGCAATAACATGGTGTGAGTATTTCAGAAAACACATAAATTTATAAATTTGAAATACATCTATAAAATCTCTAAATGATTGTTTTGAAATTTCACCCGTCATTGGCAACAATGAGCCCACCTGGCACCATTGTCTATCTTTAAATGAATTTATTTTAAATTCTAAATTGATTAATAAAAAAAAAAATCCAGGAAATCTATCATCATGATCATAGCAAGAGGAGGATTTAAATTTTCTACTTCAACCAGTTTGGTATACTGACACAGGAATCTATCAGAGAAACATCTACAAAACTTTCTGTTCAAACATATGTGACTTCAACTCCTCTTACAATATCTTACGATTTTGTTTTTTGTCCATGGATTTATGAGTTTTGAACAGCGGTATACTACTGTTGCCTTTATTTATGATCATTTATTGATTTTAGGATTTATAATAGTTGTATATGACACTGGAGAAGAATGGTTTTCATCATTGTTTTCATTTCCATAATCTTACTAAAATATTTTTAACTTTCTATTTCCCAAATATGAAGAATTTCTTAATAATGATGCAAACTCTTTTGCTCATTGATACATGTATTTTAATTTAAGAAGGTGCACTGATATTTTGCACCTTCATTTATAATTATCAATTTTCAGTTTAACAATTTTAATAACTACGTGTATATATTCAAACTTCATGAAAGGGTGCACGTAAAGTACAGTACATTCCATGACATGGTCTGAAAAATGTTGCAGGTTTTAAAAAGGCCCAGCATCAGCGACCTGAATGTCGATGATAAGATTACCTGTTGTCAATCAAATTATCAGGTGATAACAAGTACATCATGGTTATATATATGTTTTATTGAAGTTTGAATAATTTCCTGGGATAGGACTTGAAAATGCACTTTTAACAACAGAAAAATGATTTACAAGCTATTTCATATATTAAAAACTGTAAAACTCACCCAATATTCTATATATACATGTACATGTATTTAACATTTTAGGACAATTGTAGATTCCCCATTCTGATGAAAAATAAATATACACAATCATGACAATGTAAGGGTCAAGCAACATGAGCAAATGACAGATTTTTTTTATTCTGAATCAAGATTTTAATTTATTTGATTATAGTCAGGGGACTTATTGAAATTAGTGATTTTTAACTTTGTATTTTTATGATTTGATACTATGCACCTCTTTCAACATAGATAAACATATTCATGATATTTAGATATAATACACACAACGTTCACAGTATTTATCAACAGATGAAGTGTTTACTCATGTTACTGAAAAAGCAAAATGTACAGAAACATCGCCATGCAACGTCATCAAAACATCATCTTTTTAAAATTTAAGAAACTTAGTGAGCGCCCTCACATACATGTACCCCCTTTTTTTTGGCCGGTCAATGCATTTGAATGGGGACATATAGTTGGGAACCTTCCTTTATCCTTTGTTGGGAACCTCCCCTTTTTCAAATGGCTAGATCCACCCCTGCTTATTATCTTAAAAGTTACATGGAATTTTGTTGTGTGGTTTGAGAGGAGTTGCGATGACAAACTTGCAGTAGTTTATTGAAGCAAATAAGTTCAAAGGGGCATAACTCCTAGAAAAATCAAAGAGCTGAAAGCTCTGAGGAAAAATGACGCCACTGCCTCTTATATTGGGATATTTTTATGCAAGTCTTGATTTTCACATACCGTAATAAGTTTAACATTGCAATTTGTCTCGTAAGCATATAATTGATATTCGTATATGTGTGTGTGAAGTGAAGATGACAACTGACTGTTTTTTTTTAATACAAATGAACAGATCAAAAGTTGACTACCTGAATGATCTACAGTATCCAATGACTACTGGCTGTTTTTTTTTGTACAAATAACTAGGTCAAGACTACCTGAATGATCTACAGTATCCAATGACTACTGGCTGTTTTTTTGGTACAAATAAATAGGTGATCAAGAATACTGGAATGATCTACAATATCCAATGATTACTAGCTGTTCTTTTGTACTAATAAAAAGGTCAAGACTATTTAAATGATCTACAATATCCAATGGCTACTGGCTGTTCTTTTGTACATACTGAATAAAGACTACCTGAATGATCTAAAGTACTCTAAGTAATGTGTAATTTTTTTCTTGCAATTACATTTTTCTAAATCAAGAATACAGACTACTATAAAAAAGAATATGTGGTATGATTGCTAATGAGACAACTATCCACAAAAGACCAAAATGACACAGACATTAACAACTGTAGGTCACCGTACGGCCTTCAAGAATGAGCAAAGCCCATACCGCATAGTCAGCTATAAAAGGCCCA
Source organism: Mytilus trossulus (assembly GCF_036588685.1). Lineage (NCBI taxonomy): Eukaryota > Metazoa > Mollusca > Bivalvia > Mytilida > Mytilidae > Mytilus > Mytilus trossulus. The sequence continues at coordinate 45,056,932 of NC_086379.1, forward strand.
GATAAGACAATGTAAAACAATTCAAACGATAAAAAAAACGGCCTTATTTATGTAAAAAAAATGAATGAAAAACAAATATGAAACACATAAACAAACGACAACCACTGAATTACAGGCTCCTGACTTGGGACAGGCACATAAATAAATAATGTGGCGGGGTTAAACATGTTAGCGGGATCCCAACCCTCCCCCTAACCTGGGACAGTGGTATAACAGTACAACATAAGAACGAGTAATAAAAATCAGTTGAAAAAGGCTTAACCATTGTTAACTCATCAGACGGACAAAAATACAAGTGGACTAGTATCCTTTCAAACCAAATGATTATGAAGAGCCTGTTGTAACAAGCTCTTATACCCCACTAGTCCTAAAACATATGACTTCGCATTCTTATTCAATTTTTAACGTTTTTATTCTGATATTTTCATTATTTTTTTTAATTTTGAATGCGAAGTGTGACACATTGATAGTATTTTTTTTATCAGAACAGTAAATAGAAATAGTAAATAATGCTCCCGAGGTCATATGTTATAGGACTAATTACCCACATACTCATTACAAAATGCATTAAATAAGTTACTAGTGACATGGTTATTTCTGTTACTTGAAGCAAATTCTATTTCTGTAGATTTATACAATAGCATAATATTGTTATACATGTACTTGTTTTATTTCACCTTGGGCCTTAAATAAAATATTGTTTGTTTCCCCAATCCCGACCGACCCTTCAAAATTGGTGCTACTCTTAAAATTTTATTGTCAAAACTAAGTGAAATATTATTTTATTCATTTTGGATTTTCAGGCTTGCCGGATCGTCCGATAATATTCAAGCTTTTTTGGAAAAATAAAATTATTTCCCTACCTACCTATCCACACCTGGCTTGGCAGGGTCGGGATTGGGGAAACAAAAAATATTTTAATTTAGGCCTTGAAGATTAGACAAATAGGGATACTCCTTTGATTTTTTATTTCATGTCAGTCAGGTCCCTTTATATGAAACTTGAAACCACTTCTCTGTCATATTGATATTTTATAACAACTCTGCTCAATTTGATATTCATGAACCATATATCATAGTAAGCTAATTTTAATTTACACTAATCCACAATCTTTCATGTCAAATTTCTGTCTCCATTTAAGTTTATGCTTTTGAACCATGGTATTAAACACAATTCCAAGTAATTATGCTGTTATAGTGGGTCACCATATATTCAACTTGGGTGGCTTTCCAGTTATTGAAATTTGTGTCAGATTGGATAATGAACTAGACCTTTAGGAATTGATCTCATTATTTAATATGGAACCATAGTATGGGACCCCTATCCGATAACAAAATAAAACATGTCAAGCGGCAAAATTTATCACCAGAGATTACAAGTCAAGAGAGGATGGATAGGGCTCCAAAATGCTTGCCAAACCAACTTCAACAAGATTTCCAGACAAGGACGAACAAGGAGTTGAAGCCAAAGTTAGTATTTATGTAAAAAGTAGTTGAGGGGCTGATTTACGCTATTGAACCAGACGAATTCCTCAAAAAAGCATGTCCAAAGAGAACCATAACTGCAGAGAAATTCAAAGAATACCACGCAACAATTATTGTGGAAAACAATGGAAAAGCAAGTAAAGAATAACTCTTACTGTGAGTTTATTGACATTCCACTAAGTAAAACATCGTAAATTATGCAAACTCATCCTTTGTAAGACAGTGATCGCGCCGAATCAGCTATGACGACCACAGGCACTTGTTTCTATCCATGGGAAGACCCACTATCAATGTATATTTACAAGTGGGTCTTCCCATGGATAGAAACAAGTGCCTGTGATGACGACACTGTTGTGCACGCATCAAACGTAGAGAGCTTCAAATCTGTTCTCCCGCCCCGCCAATAAATCGGCGGCGCTCTCTCAAACCGTTGTATTAAAGCCAGCATCTATATCGACAATTTATTCACATGTCATACAGATACAGTCTGTTACAGACTCTACAGGTGTAACTTTGTAAACAAAGATTGAGTCGGATTTCCGGTACTTCGATCTGTCTTATAACCAGTAGAAAGTGGACCAACCTGGACATATTATATTTTCTTATAAAAAAGGCAGTTGTTTGTAAAACGAAAAGACTATCAAGTATTCCCCGATTAATTATATATCTTTTATGTTTTAACAATGTTTTAGTTTTACTTCACATAATCAATAAAGTTATAAAAATAGATTTATGAGTATCTTAACTACATTGGTTGGTACACTTCGATCTTTTTGGTAATAAGAAGGACCGGAGGTATGTAAACTGGTTCCCGGTTGATTACTACACATGATAATACAAGCAGATTCCAGTTTGTATGTAAAACCCGACCGTGCAAGGGCTGTATAGCCAGTCACGGTCGTTAAAAACTTCCATTTGTTGTATGTAAAATAGTAAATAGGAAACCAAGCGCAGTAGGCGGAGAAATGTAATGGGGAAGAAAATATACGAAACCAAGCGCGGAAGGCAGAGAAATGTAATGGAAGTTCAGGTCAGCAGTATTGGAACAAGACGCTGGAAGCGTCATTTTCCAAAAATGCATCGTAATTCCCTGTCAATATGCACATCTACATAGTATATCTAAAAAGGTTTCATGTAATTCTGTTGTGTGGTTTCAGAAGAGTTGCGATGACAAGAAACAGGACTGACGGACTGATGGACGGACGGACAGGTCAAAAACATTATAACCTTTTGAAACTGTGTTGCTTTGGGGACCTAGCTTTGGTTAATATTCTTACGAAAAACGTTTCTCGAACGGCTGTAATTTATCTTTCGTAGGTCTGAACGTGAAAAGTGGATTTGACATTTTCTTATTTCACATTCCCCGCTTTTTGATCTGTTTTTTCTCCTTCACTTGGCTCAGATGGCAAATAAATTTGGAACCAGTCGTACGGTATTCAAGTCTTTAGACAAGAGAGCGCCATATTCTCGTGTAACTAATCACCACAAAATGTAAGGGAAAAAAATCAACAACCATCAAATCAAATTATATCAAAAGCTTTATTGTAAGTAATACTTAAATCTGTGTGTTCATTTTATTTTACATGTACTAATTTCTTGTCATAGATGCATCATGGATACCCCATATCCTTTGTTTATAAATTACTATTTATGCAGAAGTGTAATCAATAAATTCAATTTTCTTATTTCAAATTAATCAGTAGAACTTTAAAATAATTTTGTCATTTAAATTCACTTGATTCTCCCTTTACGTCTTCTACTTTATTCTCTGCCCACTTTAATAATTGAATTAACAGTTCACATATAATACAATAACTCAGGTCATCTAAATTTCTTTCTTTGTTTTGAATAATCATTCATGTTTATATTCATAATTTTTTTTTATGAAGGAAGTACATATACTTTAATGGCAATGGGGTATTGATTTATTCAATTTATACTTCACGTTGAGTCAGACTTTTCATCGTATACAATAAATACAGAACAAAACAAGACAACAGAAGCTCAACACCTTGACTAGAATTAAATTAGCTCCTTTGTTATTTTTTTTTTTTTTTTTTATCAAATTTTGACAAAATATTTACTTTGACAATTTGTCTGAAAAACTATAAACACACACTTTTTAGGATAACAATTATTTGAGAAACCTAATTTTGATCACTGAGAAACTTATTATTCCCGTAACAATATAACGTTATTAAAACGTTCAAGTGGATAATAATGGAATCAATTCTCAATCAACTACAAATTATACTCATACCGTAAGGTCAAAAGTAAGTAACATATACACATTACAATTAGTAACAACATCATCATGACACTTACATAAAAATGAAATCAAAACAAATTGAGCACACAATACAACCAAAAAATATTAAAAAAAATATATATAAAAAATAAAATTGAGAATGGAAATGGAGAATGTGTCAAAGAGACAACAACCCTACCGAAGAGCAGACAAAAAAATTAACAACCGAAGGTCACCAATGACATCAAATCATGTACATTGTATTTATATTTTTTTTTAAAGAAATTTAAATTTTGAATATTGTTGCGATTTGACATTCGTATTGATGATTCTACTTTATTTAGTTATCAATTAATAAAGAGGAGCGAAATATGTCATCGGAACATTCAAACTCATAGATCGACAATAAACTGAGAATGCCTTAACTAAAAAAGAAAAAGATAAACATAAAATTAATAGTACACAAGAAACAACACAGAGAACTGAAGACTAAGCTACACAAACCCGATCTGAGGTGCTCCGGAAGAGAAAGCAAATCTTTTCCCACATAATTATGGCACCCTTCGTCAAGTTCGTGTTGCTCACGTTATTACAAACCCGGTAAATAGTCTAATTCGGTAGGTCACATGCGTGAAATGGGACCGGGATAGTTACGACATAAATTAAGGAATAAATTAAATTGGTGTAACTTTATAGTAAAGAAGGATACATATACAAATTAAAGGGCGTATTGCATTTGCGCCAATTTTTAAAAAATCAAATCTTTCATTTGCGCCACAAGGTTATACTTCATTTGCGCCATTTTACAGGTAATGCTCTGTCGCTAATAAGATTTGTTTCTTCAGTATTCCCCCTATATAATCGTAAGAGTTCATACTCATTTCAAAAACAAAATTAAGGGGCACTAAGGTAAGGAATTAATATATAGTTTGAGATGAAAAGATAGACATTGTCAAGTCAGAGACAAATAAAGGAAATAAATCTGTAATAAAGGATGACCACACATATGGGTTATCATGTCTCCTGAAAAATTGAAATAAGTCGTTTAGGTGTACTAAAAAGTAAATTAGTTGTTTTACATTTGTCATTACGGGGTCTTTCATATCTGTGATACAGTATGAACTTTGCTTATTATTGAAGGCCATACGATGACCTATAGTTGTTAAAGTATAAGTCATTTTGTCTCTTGTGGAGAGGTTGTTTCATTTTTGGCAATAATATCACATATCTTTTTTTATTGATTTCAATAGATTTAGTTGATTTTTTTGCTTACCTATAATTTCTTGTATTTACCTGTAAAATGGCGCAAATGAAATATGGTTTGTGGCGCAAAAGAAAGATTTTTTGGCGCAAATGAAATGCCAATTGGCGCAAAAGCAAAGCACCGAAATTAAACACAGAATGGAAACTTTTGTCTGGACCATAAAACAACTTTGGTGAAAAAATTTCAAAATAGGTGCAATTGAGGTACCCTCACGTTAATCATGTTAATTACCTGGCCAGTATTTGAATAAGCAATTTACACAGAATTATTCATACAGAACATAACAGGGTAAAAGCTATTAAAAAAATTATTATAAAACACGTCTGTTTTTCACCCCTTTTCTTAAAACAATAATAAGAATAAGTAATCTTTAATGGTGATATATCATGCAAGTATTTTAAAATGTACTATGCTTGAAAACAAAACTAATGTTTCTGTCTTCCTATTGAGAAACGTGGTAAAGTTAGAAGAAACATCCAAAACATGCTTCATTCTCATCGTAACATTTGGCGTAGTATTGCCATCCGACTGCAACGGACTTTGGAACATCAGTCAAAGGGTCTGTTCCAACAGACAGGAGTTCACATCTGTTAATATAATGAAAACAATAGTTGTATTGATTCAATTATGCATAAAAAAATCCTTTAAAGCTCTTTTCCTTGTTGTTTTAAAATGTTGATTTAATTTTTTTTTACAAGAACATCATAGTTAAAATGTCCTAATTTATCTTAATTACATTAATAATGCTGTTTTTTTTGGTTAAATTTGGTTGACATATCAACATAATCAACAGAATATAATAAGCCTTAACAATAAAATCAAAGCTCCATGATTTCAGGCATCCGATGCGCTTCTCCTGATTTACATGTTCCAGGAATGCTCAAAGCCGAAATTTTCAAAGCCAAAGATGTAAAAGAACTAAAACAATTAAATATTCATTTGTCTGCTTGACTTTATAATTTTTAGCCATGCCGTTGTCAGTTTATTTTCGATTTATGAGTTGTTCCTCTGTTTATCTTTCGCCCCTCTTTTTTTGACAGCATTTTATCGTTTTCGCACTCTTACTTTAGTAAAAGTGAATAGAAATCTATGAAATTTTAACACAAGGGTTATGACCACAAAAGGAAGGTTGGGATTGATTTTGGGAGTTTTGATCCAATATTTAAGGAATTAGGGGCCAAAAAGAGCCTAAATAAGCATTTTCTTGGTTTTCGCACAATAACTTAAGTTTAAGTAAATAGAAATCTATGAAATTTTGACACAAGGTTTATGACCACAAAAGGAAGGTTGGGATTGATTTTGGGAGTTTTGATTCTAACAGTTTAGGAATTAGGGGCCAAAAAAGGGCCCAAATAAGCATTATTCTTGGTTTTTGCACAATAACTTTAGTTTAAGTAAATATTAATCTATGAAATTTAAACACAAGGTTTATGACCACAAAAGGAAGGTTGGTATTGATTTGGGGAGTTGAGATCCCAACAGTTTAGGAACTTGGGGCCAAAAAGGGGTCAAAATAAGCATTTTTCTTGGTTTTCACATTATAACTTTAGTATAAGTGAATAGAAATCTATGAAATTTAAACACAAGGTTTATGACCATAAAAGGAAGGTTGGTATTGATTTTGGGAGTTTTGGTCCCAACAGTTTAGGAATTTGGGGCCCAAAGGGTCCAAAATTAAACTTTGTTTGATTTCATCAAAAATTTAATAATTGGGGTTCTTTGATATGCCAAATCTAACTGTGTATGTAGATTCTTAATTTTTGGTCCCGTTTTCAAATTGGTTTACATTAAGGTCCAAACGGTCCAAACTTAAACTTTGTTTGATTTTGACAAAAATTGAATCCTTGGGGTTCTTTGATATGCTGAATCTAAAAATGTACTTAGATTTTTAATTATTGGCCCAGTTTTCAAGTTGGTCAAAATCGGGGTCCAAAATTAAACTTTGTTTGATTTCATCAAAAATTGAATAAATGGGGTTCTTTGATATGCCAAATCTAATTGTGTATGTAGATTCTTAATTTTTGGTCCAGTTTTCAAATTGGTCTACATTAAGGTCCAAAGGGTCCAAAATTAAACATTTTAACAAAAATTAAATTTTTGGGCTTCTTTGATATGCTTTATCTAAACTTGTACTTTGATTTTTGATTATGGGCCCAGTTTTCAAGTTGGTCCAAATCAGGATTCAAAATTATCATCTTCAGTATTGTGCAATAGTAAGAAATTTTCAATTGCACAGTATTGCACAATAGCAAGAAATATCTAATTGCACAATATTGTGCAATAGCAATTAATTTTCAATTGGAGTTATCTTTCTTTGTATAGAATAGTAGTTGAATCAACTTTAATCATTGTTTTATACAATATACAATGTATTTTCCTTTTTTACTACCAACTGATAAATTAAAACAATCTTTACCATTCAGTGATAACAAGCACTTTTTATTACATTTTAATATTGTATGATGTATTTAAATGAGCAGTTATTGTTGCAAACTTCATTAGAAATTTGAATTGAGATCAGTACATTATAACTTTAGTATAAGTGAATAGAAATCTATGAAATTTAAACACAAGGTTTATGACCATAAAAGGAAGGTTGGTATTGATTTTGGGAGTTTTGGTCCCAACAGTTTAGGAATTTGGGGCCCAAAGGGTCCAAAATTAAACTTTCAATTGTTTGATTTCATAAAAAAATGAATAATTGGGGTTCTTTGATATGCCAAATCTAACTGTGTATGTATATTCTTAATTTTTGGTACCGTTTTCAAATTGGTTTACATTAAGGTCCATAGGGTCCAAACTTAAACTTTGTTTGATTTTGACAAAAATTGAATCCTTGGGGTTCTTTGATATGCTGAATCTAAAAATGTACTTAGATTTTTAATTATTGGCCCAGTTTTCAAGTTGGTCCAAATCGGGGTCCAAAATTAAACTTTGTTTGATTTCATCAAAAATTTAATAAATGGGGTTCTTTGGTAAAATTAATTTTTAGAATTCTATAATATCCTGAATATAATCATGTATCTACATTTTGGATATTGAACCATAATAGTTTAATATCCAATTTAAAAAATTCAAATTCTAATTTTCATTCCTTAAACCAAATTCATAATGTGACATAAACCTATGTTGTGTCAACTATTTAATCACAATCCACATTTAAAGCTGTATCAAACTTAAAAGTTGTGTCCATACTTGTCCCATCTGTTCAGGGCTCTACATCTGCGGTCGTATAATGCTGCGCCCTGCGAAGCAACTGGTTTTGTTCGAGTGTCACTGATAAATTTTATGCAGAAGAAACGCAAGTACCAAATTGCAATTCTTTTATCTATGATGAGTTTATTTGCAATCAATGTGTCGATGCCACTTCTGGTGTTTGGGGGGGGGGGGGGGGGTATTTTCCCCGAGGGTACCACCATCCCAGTAGTCAGCGTTTCTGTCTTGACATAAATAATCATTGATATGGTCATAATAGTAAATCAACTGTTTACAAAACTTTAAATTTATGATATACTATGGATTTTTTTACCTCCAGAATAGATTAACCTAGCGGTATTTGGCAAATTATTAAGGAATTTATGGTCCTCAATGCTCTTCAACTTCGTACTGTTTTAAATTTGTCCCTTTAAACGTTTTTTTTATTCGCGCGTCACTGATGAGTCTTTTGCTGACGAAACGCGAGTCTGGCGCAAATACCAAATGTTATGCTAGCTAGAAATATGTTATGATTCTCGTGAATTGGTTCAGATCTGACAAAGGAAATTTCACTGAAAATATGCATGGGACTCTGAGGTCAAACCGGAATTATCTACCTAATTTATAATCCTTTCATATCAAGTATAAACAATGTGTAAATGTTTTAAAATCCGTTCCTTAATTATCACAAATTTCATGCACCAGTTTGTATGGAGACCATGTGAAGATTAATAATCTTTGAAAGAATATACTTTAAAAGTCAGTATTTTACCTTTTATATTGGTTCTGGTAATTGAAAACTGCACAACTGTTGAGTTGTGAGCACATCGTAGCACATTTCAGTACGCTTGAGGAGACAACACCAAGACTAAGAAGTACAGCTCTTTTACCAGGTGCTTCACAGCTGGTATAATATCCGGTGAAGTTGTCTTTGACTACAAAATGTTTAATCTATGAATTATAATTTAAGCTTAATTCTAAATTCTGATGAACATATAAAGTGAACAATCAGTATTTGATATAATTGGAGTTAAAAAGTCAAAAATGTTAAATTTTATTGAGTATCAGAATTAAAATTTATTGAAGTGAGCAACTATTACTAAGACAGGTTCGTCACAAGAAAAATGCAATTGATGTGGTACTACATGTACCTACTTTTTTAATTCACAATATTGGAAAAAAGAAAGAAGATTTTCGATAGAACCTATATGTTTATAACTCATCACTGTCATTCTTATCACCAAATATAAAGTCATTTTGAATGCCTTTCATTTTTCAATAAATGTTTTGTTGGTGTCGATAAGAGTATTGTTTGTCCTTTGCCATTAAAACAACTTATTAATTTAAAAATCCCACATTCGATCAAGTATTAGGGTAAATAAAAACAACTGTTAGTATATCGCTGTTCGAAAGTCATGAATCGATTTAGAGAAAACCAATAAGGGTTACAAAGTAAAACAGAGGGAAACACACCAACTATCAAATGAAAACAATAGAAATACTAAAGTGCAACACAAAAACAAACGACAATGCAACACACAGAAACGAACTATAAGATAACAACTGCTATTTTCTTGACTTGGTAAAAGATATAAAAAGATAAAATAATGTGTTGAACCTATTTTTTTGGCTAGCTAAGCCTCGCGCTTTTATGTCAATGTAGTATATATCAAAATAAGGACAACATTATAGACATGACTACAGTACAAATACATGTTAGGACATCAAGGACAGAGAACTACATAAACCATTGCGATATACAATACTAACTGTTCAGAGTCCAGTTACATGGAAAGGTTGAGCACAGATTTTTCTTGGTGAGATTTAACAGCACTTAAATGTATTTAACGTCTTTAAAAGACTGATTCAGTATTTGATAAACTTGGTGTATATAAAAGAAGATGTGGTATGATTGCGAAAGAGACAGCTATCCACAAAAGACCAAAACGACACAAACATTAACAACTATAAGTCACCGTAAGGCCTTCAACAATGAGCAAAACTCATACTGCATAGTCAGCTATAAAAGGCCCCGACAAGACAATGTAAAACCATTCAAACGAGAAAACTTACAGCCTAGTCTGAAATGGTCTCAACAAACGCTCGACCAATCTTAATCAGTCTCGACTCAGTGTAAACCAGTCTTGACCTTCAAATTTGATCTTGACTTGTCTGAATAAACCCATCTAACTTAACTACATATTGATTTTACAAAATTTAAGTTAAGTTGGATGTTTGGTTTATTGTTGTGAAGTTAAAGAATTTAATCAATATGTTAAAAAATTTGATTACAGTCAGATTGTCATCTTTAACTGTTTCTATAACTTTTTCGAATACACTTGGATTTTCAAAATTTCTATCTTAATTATCCTTTGATCTTACAGAAATCTCTGTTGTTTAGCAGTTTGATTTATTGCAGTCAAATTTGAGGATTTAATTATAATAGGAAAAAGGCTAGTACTTTCAGTCGTACAGAATTGAGATTGTCAACTTTAAATTTGTTTATTACTTTTTCAAATTAATTTGGATTTCCAAAAAATTATACAGCTATCCAAGTTATATATTGACCTTATTGAATCTAAGGTCCCTACATGTATGTTATTCTTGTATAACATTTTCGAATCGACTTGGATTTCCATCAAGTTTAATAGCTATCTCAGTTAGATAGTGATCTTACCGAATCCAAGGTTGTTATGTACTGATAATTCAGTACTATTCGTTGGATACCAATATTCGTGGATTTCGTGGGTAAAGATGAACAACGAAACTAAATGTTCAACGGATAAAAAAATGTTTATATGCTTGTATGCAGATTTTTGCAAAACCACGAAATTAAATATCCATGAACATGTTAAATTTCTGTAATGCGCGAAAATTGGTACCCACGAAAATAAATGAATCAACAGCAGTTTAGTGTATTGCTGTCAAATTTAAAGATTTGGTTAATCTAGGTAAAAAAAGGCAGAATTTGCAGTGCAGTTCGGACTAAATTCAGATAAAACACGTTTAATTTTCCTTTTTTTTTTAAAACTGTTTCAAATCAACTTAATAGCTATCTTAGTTATATATGATCTTATTGAATTCCAGGTCGTCATGTAGTTTTAAGGAGTAAATAATTCTAGGCTAAACAAGCAAAAAATTGCAGTTCGGACTAAACTCAGATAGTACACTTTGATTTCTCGTATAACGTTTTCAATTCATCTTGGATTTTCATCTTGGAACTATACAGATATTTCAATTATATTTTGATTTCAAAAAATGTTAGGCTGTTTGTGCATTTGATGTCATGCTGTCAAATTTAGGGATTCCAATTTCAGGAAATTTAATAATCTAGAATATTCAGTTCAATCTGAATTTAGATAGTCACCTTTGAAATTTGTATATTAATATTTTCAAATTAACTTGGATCTCAGTTGTATATTGATCACTCTGAATCCAAAAGTATTGTGTTGTTTGGCATATTGTTGTCAAATTTAAGGGTTCAGTAAATCAAGTTACAAAAAGCTAGAATTTTCAGTTTTCCCTTAATTCAGCAAGTCATTTTTTATTTTTTTTTAGAACTTTTTCAAAGCAATTTGGATTTTCATAAACAACTTGCAACTATCGCCATAACGTACTTATCTCACACACAACCAGGTTATTTTGATAATTTGGTGTACTGCTGTCAAATGTAAATATTTAGATTATAAATATCTATCTGAATTTAGTCAAAACTGAAAATATTGGGCTATTTTCCCCTTATGAACTAAGTCCTTAAATTTGACAGCAATACACATAAATGCATCAAAACAAAATAACCTAGTATTTTGTTAGATAAATATGAAATAAAGATAGCTGAAAAGTTTGATGAAAATCCAAGCTGATTTAAAAAAATTTAAAATGACACCTTTGTTATGTTAAAACAAGAATTTGATATATTCATGATAACAGAACTTTCATACCAATCCTTGATAACCTTTTAAACAAGGAAATGTGTTACATTTACAGTAAAAAAAAATTCTTTTTACAAATTTAAATAGTTTTTGTCAATTAAATTCATGGCATACATGGCATACAAGAAGCACTTTTTAAAGTTTTTTACGATTTTGGGAAACTCGTATATTACTTATCTAGTGAAATCAATAGACCTTTCAATTTTAGTTTAATAGAATATAGCATTTTCAATGAATAGAATTTAGTACTCTATGACCAGGTCTGATTTTTCTAATGTGTTGCCCCAAGCAAGATGTATTGCTTATTACTTTACCACGAATCAGAAGAACAATTCTTATAATTTCTTTAATGTTATTTGATATACTAAATCCCAAATTATAATATAATACATTTCTAATAAAAGCTTAGTTACACAGTTTCAGTGATTATATTTGCTGTTGCTACCTAATCTAAACGATAATTTTAGAACTACTGTATGAAACCATGAAACTTATGTAGTTTTTGTTTAGAATGAACTAAAAATAAGTTTAAAAACTTCTTAGTTTCTGACAAACAAGAATTACCTAAATACATGTATTATTTTAAAATTACCCACAGAAAATGTTATAACAAAATCAATTTGTACTATCATGAGTATGGACTATTGACAAAAGTCTAATTTGCGAAGCTTACTTTGGTATTCTTAATAAAAAAAATAGTGGTTAGTTTTTGTAGATTTCGAACTTTGAAAAACAAACATTTAAATTGAAATTGTTAGAGTGCAAAATAATCAAAGCTATGTAATTCCGGTGAATAAGTTTCGTTATGTTTAAGATCACAATATAACTTATATAGCTGTATAGTTTATTAAAATCCAAATTGATTTGAAACAGTTCAAAATTCTAAATTTTACTATCTAAATTAATATCCGAACTGCAATTTCAACTTTTTTTTTACCTAGATTAATTTAATCCTTAAATTTGACAGCGGCAGATTTTTGTTTTCTTAATGTCTACATTAGTTTGAGTTACAGTCTAGTTTGAATAATTATTTATTTTATTTCACTAGCTTGCACTTGAATAGTTAAAAATGGTTCCTATCACATAAATGTGTACTACCTTTTTATGTTTTCCCTATAAGTCTGATAAATTTGCACTTTTAAAAAACTGTGCAGTTTTTTCTTAATGAAAGGAATACTTGGCACGAATAATGTTGTAATCTGTCTAGTACTAACAGACAACATTTCACACAACATTTCTTTGTATGTATATGTTTTATTCTGCTCATTAATATAATTAATCAATGATATGTTCTTTTGATATTCAAGGATTTTACTTTGAAAAGAATACAAAGGGTGATACATTTTAAAATATTCATCCTCCTCCATTATTAACAGCTGCTTCCTTTGAAACTTAAATAAATATAAACGAAATGCTTATGTTTTTAATAGCGCAGTCCCACTATGCCACGATCGCACTACGATCTGTGAAGAAAATGCAAATTTTGATGATCGTAGTTCGATCGTGTAGATTGCAGTTAGGTCTTATCACGGTCGTAGTAGAAGCGTAGTAAGATTGCAAAGGTCGTTGTATCATCGTGGCCAGAGTGTATACGTAGCGAAAGCGTGATTCTTTTCTGCGAAACTGCGCCACGAGCTCATTGCGACGGTATTACGACCACACTACGAACATCAAGTTCTCATCGCGACCCACCAACGCTTCAACTACGACTTTACCACGCTGTTCACGACCATAGTACGATTCTCGCACACCCTTGTCGTCCTCATCCCGCTTTTCTTCATACTACGATTATCATTCTCATTATCATTTTCAAATAAAATATATTACTAGTAAGTCTCTCCAGGTTTTGTTTGTCTGTATGTAAGTTATACATTTTGTCAATTTTCTCTAACTGCACAACCATGATTCGCGTTTTTATATAAATTAGACCGTTTGATTTCCTGTTTGAATGGTTTTACACTAGTTTTTGGGGTCCTGTATAGCTTTGTGTTCGATGTGAGCCAAGACTCCGTGTTGAAGGCCGTATCTTGGCCTATAATGTTTTTTTTTTACTTTTTTTTTTTTTTACTTTTTTTTTTTTTTAACTTTTTTTTAACTTTTTTTTTACTTGGATGCAGAGTTGTCTCATTGGCACTCATACCACATCTTCCTATATCTATTGACATATCTGTGTCATCTCTGCTATCTTTCACTAAACTATCGTCATTTCAGCTTTATGGACAAGCAATAGGTTTGAATTTAGGTCGGATTGGTCGGTCCGACATCTCTTCGTTATTATTAGAGCTCCATCTGACTCTACATCAAACCCCACTACAACGCCCACGTGTCCTGGTAAATTTTGGTGGAATGACTGTATTGTTTCGTGAAATCTACGTATTTATCAGAAGAAAAAAAGTGAAATCGAATTGATATGGATCACGCTATGTTGACGTTATTGCTGTGAAAGTAGTAAGATTGCGGTATGAACGTAGCAGAATCGTGGAAAGAACGTACTATATTCGAAGTAGAAGCCTTGTAAGAGCGTGTTGCAATCGGATAACAGGTGGTATGGTCGTAGTGAGAACGTGATGAGCGCATCAAGGTCTTGATAAACGTAGTGCGATCGCATAATAATCGCGGTGCTAATGTGGTATGATCGTGGCGGGGTGGTTGTAGAAGTGTAATGCGGACGTAGTCTTATCGTAGAGGTAACAAAAATATACATTTTTATGCCGCTAATACTGCGTCTTCACCGCGATCGGAATTTATTTCAGATCGTGGAGAGCGTGGTGCAATCGTGATCTAGTGGGACTGGGGCTTTACCAAGGGTTTTCGTTATAACGCAAAGGTTTGAGTTATAACAAAAAACGAAAAACGTAAACGTTTTAACACACACATACATAATGCTCCGATTAAAATAAATATTGTCTTATTCAGATTTTCTACCTGGGATATAAACCTTCCACTCTCCAATTACTTTTGAGCCTGTCATGATTCCTAAAACTTTAACAGTGAAAGGATCTGGATCAGTCAAGCTTACTAAAACATTTTCACCGACTCTATTTCCAGACCCGACCATTATACTTCCTGCCTCCCAACTTATCCAGAATGGCCTGTTTTCATTACAACTCAGAACGTTCTGTGTATCGCTTTGTTCAGTAATACGGGAACTCGCTTGTAGAGATGCATCGTTCCTGCGTCTGACTATTGTCCTTTCATTATGATGTGAACCTATAGCTATTTCATAAAGAGGTTTTGTTGAATCCTTGGTGTCAGAACTCGATGCGTAAAATTTAGCACCAAAGCATGCTTTGACTTCAAAGGTTAAAAATCTTGTTGGTAAGACGTCCATTCTATAGAAAGAAAGGTCAACCATATAATCTAGTATGTTCGCTTCATATAATGAGCTAATGATATCTATTTTATCTGTTATGATGTCAAACTTAACAGATAATGCTGAAAAAAAAAGAATAGTAACTGAAATGCATAAAGGATAATAAAAATTCATTTACGGCTCTTTGGTACTCACATATATTTTAAAATTTACTTATTAGAAAGTCTCCTTTCATAAATTAAAATGTTGTCTAGAAAACTAAGTTCTAACAAAGACTAAATTAACGGTTGACTTTAATTTAGGCAGCTTACATATAATTTAAAAAATATAAAATGATAATGGTTGATGTTACTGCTCTTAGTGTTGATCTCCCGGAGGGTATTACCAGCTGCGTAGTAATTACATCTGTGTTGACATGAACGATCACAATGGTCATAATTATACATTTAGGAGATAATTGTATTGTATTTTAAGCTCCGACGGCATCAAATCCCCAATTGATGCCGTCGGAGCTTAAAATACAATATTGTTATCTCAATTCTAATGAAACTGACAGAAAACAACGTTAAAATATGCATTTAAAATCTGTCATATGCCGTCTACGCATGCGCGTACGTCCCATAGCATCAATTGTCAATTGATGCCATGTAAATAAGTGACGTTATCCAATCAAAATGAACGTTACAAACGTTGTTGCATTAGAATTAGTGTTAACATAACTTTGGATTTAAAAGGAGATAAGACATTATTCAAAAGCTAATGATCGTGTACAATGAAATTCTCTGGTTTAACCCATTTCTTGTAAAACGATAGTCTATTTTACATTTGGACAATAAAATCAACGGAATTTGATCAACCTTATTTCGTATTATGTCTATTTGATTCTTTAATAGCTGAAAATAAATATATTAACAAGATTCACATCTATATTTAATAGTTGACAAGTACAAATGAGTTAACTTAACTTAAATTTTTTTTTAATAATTCCAATCGAGCAACGCAGATTATACAATATCGCCTTGCTTGGTCAATAATATTTACTTATCTTTATATAAAGAAGTCCTAAAACACGATAAGAGCTCTAATCAGATGGGAAAAAAGATAGTAGCCAAATATTTTTAAGATCAAACTAAGCTTCAGGGAGTGAAACCTTAGAGCCTAAATAATTAGAACTTAATCAAACGTCAATTTATAAACAATATAAATGACATGAATCATGTCATGACCGAAGCACTGACTACTGATATGACGATACCCCCTGGTGCACTAGCAGAAGTAAAGATCCATTGCTTTGCAGATGAAATAAAGACTTTTTCAATTGAATGCGTGTGGAACACTCTTTGCCTTATCATCAATGCCCCAAAAATACTTCAAACAGTGAATTATTGAAAAGCACTCTTTGCCTGCATCAACAACGCCCTAATTAGCATTATGTTTGTTCACATATACCTCGTAGAGAATTTTATAGTATTGCTTATTTTATTGTGCAAAAATACATCCTCGCCGTTTTTTAAGAAACTCAAATTTAAGATTTTTCAGTTCGGTTTTAAATTTACGTAACATTGACTCTTTAGGTAAATTTAAAACCGAACTAAAAAATCTTAAATTAAATTCAAAATGCCAAGTACCAAAATATTATGACTTTGGCAATCGTAAACTCAATATTATATTGACACAACTTAGGTGCTCAGCTTCTTTTTTGAACTATGATCTTAACAGAGTCAACATTATTTCAGATCCGTCTTGTAGTTGTGGTGCTAAGTTCGAAGATTCACGTCACTTCTTTTTTTATTGTCCTAAATATTCGAATATAAGAACCAAATTATTTAATAATCTAAATTGGTTACCAGACAACTCTCTACTAAATTTGAACACCTTAACCTCCGGCGATAAGTCTTTAACTAATGTTGAAAATGAAAGAATTATTAAGAATGTATATGAATTTATTAAAGAGTCTAAGAGGTTTCTAATTGTGTAATGTAACATATTATAAAGTGCAAATACATGCATATTGTGTATTACCACTCACATCACCACACACCAACTTTTCAGAGTTCAAATAAATTATATATATATACATAATGTATTGTTTGTATGCATGCTTTGTAAATATTCTATTGTTATAAATTGTTATGGGAGAAGACTTTATAAGTTTGATTAACTTGTGTCTCATCCCTTTTGCACATTTACGCAAATAAAATATGTTTAAACAAAGAAACTCAAAACAAATTGTTTAACTTATAATTTTGATTAACTTAAATAATGATTGCTGCTAGTTAGTTTAATGTAAATAAAATTTTAACAAACAAAATTAAATCTAATTTTAATCAACTTCAATTTGACAGAACTAAGACAGGAAAATGAATGTGTTTCAAATTTACAACTTATTTTTATAAATAGCTTATTTGTTTGAAAATAATAATAATTAATTTCACAAAAAAGTTTCAGTTATTTGTCTTTTCCCAAATATTACGTTATTTACGTTTTGTAATTCTAGTAATTTTGTAGTTTGAGGTTTAAATACTAAGATAGTTACAATTTTATGATCTTTGGTTGTTGAATATCATATAGTTTAAAGAAAAGTTTGTCACTCAAATGCACGTCAGTCTGTTTTTAGCATGTATGTGTATATCATAGTAAAAACGGTAGAAAGGCAATTGAAAACAACAAGTAGAAGAAAAAAGGCGAAAAGAAAAGCAAAGACCACTTTACAATTATTATAATGTTGCAAATATATGATACACTCAATTGTTATTTCCCTTGTGATATTTGGTGATATTGTAAACATCATCATTTCATGATAGAAGCAGACTTCTAACGACGAGGAAAATAGTGTCCTGGACTAAATGAGTGAAGCGAATTCATGAATGTTCGTATTTATATTATTTAAATCGTGCTCTATTGTTTACACTTCTTCTTACCTTTTGTAATGCTGAACAATATGTTCAAACGAAGAAATACCAAATACATCACAAATTAGATGAAACACCTTCAGTAATTTTGTGAAGAATTATGAAGTTTAAAACCAATTAACTAACAATCAATATATTACAATTAGGCATGCGTATTACCAATCTATCTAATCGTTTCATGTTTTTTTTCTGCATTGATTTAAACATAAACTGTTGTCTACACGATTATTTTGAAAAGTTCCAACCAATTAAAGTCTTTATAAAGTATTTCATGGAACGACAAACTAAATTTTCAGAATTAAAGACAACCAACCCTAGGCAACACATACGTTTTATAATGATTAAGATTACAACACAATAATGACTGCTATTCCTCTTTATTTGACAGTTTGCATTATCGAAAACATTGTTAATACCCCTTTTCTACGAAATGTTGCCAAAAGGTCCGAATATCGTGAGTCCTAATACATCAATTGGAAATACAACTTTAAAATTTTGATGGATTCAGTGGATGATTATGCCAGGCAATTTACTAAGCACGAGAATGAAGACATAGACACATAGATCTTTCAGGATAGATTAAAACAGTGAGGTGGTTGATACAAATCAGAATTAAGAAACTGAATGGGTCTATCAATGCCCATGCTACGTCGATCTTTTAAAACCCAAATGTTGCCAAAAACATATCCTACCTCTATGACAAATATTTTGTTGTCCCCGCAGATAAAGCCCCAAACAATATCGTTCTTGTGTGTAAAACTCATCACATTAATTGCTTGATAAACGAATTAGGTATCGACAATTCACTTGGACACTCAACATTTACCCTTACGACACTTAGTAAAGAGGAAATCATGGATAATTAATGGTCTGTTCTAGGTTCCTTTAGAATTTTTAACAAAAATGAAGAACTGGATCTTCCATCACTGTATTGGATACCTTTACTACATAAGTGTCCTTACAAACAACGGTATATTGTTGGGTCTTCTAAGTGCTCCAGGAAACCTCTTTTTACATTATTATTAAACATCCATTTTATCAGCAATAAAAGACGGGCTTCAAACTGCCTATACTAGAGGTGGCGTGAATCCGATGTGGATACTTAAAAATTCGAAAGATCTTTTAGAGTTCATACAATCTAACTCTCTTTCATCTTGTAACAGTACTAAAACATTTGACTCTTCTACTCTTTACACAAGTACTCCACATTCCAAACTAAAAGACAAATTGAAAGAGTTGGTATTACTTTGCTTCTTAAAAAAGAATTGCCAACGTACATACAAGTATCTTGTTTTTGGAAGGGATAAATTCTACTTTGTAAAGGACCACTCTGCTTCAAACAAAAAATTATCAAGTTGCTTGATTTCTTGATTGACAAAGGGCACAGGGTAATGGTGAGAGCCCCCTGATCTCTCAATCTTTCTAATATTTGACAGACATTTAGTCAATAGGTAGATACAAACGTGACTAAAAGGACTTTAGGTACACTTCCGGTCTTCTATGTTTACGGAGCGCCCAAAGTGCCAGTTGGATATTCAAAATATATAGCGAAACCCTACCCGAGACCGCTAAAATGAGGTTGAGACCCCCCTGGTCTTTCAATTTCCATAAAACTCAACCAAATCATTGACCCTGTATATATAAAGATTGTATTAGATGGATCTTTCAGAAAAACGTCATCTTGAATATCTACGGAGGGCTAAGATTGTCACTTTTCAGTCAAAAAAGGTCAAAATTTTAGGACAAAGGGCTCAGGGTGATGGTGAGAGCCTACTTATCTCTCAATCTTTCTAATATTTAACAGACATTTAGTCAATAGGTAGATACAAACGTGACTAAAAGGACTTTAGGTACACTTCCGGTCTTCTATGTTTACGGAGCGCTCAAAGTGCCAGTTGGATATTCAAAATATATAACGAAAACCTATCCGAGACCGCTAAAATGAGGTTGAGACCCTCCTGGTCTTTCAATGTCCATAAAACTCAACCAAATCATTGACCCTGTCTGTATATATAAAGATTGTATTAGATGGATCTTTCAGAAAAACGTCATCTTGAATATCTACGGAGGGCTAAGATTATCACTTTTCAGTCAAAAAATGTCAAAATTTTAGGACAAAGGGCACAGGGTGATGGTGAGAGCCCCCTGATCTCTCAATCTTTCTAATATTTAACAGACATTTAGTCCATAGGTTGATACAAACGTGACTAAAAGGACTTTAGGTACACTTTCGGTCTTCTATGTTTACGGAGCGCCCAAAGTGCCAGTTGGATATTCAAAATATACAGTGAAAACCTACCTGAGACCGCTTAAATGAGTGTGAGACCCCCCTGGTCTTTCAATGTCCATAAAATTTAATTAAATCATAGACTCTGTATATCTGAAGGTTGTATTAGAAGGATTTTCCAGAATATTGTCATATTCGATATCTATGGAGGGCTTATATTGTCACTTTTCAGTTAAAAATTATCAAAATTTTAGGACAAAGGGCACAGGGCAATGGTGATAGTCCCCTGATCTTTCAATCTGTCTAATATTAAGCAGACATTTAGTCAATAGGTAGATACAAACGTGACTAAAAGGAATTTGGGTTCACTTCCTGTCTTTCATGTTTACGGAGCGCCCAAAGTGCCAGTTGGATATTCAAAATATACAGTGAAAACCTACCTGAGACCGCTTAAATGAGTGTGAGACCCCCCTGGTCTTTCAATGTCCATAAAATTTAATTAAATCATAGACTCTGTATATATAAAGGTTGTATTAGAAGGATTTCCCAGAATATTGTCACTTTTCAGTTAAAAATTATCAAAATTTTAGGACAAAGGGCACAGGGCTATGGCGATAGCCCCCTGATCTCCCAATCTGCCTAATATTCAGCAGACATTTAGTCAACAGGCAGATACAAACGTGACTAAAAGGAATTTGGGTACACTTCCTGTCTTTTATGTTTACGGAGCGCCCAAAGTGCTAGTTGGATATACAAAATATAGAGTGAAAACCTAACTGAGACCGCATATATGAGGGTGAGACTCCCCAAGTCTTTCAATGTCCATAAAAATGAATAAAATCATAGACTCTGTATATATAAAGGTTGTATTAGAAGGATTTTCCAGAATATTGTCATATTCGATATCTATTGAGGGCTTATGTTGTCACTTTTCAGCTAAAAATTCTCAAAATTTTAGAACAAAGGGCAAAGGGCTATGACGATAGCTGTAACACTAACACTAGATAATTTGACAAACTTTATTACATTATTTTACAATGTATGTGAGAGACACCGTGCGTATAGTGGCATCGAAGAAGTCGCTCCAAGTCGCCCTAAGTTCTCCATGGTTAGAAAACAACACAGTTTATATATCTAAACATTCGGCTGACATCAGCAGCATGTGTTGCGTTCTATTGTTTCATAACACAATGTATTGGTCATTTGTAAGATCACGAGGTAAGTAGATAAATCATTGTTCCATTGTTCGACTGACATATCCTCGATGTAAGTATAAGTCTATATAAATATATATTAATCACTGGACAGATTACGAATTTGCTACGAATATATTGATGATCCAAGTTACTTTGTTACATAGCCCCCTGATCTCTCAACCTGCCTAATATTAAGCAGACATATAGTTAATAGGTAGGCAAAAATTATTACCTTATGTTGGAAGGGGTAACTGTCCCCACTTGGGGTTATGAGAGATTAAACAAGCAGCTGACCACCGTCTTGGCAAAGAGAGAGACCAATTGAGCTCTGCAAATTGTGAGCTTTGGGATGAAAAAACCAGGCGCACCGAGTATGATTACCACGAATTTTATACCTTTTGAAACCCCATTGAATTGGGGATATTAGTAGTTGTTTTGGGTGACCTAAAATGATTTTATTTGGGATTGTTAGGATAAAGACATGGATCCAATAGCTTAAAATAGCTGGAATTAGTTGTTTAAAACGTTAATGCCCTGAGAGGTATTGCCAAAATGAACCACCTCCGATGGTACTCCCGGATGAGGAAGGATCAGTTGGTTCAGTTGATCGAAACGAAGATCAACATTATTTGAGCTTTGTCCCAACCCTATACGAGGAAGGATATTATCACCCAGGCCAAAAAGGATGAGTTGATAGGGGTTAGCAGGATGTCGAAAGATCAACTACTGGAGAAGTTACAGGAAAATTCAGAGAAGATAGGAAAGCCATTGGGGATAAATTGAGGTACATCCACTAAAGAAGGTATTAACTACTTGAAAAATGACCCCATTATTGACATGGATGTGAAGACCTACCTTGAGGTCTCTCGGATGGCAAGGGTGGAACTTATAGACGATTGTGCATTGAAAGGATAAAAAGGATCAAAAAGTCAATGTAATGCTGCAGAGTGAAAATTAACAAAACAGGTAAGATGGATGATGAGAACGAGGGATACTTTCACTCGGGAAACCAAATTTTCACCTTAACCACGGACTTGCTTGAAACCTAGGCCTTGAGGAGATGGATGAAAAGATCGGAGAAAAGATTGCACAGTGGACCTCTGAAAAAAGCACTGGACATCGAAGGCAATTATAAAACTTCAAGTCAATATTAACAAACACCGACCGGTGGGTGAGTCCTAGTACATTGATTAGCCGGTGTGGATCAAAGCCAAGAAGACTGTAATCAATGTGAAAAATAGGCAGAAAAAAAGGTAGACCCAAAACAAACGGACAAGGTTACACAGAGCTCAATCTTGTTAGCTTTAAGGATATTAATGAATTTGGCGGTACTGTATCTAGAATAGATGATAGTGAAGTATACCCGCTGCACATTTCAAACGTTGGTAAACAGCGGGAGAGAGAACTCAACTTATTGCTGATCGAAGGCTACAGGTGCTCGAAACACTTTTATAACAAGAAAGTCCTGGAGACCAACAAAGACTGTTGCGACAACCGTAAGGCAGTCAAGGTCGGGCTGCCTAAAAAGGGGAATACCAGCTAACCTTTGTCAACACCACCCATTCGATGAGAGTCTCTTTCGTGGTGTACGCGGACTTTGAGTGCTTTAATTTACCGATAAGGTTGAAACCAAAAACGATAAGGTAGCAATACACAGTTAGAAGTTTAGTACGCATTATGGACATGGTGATTTTTTTAAATTTGAAAGTTTTTGTACAATAAAATAGATTTTTAGATACTTGAAAAAAAATATAGCCTTCATAGTGGGGTTATATGAACATTTTGATTGTTTTTAGCATGTTCCATATGGCATTTACCTGTTTAACAGTCCGTTTTTTCTTATTCCTACCACCCATAGGTCCATAAATTATTGTAGTGTTTATCAACAAAGATTTATCGCTCGATCTTTTCAATTCAATTTTATGGAAAAACGAGCAGAAATGCATGTATTTTTTTCTTTTTTTTTACCTTTCAATAGATTTTTGCCTATGGTTTCAGGAAAGGTATCACTGTTCAAACCAACGCTTAGGGACGTTAAAACAAACGCTTAGAGGTGTTCAAACCATCGCCTGTAGGGGAGTTCACGTCAACGCTGTAAATAAATAACGTTTATAAAGATAACAGATCCGAAACAGTGTGAGGCGCTCGCCAGGGAGTTGCAAGAGATCAAGCGAAAGATTTAAGCCAGTAACATGCAGCATCGCCTCGAGAAGATTAAACTCAACCGGGACCTTTCCAAGGTGTTAAGCCTGTGGCTGAGGCTCTGCGAGAGGCAGCTTCGTCGATCACCAAAACGATCGTATACCTTCCTGAAGCAGTGACAGCCATCCCTCCTAAACCGCCCAAGTTTGACTACACACTACCCATAGCACCACCTACAGACACAATCCTCGGAACTCGAGCACAGCAGTGTTTGCAGATCAGTAACAATCCTTCCGCCGACCACACCTAAAACCGATGGTATCTTTATCGGAAGCTAACCAGCATGCAGTTACTTCTGACGGCGATGGTGTAAGGTACAAAGGAACCCTTGACCTCTAGGAACTCATGTTGAAAAAGAAACCAGAATCGTTCGAGCCCGAAGTTTTTAAGACCTTGTCGACTATGCAGAGATCCTGAACAGTTCCGGTGCCATGTATCAAGGCAGTTAAACCGCTCGAGAACCCAAAGGCAATAAAGAAGATTGTGTCGCACATCTAAAGCAAGATGAGCATTGTAGCGGACTTCAAACCTTATTTCTACCCTCCGACTTTGACCAGCTCCTCTATCGCTTGGATCTGTGCAACGCTGCCTACAGTGCTGGAAACAATGGTGTGCGCAACGCAATTGTAGCGATCATCGATGCCATTCAGAAAGGTGAACTTATCAGTATCAAGGAATATAAGCAACTCCATCGTAATATCATGAAGTAAGAAAGGTTTTGCTTGAAAGTATGCATACGGTGGTAGAAGTTTGCTTGACACTATCGGCGGTATCGATCGCTGGTCGCATGTTCACCTCCTTTGCTGCCAAGACCTTGGAAAGTAAGGCTATGAGCGTTGCCACCAATGCAGCAATGATATGAGTTAAAAAGGTGGAAGCCAAAGTCGTCGACCATGTCGTTGACAAAGTGACCCGCCCTCGAAAACCCAGTGTCCAACGCAGCAAACCCAATCAACAGCTAAGTGTTAAACGCAGTAATCTTCACAACCAAACCCAGTAAAGCAATCTCATCTCTGGTCGTGGCATCGCTACCATCCACAACTTCCTCCAACGCTATAAATAAATACATAATGTCTGACATCCTTACAATCACAGAAGGGTTGACCTTCGATGAAAGTCTTCAAAAATATAAATATCAAGTTCACGTATTCGAACCTTGAGTCGGCACACAACTTACCAACTCTGGAGCGGAGATCCGAATCAGCGTCGAAACGCAGGACCCGTTCCTCCACCAAACCGAGCGATATCTCTTGGTAGGAGGGCGATTTCAAAAGCACGACGGCACCCCATATGCAGACGTTGATTTCATTCACTATGGTATCATGTACCTCTTTAAAACTATCTGTTATCGACTGTCCGGCCAGCAAATTGAACACATTAACGACCCCGGCATCGCCACCACTATGCTGGGAATGTTAACCTACCCCGACGACTTCTCAAAAACTCAGGGTCCCATCTGTGGCAAAAGGATTCTTCCACGGATGCCGAGGCTGAGAACACTGGATTTGCAGCCCGCCATGGATTCATTATCACCAAGACCACCAATAAAGGATCATACTCGTTTGCCATCCCCCTGAAACATATTTTGGGATAACAACAAAATATTGTACAGGCACAAACTCCCATTCGTTCGCAATTCAGATGCAAATGTCATTCATAGGGCAGCCGCCGTCAATAACGTGGCAAAAATAATCCTGATTAAGATCTCTTGGTTCCTCCCTCACGTCACTCCTGCAGACGAAAACAAGATGCAACTGTACAAAACCATCCAGAATAAATCCAAGATCCACTGTGGATTTTGCATGAGACATTGCAATTTCATAGCCGTTCCCCAAGCCTCACAGTTTAAGTGCTGCCTAGCTGCCAATAGTGGTCGCGAAAAGCCTAGATATATCACCATTGCCTTCCAAACCGACAGAGATAATGACAAAATCCAAAATGCTTCCGTGTTCAATCACTGCTCAGTCGTCCACTTTAATGCCGGTTTCTCACAAAACAAGGTTGCCATAGTGTTCAAGAAGGCTGTAGACTTCAGAAAGAAATTCTACAACATTGACACCCTCCTCAGTAACGGTGGCTCAACTCCTCTGGTTTCATTAACTTATAGCCGCTGGACATCCAGATTCGAGCGGAATTCGAGCGTTATGTTCCCGCCAACACCGAAGAATTTGCACTTGCAATGTCAGTAGGAGTCCTTCAGTTCGAATCGAACGGTCAGAAGTTGAACGTCGTGTTTTAATAAATAAATGGACAACATACTGTTGCAACAAATCGTCAACAACACAGACCCAAAACAAGGGTTTTCCATTCTTGTCTCTGGAAACGATAGTCGCATTCTTACCTGGTTTGACCCCCTTACCTAACGACAATTTAAGGAATTGAACACCATATTGGGATTTAAGCGACAACTCTACCCATTTGATCGGGCAACAAACGGTTACAAAGAGGGTAAATATATTGTTAGCAGCAGAAGCATCAACAGCATCCTGGTGAACAGTAGCATCATAGCATATGGAAGCTACGTATACGTCACCCAACAGTCCACTATCTACAGCTTTTCCCCCGCAATTGATCCAGGAATAAAGATCATTCAAAAGCCAAAAAAACAAGGTGTACCTACCCGTGACCTTCAGAACAATCAATCGCATGCATACATACCTCACCGATCAAAACGGCGATCATATCAATCTTCGTAGTGAACATCTCACCATCCGCTTCCATTTTCGCGAGGTATGCATAAATAGTCTATCAAAATACGGTTTGAACTTGATAAAAGGTCTGAAAAGTGACAATCTTAGCCCTCCGTAGATATAGAAGATGATGTTATTCTGATAAATCCATCTAATATAACCTTTATATATACAGAGTCAATGATTTGGTTGAATTTTATGGACATTGAAAGACCAGGGGGTCTCACACTCATTTAAGTGGTCTCAGGTAGGTTTTCACTGTATATTTTGAATATCCAACTGGCACTTTGGGCGCTCCGTAAACAGGAAAGACAGGAAGTGTACCCAAATTCCTTTTAGTCACGTTTGTATCTACCTATTGACTAAATGTCTGCTTAATATTAGACAGATTAAAAGATCAGGGGGCTATCACCATTGCCCTGTGCCCTTTGTCCTAAAATTTTGATAATTTTTAACTGAAAAGTGACAATATAAGCCCTCCGTAGATATCGAATATGACAATATTCTGGGAAATCCTTCTAATACAACCTTTATATATACAGAGTCTATGATTTAATTAAATTTTATGGACATTGAAAGACCAGGGGGGTCTCACACTTATTTAAGCGGTCTCAGGTAGGTTTTCACTGTATATTTTGAATATCCAACTGGCACTTTGGGCGCTCCGTAAACATGAAAGACAGGAAGTGTACCCAAATTCCTTTTAGTCACGTTTGTATCTACCTATTGACTAAATGTCTGCTTAATATTAGACAGATTGAAAGATCAGGGGGCTATCACCATTGCCCTGTGCCCTTTGTCCTAAAATTTTGATAATTTCTAACTGAAAAGTGACAATATAAGCCCTCCATAGATATCGAATATGACAATATTTTGGGAAATCCTTCTAATACAACCTTTATATATATATACAGAGTCTATGATTTAATTAAATTTTATGGACATTGAAAGACCAGGGGGGTCTCACACTCATTTAAGCGGTCTCAGGTAGGTTTTCACTGTATATTTTGAATATCCAACTGGCACTTTGGGCGCTCCGTAAACATGAAAGACAGGAAGTGTACCCAAATTCCTTTTAGTCACGTTTGTATCTACCTTTTGACTAAATGTCTGCTTAATATTAGACAGATTGAAAGATCAGGGGGCTATCACCATTGCCCTGTGCCCTTTGTCCTAAAATTTTGATGATTTTTAACTGAAAAGTGACAATATAAGCCCTCCATAGATATCGAATATGACAATATTCTGGGAAATCCTTCTAATACAACCTTTATATATACAGAGTTTATGATTTAATTAAATTTTATGGACATTGAAAGACCAGGGGGGTCTCACACTCATTTAAGCGGTCTCAGGTAGGTTTTCACTGTATATTTTGAATATCCAACTGGCACTTTGGGCGCTCCGTAAACATGAAAGACAGGAAGTGTACCCAAATTCCTTTTAGTCACGTTTGTATCTACCTATTGACTAAATGTCTGCTTAATATTAGACAGATTGAAAGATCAGGGGACTATCACCATTGCCCTGTGCCCTTTGTCCTAAAATTTTGATAATTTTTAACTGAAAAGTGACAATATAAGCCCTCCATAGATATCGAATATGACAATATTCTGGGAAATCCTTCTAATACAACCTTTATATATACAGAGTCTATGATTTAATTAAATTTTATGGACATTGAAAGACCAGGGGGGTCTCACACTTATTTAAGCGGTCTCAGGTAGGTTTTCACTGTATATTTTGAATATCCAACTGGCACTTTGGGCGCTCCGTAAACATGAAAGATAGGAAGTGTACCCAAATTCCTTTTAGTCACGTTTGTATCTACTTATTGACTAAATGTCTGCTTAATATTAGACAGATTGAAAGATCAGGGGGCTATCACCATTGCCCTGTGCCCTTTGTCCTAAAATTTTGATAATTTTTAACTGAAAAGTGACAATATAAGCCCTCCATAGATATCGAATATGACAATATTCTGGGAAATCTTTCTAATACAACCTTTATATATACAGAGTCTATGATTTAATTAAATTTTATGGACATTGAAAGACCAGGGGGGTCTCACACTCATTTAAGCGGTCTCAGGTAGGTTTTCACTGTATATTTTGAATATCCAACTGGCACTTTGGGCGCTCCGTAAACATGAAAGACAGGAAGTGTACCCAAATTCCTTTTAGTCACGTTTGTATCTACCTTTTGACTAAATGTCTGCTTAATATTAGACAGATTGAAAGATCAGGGGGCTATCACCATTGCCCTGTGCCCTTTGTCCTAAAATTTTGATGATTTTTAACTGAAAAGTGACAATATAAGCCCTCCATAGATATCGAATATGACAATATTCTGGGAAATCCTTCTAATACAACCTTTATATATACAGAGTTTATGATTTAATTAAATTTTATGGACATTGAAAGACCAGGGGGGTCTCACACTCATTTAAGCGGTCTCAGGTAGGTTTTCACTGTATATTTTGAATATCCAACTGGCACTTTGGGCGCTCCGTAAACATGAAAGACAGGAAGTGTACCCAAATTCCTTTTAGTCACGTTTGTATCTACCTATTGACTAAATGTCTGCTTAATATTAGACAGATTGAAAGATCAGGGGACTATCACCATTGCCCTGTGCCCTTTGTCCTAAAATTTTGATAATTTTTAACTGAAAAGTGACAATATAAGCCCTCCATAGATATCGAATATGACAATATTCTGGGAAATCCTTCTAATACAACCTTTATATATACAGAGTCTATGATTTAATTAAATTTTATGGACATTGAAAGACCAGGGGGGTCTCACACTTATTTAAGCGGTCTCAGGTAGGTTTTCACTGTATATTTTGAATATCCAACTGGCACTTTGGGCGCTCCGTAAACATGAAAGATAGGAAGTGTACCCAAATTCCTTTTAGTCACGTTTGTATCTACTTATTGACTAAATGTCTGCTTAATATTAGACAGATTGAAAGATCAGGGGGCTATCACCATTGCCCTGTGCCCTTTGTCCTAAAATTTTGATAATTTTTAACTGAAAAGTGACAATATAAGCCCTCCATAGATATCGAATATGACAATATTCTGGGAAATCTTTCTAATACAACCTTTATATATACAGAGTCTATGATTTAATTAAATTTTATGGACATTGAAAGACCAGGGGGGTCTCACACTCATTTAAGCGGTCTCAGGTAGATTTTCACTATATATTTCTTTTTTGGGCATACCATAAATATTTCTATTTATATTTCATAATGTTTTCTAGAGTTTGTGGTTTTTCTTTTTGTTTAAAGAAATATCATGTATAAAAGTAAATCTTTGAAGTTGTTTTATTGACAACAATCTATATTATATGAAGACAAATATGCAACCTAGAAAAGGGTTTATATTCGAGGACAACGAGAACTAACAACAGCTTGAAGAGGTCATTTTACGATTTCTTACGTATCTTATCAGTCATCTTAACTATGAAAATCATGTTTTTAATGTTATCAAGTATTTCTTTCTTTTAAGATTTTAAACAAAATTTTGAATATCCAACCGACTGCTAGCAGCCGGTTGGATATTGAATATCGAATAACGAATAACGAACCGGCTGCTAACTTCACATACATCGTTTCTTTGCATTCTAATTCTATTCTTAAACTTTTTTCTGAAACATCAACACCCACCATTTTTGCCGAAGAAATTTTTGTTGACAAAACAGAATTATTATTGACACTGCTATTGAGAACTGATTGAAACGGCCTTTTTCTTGGAGATCGTCTGCTTGTCACTTCCTTGGTTTGGCTATACAAAGTTGAATCACTGGACATGTCATTTAACACCGTTGAATTTCTGACAGCATGCACATTTTTTGAAGCTTTACCTTCATGTTTTGGTAAATTTCTTGGAATTTCACAAATAGCTTCGGTATAAACCTGTTTCGTTTTTTTTCTTGTTGATCTTCTAACACTTTAAGTAGAACTTTCTTTGGTTGAGTCGAGAGTAGAGGTGATTGTTCCTTGATCTGACCCTGTAGTCTTGACCTCTGAACTTGATGATACATTATCATCTGAATCAATGTGTACTTTCTGTTTGGTTCTTGATCGTAGGGATGCATGTGTCAATATATCACTTCCTCTTGTCTGAGAATAGGGACTTAGGTCAGAGTTCAAATCACTTCCATTTTCACTACCTATAAATAGAAACAAATAATTATTATAATTTTTGTCATTAGTGTTCATTCATATCTTAAAACTTTATTATTTAAAATATTAGAAATTTGAGAACAAAATCAACTAACAAATAAAAAAAATAAAAATAAAAATATTTTTTGAAAGGGGGGGGGGGCATCAGATGTGAAGAGATACATGTAATAGATTTCCATATGATGAAGTAATTTGAGTACTAGTTTAAATCTTAAGACATAAAAGCTTCCGTTTGGAGGTTTAAGTTGCTGATGTTCTTATCTTTTAAACTGTTAAAATTGAAATACATGTACGTGGTACTTAACATGTCTGATTGTGCTATTTTGTGTTATGAATAAAGCTATGCTAAAAAAAAATATATTGTTCAGAAAACAACTTTTACTAACGGTGAAATTAACATAACAAGTTTCAAACAAGAAAAAGAAAAGGGTAGTAGCTCATGCTTGAAATGCGTCAATCAAAAAATCTTCAGAGATACAGTACAAATAAGGCATTAAAGGTGAATAAGTTAAAACAATTCTTGCTGTTGTTGAATACTTTTGTTCCATCTCTTATGTTATAAGTTACTAAGACAAAAGATTGCAATGTACTTTTGGAAATTTGGTTAAAACAATGATTATATTACATATTACAGCAACGTTAAATGTACAGAAAGTCTAGAGAGTGTCATTTCCCTAAAAATTTCAATATCTTACATCTAGCAAAAGAACACCAAGACCCTTTATTTTATTTTTTGCTTTTTTGCTCTTTTTTTATAATACACAATCAGTTTACATCATTAAAAAGCTTGTTAAAATTTGAAACAGGGTAGCAAACATCCTTAACAACTTAACATCATACCTTCTGGTGTGCCAAACATCCTTAACAACTTAACATCATACCTTCTGGTGTGCCAAACATCCTTAACAACTTAACATCATACCTTCTGGTGTGCCAAACATCCTTAACAACTTAACATCATACCTTCTGGTGTGCCAAACATCCTTAACAACTTAACATCATACCTTCTGGTGTGCCTGATGGTAGACTCACTCCTTCTAAGATGGCTGGTATGGAACTTTTTCTTTTAAGATTACTAAGTGATGCACTGCTCAATCTGGTTGATGCATTCGATCTAAGATTGTCTCTTCTTACATTGGTCTGAAAAAAGATACATAATTGAGTTTTCGTTTTTGTGTTTTGTATACTGTTTACTGTTGTTATACTTTTGGTCTTTTTCCATGGCTTTCCCAGTTTATTTTTCAACTTATATGAGTTCAGCTGATGTTCAGAAGTTGTCGTTTGTTGATGTGGTTCATAAGTGATTCTTGTTTCTTGTTTTTTATATAGTTTAAACGGTTAGTTTTTCCGTTCAGTAGTTTTACACTGGTCATTTTTGGGACCCTTTATAGCTGCTCGCTGTTTGGTGAGAGGACAAAGCTTTGTGTTGATGAATGTTCTTTGACCTATATCAAATGTTTTTTCTTTTAAAATTGTACCGGTAACTTGGATGGAGAGTTATCTCATTGGCACTCATACCACATCTTTATATATCTATTTAATGTCTTTTTGGAATCTTTCCGGTCTCTTTTAAAATTAAAGTAAATTAAGTTGAGAAATATGCTGTAAAAAGCATTTTTTTCATGAAAAGTCCAGAAAATTATGAAAGATAAACATGATACTTCATTGAAAGACATAAGCCAATAAGACAACTCTCCATCAGAGTAACAATTTGCAATAGTAAACAATCATAGGTCCAAATATGGCCTTCAGCACTAAGCCTTAGCTCACACTGAATAGCAAGCTTCGAAAGGTCCCACAATGAGTCTTAGTTAAGTGTTATCTTCAATAACTATCTGATGTATTACTTAATACCTAGGTTTTCATTAACATAATCAAGATTATTTAATTTTAATGCTCAAAAGGCCTGAAATATTTAACTTTCATTTGTCAGATGGTAACTTGGATTTCAAATACAATAATGAAACTGATATCTTTTGTAGACGAAACGCATCTGGTGTAAATATAAAATTTTAATCCTTGTATCTATCAATGGTAAGTTTATTTGATGTTAAAAAAATTAAATGAAATTTAAAAACAGGTTGCTACATGACAATATTCCTAGAAACAATCATATCTTGTAGATGTTGTAAAATGAATGATATTGAAGATGAATACAACTTTGTGTTAACTTGTCCTGCATATTGAATACTAAGATGTAAATAACCGTTGATCATGTCAAATACACAAAGGCTTAATTTTTTATTTATACGAGCTGCATCAATCAAGTGCTGGATAGTAACTGTGGAAGGATAGGAAGAGTAGTTTAAATAATTTTATATTAAGGTATGGTGGGGACAAAAGAACTTTAATAAAACAGTATTGCTGAAAAGTGTAGGCAGGTCTCTTGCAGGAATAAAAGTGCTTTTCCAGTATGAAGATAAAATGAGCTCAAATTAAATAATATGGGTCTCTTAATTTGCAGTTTATATCTTATCCAAACATTGTTGCCTGTTTTGAACATGTTTAAAAAATAAATAAAAAAAATGCAATCAAAATTTCCTCTAGTTATTAGATATCAAAGGTACCAGGATTATAATTTTGTGTGCCAGACACGCGTTTCGTCTACATAAGACTCATCAGTGACGCTCATCAAATATTTGTAAAACCAAACGAGTACAAATTTGAAGAGCATTGAGGATTCAAAATTCCAAAAAGTTGTGCCAAATACGGCTAAGGTAATTTAGCTAGCTATGCCTAGAATAAGGAACCCCTTAGTTTATCGAAAAATTCAAGGTTTTGTAAACAGGAAATTCCTTGTAAGACATAAGTTCTAGACCAACTTTTTTTTTTATTACAGATGATTATTGGAAATTAATCAAGTAAGATATAGGCCTAACTTGAAAACCTTTTATATATTCATATTTGTATTTATATTTCACTGTTTTAAAGATCGTGTTAATCCTTATTTAATCATTTATCTTTCAGTCATAATTTACAGAATCACTTTATGTAATGTAGATCAAAATAATAGAAAATTCTTAAGGGTTCCACGGAACCCAGTGTCTCGCCTACTTTGGCTGTTAATTGCCATGATTGCAGGCTGAACGAAAAAGAGGAAAAAAATCAATGAAAATATTCCTCTTGATACTATCTTTTGATTATAAGAAACTTCCATCCAAGTTTGGTAAAGTCCAGGATAGTTTATGAATCTAATAAATTTAAATGTTTTGAAAACTTTAACTGCAGATTGTATGTAATGTTAACTGGGAAAAACTAAGTCTATTTAAGTAAAATACAGATACACAGGTACAAAGTTTTAACAAAATTTCCTTCTAGGTACTAGCTTTTGATCATAAACAAGCTTCTGTCTAAGTCTGGTACAAATCCAAAAAAGAATAAGAAAGTTCATAATATTTTAAAAACTTTAACCACAGTGTGAATGTGTAGTTTCCTGTCAGAAAATCTAAGTCCATTTAAAAGTAAAATACAGAAAAAATGGATTTTTTTTTTTTCAAGATTTACTTCTGGATACTATCTTCTGATCATAAACAAGCTTCTGTCCAAGTTTGGTACAAACCCAGGATAGTTTAAGAAAGTTATTTAAAATTGAAAAACTTTAACCATAAAGTGAATGTAATCTTTCCCGGCAGAAAAACTAAGTCCATTTATAAGTAAAATATGGAAAAAATGGAATTTTATTTTTACAAAATTTAATTCTAGATACTATCTAATGATCATAAACAAGCTTCTGTCCAAGTTTGGTAGAAATCCAGTATAGTTTAAGAAAGTTATTTAAATTTGAAAAACTTTAACCCTAGAGTGAATGTATTTTTTTCCGGCCGAAAAACTAAGTCCATTTATAAGTAAAATATGGAAAAAATGGAATTTTATTTTTAAAAAATTTAATTCTAGATACTATCTAATGATCATAAACAAGCTTCTGTCCAAGTTTGGTAGAAATCCAGTATAGTAAGAAAGTTATTTAAATTTGAAAAACTTTAACCCTAGAGTGAATGTAATTTTTTCCGGCAGAAAAACTAAGTCCATTTATAAGTAAAATATGGAAAAAATGGAATTTTATTTTTACAAAATTTAATTCTAGATACTATCTAATGATCATAAACAAGCTTCTGTCCAAGTTTGTTAGAAATCCAGTATAGTTTGAGAAAGTTATTAAAATTTCAAAAACTTTAACCACAGAGTGAATATTTGTGGACGCCGCCGACAACGACGCAGACGCCGACGGAAAGTAGGATCGCTATGTCTCGCTTTTTCGACAAAAGTCGAAGGCTGGACAACAATAAATAAATCTATCATCCTTATATATCAGACATCTAATATATCTAATATATATACATTTGCTTATTCAATTATGAGGTCAAATATTTGTGTATTCAGATGTATATTGGGTTTGCATAATTATGTAACACTGAGGTTGATACGTAATGTGGTCAATTTGATTGACAGTTTAGGAGGTGGGGCATTGTAATTTAAGGTCCACGTTGTTCCTGATTGTTTGGTGATAATGACAGTTGTCAATCATACTACTATTGTATCAATACTCAATTACCTAATCAAAATGTTTTAAAAAAAGCCTGCACATCAACACACCTTAATTACATACATTCTTGAATGAACTGCTCCAAAAATATACCCATTTTTCACAGTTTATATGTGTATTATGTGCACATACATGAGAACTATAGGGAACTATATTTCATTGTGAATACATGCAGTAATAGTAGCTAACCTGTCGACTGTCGTGTTGTTAGGGAGGCCAGTGCCTAAGGAAAGATTTAGAACAAGTTCCAAACTTTCCAAAAACTTTACTCAGAAACTTTGTAATTATCTTAAGGCTGCATGGAAATAAAGATTGAAAATTATCAGTTTATCTGTTGTACACCTGTTATTTTATACGTTATCTCTGTAATATTTAATTTTCCTCTGTATTCTGTCAAAGTCATACCTTGTTGTTTTGCTATATCATTGTTCAATCCTTGTTGCTAATGCAATAAAAAGATTCATTTATTTATTTATATAACTTTATTGATATTGCAATTAAAACAATACATTTTTCTATTGTGGTGATATTTTGTTTCTCCCATTTTAAATTACATTCCTTTATACATGTTATAGACATAGGGGAAATCAAGTACCAGTATAGATTATAAATATAATTGTTTGAAATATCTATGAAGAATAGCACATTTTAAATCATTTATGGAAATGAAAATTACCGGTATACAATTTGTAAAAAAAAGTAAAATTTCCATAAATTAAGCAGTCTCCTTTATGTATCATCAAGAACATAATTCAAACTGAATTCCCTTAAGGTTCTATGCTAATGAATTTTCCTGTAGAACTTTATAACAAGATATTATGTAACAAAAATTGGAGTTTATTTCAGAAGTATTCAACAAGGCATAATAAAAAGCTTTTAAAATATATTCTTTTATCACAAAGCCTCTATCTCACAATGAAATATTTGGCAATCAAGTTAAATTCCATGAAACTCTTTACAAAATAAATCACTCATTTTCATTCTACATGTACCTGCCCAAGAGAAGAGGATTGTTTGAATTAAATTCATTTTTGCCATTCCAAAATTCAACATTTTTTGAAAATTACCAATGTCATAACATATTTAAGCCACTAAGTAAAACAAAATCAGTGACTGCCTAAGAGGGGCCCACTCTAGTCATGCCTCAGTGATTCCCTATATAATCATCCAAATTTTTCCTACAAATGAAAAGGGGGAGGCCCCTGCCTACCTCCTCCGTATCTGCCTGTAAGAAGTTAAACTAGAGGCTCTAAAGAGCCTGTGTCACTCACCTTGGTATATGTGAATAAAACAAAGGAAGCAGACAGTTCATGACAAAATTGTGTTTAGGTGATTGTGATGTGTTTGTACATCTTACTTTACTGAACATTCTTGCTGCTTACAATTATCTCTATCTATAATGAACTTGTCCGTGTAGTTTCAGTGGAAAATGTTAGTAAATATTTACAAATTTTATGAAAATTGTTAAAAATTGATTATAAAGGACAATAACTTAATTCTTAGGGGGTCAATTGACCATTTTGGTCATTTTGACTTATTTTTGAGTCTTAAATTGCATAACATTATTGCTGTTTACAGTTTATCTCTATCTATAATAATATTCACGATAATAACCCAAAACAGCAAAATTTCCTTAAAATTACCAATTTAGGGGCAGCAACCTAACAACGAGTTGTCCGATTCATCTAAAAATTTCAGGGCAGATAGATCTTGACCAGATGAACAATTTTACTTATGTCAGATTTGCTCTAAATGCTTTGGTTTTTGAGTTATAAGCCAAAAACTGCATTTTACCCCTATGTTCTATTTTTAGCCATGGCGGCCATCTTTGTTGATTGGCCGGGTAACAAAACACAAATTTTTAACTAGATACATCAATGATGATTGTGACCAAACTTGGTTTAATTTGGCCCAGTAGTTTCAGAGAAGAAGATTTTTGTAAAAGTTAACGACGGACGACGGACGCCAAGTGATGAGAAAAGCTCACTTGGCCCTTCGGGCCCGGTGAGCTAAAAATAATATTATTGTGAGACAAATTTCCAGCATTATTTAGCATTATTTAGTTGTGTCACTGAGCCATGAAATGAGGTTAAGGTCAAGTGAAAAACTGTCTGACAGGCATGAGGACCTTCCAAGGTGGCACATACCAAAAATAGCTATCACATTACTCATAATAAGAGAGAAATTAAAAATACTAAAAATCTTAACTTTTTTTTCAAGTAGTCACTGAACCATGAAAATGAGGTCAAGGAAAATGGACATATGACAGACAGAACTTCATAACAAAAGGTATTTATATACAAAGTATGACGGATCAAGGTTTCTAACTTCTAAAGTACATGTATAATGTTTTTTTAAGAAGTTTGTTAACGCCACTATTGCTGCTGCTGGATCAGATCACTAACCGAAGGTCAAGCTTTCTGCAATAGAAGTCCTAGCAAGACTTGACAAAAATTACATCCTACACATATATATAAACTTGTCTGATAAATAAATATATATATATATAGATTCTACCACTAGCATGACTAGTGCATCAAGTATGATGCAATATTTCGCCAATCAGACAGTTTCAAAAATGTGTGAGATAGATAGATAATAACAAAATAAAAAACTACACACAAATTCCTATAGTTGTTTACATACTTGTTCTTGTGGAAAGTTGTTCTCATTGGTAAACCTTCCACATGAACACCTCCTTATTTTGTTTTGTTTAAACCAGCATGCCCCAAGGCATTTTATGCACTTTAATTTGATATTACCTCAGAGACTGATTCTGAATCCCGTACAAATGTCCACTTTCTGACAGTAGTTTCTCGTTTCCTTAAAAATAAGTACATGAAGAATATAAATGTTGTAAAACAAGAGTGCAGCCTGAGATGTCTTACTTGATTAACTGATCATGATTGAATTCATGTTGAAAGCCTTAAAAACTAGATGTGTCAAAACGACAAGAATGGCCCCGGCCCGTCTCTAGTCTTAAAGTTGAAAAAACTGCAATTTCAACAACACAAATGGACACAATGAAAGATGATGGTTGTCTCACATATCAAAAAGCAACTCAAAATTTGAAGGTATGGAAAACTAGAGTCTCTAAAGAGCCTGTGTCGCTCACCTTGGTCTATGTAAATATTAAACAGAGGACACAGATAGATTCATGGCAAAATTGTGTTTTAGTGATGATGATGTGTTTGTACATCTTAATTTACTGAACATTCTAGCTGCTTACAATTATCTCTATCTATAATTAACTTGGCACAGTAGTTTCAAGAGGAGAAGATTTTTGTAAAAGATTCCTAAGATTTACGAAAAAATGGTTAAAACTTGACTATAAAGGGCAATAACTCCTAAAGGGGTCAACTGGCAATTTCAGTCATGTTGACCTATTTATAGATCTTACTTTGCCAACATTTATTGTATATTGAAGTTTATCTCTATCTATAATAATATTCAAGATAATAACCAAAAACAGAAAATTTTCTTAAAATCACCAGTTCAGGGGCAGCAACCCAACAACAGGTTGTCCGATTCATCTGAAAATTTCAGGGCAGATAGATTTTGACCTGATTAACAATTTTACTTCATGTCAGATTTGCTTTAAACGCTTTGGTTTTTGAGTTATAAGCCAAAAACTGAATTTTACCCCTATGTTCTATTTTTAGCCATGGCGGCCATCTTGGTTGGTTGGGCGGGTCACCGGACACATTTTTAAACTAGATACCCTAATAATGATTTTGGCAATGTTTGGTTAAATTTGGTCCAGCAGTTTCAGAGAAGAAGATTTTTGTTAAAGTTAACGACGCCAGATGATGGACGCCAAGTGATGAGAAAAGCTCACTTGGCCCGTCGGGCCAGGTGAGCTAAAAAGACAGTATAATTGTGATTTTCAACAATTTTCAAAGTCATAAACCCTCAATTTTGACTTAAATCAGCGATGCTGAACCTAACTTAAACTTGATCTATAACCTGAGCAAATCCAGACGCCGGACACCAAGTGCTGGGAAAAGCTCACTTGGCCCTTTGGGCCAGGTGAGATAAAAAATAATCCAGGAAATTTATCATCATGAATATAGCAAGAGAAGGATTTAAATTTTGTACTTTAACCAGTTTGGTATACTGACACAGGAATCTGCTTCACAAAAATGATAGATTCATCATGGCATAAAAGAGCATTTTAGAGCAGATAGATCTTGACCTGATAAACAATATCAACCCCTATCAGATTTGCTCTAAATGCTTTGGTTTTTGAGTTATAAGCCAAAAACTGCATATTACCCCTATGTTCTATTTTTAGCCATGGCGGCCATCTTGGTTGATTGGTCGGGTCACCGGACACAATTTTTAAACTAGATACCCCAATGATGATTGCGGCCAAGTTTCATTTTATTTGGCCCAGTAGTTTCAGAGAAGATTTTTGTAAAAGATTACATAGATTTACGAAAAATGGTTAAAAATTGACTATAAAGGGCAATAACACCTAAAGGGGTCAACTGACCATTTTGGTCCAGTTGACTTATTTATAAATCTGCTGAACATTTTTGCAGTTTACAGTTTATCTCTATCTATAATAATATTCAAGATTATAACCTAAAACAGCAAAATTTCCTTAAAATTAGCAATTCAGGGGCAGCAACGGCCCAACAACCAGTTGTCCAATTCATCAGAAAATTTCAGGGTAGGTTGATCTTGACCTGATAAACAATTTAATCCCGTGTCAGATTTGCTCTAAATGCTTTGGTTTTGGAGTTATAAGCTAAAACTGTATTTTACCCCTATGTTCTATTTTTAGCCATGGCGGCCATCTTGGTTGATTGGTCTGGTCACCGGACACAATTTTTAAACTTGATAACCCAATGATGATTGTGGCCAAGTTTGGTTAAATTTGGCACAGTAGTTTCAGAGGAGAAGATTTTTGTACAAGATTACATAGATTTACGAAAAATGGTTAATATTGACAATAAAGGGCAATAACTCCTAAAGGGGTCAACTAACCATTTTGGTCCTGTTGACTTATTTGTAAATCTTACTTTGCTGAACATTATTGCTGTTTACATTTTATTTCTATCTATAATAATATTCAAGATAATAACCAAAAACAGCAAAATTTCCTTTAAATTACCAATTCAGGGGCAGCAATCTAACAAAGGGTTGTCTGATTCATCTGAAAATTGTGAAGCAGATAGATCTTGACCTGATAAACAAATTTACCCCTTGTAAGATTTGCTCTTTATGGTTTGGTTTTTGAGTTATTAGCCAAAAACTGCATTTTACCTCTATATGTTCTTTATTTATCTGTGGCGGCCATCTTGGTTGGGGACCGGGTCACCGGACACATTTTTCAAACTACATACCCCAAAGATGATTGTGGCAAAGTTTGAATAAATTTAGCCCATTTGTTTCAGAGGAGAAGATTTTTGTAAAAGATTACTAAGATTTACAAAAAATGGTTAAAAAATCACTATAAAGATATAACTCCTTAAGGGGTCAACTGACCATTTTGGTCATGTTGACTTATTTGTAAATCTTACTTTGTTGAACATTATTGCTGTTTACATTTTATCTCTATCTATAATAATATTATATTCAAGATAATAACCAAAAACAGCAAAATTTCCTTAAAATTACCAAATCAGGGGCAGCAATCCAACAAAGGGTTGTCTGATTCATCTGAAAATTGTGAAGCAAATAGATCTTGACCTGATAAACAAATTTACCCCATGTCAGATTTGCTCTTTATGGTTTGGTTTTTGAGTTATTAGCCAAAAACTGCATTTTACCCCTATGTTCTTTATTTATCCCTGGCGGTCATCTTGGTTGGGGGCCACATTTTTCAAACTATATACCCCAAAGATGATTGTGGCCAAGTTTAAATTAATTTAGCCCAGTAGTTTCAGAGGAGAAGATTTTTGTAAAAGATTACAAAGATTTACGAAAAATGGTTAAAAAATGACTATTAAGGGCAATAACTCCTTAAGGGGTCAACTGAACATTTTGGTCATGTTGACTTATTTGTAAATCTTACTCTGTTGAACATTTTTGCTGTTTACATTTTATCTCTATCTATATCAATATTCAAGATAATAACCAAAAACAGCAAACTTTCCTTAAAATTACCAATTCAGGGGCAGCAATCCAACAACAGGTTGGCAGATTCATCTGAAAATTGTGAAGCAGATAGATCTTGACCTGTTAAACAAATTTACCCATGTCAGATTTGCTCTTTATGGTTTGGTTTTTGAGTTATTAGCCAAAAAATGCATTTTACCCCTATGTTCTTTATTTAGCCGTGGCGGCCATCTTA
This sequence comes from Mytilus trossulus, assembly GCF_036588685.1. Classification (NCBI taxonomy): domain Eukaryota; kingdom Metazoa; phylum Mollusca; class Bivalvia; order Mytilida; family Mytilidae; genus Mytilus; species Mytilus trossulus. The sequence continues at coordinate 45,098,633 of NC_086379.1, forward strand.
GTTGGGGGCCGGGTCACCAGACACATTTTTCAAACTACATACCCCAAAGATGATTGTGGCCAAGTTTAAATTAATTCAGCCCAGTAGTTTCAGAGGAGAAGATTTTTGTAAAAGATTACAAAGATTTACGAAAAATGGTTAAAAAATGACTATAAAGGGCAATAACTCCTTAAGGGGTCAACTGACCATTTTTGTCCTGTTGACTTATTTGTAAATCTTACTCTGTTACATTTTTGCTGTTTACATTTTATCTCTATCTATAATAATATTCAAGATAATAACCAAAAACAGCAAAATTTCCTTAAAATTACCAATTCAGGGGCAGCAATCCAACAACAGGTTGGCCGATTCATCTGAAAATTTCAGAGCAGATAGAACTTGACCTGATAAACAATTTTATCCCCATGTCAGATATGCTCTAAATGCTTTGGTTTTTGAGTTATAAACCAAAAACTGCATTTTACCCCTATGTTCTATTTTTAGCCATGGAGGCCATCTTGGTTGGTTGACTGGGTCACCGGACACATTTTTTTAACTACATGTAGATACCCCAATGATGATTGTGGCCAAGTTTGGATTAATTTGGCCCAGTAGTTTCAGAGGAGAAGATTTTTGTAAAAGTTAACGACGCTGGACGACGACAGACGCCAGATGACGGATGCCGGACGCAAAGTGATGGGAAAAACTCACTAGAAAGGTTTTATTTTTTTTTACAAAAAAGGGCAACACGCCAGATACCAGCTAGATTCAATAAATTAAGCTATCTGGAAAGATTGAAAAAACTTAAGTTACCAACATTATCATATAGAAGGGTCCGAGGGGACATGATTGAGACATACAAGATACTTAACGGTAAATACTATCCAGAAACAAGTTCATTTCTTAAATTAATTTCAAACACGGAAAATAGGCATAGCACAAGAGTAAATAGTGATAAAATCATTCACCAACAATTCAAAAGAAGACTGAATAAAAACAGCTTTTCAGTAAGATTGAGGAGAATTGTCAAATTATCATATGTATGGAACAAGTTACCGGATAAAGTAACAAAAGCGCCATCTATAAATGCATTTTAAAAATAGATTAGATTAATACTTGGAATACGAAGAAATCTATGGGTCCTACTAAAATGCGCCCAGGAGCGCCAGGGTGAAATAAAAAGTGCCCGGGGAAAAGAAAAAGCGCCCTGAGAAGAAAATATAGCGCCCGGGGAAATTATATAGATAATTTATTGGCATGAGACAACTTTGTTAAGTTATGAACATTGATTTTTTTTTAATTTTAGACAAGTAATTTGCAAATCCAGATAAGAGACATTTGTAATAAAGCACAAAAACAAGTATGAATATTTCAATTTTAACAATAATTTATGAATACTAATTCGAAAGACTAATAATAATGGATCACAGTTTATGTGGAAGATTTATAAAATGTAAGTCATCAAACATGTCAAAAGACATGTTTTTCAAAAACGATATCATAATGAAAAATGTATAAGACAACTCAAATTTCACAGATAAATATTAATTTAATCAAAATTAAAAGAGGTACACATAATAATCAGCAAAAAAATCAGTACTATACATGTACCGTAGTTAAAACAAGGGGGTAAAAGGCAGGTTTTTTGTTTAAATTTAAGTCTAAGCATTAAAACCCTGATAAGCATAGCAATTGAAACAGTTTTATTTTATAAAAAGATATAATAAATCTCTCAGCATCTGTATAAAAAAGCCTGTTCACATGCATGCAGTTGCGAAAATATTAGACCTCAGGCACCGATTATTTTTATTTTCTTCTCCTGGGCGCTCTTTCTTTTCCCTGGGCACTTTTTCTTTTCCCTGTTGCTACTGGGTGCTTTTTTAGTAGGACCAAAATCTATTATTCTGATTATCCTGCTGAAATAACCGGAAGCAGCAACAGAAATAATAGAGAAAAGAAAGAGCGCCCGTAGAAAGAAAATTAGCGCCAGCAGAAGAAAATAATAATATTTTATATTTTGCTATTTAAAAATAATCGGTGCCTGATGATGCTGCAACTCTACAAAGAGACCTCACTGCTCTGAAAGAGTGGGAACACAAGTGGCAGATGTGTTTCCATCCAGAAAAGTGCAGTCATGAGGATATCTAATAACCGCAACACCCTGCAAACAACATACACCTTGCACGGACACCAACTAGAAGTTGTTGATAGCGGAAAGTACTTTGGAGTTACCATTAATCAAGACCTACAGTAGAATAAGCACATTAATAACACCAAAGGAAAAGCAACCAGGACCCTCGGTTTTCTCCGCAGAAACCTGGGCCGATGCAAACCATCTGTAAAAAACACAGCCTTTTGTGCACTCATCAGACCATTGATTGAGTACGCAGCCACAGTGTGGGACCCCCCATCAAACCACCTTGATCAAAGACATTGAACGGGTACAGCGTAAAGAAGCACAATTTGTCTACAACCAGTACACAGACACTTCCCCAGGATGCCTCACTGCACTATTAGACCAACTCCAGTGGGATTCCCTACAGTATAGATGAATTAAACAGCAACTCGTACTATGCTACAAGATACAGAACCAAGTAGTGGAGATACAACCAGCTATCTACTACACATCTGGGGACAACAGAACAAGGGGTGGCCACAGACTTAGACAGATAAGAGCTACTAAGGAAGTATACAACAACTCCTTCTTCCCATGCTCTATAAGAGACTAGAACCTTCTGCCAGACACAGTAGCAGCTGCACCAACACTTGAGGAGTTCAGGGCCAGATTAGCCAGTGTGCCCTGGACCCAGATGCAGCCTAACTAGACATCAGCTTGCCAAATTGTACAGTGTATATAGTTTTAATTATTTTGTTAATATTCACTTTTAATCAATGGAGAAGCCTCCTGTTTTACCGAGCGGAGTTAGTTAATCACTCAAATATGAGGTCAACTCCTTAACAGAAGGAGAAGAAGAAAAAGATAACAATCAATCATATGAGAAGAGGAACCATGAGGATCCTGTACCGGAAAACATCATTCATGGATGGAAACAAGTGCCTGTGGTCCTGTTTCTTGTCATGGCAACTCCTCTGAAACCACACAACAGAATTTCATACTAACTTAATGATATGGGGACGAAGTCCCCAATTACGGGAGAAAAATCAATAAAAAAAAAAAAAAAAAAATCGGGAAAATTTCCCGAATTTTTCATTGTACTAATGAACTCAAAATCGTTAACTTTTTTTTTCAGATCTACTTCCTGTTCCGGTTTTCCCCGCATTTGCGCAGATAACTGTCTTGTTTGCATGAGACTTTGAAATTTTTTTTATTTATCAGTCTAGTAAAATGTCACCAAGGTTCGCTCCAGAGCAATGTTAGATAAGGGGGAGCTAACTCGTATGTGCTGGAACCAAGGGACAGGGGGTCAGTCTATTGCTAGACTTATGTTCTGATAGGCATAGCTAAAACACAAGGAAGGTTTTCATAATTTAATTACTGTAACAATTTAAACGAATGATGATAACAAATCAATTAGTAAACAATTCCAAATAATAATAATCTAATTAAAGTACAAAGTATCAAGTCCAAAGTAAAACTATTTCTCCTTAAAATGTAAAATATAAAATAAATGCCAAAACTACTAAATCATAAAATGTACTTAATCTCTAATTCAAAAGGTAAAAGTCTCAAAAATAAAACAATCTTTAAAAGTATTTCCAAAGTTAAATTATGAGTCAGAGATAAATTTTGTCTCACACTACACAGTCAACTGGTAGACTGGTAGACAGTCTTATAGGGCCAGTATAATGACATGAGTAGTGTGAGGTTACGCTTCCGAAACACTGACTGTTATCTTAAAAATTCTCAAAATTAAAGGTGAGTCAAAAAATACATTTTTGTCTAAACACTACAAAGTCAACTGGGAGACTGATCGACAGTCCTACAGACCCAGTATAAGAGACTTTAGCAGTGCAAGGTTAGGTTTCCGAAAGGTGACTGATTTTTCTAAATTTCACGACGCTATTTATACTAAAACATAAAATAGCTCAACATGACACGAAATGTTAATATTACTCTCAATAGTAAAAAGAGACTTTAATTAACAAAGCCTAATCCTAGTGACATGTATGCTAATTACAATTAATATTTCATAATAAAGTGCTTTGAGCAAACTGTGACATTTCGAGTACTAATGCCACAGCATAGGTAAAATTAATTAAACAGATTAATTAAAACAAAATACAAACATTAAATTTTCTTTCATAAAATAAAACATATTTTTATCCAAAATACCACTAACACAAATTTAAGCCAAATAACACACCATGACAAAAATATAACATTGGATCTCAATAAGATTCAATTTTAATAATTGTTTGATATGAAAAAAACGTTACCTGATGAAAGCGTCTCTTTTGTTTACATCGAATATGACGTCATAACTTAAAGAACGTCACAGCTAATTCCCTAACAACAGAACCAAAATCGGGAACGTTACGCACAGTATTTCGTTTTCTTTTATCAACATTTTGAATGAAAAAAATAATACATACAGACTTCGTCCCCATTCACAGGTTACGCCTGCCTCATATTACTATAGTATAAATGATGTTTTACAGAGGAGTTGCTGTGACAAGAAACAGGACCACACTACAGGCACTTGTTTCTATCCATTCATATGGATAGTCGACCTTCCGATGGACAGAAACAAATGTTTATATGGATAGTCGAAAATAGAATAGATAGGATAGAAACAAATGCCTGTGAACAGGACTGACAGACAGACAGACAGGTCAAAAACAAATCCAGGTCCGTTCGCGCCCATTCCCGTTCGCACCCACTCATGTTCGCCCCCTACTTGTTCGCACCCAAAATCGTGTTCGCACCCAATTTTAATTGGTTTTGTGTTTAATAACTTTGTAATCAAGTTTTTTCAATTATCTTTTGTGTTTTTCATTTAAAATCTTCAATGTTTTACTCATACCAAGCTATAAATACATTCAGTATTTACACCACAGCAATTTAAAACAACAATCATGATTTTCCAATTATTCAACTGGAATTTTAATTAAAATTGGGTGCGAACGTGTAGAATGCGAACGGACCTTGGGTGCGAAAGTGCGAGGTGCGAACGTGTAGGCACTAGGGTGCAATAGCGTATTCATGGTATTGGGCGCGAACGGACCTGATACCATCAAAAACATTATATCCTTTTGATACTTCGTTGCATGGGGAATATTCTTACGAAAAACGTTTCTCGAACGGCTGTAATTTATCTTTCGTAGGTCTGAACGTGAAAAGTGGATTTGACATGTTTTTATTTCACATTCCCCGCTTTTTGAACTGTTTTTTTTCCCTTCACTTGGCTCAGTTCGCAAATAAATTTGGAACCAGGGACCAGTCGCACGGTATTCAAGTCTTTAGATAAGAGAGCGCCATATTCTCGTGTAACTAATCACCACAAAATGTAAGGGAAAAAAATCAACAACCATCAAATCAAATTATATCAAAAGCTTTATTGTAAGTAGATGCATGGTGCATGGCTAGCATAATATAATTTAAAGTATTTATTGTTCATGTAAAAGCACAATAATATTGAAGATGTTATAAAGAATAGATACTCGTTCGCCCTGTTTTTTTTAATAATTGTTGACTAGTTGCATTAGGTTTGTTATTTGAACAGAAAATGTTAAAGTTAGTTGAAAAATTGACCAAATATTTGTGAACTATTTATCATTTCCCCCTTGATTTGGATCGTACAATGTTGTAGAATACTGGAATACAATGTATTAATCTTTATTGATAGTTTGTTAACAAAATTATAATTGTGATCAATTGTACTAATTCAGTCAAGGAGCCTCATGATAACTGTATAATAATAAATGAACATGTTAATCCTATTCTTGTTGATTTACAATTCGTACATAATACATTTTTTTTTTGGGAAGGTCTATTAACAGGACAGATAAAACCAGGACAGTTATTTTCGATACGTTTTTATCTGTAACTTTTGTTTTACTCAACATATTGTTGAAATTTAAATTGTATAATAAAGAACAGGGTATTTACCTACATTATTGGTAAAATATATAAAAATAAATAATAAGTAAATTAAAAAAAATCTGCCAGGACAGTTTAATTTTATGAAAAAAATGGCTGAAATTGCAGAGAAAAATTTACTTATAATTGAAATATTTTCTACAAACCAACTGTCTGGCAGAATATTTTTGTACGATTATAAAGTTTATATAACATTCATTCTAAAAATCTATAGTTTAGTATTTTTTCCCTCTTTTAAAGGTAAAACAATCTGCCAGGACAGTAGCCTTTCACGTTGGAAATTTTGTTGAAAGTATTTCAAAATCAAAATACAAAGTTAAATATCTCCTTCAAAATAAATGTCTGGTAAACAAATGTTAGTTCATTGGAAAGTTTAAAACATAAGCTTTATGAAAATATAAAATTATATGAACTTTTATGATATTAACACCAAAAAAGTCTGCCAGGACAGTAGCCTACTCCGTTAAATTTTAAGAATAAAATGGCTGAAATTGTCGAGAAAAGTTTACATATAATTGTTATATTTTCTTTAGAACAACTGTCTGGCATAATATTTATGTACGATTATACAGATTATGGAATAATCTTTCTAAATATCTACGATTTAATATTTTTTGCCACTTTTAAAGGTAAAAAAATCTGCCAGGACAGTAGCGTTTTACGTAAGAAATTTTGTTGAAATTAGTTCAAAATCAAAGTATACAGTTAAATATCCTCTTCAAAATAAAAGTCTGGTAAACAAATTTGAGTTCATTGAAAAGTTTGAGATATGAGCTTTATGAAAACATAAAAGGATATAGACATTTATTTCCTAAACGCCAAAAAAGTATGCCAGGACAGTAGCCTCCTCCGTTAAATTTCTGTATAAATTGCGGAAATTAACAACGCAATTTTTAAATGTAATATTGGAATAGTTTCTTTATTGTGATTGTCTGAATTACAATTTTGATACTACAATAAAATAAAAGCTAGACCAAATTATAAACTAAAAAAAATAACAAAAAAAAGTGAATAAAGAAATTGCCAGGACAGTAAATTATTCGCACAAATTTGTTTCAAATCAAAAATTGAAAGTTGAATAGATTATTATTTTGTGTTGTTGTTATAATCGTTGTAAAGTTAAATTTTGGGAAAAGATAAAAAAAAATGTGCATTTGATAATAGAAGAATTCCTTAAAAAGTGGCCCATGAGTCGACCTATTGCTAAATATTTAGTTGGCACGTGCTAAGCTTAACGATCTGTCATCGAAACTGTGTATTAGTATATTCTGTCATGTCAACCGTAAAGCGAGCGTGTGGTAAAGAAGATATTTAGCTTTAATTTTAGGAAAAACGAATAGATTTTATATTTTAAGATAAATTAAATGCAATAGATTGTGGGATGTTCGCAATCCAAATGCTGTTTGGAATGTACTGTGCATGGCAAATTTGATTCATTAGAAAACATGTAAGAGTGTAAATGGCAGAAAGGAGTTAAAAAATGCAATATTGGAAACTCTTTTATGTATTAAAGTGGATAAAAATAAGTGACACTTTCCTGTGCTCTAAATATATTACTTATTAGTGAATAAACACCTTTTGAGTATTTGACACCAATCAGTGACTTTGAAGTTTTTATTACTGTCAAAACATAATTCTGATATATGTCTTCTGCCTGTGATACAATGAATAGAGGTCGAATTAAATCAACAGATAATGTTTTTAATAACCACACCAATGTAATTATGTTTTCTAAAAATAATCACTTTAATGTTTGAAATTTCTATCACGGATTTTTAAACTGAAAACTTTGAATAAAATAGAAAAAAATCTTTGATAATTCTTCACTTGTTCCTATCAGAGACATATAAGTTCCTATCAAGGATTTGTATAGTAAGTCTTACTATACAAATCCATGTCCCTTTGTATTAGTAATTTCCTAGCAAATTTGTTTTTAATTTATAGGTTTTTTTTAATAGTTAAGTCCTAATTATCATTTCAAAAAAGAATGCCAGATATTGGCAGATAAGTTGATAAATATACAATTATTTTTTTTATGATTAAAAATAATGTTTATTTTTGCCATTTATAAAACATGTAGCATAGTAGGCTTAAGTCCAGCTTATGATTCAAACGGAGTGGGCTACTGTCCTGGCAGATTTTTTTGTCGTTGATGAAATAAATGTTCATACAATTTTATATTTTCTTAAAGCTTATGTTTTAAATTTTTAAATGAACTCAAATTTGTTTACCAGACATCTATTTTGAAGAAGATATTGAACTTTATATTTTGATTTTGAACTAATTTCAACAAAATTTCTAACGTAAAAGGCTACTGTCCTGGCAGATTTTTTACCTTTAAAAGAGGCAAAAAATATTAAATCGTAGATATTTAGAAAGATTATTTCATAATCTGTATAATCGTACACAAATATTATGCCAGACAGTTGTTCTGAAGAAAATATAACAATTATATGTAAACTTTTCTCGACAATTTCAGCCATTTTTTTCTTAAAATTTAACGGAGTAGGCTACTGTCCTGGCAGATTTTTTTGGTGTTAATGTCATAAAAGTTCATATAATTTTATATTTTCATAAAGCTTATATTCTAAACTTTGTAATGAACTAATATTTGTTTACCAGACATTTTTTTTGAAGAAGATATTCAACTTTGTATTTTGATTTTGATATAATTTCAACAAAATTTCCAACGTGAAAGGTTACTGTCCTGGCAGATTTTTTTACCTTTAAAAGAGGAAAAAAATACTAAATTATAGATTTTTAGAATGAATATTACATAAACTTTATAATCGTACAAATATTCTGCCAGACAGTTGTTTTGTAGAAAATATTTCAATTATAAGTAAACTTTTCTCTGCAATTTCAGCCTTTTTTTTCATAAAATTAAACTGTCCTGGCAGATTTTTTTTAATTTACTTATTATTTATTTTTATATATTTTACCAATAATGTAGGTAAATACCCTGTTCTTTATTATACAATTTAAATTTCAACAATATGTTGAGTAAAACAAAAGTTACAGATAAAAACGTATCGAAAATAACTGTTCTGGTTTTATCTGTCCTGTTAATAGACCTTCCCTTTTTTTTTTTTTATTAATTCCAAGCTGACTTCCATATAAAACTTTTTTTTTTTTTTTTATTTATGATTAATCCAACAAAAGACAAGTTTTACAACAATCAGTTAGAATTATGTCATTGAACATATTAATATATAATAATAATCTTTATTTGTCATATATATGTAACATTATACTTGTGACATACACAAAAGTAACAACAACAATAAAATAACTGAGTTGAACACACACATATCTATATATATACAAGTAAAACTAACTAAGAGTCCCCTGTCCTCAGCTCTAAAGACTGTTTTATAAAGGAACCTGTTTTTTTCACTTGGTTTATATAAGAAGGATTTAGTAGGATTACTAGTTTTTGTGTATCATATAGATTTGGAAACATAGGATTATCTATTGCCATGTCATTAAAAAGTTTTATACGTAAAACGTTATTAATTTGACAGTGGAGGAGAAAGTGATTTTCATCTTCTAAGGTTTTACAAGTTAGACATGTTCTATTGTCTCGAGGTATTTTTAGATATATGCCCTTCTCAATGAGCAAATTATGGTCACTAATTCTATTTTTTGTAAATAAACGTCTAGTTTCAAAATTTTGATATTTAAGATAAAATTCTTGGTCTTGTTTGACATATATATTTTTGTAAAGAAAAAGTTTGTTATTTTCGTTCAAACTATTTATTTTATTTTCCAGTAGTTCTGAATAAAATTTACTTTTAATATTCTTAATCCAAGTCTTTAATTTGTTAACTTGTTCCATGTTTTGACAGGACATTACTTTTTGTATATCAATATTCATTTCTTGTGTTGAATCTTTTATAAAAGTGGACCAAGTATAAACTCCTTGTGAATCAAGGTGTTTACTTAATGTATAACTTTCTTTTAATAACGTGTTTATGTTTTCAGTATTTAATCTAGCCCAATGAAGAATTGCTTGTGTTTTTATATATTTTTCTATTGGTTGTCTACCAAGTTCAGCTTTAACACCTAAATTAGCAGATGTTTTTTTAGTACCTAGAATATATTTACAGAAATTAACATGAACCTTTTCGAAGGGAGTCTTATCCAAATATTGGAAATTATCTATATCTTTGTTTTGAGATTTTAATCTGCCTTTTGCTCTATAATCAGATTAATATGTATCCATGTATGATATTTCAGCATTATATGTTGAAATTGGTTTTATAAGAGAATCAAAAAGATTACAGGATACATTAACAGGGAAATTTCCCCAAAAGGCTGCATGTGTTTTTAATGAAAACAGAGCTTTCCTAGCTTTTTTGGCTAAATCTGTTAAACTTGCATTTAAATTTCCATTATTTTTTATCAGAGTGCCCAGAAATTTATATTCAGTAACGTTATCCATTTTTTCATTATTGAACCTTACAATGTATGGTTCCAAATTTGTAGTTCTTTGTTCAATGACCATTGTTTTTGTTTGTTTAGTATTTAGACATAATTGCCATTTTTCACAGTAATTTGATAAGTTATTTAAGCTATTTTGAAGACCTTCTTTACTTTCCGATAAAATTATAAGGTCATCGGCAAACAAAAGACTTCCTATATCAGAATTTAATATTCTCAAGGGTGTTGAACCTTTATGGTCAAAATTCTCAACTATATCATTAATAAATAAATTGAAGAGTGTGGGACTAATACTGTCCCCTTGTTTTACTCCTCGGTCAATGGGAAAGAATCTAGAATGTTTATCATTATATTTTAAAGATGCTTTAGTATGAATAAACTGTTGTTTTATTATTTCAAACATATGTTTCCCTACACCCATTTTAGCTAATTTATAAAGCATTCCAATTCTCCAAAGGGAATCAAAAGCCTTTTTAAGATCTACAAAACAGACAAAAAGTTTCTTTTTATTTTTATGAATATATTTATTAATCAGAGTTTTAAGGATAAATACACTGTCTGCAGTTCTATGATTAACTCTAAATCCAAATTGGACATTAATTAAAAAAATTTCCATATTTTTAATCATTCTTTGATTTAAGATACTACTAAATAATTTGGATATACAGTTGATTAAAGAAATTCCTCTGTAGTTGCTTGGGTTACATTTGTCACCAGATTTATGTACTAAAGTTATGTATGCAGTATTCCATGAAGTTGGATAGTGTCCTGTTTTTAACATAAGATTAAATAATTTAGCATATGCTTTGGTAGTTACTGGACTACTTAATTTAATTACCTCGTTTAACACTCTATCTGGACCACTTGCTTTTCCATTTTTAAAGTTTTTTAAAATACAATTAATTTCAGAGCAAGTAATAGGCCTGTCTGTTTCAGGGTTATAAGAAATAGTATCTTCAATATTTTTCAGCTTTTGCTCAATTTTGGTTTGAAAATCATTATTTATTTTTGAAAACTTTCCCTGATTTTGGAAATGTTTAATTGTGCTTTCACTGTCCTTTAACATTTCTTTTAAATCATCATCTCCATCTAAATTTTTGTTTTCTAGTGATTTTAGTATTTTCCAGTATTCCTGAGGATTTTTATTCATCGAATCTGAAAGTTTATCAAAGATTTTCTTTTTATATTCTATTTTTTTTCTGTTTTATTAACTTTCTAAATGATTTGAGTAAACAAAAATATTTATGTTTCAGTGAACAGTTAAAGGGATTTTGTCTTAATTCTTTTCCGACTGCATTTATTGACTTTTTACATTCATATACTTCATTATCTGACCTTTTTTGTTTCTTTTTTTTTGTTTCTTTTATAGTTTGGTATACCTCTTAAATGTCTTAATGTACAAGATTTTTCTGTTAAGTTGCATAAAATTAAACCAAGCTCACTAGCTGCCAGATATATCCCATTTTGATTTTCACTATATTTCTTTGTTTCAAAGTTTATAATTTCATTTATAAAATTTTCAGAAGATATAGTTTGAATTAATATATTTTTGGAGTTATCGTTCCACTTATAAGATTTCATTGTTTTCCATTTGTCTTCTGGAAACAAATACTGTTTTTCACTTATATTACATTTAAGAAATATTTTAATTTTTGCATGATCTAAAAGGTAGTTGATTTCATTAGTTTTAAAGTATATTACTGAGTTCAGGAGACTCTTACTTACAATAGCATAATCTACTGTACTCAAGCCAAAATCTATGATAAGTTTATTTACAACCACTGGGTCAATGCCACTGCTGGTGGAACATTTCCATTCTCCGAGGGTATCACCAGTCCAATAGTCAGAACTTCTGTGTTGACACGAATAATCATTGATATGGTCATAATTATAAATTAACTGTATAAAAACAAAAATGTTTTTTTTTTATTTGATTAGTTACCTTAGCTATAACACCTCAAACGAATGGATAACAACTGTCATATTCCTGACTTGGTACAGGCATTTTTTTTATGTAGGAAATGGTTGATTAAGCTTAGTTTATAGCTTACATAACCCCTCGCTTGTATGACAGTCGCTCAAAATTTACAGTGTGGGAACAAAACAACCAGACATAATAGGTAAAAAATGCCAATAGATATGGGTACAGCAGTTAATATTGTGTTATAATTTTTAAATACAATAAAAACAAAAAATTACAAAAATGTAAAGTAGACAAAGCACATTAGAAAAACAACAACAACAATTTACCATATCCCATTCATCATCATCATCTTCCAATAATGGTCAGGCGTCGTAGACCACTGTATTATATTGACCAGTCTTACGTTTGAAGGAGCCACACAGGTTTAAATGTACAAATAAAAAGCTGGTATTTACAGTAAAAACTATCTACATCAAAAAGTCAGGTCATATGTAAAGTCAGCAATTGTAAATTCGGTATTTGCTGTCATCTTAACACTAACAAAAAGCAAATGAGAGCAATTGGACCTTTCTTTCTTTGAAACCGAGAAGTCAAAAAGTATAAACAGTAACACAATACTTAAATCTTTTTGTGTTTTCATTTTTATTGTACATGTACTAATTTCATATCATGGATGCAACATTGATACCCATATCCTTTGTTTATAAATTACTATTTATACAAAAGTGTAAACAATAAATTCAATTTTCTTATTTCAAAATAATCAGTAGAACTTTGAAATCATTTTGTCATTTAAATTCACTTGATTCTCCCTATACGTCTTCTACTTTATTATCTGCCCACTTTAATAATTGAATTAACAGCTCACATATAATACAAAAACTCAGGTCATCTAAATATCTTTCTTTGTTTGGAATAATCATTCATGTTTATATTCATAATTATTTTTTTTATGAAGGAAGTACATATACTTTAATGCCAATAGGGTATTGATTTATTCAATTTATACTTCACGTTGAGTCAGACTTTTCATCGTATACAATAAATACAGAACAAAACAAGACAACAGAAGCTCAACACCTTGACTAGAATTAAATTAGCTCCTTTGTTTTTTTTTTTGTTTTTTTTTTTTTATCAAATTTTGACAAAATATTTACTTTGACAATTTGTCTGAAAAACTATAAACACACACTTTTTAGGATAACAATTATTTGAGAAACCTAATTTTGATCACTGAGAAACTTATTATTCCCGTAACAATATAACGTTATTAAAACGTTCAAGTGGATAATAATGGAATCAATTCTCAATCAACTACAAATTATACTCATACTAAGGTCAAAAGCAAGTAACATATACACATTACAATTAGTAACAACATCATCATGACACTTACATAAAAATGAAATCAAAACAAATTGAGCACACAATACAACCCAAAAATATTAAAAAAAATATATATAAAAAATAAAATTGAGAATGGAAATGGAGAATGTGTCAAAGAGACAACAACCCTACCGAAGAGCAGACAAAAAAATTAACAACCGAAGGTCACCAATGACATCAAATCATGTACATTGTATTTATATTTTTTTTAAAGAAATTTAAATTTTGAATATTGTTGCAATTTGACATTCGTATTGATGATTCTAATTTATTTAGTTATCAATTAATAAAGAGGAGCGAAATATGTCATCGGAACATTCAAACTCATAGATCGACAATAAACTGAGAATGCCTTAACTAAAAAAGAAAAAGATAAACATAAAATTAATAGTACACAAGAAACAACACAGAGAACTGAAGACTAAGCTACACAAACCCGATCTGAGGTGCTCCGGAAGAGAAAGCAAATCTTTTCCCACATATGGCACCCTTCGTCAAGTTCGTGTTGCTCACTTAACGTTATTACAAACCCGGTAAATAGTCTAATTCGGTAGGTCACATGCGTGAAATGGGACCGGGATAGTTACGACATAAATTAAGGAATAAATTAAATTGGTGTAACTTTATAGTAAAGAAGGATACATATACAAATTAAAGGGCGTATTGCATTTGCGCCAATTTTTAAAAAATCAAATCTTTCATTTGCGCCACAAGGTTATACTTCATTTGCGCCATTTTACAGGTAATGCTCTGTCGCTAATAAGATTTGTTTCTTCAGTATTCCCCCTATATAATCGTAAGAGTTCATACTCATTTCAAAAACAAAATTAAGGGGCACTAAGGTAAGGAATTAATATATAGTTTGAGATGAAAAGATAGACATTGTCAAGACAGAGACAGATAAAGGAAATAAATCTGTAATTAAGGATGACCACACATATGGGTTATCATGTCTCCTGAAAAATTGAAATAAGTCGTTTAGGTGTACTAAAAAGTAAATTAGTTTTCTCATTCGAATTGTTTTACATTTGTCATTTCGGGGTCTTTCATATCTGTGATACAGCATGAACTTTGCTTATTATTGAAGGCCATACGATGACCTATAGTTGTTAAAGTATAAGTCATTTTGTCTCTTGTGGAGAGGTTGTTTCATTTTTGGCAATAATATCACATATCTTTTTTTATTGATTTCAATAGATTTAGTTGATTTTTTTGCTTACCTATAATTTCTTGTATTTACCTGTAAAATGGCGCAAATAAAATATGGTTTGTGGCGCAAAAGAAAGATTTTTTTGGCGCAAATGAAATGCCAATTGGCGCAAAAGCAAAGCACCGAAATTAAACACAGAATGGAAACTTTTGTCTGGACCATAAAACAACTTTGGTGAAAAAATTTCAAAATAGGTGCAATTGAGGTACCCTCACGTTAATCATGCTAATTACCTGGCCAGTATTTGAATAAGCAATTTACACAGAATCATTCATACAGAACATAACAGGGTAAAAGCTATTAAAAAAATTATTAGAAAACACGTCTGTTTTTCACCCCTTTTCTTAAAACAATAATAAGAATAAGTAATCTTTAATGGTGATATATCATGCAAGTATTTTAAAATGTACTATGCTTGAAAACAAAACTAATGTTTCTGTCTTCCTATTGAGAAACGTGGTAAAGTTAGAAGCAACATCCAAAGCATGCTTCATTCTCATCGTAACATTTGGCGTAGTATTGCCATCCGACTGCAACGGACTTTGGAACCTCAGTCAAAGGGTCTGTTCCAACAGACAGGAGTTCACATCTGTTAATATAATGGAAAAAAAATAGTTGTATTGATTCAATTATGCATAAAACATTCCTTTAAAGCTCTTTTCCTTGTTGTTTTAAAATGTTGATTTAATTTTTTTTATAAGCACATCATAGTTAAAATGTCCTAATTTATCTTAATTACATTAATAATGCTGTTTTTTTTGGTTAAATTTGGATGACATATCAACATAATCAACAGAATATAATAAGCCTTAACAATAAAATCAAAGCTCCATGATTTCAGGCATCCGATGCGCTTCTCCTGATTTACATGTTTCAGGAATGCTCAAAGCCGAAATTTTCAAAGCCAAAGATGTAAAAGAACTAAAACAATTAAATATTCATTTGTCTGCTTGACTTTATCATTTTTAGCCATGCCGTTGTCAGTTTATTTTCGATTTATGAGTTGTTCCTCTGTTTATCTTTCGCCCCTCTTATTTTGACAGCATTTTATCGTTTTCGCACTCTTACTTTAGTAAAAGTGAATAGAAATCTATGAAATTTTGACACAAGGTTTATGACCACAAAAGGAAGGTTGGGATTGATTTTGGGAGTTTTGGTTCTAACGGTTTAGGAATTAGGGGCCAAAAAAGGGCCCAATAAGCATTATTCTTGGTTTTTGCACAATAACTTTAGTTTAAGTAAATATTAATCTATGAAATTTAAACACAAGGTTTATGACCATAATAGGAAGGTTGGTATTGATTTGGGGAGTTGAGATCCCAACAGTTTAGAAACTTGGGGCCAAAAAGGGGTCCAAATAAGCATTTTTCTTGGTTTTCACATTATAACTTTAGTATAAGTGAATAGAAATCTATGAAATTTAAACACAAGGTTTATGACCATAAAAGGAAGGTTGGTATTGATTTTGGGAGTTTTGGTCTCAACAGTTTAGGATTTTGGGGCCCAAAGGGTCCAAAATTAAACTTTGTTTGATTTCATCAAAAATTGAATAATTGGGGTTCTTTGATATGCCGAATCTAACTGTGTATGTAGATTCTTAATTTTTGGTCCCGTTTTCAAATTGGTTTACATTAAGGTCCAAACGGTCCAAACTTAAACTTTGTTTGATTTTGACAAAAATTGAATCCTTGGGGTTCTTTGATATGCTGAATCTAAAAATGTACTTAGATTTTTAATTATTGGCCCAGTTTTCAAGTTGGTCAAAATCGGGGTCCAAAATTAAACTTTGTTTGATTTCATCAAAAATTGAATAAATGGGGTTCTTTGATATGCCAAATCTAACTGTGTATCTAGATTCTTAATTTTTGGTCCAGTTTTCAAATTGGTCTACATTAAGGTCCAAAGGGTCCAAAATTAAACTTTTTAACAAAAATTAAATTTTTGGGCTTCTTTGATATGCTTTATCTAAACTTGTATTTTGATTTTTGATTATGGGCCCAGTTTTCAAGTTGGTCCAAATCAGGATTCAAAATTATCATCTTCAGTATTGTGCAATAGCAAGAATTTTTCAATTGCACAGTATTGCACAATAGCAAGAAATATCTAATTGCACAATATTGTGCAATAGCAATTAATTTTCAATTGGAGTTATCTTTCTTTGTATAGAATAGTAGTTGAATCAACTTTAATCATTGTTTTATACAATATACAATGTATTTTCCTTTTTTACTACCAACTGATAAATTAAAAAAATCTTTAACATTCAGTGATAACAAGCACTTTTTATTACATTTTAATATTGTATGATGTATTTAAATGAACAGTTATTGTGGCAAACTTCATTAGAAATTTGAATTGAGATCAGTACATTATAACTTTAGTATAAGTGAATAGAAATTTATGAAATTTAAACACAAGGTTTATGACCATAAAAGGAAATTTGGTATTGATTTTGGGAGTTTTGGTCCCAACAGTTTAGGAATTTGGGGCCCAAAGGGTCCAAAATTAAACTTTCAATTGTTTGATTTCATAAAAAAATGAATAATTGGGGTTCTTTGATATGCCAAATCTAACTGTGTATGTATATTCTTAATTTTTGGTCCCGTTTTCAAATTGGTTTACATTAAGGTCCAAAGGGTCCAAACTTAAACTTTGTTTGATTTTGACAAAAATTGAATCCTTGGGGTTCTTTGATATGCTGAATCTGAAAATGTACTTAGATTTTTAATTATTGGCCCAGTTTTGTTCAAATCGGGGTCCAAAATTAAACTTTGTTTGATTTCATAAAAAATTTAATAAATGGGGTTCTTTGGTAAAATTAATTTTTAGAATTCTATAATATCCTGAATATAATCATGTATCTACATTTTGGATATTGAACCATAATAGTTTAATATCCAATTTAAAAATTTTAAATTCTAATTTTCATTCCTTAAACCAAATTCATAATGTGACATAAACCTATGTTGTGTCAACTATTTAATCACAATCCACATTTAAAGCTGTATCAAACTTAAAAGTTGTGTCCATACTTGTCCCATCTGTTCAGGGTTCTACATCTGCGGTCGTATAATGCTGTGCCCTGCGAAGCAACTGGTTTTTTTCGAGTGTCACTGATAAATTTTATGCAGAAGAAACGCAAGTACCAAATTGCAATTCTTCTATCTATGATGAGTTTATTTGCAATCAATGTGTCGATGCCACTTCTGGTGTTTGGGGGGGGGGGGGTATTTTCCCCGAGGGTACCACCATCCCAGTAGTCAGCACTTCTGTCTTGACATAAATAATCATTAATATGGTCATAATAGTAAATCAACTGTTTACAAAACTTTAAATTTATGATACACTATGGATTTTTTTACCTCCAGAATAGATTAACCTAGCGGTATTTGGCAAATTATTAAGGAATTTATGGTCCTCAATGCTCTTCAACTTCGTACTGTTTTAAATTTGTCCCTTTAAACGTTTTTTTTATTCGCGCGTCACTGATGAGTCTTTTGCTGACGAAACGCGAGTCTGTCGCAAATACCAAATGTTATGCTAGCTAGAAATATGTTATGATTCTCGTGAATTGGTTCAGATCTGACAAAGGAAATTTCACTGAAAATATGCATGGGACTCTGAGGTCAAACCGGAATTATCTACCTAATTTATAATCCCTTCATATCAAGTATAAACAATGTGTAAATGTTTTAAAATCCGTTCCTAAATTATCACAAATTTCATGCACCAGTTTGTATGGAGACCATGTGAAGATTAATAATCTTTGAAAGAATATACTTTAAAAGTCAGTATTTTACCTTTTATCTTGGTTCTGGTAATTGAAAACTGCACAACTGTTGATTTGTGAACACATCGTAGCACATTTCAGTACACTTGAAGAGACAACACCAAGACTAAGAAGTACAGCTCGTTTACCAGGTGCTTCACAACTGGTATAATATCCGGTGAAGTTGTCTTTGACTACAAAATGTTTAATCTATGAATTATAATTTAAGCTTAATTCTAAATTCTGATGAACATATAAAGTGAACAATCAGTATTTGATATAATTGGAGTTAAAAAGTCAAAAATGTTAAATTTTAATGAGTATCAGAATTAAAATTTATTGAAATCCTAGTGAGCAACTATTACTAAGACAGGTTCGCAACAAGAAAAATGCAATTGATGTGGTACTATATGTACCTACTTTTTTAATTCACAATATTGGAAAAAAGAAAGAAGATTTTCGATAGAACCTATATGTTTATAACTCATCACTGTCATTCTTATCACCAAATATAAAGTCATTTTGAATGCCTTTCATTTTTGAATAAATGTTTTGTTGGTGTCGATAAGAGTATTGTTTGTCATTTGCCATTAAAAAACTTATCAATTTAAAAATCACACATTCGATCAAGTATTAGGGTAAATAAAAACAACTGTTAGTATATCGCTGTTCGAAAGTCATGAATCGATTTAGAGAAAACCAATAAGGGTTACAAAGTAAAACAGAGGGAAACACATCAACTATCAAATGAAAACAATAGAAATACTAAAGTGCAACACAAAAACAAACGACAATGCAACACACAGAAACGAACTATAAGATAACAACTGCTATTTTCTTGACTTGGTAAAAGATATAAAAAGATAAAATAATGTGTTGGACCTATTTTTTTGGCTAGCTAAGCCTCGCGCTTTTATGTCAATGTAATATATATCAAAATAAGGACAACATTATAGACATGACTACAGTACAAATACATGTTAGGACATCAAGGACAGAGAACTACATAAACCATTGCGATATACAATACTAACTGTTCAGAGTCCAGTTACATTGAAAGGTTGAGCACAGATTTTTCTTGGTGAGATTTAACAGCACTTAAATGTATTTAACGTCTTTAAAAGACTGATTCAGTATTTGATAAACTTGGTGTATATAAAAGAAGATGTGGTATGATTGCCAAAGAGACAGCTATCCACAAAAGACCAAAACGACACAAACATTAACAACTATAGGCCACCGTAAGGCCTTCAACAATGAGCAAAACTCATACTGCATAGTCAGCTATAAAAGGCCCCGACAAGACAATGTAAAACCATTCAAACGAGAAAACTTACAGCCTAGTCTGAAATGGTTTCGACAAACGCTCGACCAATCTTAATCAGTCTCGACTCAGTGTAAACCAGTCTTGACCTTCAAATTTGATCTTGACTTGTCTGGATAAACCCATCTAACTTAACTACATATTGATTTTACAAAATTTAAGTTAAGTTGGATGTTTGGTTATTGTTGTGAAATTAAAGAATTTAATCAATATCTTAAAAAATTTGATTACAGTCAGATAGTCATCTTTATCTGTTTCTATAACTTTTTCGAATACACTTGGATTTTCAAAATTTCTATCTTAATTATCCTTTGATCTTACAGAATTCTATGTTGTTTGGCAGTTTGATTTATTGCTGTCAAATTTGAGGATTTAATTATAATAGGAAAAAGGCTAGCATTTTCAGTCGTACAGAATTGAGATTGTCAACTTTAAATTTGTTTATTACTTTTTCAAATTAATTTGGATTTCCAAAAAATTATACAGCTATCCAAGTTATATATTGACCTTATTGAATCCAAGGTCCCTACATGTATGTTATTCTTGTATAACATTTTCGAATCGACTTGGATTTCCATCAAGTTTAATAGCTATCTCAGTTAGATAGTGATCTTACCGAATCCAAGGTTGTTATGTACTGATAATTCAGTACTATTCGTTGGATACCAATATTCGTGGATTTCGTGGGTAAAGATGAACAACGAAACTAAATGTTCAACGGATAAAAAAAAAATTATAGGCTTGTATGCAGATTTTTGCAAAACCACGAAATTAAATATCCATGAACATGTTAAATTTCTGTAATGCGCGAAAATTGGTACCCACGAAAATAAATGAATCAACAGCAGTTTGGTGTATTGCTGTCAAATTTAAAGATTTGGTTAATCTAGGTAAAAAAAGGCAGAATTTGCAGTGCAGTTCGGACTAAATTCAGATAAAACACGTTTAATTTTCCTTTTTTTTTTTAAAACTGTTTCAAATCAACTTAATAGCTATCTTAGTTATATATGATCTTATTGAATTCCAGGTCGTCATGTAGTTTTAAGGAGTAAATAATTCTAGGCTAAACAAGCCAAAAATTGCAGTTCGGACTAAACTCAGATAGTACACTTTGATTTCTCGTATAACGTTTTCAAATCATCTTGGATTTTCATCTTGGAACTATACAGATATTTCAATTATATTTTGATTTCAAAAAATGTTAGGCTGTTTGTGCATTTGATGTCATGCTGTCAAATTTAGGGATTCCAATTTCAGGAAATTTAATAAGCTAGAATATTCAGTTCAATCTGAATTTAGATAGTCACCTTTGAAATTTGTATATTAATATTTTCAAATTAACTTGGATCTCAGTTGTATATTGATCACTCTGAATCCAAAGGTATTGTGTTGTTTGGTATATTGTTGTCAAATTTAAGGGTTCAGTAAATCAAGGTACAAAAAGTTAGAATTTTCAGTTTTCCCTTAATTCAGCTAGTCATCTTTTATTTTTTTTTAGAACTTTTTCAAAGCAATTTGGATTTTCATAAACAACTTGCAACTATCGCCATAACGTACTGTCAAAATCAATGATGTTTTCTATAGGTGAATGTCGTGTCAAAGTCATTGATGCTTTCTATCGGTGAATGTTGTCAGAGTGAATGATGTTTTCTATCGGTAAATGTCGTGTCAAAAAGTCAATGATTTTTTCTATCGGTGAATGTTGTCAAAGTCAATGATGTTTTTTATCGGTGAATGCCGTGTCAAAGTCAATGATGTTTTCTATCGGTGAATGTCGTGTTGAAGTCAATGATGTTTTCTATCGGTGAATGTCGTGGCAAGGTTAGTGATGTTTTCTATCGGTGAATGTCGTTTTCAAAGTCAATGATGTTTCCTATCGGTGAATGTCGTGGCAAGGTCAATGTTTTTTTTTATCGGTGAATGTTTTCAAAGTCAATGATGTTTTCTATCGGTGAATGTTGTCAAAGTCAATGATGTTTTCTATCGGTGAAATTTCGTTTTCAAAGTCAACGATGTTTTCTATTGGTGAAGGTCGTTTTCAAAGTCAATGATGTTTTCTATTTGTGAATGTTGTCAAAGTCAACGAAGTTTTCTTCGGTGAAGATTTTTATCGGTAAATATCGTGTCAAAGCTAATGATGTTTTCTACCGGTGAATGTTGTATCGAGGGCAATGAAGTTTTTTATCGGTGACTGTCGTTTTCAAAGTCAATGATGTTTTCTATCGGAAAATGTCGTTTTCAAAGTCAATGATGTTTTCTATCGGTGAATGTTGTCAAAGTCAATGAAGTTTTTTATCGGTGAATGGAGTGGCAAGGTCAATGATGTTTTCTATCGATGAATGTCGTGTGAAAGTCAATGATGTTTTCTATCGGTAGATGTGGTGTCAAAGTCAATGATGTTTTCTATCGGTTAATGTTGTCAAAGTCAATGAAGGTTTCCATCGGTGAATGTTGTCAAAGTCAAAGATGTTTTCTATCGGTGAATGTTGTCAAAGTCAATGATGTTCTCTATCGGTTATTGTCGTTTTCAAAGTCAATGATGTTTTCTATCGGTGAATGTCGTGTCAAAGTCAATGATGTTTTCTATCGGTGAATGTCGTGTCAGAGTCATTTAAGTTTTCTATCGGTGAATGTTGTCGTGTCAGAGTCATTTAAGTTTTCTATCGGTGAATGTTGTCAAAGTCAATGATTTTCAAAGTCAATGATGTTTTCTATCGGTAAATGTCGTGACAATTCAATGATGTTTTCTATCGGTGAATGTCGTGTCAAAGTTAATGATATTTTATATCGGTGAATGTTGTCAAAGTCAATGAAGTTTTCTATTGGTGAATGTCGTCAAAGTCAATGATTTTCAAAGTCAATGATGTTTTCTATCGGTGAATGTCGTGTGAAAGTCAGTGATGTTTTTTTATCAGAAAATGTCGTGTCAAAGTCAATGATTTTCAAAGCCAATGATGTTTTCTATCGGTGAATGGCGTGTAAAAGTCAATGATGTTTTCTATCGGTGAATGTCGAGTCAAAGTCAATGATGTTTTCTATCGGTGAATGTCGTGTAAAAGTCAATGATGTTTTCTATCGGTGAATGTCGAGTCAAAGTCAATGATGTTTTCTATCGATGAATGGCGTGTAAAAGTCAATGATGTTTTCTATCGGTGAATGTCGTGTGAAAGTCAGTGATGTTTTTTTATCAGAAAATGTCGTGTCAAAGTCAATGATTTTCAAAGCCAATGATGTTTTCTATCGGTGAATGTCGTGTAAAAGTCAATGATGTTTTCTATCGGTAAATGTCGTGACAATTCAATGATGTTTTCTATCGGTGAATGTCGTGTCAAAGTTAATGATATTTTATATCGGTGAATGTTGTCAAAGTCAATGAAGTTTTCTATTGGTGAATGTCGTCAAAGTCAATGATTTTCAAAGTCAATGATGTTTTCTATCGGTGAATGTCGTGTGAAAGTCAGTGATGTTTTTTTATCAGAAAATGTCGTGTCAAAGTCAATGATTTTCAAAGCCAATGATGTTTTCTATCGGTGAATGGCGTGTAAAAGTCAATGATGTTTTCTATCGGTGAATGTCGTGTAAAAGTCAATGATGTTTTCTATCGGTGAATGTCGTGTAAAAGTCAATGATGTTTTCTATCGGTGAATGTCGTGTAAAAGTCAATGATGTTTTCTATCGGTGAATGTCAAGTCAAAGTCAATGATGTTTTCTATCGGTGAATGGCGTGTAAAAGTCAATGATGTTTTCTATCGGTGAATGTCGAGTCAAAGTCAATGATGTTTTCTATCGGTGAATGGCGTGTAAAAGTCAATGATGTTTTCTATCGGTGAATGTCGTGTCAAAATCATTGATGCTTTCTATCGGTGAATGTCGTGGTAAAGTCAATGATGTTTTCTATCGGTGAATGGCGTGTAAAAGTCAATGATGTTTTCTATCGGTGAATGTCGAGTCAAAGTCAATGATGTTTTCTATCGGTGAATGGTGTGTAAAAGTCAATGATGTTTTCTATCGATGAATGTCGTGTCAAAATCATTGATGCTTTCTATCGGTGAATGTCGTGGTAAAGTCAATAATGTTTCTATCGGTGAATGTGGTGTCAAAGTCAATGATGTTTTCTATCGGCGAATGTCGTGATAAAGGCAATGATGTTTTCCATCGGTGAATGTCGTGTCAAAGTCAATGATGTTTTCTATCGGTGAATGTTGTCAAGGTCAATGATTTTCAAAGTCAATGATGTTCTCTATCGGTGAATGTCGTGTCAAAATCAATGATGTTTTCTATAGGTGAATGTTTTCAAAGTCAATGATGCTTTCTATCGGTGAATGTTGTCAAAGTCAATGATGTTTTCTATTGGTGAATGTCGTTTAAAAAGTCAATGATGTTTATTATCGGTGAATGTCGTGTCGAAGTCAATGATGTTTTCTATCGGTGAATATCGTTTTCAAAGTCAATGATGTTTTCTATCGGTGAATGTTGTCAAAGTCAATGATGTTTTCTATCGGTGAATGTTGTCCAAGTCAATGATGTGTTCTATCGGTGAATGTCGTCAAAGTCATTGATGATTTCTATCGGTGAATTTTGTCAAAGTCAATGATGTTTTCTACAGGTGAATGTCGTTTTGAAAGTCAATGATGTTTTCTATCGGTGAATGTCGTGGCAGGGTCAATGTTTACTATCGGTGAATGTTGTCAAAGTCAATAATGTTTCTATCGGTGAATGTTTTCAAAGTCAATGATGATTTCTATCGGTGAATGTCGTTTTCAAAGTCAATGATGTTTTCTATCGGTGAATGTCGTTTCCAAAGTCAATGATGTTTTCTATCTGTGAATGTTGCCAAAGGCAATGATGCTTTCTATCGGTGAATGTCGTGGTAAAGTCAATAATGTTTCTATCGGTGAATGTTGTGTCAAAGTCAATGATGTTTTCTATCGGCGAATGTCGTGATAAAGGCAATGATGTTTTCCATCGGTGAATGTCGTGTCAAAGTCAATGATGTTTTCTATCGGTGAATGTTGTCAAGGTCAATGATTTTCAAAGTCAATGATGTTCTCTATCGGTGAATGTCGTGTCAAAATCAATGATGTTTTCTATAGGTGAATGTCGTGTCAAAGTCATTGATGCTTTCTATCGGTGAATGTTGTCAGAGTGAAGGATGTTTTCTATCGGTGAATGTCGTGTCAAAAAGTCAATGATTTTTTTTATCGGTGAATGTTGTCAAAGTCAATGATGTTTTCTATCGGTGAATGCCGTGTCAAAGTCAATGATGTTTTCTATCGGTGAATGTCGTGTTGAAGTCAATGATGTTTTCTATCGGTGAATGTCGTGGCAAGATTAGTGATGTTTTCTATCGGTGAATGTCGTTTTCAAAGTCAATGATGTTTCCTATCGGTGAATGTCGTGGCAAGGTCAATGTTTTTTATCGGTGAATGCTGTCAAAGTCAATGATGTTTTCTATCGGTGAATGTTGTCAAAGTCAATGATGTTTTCTATCGGTGAAATTTCGTTTTCAAAGTCAACGATGTTTTCTATTGATGAAGGTCGTTTTCAAAGTCAATGATGTTTTCTATTTGTGAATGTTGTCAAAGACAATGATGTTTTCTATCGGTGAATGTTGTTTTCAAAGTCAATGATGTTTTCTATCGGTGAATGTCGTGTTAAAGTCAATGATGTTTTCCATCGGTGAATGTTGTCAAAGTCAATGATGTTTTTTATCGGTGAATGCCGTGTCAAAGTCAAAAATGTTTTCTATCGGTGAATGTCGTGTTGAAGTCAATGATGATTTCTATTGGTGAATGTCGTTTTTAAAGTCAATGATGTTTTCTATCGGTGAATGTCGTTTTCAAAGTCAATGATGTTTTCTATCGGTGAATGTTTTCAAAGTCAATGATGCTTTCTATCGGTGAATGTTGTCAAAGTCAATGATGTTTTCTATTGGTGAATGTCGTTTAAAAAGTCAATGATGTTTATTATCGGTGAATGTCGTGTCGAAGTCAATGATGTTTTCTATCGGTGAATATCGTTTTCAAAGTCAATGATGTTTTTCATCGGTGAATGCCGTGTCAAAGTCAATGATGTTTTCTATCGGTGAATGTCGTGTAAAAGTCAATGATGTTTTCTATCGGTGAATGTCAAGTCAAAGTCAATGATGTTTTCTATCGGTGAATGGCGTGTAAAAGTCAATGATGTTTTCTATCGGTGAATGTCGAGTCAAAGTCAATGATGTTTTCTATCGGTGAATGGCGTGTAAAAGTCAATGATGTTTTCTATCGGTGAATGTCGTGTCAAAATCATTGATGCTTTCTATCGGTGAATGTCGTGGTAAAGTCAATGATGTTTTCTATCGGTGAATGGCGTGTAAAAGTCAATGATGTTTTCTATCGGTGAATGTCGAGTCAAAGTCAATGATGTTTTCTATCGGTGAATGGCGTGTAAAAGTCAATGATGTTTTCTATCGATGAATGTCGTGTCAAAATCATTGATGCTTTCTATCGGTGAATGTCGTGGTAAAGTCAATAATGTTTCTATCGGTGAATGTGGTGTCAAAGTCAATGATGTTTTCTATCGGCGAATGTCGTGATAAAGGCAATGATGTTTTCCATCGGTGAATGTCGTGTCAAAGTCAATGATGTTTTCTATCGGTGAATGTTGTCAAGGTCAATGATTTTCAAAGTCAATGATGTTCTCTATCGGTGAATGTCGTGTCAAAATCAATGATGTTTTCTATAGGTGAATGTTTTCAAAGTCAATGATGCTTTCTATCGGTGAATGTTGTCAAAGTCAATGATGTTTTCTATTGGTGAATGTCGTTTAAAAAGTCAATGATGTTTATTATCGGTGAATGTCGTGTCGAAGTCAATGATGTTTTCTATCGGTGAATATCGTTTTCAAAGTCAATGATGTTTTCTATCGGTGAATGTTGTCAAAGTCAATGATGTTTTCTATCGGTGAATGTTGTCCAAGTCAATGATGTGTTCTATCGGTGAATGTCGTCAAAGTCATTGATGATTTCTATCGGTGAATTTTGTCAAAGTCAATGATGTTTTCTACAGGTGAATGTCGTTTTGAAAGTCAATGATGTTTTCTATCGGTGAATGTCGTGGCAGGGTCAATGTTTACTATCGGTGAATGTTGTCAAAGTCAATAATGTTTCTATCGGTGAATGTTTTCAAAGTCAATGATGATTTCTATCGGTGAATGTCGTTTTCAAAGTCAATGATGTTTTCTATCGGTGAATGTCGTTTCCAAAGTCAATGATGTTTTCTATCTGTGAATGTTGCCAAAGGCAATGATGCTTTCTATCGGTGAATGTCGTGGTAAAGTCAATAATGTTTCTATCGGTGAATGTTGTGTCAAAGTCAATGATGTTTTCTATCGGCGAATGTCGTGATAAAGGCAATGATGTTTTCCATCGGTGAATGTCGTGTCAAAGTCAATGATGTTTTCTATCGGTGAATGTTGTCAAGGTCAATGATTTTCAAAGTCAATGATGTTCTCTATCGGTGAATGTCGTGTCAAAATCAATGATGTTTTCTATAGGTGAATGTCGTGTCAAAGTCATTGATGCTTTCTATCGGTGAATGTTGTCAGAGTGAAGGATGTTTTCTATCGGTGAATGTCGTGTCAAAAAGTCAATGATTTTTTTTATCGGTGAATGTTGTCAAAGTCAATGATGTTTTCTATCGGTGAATGCCGTGTCAAAGTCAATGATGTTTTCTATCGGTGAATGTCGTGTTGAAGTCAATGATGTTTTCTATCGGTGAATGTCGTGGCAAGATTAGTGATGTTTTCTATCGGTGAATGTCGTTTTCAAAGTCAATGATGTTTCCTATCGGTGAATGTCGTGGCAAGGTCAATGTTTTTTATCGGTGAATGCTGTCAAAGTCAATGATGTTTTCTATCGGTGAATGTTGTCAAAGTCAATGATGTTTTCTATCGGTGAAATTTCGTTTTCAAAGTCAACGATGTTTTCTATTGATGAAGGTCGTTTTCAAAGTCAATGATGTTTTCTATTTGTGAATGTTGTCAAAGACAATGATGTTTTCTATCGGTGAATGTTGTTTTCAAAGTCAATGATGTTTTCTATCGGTGAATGTCGTGTTAAAGTCAATGATGTTTTCCATCGGTGAATGTTGTCAAAGTCAATGATGTTTTTTATCGGTGAATGCCGTGTCAAAGTCAAAAATGTTTTCTATCGGTGAATGTCGTGTTGAAGTCAATGATGATTTCTATTGGTGAATGTCGTTTTTAAAGTCAATGATGTTTTCTATCGGTGAATGTCGTTTTCAAAGTCAATGATGTTTTCTATCGGTGAATGTTTTCAAAGTCAATGATGCTTTCTATCGGTGAATGTTGTCAAAGTCAATGATGTTTTCTATTGGTGAATGTCGTTTAAAAAGTCAATGATGTTTATTATCGGTGAATGTCGTGTCGAAGTCAATGATGTTTTCTATCGGTGAATATCGTTTTCAAAGTCAATGATGTTTTCTATCGGTGAATGTTGTCAAAGTCAATGATGTTTTCTATCGGTGAATGTTGTCCAAGTCAATGATGTGTTCTATCGGTGAATGTCGTCAAAGTCATTGATGATTTCTATCGGTGAATTTTGTCAAAGTCAATGATGTTTTCTACAGGTGAATGTCGTTTTGAAAGTCAATGATGTTTTCTATCGGTGAATGTCGTGGCAGGGTCAATGTTTACTATCAGTGAATGTTGTCAAAGTCAATAATGTTTCTATCGGTGAATGTTTTCAAAGTCAATGATGATTTCTATCGGTGAATGTCGTTTTCAAAGTCAATGATGTTTTCTATCGGTGAATGTCGTTTCCAAAGTCAATGATGTTTTCTATCTGTGAATGTTGCCAAAGGCAATGATGTTTTCTATCGGTGAATATTGTTTTCAAAGTCAATGATGTTTTCTATCGGTGAATGTCGTGTCAAAGTCAATGATGTTTTCTACAGGTGAATGTCGTGTCAAAGTCATTGATGCTTTCTATCGGTGAATGTTGTCAAAGTCAATGATGTTTTCTATCGGTGAATGTCGTGTCAAAGTCAATGATTTTTTCTATCGGTGAATGTCGTGTCAAAGTCAATGATGTTTTTCATCGGTGAATGCCGTGTCAAAGTCAATGATGTTTTCTATCGGTGAATGTAGTGTTGAAGTCAATGATGTTTTCTATCGGTAAATGTCGTGGCAAGGTTAGTGATATTTTCAATCGGTGAATGTTGTCAAAGTCAATGATGTTTCCTATCGGTGAATGTCGTGGCAATGTCAATGTTTTCTATCGGTGAATGTTGTCAAAGTCAATGATGTTTTCTATCGGTGAATGGTGTCAAAGTAAATGATTTTCAAAGTCAATGATGTTCTCTATCGGTGAATGTCGTGACAAAGTCAATGATGTTTTCTATCGGTGAATGTCGTGTCAAAGTCAATGATGTTTTCTATCAGTGAATGTCGTGTCAAAGTCAATGATGTTTTCTATCGGGGATTGTTGTGTCAAAGTTAATGATGTTTTCTATCGGTGAATGTCGTGTCAAGGTCAATGATGTTTTCTATCGATGAATGTCATGTCAAGGTCAATGATGTCTTCTTTCGGTGAATGTTGTCAAAGTCAATGATTTTCAAAGTTAATGATGTTTTCTTTTGGTGAATGTCGTGTCAAAGTCAATGATGTTTTCTATCGGTGAATGTCGTGTCAAAGTTAATGATGTTTTCTATCTGTGAATCCGTTTCAAGGTCAATAATGTTTTTTATCGGTGAATGTCGTATCAAGGGCAATGCAGTTTTTTTCGTTGAATGTCTTGTCGAAGTCAATGATATGTTTTATTTGTGAATGTCGTATCAAAGGCAATTAAGTTTTTATATCGGTGACTGTCGTTTTCCAAGTCAATGATAATTTCTATCGGGGAATGTTGTCAAAGTCAATGATGTTTCCTATCGGTGAAATGTCGTTTTCAAAGTCAATGATGTTTTCTATCGGTGAATGTCGTTTTCAAAGTCAATGATGTTTTCTATCGGTGAATGTTGTTTTCAAAGTCAATGATGTTTTCTATCGGTGAATGTTGTCAAAGTCAATGATGTCTGCTATTGGTGAATGTCGATTTCAAAGTTAATGATGTTTTCTATCGATAAATGTCGTGTCAAAGTCAATGATGTTTTCTATCGGTGAATGTTGTTTTCAAAGTCAATTATGTTTTCTATCGGTGAATGTTGTCAAAGTCAATGATGTTTTCTATCGGTGAATGTTGTCAAAGTCATTGATGTTTTCTATCGGTGAATGTCGTTTTCAAAGTCAATGATGTTTTCTATCGGTGAATGTCGTTTTCAAAGTCAATGATGTTTTCTATCGGTGAATGTCGTGTCAAAGTCAATGATATTTTCTATCGGTGAAGGTCGTTTTCAAAGTCAATGATGTTTTCTATCGGTGAATGTCGTGTCAAAGTCAATGATGTTTTCTATCGGTGAATGTCGTGGTAAAGTCAATAATGTTTCTATCGGTGAATGTTGTGTCAAAGTCAATGATGTTTTCTATTCGTGAATGTCGTTTTCAAAGTCAATGGTGATTTCTAGCGGCGAATGTCGTGTCAAAGTTAATGATGTTATCTTTCGGTGAATGTTGTCAAAGTCAAGGTAAATGTCGTATCAAGGGCAATGAAGTTTTCTATCGATGAATGTCGTGTCAAAGTTTATAATATTTTCTATTGGTGAATGTCGTGTCAAAGTTAGTGATTTCTTGTATCGGTGTTTCTGTTCGGTTTTCTCCGCAAATTAATACTGACAGCCACGATAAAGTCAATAGTTCTTAAAGTGACGTTAAACACGAACAAGCAGTCAATCAATTCAAGTTCCAACACAAGTCATCTTTATTTGTATATTTGCACATCAGTCATTTCTATGACAGAGTTGTATAATGTCATTTAGAGCGTCTTTATCGCTTTGATTAACCAAAATCCTTTCTGAACGTGTGTTAAAAATAAACATAAGAACAGTATGCTGAATGCTAGAGTTCAGTTAGATATTTAGATCTGAATTCGAATACATTTTTGATGAAATAACTGATGAATACGTTAGCGTTTAATACACGATATGCATTGTGCATGTGGTTGTAAATAAACTCATCATAGATATAAGGATTAAATTTTTTATTTACGCCAGACGCGCGTGTCGTCTACAAAAGACCCACCAGTGACGCTCGAATAAAAAAAAAAAAAAAGGTCAAATGAAGTACTTTGTCGAAGAGCATTCAGGACCAAAATTCCTAAAAGTTTTGCCAAATGCAGCTAAGGTAATCTTCTCATGAGGTATAAAATCCTTAGTATTTCAAAATTTTAAAACCTATGTAAACAGTTAATTTATAAATATGACCATACCAATGATAATTCATGTCAGCACAGAAGTACTGACTACTGGGCTGGTGATACCTTCGGGGAATTTAAAACACCACCAGCAGTGGTATATATCCAGGGGTTGTAAATAAACTCACCAAAGATACCAGAATTAATTTTTGTGTTTACGTCAGACGCGTCTTTAGTCTAAAAAAAGACCCACCAGTGACGCTCGAATCCAAAAAAGGTCAAAAAGTCCAAATAAAGTACGAAGTTGAAGAGCATTCAGGACAAAAATTCCTAAACGTCTTGCCAAAAAAAGCTAAGGTTATCTATTCCTCAGGTAGAAAAGCTATAGATTTCAAGAATTCAAAAGTTTTGTAAACAGTTAATTTATAAATATGAATATATCAATGATAATTCATGTCAGCACAGACGTGCTGACTACTGGGCTGGTGATACCTTCGGAGAATTAAAACTCTACCAGCAGTGGCGTAGACCCAGTGGACTACTTTTTATCAGAAAAAGAGCATTGTTCAATACTTCAGAGAGCTATATATAAAACAAACATTGTATAAAACCAAAATGACAATTACAAACCGGGCAAAATCGTTTTTAGGAAGTTTTATGTATCAGAGTTTATACTTTTCTGAGAGAAAGTTTTATTTTGCCGGATTTGGCAAATATTCAAAAGTTTATGCTAAATTCACATTCATGTATCCGACAACAGTTTTTTTTTAAATTACTCACCGCAATCTTTTGTTAGGGTATCTCTTCCAAACTGACTACAATCTTCACCACCATTGCATGGTGTGGGGTTATGACATGTTCTGCGTCTATTTGTTCTTTGGTTACATTTATGTGAGCAATCATCCCATTCACTCCATGTTGTGTAACCGCCATCAATTTTATCTAATTCGGAAATAATAATTATTTGTAGAGAGCATTTCCCCATATCCTCTTTCATGTAAGATAACAATATATCTATAATATCTATATATAATTGATATACTTATCCTTATTCATGTAAGATAACAATATGTCTATAATAGCTATATATAAATGATATACTTAATAATATCCTCTTTCATGTAAGATAACAATATGTCTATAATATCTATATATAACTGATATACTTCTAGTTGTATTATAAACACGTTAGAATATACAAATAGGAAGATATGGTATGATTGCCAAAGAGACAACTTTCCGCAAGAGATAAAATTACACAGAAATTAACAACTATAGGTCACCGTACGTCCTTCAACATTGAGGAAAAAACCCATACCACATAGAAATCTTTCACACAAATGTTTATTTCCATACGTATATTTCATCCTTCTATAATACTAAAAACTCTAATGTTGTGTGGTTTGTGTTTCGTTCCCTATTAGAAAAGTGAAAAAAATATAATTATTTAATTTGAATAAGAATTAGTAATTAAGGGGGCTCCTGGGTATAAATGATTTTTTTTTCTAATATAGGATTTCGCTATATTTTTTCATAAATGAACTTTATCATATACTTAAAAGAAAAATGAAATAAAAAAATGGGGTCACCGTTCATTTAAGCTAAAATCTGCCTCTGGAAAAAGTATACATTTTTGTGAATGTCCTTTTTTTCTGTTGAACTACTAGGAGAAAAAAATCAAATATCGAAATAAAAAAATAACCTAATATAAGAAATTGCTTAAATTTTACAATAATTTAGTTTATGTACAGCTTATTTGAAAACAATAATAAAAAATATAGGTCACCGATGAGTTAAAAAAGATATTTCAAATTTAAGGCCAAAAAATGGCATTTTCGCACCAAAGGGAGATAATTTGGAGCTTTTTCAAGTTTTAAAGTCATCTGGGGTCAAACCAAATCATTTTTGTGGGTTGTTTTTTGTACCATATCATAAAGTAACAACTAATTGTTTAATAAATAAAATTTGTAATGAAAAAGTAAAGGTTTAATTTTTTGCTAAAATTTTTGTACCCAGGAGCCTCCTTAAGCTAAAAAATTATAAAAAAAAACCTTTGATATCTCATCCCTTTTTTATACCGTTCTAAAAATAATGTTTTCTAGATTATTCGTTTATCAAGAAAAGACTCAGAAGGGCATAAAAACAAAGATAAACACAGACACCACATATTTTGTAAATATTCTATATCCAAACAGTCTTTGTCCTGCAATCATTCTCTGCAGTGTACCAAGCTATTTGTGCTGTTTCTATCTAATATGTTGAATATCTTCTGTTTATATTATAATTATTGTGCATAAAGTGTGTATAACTTATTATTATGTTCATGTGCAAATAAAAGAAATTCATTATAAAAAAGAGAAAGAAAAGAGAAAGGTGTCTGTGACCTGATATTTTTGTTTACAATTGATGCATGAAACAATGAAACCTTTTTTTAGACTAACTAACTAATCGGAAAAACTTCAAAATGTTTCAATATTAATTGATTTGTAGATGATGTCTTGTAGATATAGACAGTTTCTTTCTATGTATCATACTTTTTAATATTGTAACACTGCCTCTCGGGTGCTAGAGTCGGACACCAGAGAACACAATGAACATAAAGTAAAGGGATCTTTTTATTGTGTGTATGTATATTAGGATAAAATATTAGGGTCGACGTCTAGTTGGTTTACCGTCGACCAAAACACTCTACCGATATTGATTTTATATTTGTTTTGTTATTACTGTATATTTACTAAATATTCGTGAAATAAAATACATGAAATAGAACAGTTTAGATGCTTTATTATTATTTATAAAAATGCTGGACTGGTAGTGGTACAGCTCTGTTCCTGGCCTAGTCCGGTTCCTAGTATGGTTGGTCTTATCTATAACTAACCTAAACAGAGACTTTACTCTGTCACTATCTAAATATTATTAAACTACCAATGTGTAGCGCTAAACTCGATCACATTAAAGTAAATCAACCAGATTCACTATCCCACAGTTTATAATAAGTCTCATTTCCTTAAGACATAATAAATACAATCAACAATCAACAATTCTTTATAGGTAATCACAAAATCGTTCCTACCATAAAGCTTCCGTAATAAATATTAAATACTTGACTTTCTTAAAGTTTGTCACCTAGGAATTTCACCTAACAAAACAAGTTGCACAAAACTATATATTTATTTGCACCAAGCAATATTTACACCAAGGATTTTCACCTAAAACATTATTTGCTCCAAGCAATATATTTACACCCAGGAATTACACCTAAAACATCAATTGCACCAATAAATATTTGCACCAAGGATTTGCTCCCATTTGGCACCTAAAGTTTGCACCAATAAATATTTGCACCAAGGATTTGCTCCCGATTTGGCACCTAAAGTTTGCACCAGCACCGACAACCTTAAATTAAACAAAGGTAACGTTCAATAAGCTACATATTCCAGCATTTATTAAAGTTTGTCACTACCCATTCTTGTCAACCACACACTCCGTATTTTCTGTTGTTGTTTTGGTATTTATACTTTCGACTGACCAATGACAGAGCTTGTTACATATTGTTTACCAATCGGCAACCATGGATCATATTAGGGAAACTCCCGTAATGTTGATACTGTTTGTAAACAACGATTGATCTTCATCAATAAAGATGGGTTTCGACTTTAAATTTATTAGTAGATCATTAGAACAGTTTTATTTGAGTTTATTGTATAATAAGGTAACTACCGCGAAAATACGGAATCAGTACGTGAACTAAAACTTCTTAACAAACTAACATACACAAATCTGTCGTATCATGAAAACAACAGCCAAAATAACAATGACAAGTTTTACACTACTTGTAACATTAGACATCTCACTAACATCTATCGTTTTATCCTCAATAATTTCGAGAAACTATACAGACATAGGTTTACTATAAAAAAGGGGGGAATGTCGGCATTACATTGCCTCCACCTTTAAGGATTTGGTCCCCAAATACATTCGTTTGTAAGATTTAATTAAAGTACAACCAATTCATTATTATTATTTTTCTTAAGCTGACGAAAATACAAAAAGAATTACACGAATAAACTCATCCGTGTTAACAACCTACACTTAAAGAACTTTTGTACTTTGATTTTTTTCCACTCTGGTTTCAGGTTTTTCCTTTACTTCTGATACTAAGGCTTGCAAACATTGTAAAATGTTCCACCAGCAAAACCATTTGATCATTCATTGCTCCATAAACACTGACCAGAAGTTAGGTCACTCATGTGTCCATCTCTATTGAACAAATCTTTCGTTTCTATCTATCCCTGAATAATTATTACTTTCTTTTTCTCTTAGTTTCCCATACAGCCCTATTTTGTATTACATATACCTATTTCACTTTAAATTATACATTCTGGCTTGCAAATATTGTAAAGATATTTAAGCAAACCCGCTTTTACTAAACTTTACTCCATAAACATCGACCAATAATCTGGTCACTTGTGTTTATCTCTATTGAGCAAATTTCTCTTTCTATCAATTTATTATTCTTTACTATTTATTTTTCCAGTTTTTGACAACATTATTTTACATTGCCTATACTATTTCTCTCTTTTATACATGTACTAATATTCGGGCTTGCAAACATTGTAAAGATATTTAAGCAAACCCGCTTTTGTCAAGCTTTGCTCCATAGACACTGACCAGAAATTAGGTCAAACCTGTGTCTATCTCTTTTGAGCAATTAATTACAACTTTACTATCTGATCTGGAAAATATGACATGTACACGCAGCCTTTCTTTCGGAAGGTGCCTCGTTGTGTACGGCTCTCGTTATCTTCAGATCAAATGTCTACTAAATTCTTATTGCTCAATTCTCAAGAATCATACATTCAAGGTATACATTTGACTGGCCAAGCCAAAATATCTACATATCAGTATTTAACTGAGACATTCTTGTCATGCATTGAGCTTTTATCATCTAGCTCAACTCTACATACTCTTACACTATTATTATTTTTCACATTTTACTCATAATACGAGTTTTGAGAACATTCTGTTGATAGGGCTACCGACTAAGATCGTAATAATATTTTGCATCATGCTAGTGTGCTCAACAATTGTATAAACCAGAGTTTCTAACCAAATTATCAGTTGACCTTCTAATTTGTTTTAATTTCTGCATCAGAAATGACCAGTACAGATCAGTATATTCACTTAACGTGTTCATAAGTTCTAAACAAATTATAAAAATATAGTGTTTAGCGCCACTGCAGTTTTTGCCTTTATTAATCATTTATATCTAGAGCGGAACTTCTACAATCTCTGCTACGGATATTCTACAACAAGAGGCATTACCTCTGATTTTGAGACAAAGAACAACATCATCTTTAATTATTAAACAATCCTTAGTGAAAGGAAATCAACATCACATCTATACATAAAACATCTGTTTCGGTATAATAATTGTCCAAAACAAATCGGTCTTCACAATAAAAATTTAAATAAACTAGCTCCAACTAAAACGAGCGTGCGAACTTTTAATGCATATATACATGTACATCTATATAGTAGCCAAAACAAAACAACTGTTTTGATGGCACAACACAATATTAAAATAATAGTATTCACAGTGTCGAGAAATCATTCTCGCTCCTGACTGGACATTTGTCCGTTTTCCTAACGACGAAATGCTCCTCTATTGTTAAAATTTCTATTGAAATTATTTTTATTTCCTCTATAATTATTATCTCCTCGGAATTGCTGATCATTTTGATTTTTGATAATAAGTACTTCATTCGTCAAAGATTCAATACTTTGTTTGATTTTATTTATTTCCCGTTTCAGATCAGGCTCTTGAACCGTTTCAATATCGACAATGCGAACATTTCGGCCTTTCCGTATATCAGCAACTCGTAATGCTTCGAGTCTGACAGCAATATGTTCTGCCTCATTTATTGATTTGGGTCCAACCTCCCTTAATCTGAGACGTACTTCTGTCTCAGGTATTGCATCAATAAAAGAATCTAAAGCTAATGTGTCCCTAACCAATGGAGAGGTACCAGGATAAGCCCTACGTGTCAGTTTCTTAATAGACTGAGCTAATTCAGGCAGACTTTCATTTTTAAATCGTACTCGTGTTTGCAACTCTGCTCTAAACACTTCAGCTCTATTGACTGAACCAAACCTATTCTTAAGAGAGGTGACCAAACTGTCAAAATTGTGTAGTTCTCCATTTGTAATTTCATTAAGTATTGCCCTGGCGTTCCCTTACAAACTGCTTGCCAAAAGCAGTGCTTTTGTTTTTGAGTCCCAAACATTAAGTTCGGCCAACAAATCAAATTGAGTCAAATACTCTTCCAAATCATCAGAGCCGTCATAGATTTGTGGCTTAATCTTACAAGAAATTTCAGATTTTGACCGTCGGACCTCAGAAAAATGACTATTATTCTGATCATCCTTATCATGTCTAACATCGGGTCCCATATTATTATCTATGGAACTTTCATTGCCCCGTCCTAAAATTGGGGTAGACCTAGTGTCAACAGTGTGCTTTTCAAACTTTTCAAACATCTTACTCATATCACTTGAAAAGTCGGAAAAACATCTGTCCATCCGAAGCCTAATTTCTGCCCTAGCTTCGGCCATCATTCTCTCTGTCCTTCTAAAAATTTCAGTACCTTGAGCGTCTATTTCATTTTCATGAATAGTTGCTTCAGCATCACCATGTGTCTCATTCAAGTGTGGGCCAAACGTAACTACGTTTGAATCGTCCATTATTTTCTATCTATGA
Organism: Mytilus trossulus; assembly: GCF_036588685.1. Classification (NCBI taxonomy): domain Eukaryota; kingdom Metazoa; phylum Mollusca; class Bivalvia; order Mytilida; family Mytilidae; genus Mytilus; species Mytilus trossulus. Next base: position 45,136,780 of record NC_086379.1, read on the forward strand.
TCTTATATATTCAACTTAATCTGACTCTATAAATTTATCCCACCGCTGCCACCAATTGTAACACTGCCTCTCGGGTGCTAGAGTCGGACACCAGAGAACACAATGAACATAAAGTAAAGGGATCTTTTTATTGTGTGTATGTATATTAGGATAAAATATTAGGGTCGACGTCTAGTTGGTTTACCGTCGACCAAAACACTCTACCGATATTGATTTTATATTTGTTTTGTTATTACTGTATATTTACTAAATATTCGTGAAATAAAATACATGAAATAGAACAGTTTAGATGCTTTATTATTATTTATAAAAATGCTGGACTGGTAGTGGTACAGCTCTGTTCCTGTCCTAGTCCGGTTCCTAGTATGGTTGGTCTTATCTATAACTAACCTAAACAGAGACTTTACTCTGTCACTATCTAAATATTATTAAACTACCAATGTGTAGCGCTAAACTCGATCACATTAAAGTAAATCAACCAGATTCACTATCCCACAGTTTATAATAAGTCTCATTTCCTTAAGACATAATAAATACAATCAACAATCAACAATTCTTTATAGGTAATCACAAAATCGTTCCTACCATAAAGCTTCCGTAATAAATATTAAATACTTGACTTTCTTAAAGTTTGTCACCTAGGAATTTCACCTAACAAAACAAGTTGCACAAAACTATATATTTATTTGCACCAAGCAATATTTACACCAAGGATTTTCACCTAAAACATTATTTGCTCCAAGCAATATATTTACACCCAGGAATTACACCTAAAACATCAATTGCACCAATAAATATTTGCACCAAGGATTTGCTCCCATTTGGCACCTAAAGTTTGCACCAATAAATATTTGCACCAAGGATTTGCTCCCGATTTGGCACCTAAAGTTTGCACCAGCACCGACAACCTTAAATTAAAACATAGGTAACGTTCAATAAGCTACATATTCCAGCATTTATTAAAGTTTGTCACTACCCATTCTTGTCAACCACACACTCCGTCGTTTCTGTTGTTGTTTTGGTATTTATACTTTCGACTGACCAATGACAGAGCTTGTTACATATTGTTTACCAATCGGCAACCATGGATCATATTAGGGAAACTCCCGTAATGTTGATACTGTTTGTAAACAACGATTGATCTTCATCAATAAAGATGGGTTTCGACTTTAAATTTATTAGTAGATCATTAGAACAGTTTTATTTGAGTTTATTGTATAATAAGGTAACTACCGCGAAAATACGGAATCAGTACGTGAACTAAAACTTCTTAACAAACTAACATACACAAATCTGTCGTATCATGAAAACAACAGCCAAAATAACAATGACAAGTTTTACACTACTTGTAACATTAGACATCTCACTAACATCTATCGTTTTATCCTCAATAATTTCGAGAAACTATACAGACATAGGTTTACTATAAAAAAGGGGGGAATGTCGGCATTACAATATATCAGCCTTAATCAGCAGAAATTGGTGGAAATCGTCAAAAAAGGACAATAACTATATAAATTCGTCTGATGATTTCTGCCATGTTTGACTTATTTGGTTATTTTGTTGAACTGACCAGTTTTGTATATTTAAGTTTCTAAATATCTGTAATTGTTTTCAAATTGATATGCAAAAATTAAAAAAATAATAATAAAATTTGTCATTTAAGGGCTCTGACTCCTATAAAAAGTCATATGACTGTTTTGATATAGTTATCAAAGGTACCAGGATAATAATTTAATACGCCAGACGCGCGTTTCGTCTACATCAGTGACGCTCAGATCAGTTAAAAAGCCGAATAAATACAAAGTTAAAGAGCACTTAAATAGACAGAAGGTAGATCTCAACATTCTGTACATTTTTTACTCTGTTAGATTTTCTCTACTCATAGCAGTTTTCAAGATAATAGACACAACTTTCATTTTACCCCTATGTTTTATTTTTAGCTATGGCGGCTATGTTGGTTGGCAGGCAGGGTCATCGGATATTTTTTTTAACAAGATACCTAAATTATGATTGTGGCCAGGTTTAGTTGAATTTGTCTATATTGTTTCAGAGGAAAAGATGTTTGTAAAATATTACAAAAAAATACGATTTTTTTTTAAATTGACTATCAATGACAATTACTCTTTAAGGGTTCAATTGACAATTTTGATCATTAGACTTATTTGTAGATCTTACTTTTCCAAAAATTATTGCTGCTTACAGTTTATTTCTATGTATAATAATATTCAAGATAATAACCAAAAACTGCAAAATGTCCTTACAATTACTAATTCAGGGACAGAAGACCAACTGTCTGATTCATCTGAAAATTTCAGGGCAGATAGATTTAAACTTGATGAAGATTTGTATTTCAGGTCAGATTCACTCTGAATAAATTAGTTATATTAGATATAAGCCAAAAAATGCTTTTTACCCCTATGTTCTAATTTTAGCCATGGCAGCCATGTTGGTTGGCAGGCCGGGAACGTCGGAAACATTTGTAAACTAGATACTCCAATTATGATTGTTGACAGGTTTGGTTAAATTTGGCCCAGTTGTTTCAGAGGAGAACATTTTTGTAAAAGTTAATAGACGACGACGGACGACGATAAACGATGGACGCCAAGTAATGAGAAAAGCTCACTTGTCCTTTCAGGCCAGGTGAGCTAAAAATATATTTTATATACTTGTCTTGACCGTTCATATGTGAATGATGGCTTATCTACCTAATGAATGATATTAATAAATGATCTTGCTATTACCTTTATTACGAAACAGAATTAGAAAAATCAAAATATGTCTGTAATTATATTTTGTTATTACTGTAAATACTTGATCAAAAGATATGAGAAACGTTAAAAAAAATAGTTTTATATGCGATGTTTTCTAGACTTTTTCTTTCGAATATTTTTTTTCATGGGTTTATTTGTTATTCGCTCTCCATCTTATGATTTTTTATTGTTTCTTCGGTATCCTTTGTATATATTTGTAACGACTCACCATATGTAAGATAACAGCCTTGTGACTGTGAAATGTGTGTATAAGTATCAGCTTCACTGTCCTCTTTTATTCCTGTTCTTGTCTGTGTACCTCTGCAGTTTTGATCTAAACTTCCATAAATTTGTATGCATGCTCCCCAATCATACCATGTTGTCGTTATTGTAGCTTCAGAGAAAGCTATTTGATCTATAAATAAAAGATCAACTGTATTAGCTGTTATGTGGGGATTATTGATCTGAAGTCTAAGTCCGTTTTTTCTAACACAATTTTACCCATTTTATTAGTTTTGCCTTATTTATCTTGACATAATAACTTATATTTAATGTAGTGTAGTTATCAAAGTGTCGACAATCATCATTGCATTGTTAAGAGTAGCTTTTACGAAGACTACAATATAGACGATCGCAGTTGAGAAGTTTAAAAACAACATACGACTTACTTTTATTTAAAGTTTACAAAACATCATGAGACGACCACTCGTTGGAAGTTTACAAAGCAACATAAGGCAAACGATCACAAGAATTTTACAAAATATAATGGACAAACGCTCACTACAAAATTACAAAACATCAACAGGCGAACGCACATCAGAATGTTACAAAATAACAGGAGGCAAACCCTCGTGATAATTTTATAAAATAACAGGAGACAAACGCTCATAGATGTTTAAATTAAATACCAGGCGAACTATCATTAGAAGTTTAATTAAGTATTTGAGAAGTGCGACTAAAACGTTTACAAAAGACATAAGGCCAACACCCAATAGAAAGTTGTGAAGCGATATGAAGAACATTAGTTAGAATTTTACGAAACAACATCAGTGGAACGCTTATTTGATGATCATAACAAAACAACATGAGGCGAACGTTAAATTAGAATTACAAAACAGGATGAGACATACGCATGTGAGCGGTTAACAAAGCGACATGAGGCACACACATATGAGATGTTAACAAAGCAATATATGGCGAGCGATCATTGAAGGTTTACAAAACAACATGGGGCCAACGCAAGTCAGACGTTTAAAGAACAACATGAGGGAAACTCCCATTGCAAGTTTACAAAATACCTTTAGTACAACACTCGAAAGTGGTTAACAGACACCGTGAAACCAAAGTTAATTGGAGTTAACAAAATAATATTAGTTCAACACACGTAAAACGTTAAAGGCATACAAAAACATTGAAAACATTTACATATTCAGGTTCTCAAATATGGAACAGTTTAATCAAAATAAGTAATACACTTGTATCTTTTAAAACAAAATGTTACAAATTTTTCATCAATTGTGCAAATTAATATGCCTTTTCATTATCATTTCAATACAATTGTATATTGTGTATAATATAACTTTATAATACTCTGTGTACTTATAACTTTGTTATTATTATTTTGAGGACTCTCAGAAAAATAGTTTTAACTAATAGGACCATCCTCTTAAAATAAAGATTATTTATTTATACGATACAGTTACAGGGGAAGTAATGACGTTGCTTACGTAAAATGATATTTTCGCGACGTCGAATTGTGACATATCGGGAAGAGATGCATTTTTCGACTGATTTTTATCATTCAAACTGATTTAATTTGAAAACGAGTTCATGGACCCCCATTTTTGAAACCAACATTTTGTTTCATTTTGCAGGGAGATTATGTGGACCAAATTTTATAAAACTGTAAATAGTGCAAATTTTTTTTAATTTGGATAAATATACAGCAAAAAAATACATCGTTTTTTTCTCAATTCATGACCATTTGATAATTTTGAGCAAATATACAAAATTTTGACCTCATTTAACACAAAAAGTAGCACATGAATGTATATATGTTATTACATATTTGATTTAATCAGGCAAAATATAGCGTATAAGCAAATTTTCATCAACTTGTAAATACGGAATCAAAACTGTATCGTAGGCCCTAAACAAAACAACACGAGGCGAATGATCATTGGAAGTTTACAAAATGTTTCATTATGTTTTTAAAGTGTTGTTAGTCTTTTGGCGTTTTTTTTTTTTTTTTTTTTTTATATATACCCATACATTGTCAGTTTGTTTCTGACTTGCAAGTTCAAAAATTCCTTTGGTATTTTTAAACTTCAAACAGTTGGATTTATGTGATCGTTATATTCATGATAATGGACATTATATTGTTTAAGAAATTTTGTTTATCGAACCTTGAAATTGAAATTTGAAGTAATTTGCATCGTTCTAGTACATTTATCAGGGAAATATTCGTTTGATCAGATTAAAAGTGAGTGAAATTCGAAGATTTACAAATAAAAGACAAGGGTTAATAATTGAACGTTTTCATTGCATTTCATATATATACATTTAATCAAAAACAAGCTTCAAATAAAACAATAATACAATGTCTGCATGTGTAATTAAAAGTTAATATTGTCTGTAACTAAAGGTTAACATTGTATGTAACTAAAAGTTAACATTGTCTGTAACTAAAAGTTAACATTGTATGTAACTAAAGGTTGACATGGTCTGTAATTAAAAGTTAACATTGTCTGTAACTAAAAGTTAACATTGTCTGTAACTAAAAGTTGACATGGTCTGTAATTAAAAGTTAACACTGTCTGTCACTAACAGTTAACATGGTCTGTAATTAAAAGTTAACATTGTCTGTAATTAAAAGTTAACATTGTCTGTAACTAAAAGTTGACATGGTCTGTAATTAAAAGTTAACACTGTCTGTCACTAACAGTTAACATTGTCTGTAATTAAAAGTTAATATTGTCTGTAAATAAAAGTTAATATTGTCTGTAACTTACTTAAAGTTAACATTGTCTGTAACTAAAAGTTAACATTGTCTGTAACTAAAAGTTCTTTCACTAAACAATTCAAAATTTGGTGACTATGTGGATCGCATCTATCCCATCGAATTGGAGATAGAGGATACTACAGATACAGTTAAGTCGGCTTCATATCTTGACTTACATCTAGAAATTGACAATGAGGGTCGGTTGAAGACAAAACTTTACGACAAAAGAGATGATTTCAGCTTTCCAATTGTGAACTTTCCATTTCTAAGTAGCAACATTCCAGCAGCACCTGCATACGGGGTATATATCTCCCAATTGATACGATATTCCCGTGCTTGCATTTCCTATCATGATTTTTTTGATAGAGGGTTACTGCTCACAAGGAAGCTATTAAACCAAGAGTTCCAAATGGTGAAGTTGAAATCATCCCTTCGTAAATTTTACGGACGGCATCACGAGTTGGTTGACCGTTATGGAATAACCGTTTCAAAAATGATATCGGATATGTTCCTTACGTCGTAACTACAATCCCCTTCCCTTTCATGAATTTGACCTACCGAATTAGACTATTTACCGGATATGTAATCACATAAGCAACACGACGGGTGCCGCATGTGGAGCAGGATCTACTTACCCTTCCGGAGCACCTGAGATCACCCCTAGTTTTTGGTGGGGTTCGTGTTGTTTCTTCTTTAGTTTTCTATGTTGTGTCATGTGTACTATTGTTTTTCTGTTTGTCTTTTTCATTTTTAGCCATGGCGTTGTCAGTTTGTTTTAGATTTACGAGTTTGACTGTCCCTTTGGTGTCTTTTGTCCCTCTTTTAACATTATTTGAACTAAAAGTTGACATGGTCCGTAATTAAAAGTTGACATGGTCTGTAACTAAAAGTTAACATTGTCTGTAACTAAAAGTCAACATTGTCTGTAACTAAAAGTTGACATGGTCTGTAATTAAAAGTTAACACTGTCTGTCACTAAAAGTTGACATGGTCTGTAATTAAAAGTTAACATTGTCTGTAATTAAAAGTTAACATTGTCTGTCACTAACAGTTAACATGGTCTGTAATTAAAAGTTTTTTTTCTGTCACTAACAGTTAACATGGTCTGTAATTAAAAGTTAACATTGTCTGTAATAAAAATTTAACATTGAATGTAACTAAAAGTTAACATTGTCTGTCACTAACAGTTAACATGGTCTGTAATTAAAAGTTAACATTGTCTATAATTAAAAGTTGACATGGTCTGTAACTAAAAGTTAACAACTTTATCACAGTGTGTAATTGACGTTTCGCTGTTTGTTTTAAACTAAGGAAAACATTTAATTCGTCTAACATTTGTAGTTATAACAAACTGCCAAGACCAAATGGTTTATTCAAAGTTTTTACTATATTTACTTTTAACTAACGAACTATCAAACGGTTATTGATTTCCAATAAAAGTGAAACAAGAAAAGAAGCCCGGATATCGTTTCAACTAATTACAAGGGCGAAGACAATACTTGTCAACTTGTCGTCGTTTTGTCTGAACAAACCAAACAATATTGCGATTCATTTTATTACTTATTTAAATTTAAATATTGTTAGAGATACACTTTTTTATGCACTACAGAATTCAATATTCTAAAACGTTTTGTTCAACTTAAAGATAACAAAAAACCATCAAGTTCTATTCATATTCTATTATAAAAGCCTGCGTAGATATATATAAATATTTTATTATATAAAACTATCCATTCCCTTGTGATCGTATTGCAATTTGAGTTAACAATATTGCAAAGTAGAATAAAAGCTAAAACATCAGACTAGCAATTAATTAAAACCAAATACTGTATCAGTAATTTTCAGGATAGGAATCTTTTTACAAGGTTATCGTGTAATGCATACGTCACAAATGCTTGCTTTTAATTTTCCAACCGTTAAAAACCCACAGAAAAACAAAGACAACAAAAAAACAAATTATAAGCATGTCAATAGCCAAATCGATAGGTTGTTTAATACAACCGAGATGATATGAACAAGTTTTAAGTTAATATCTTGTACGATTTGTCTTCGCAAAGGTTGAAATATTTTAACATTATGAGCAACAACAGCATTAAATGTCTATTGTAGCCCCTTTTTATCACTTATGAACTATTGATGCATATTGTATTTTTCCATAAAAAATCTATCTTTATTGGTTGAATTGCAGAAAATAAAAACCGTAGGTAGTAATAGTTGATATTGGTGTCATTCCTAGCCGAAATGTTAATTAAAAAAAACCAGACTGTTTTGAGTTACCTGTTTTGAACGACAGCTCAAATTATTCATGTAAATGTAAGTACAGACATTGTTCTTAATCATGTCTTGGAAAAAAAGACTTGCCCTCAATTGTTTTGGGATCTTACTTTACTCGGGGTTTTGACTTTTTGAGCGCCGCTATTAATTTTTGGTTTAGAAACGGGCTTCTGACATATTAAAATTATAAGTCTGGTATCTTTAAAGAGTTTTGCATTTATGAGTTATGTACTGATGTGTTTTGATTTTAGAATGTGATTACACGTTGCATCTGTTATCAGATCTGTTTTCTTAAGATTACTTGTATGTCTTTTGTTGGAATAGTTTAATAGTTATATAATTTTCTTCATGTTAATTTTCTGACGTTGGAAAAAAAAGAGGGACGAAAGATACCAAAGGGACAGTCAAACTCGTAAATCTAAAACAAACTGACAACGCCATGGCTAAAAATTAAAAAAGACAAACAGAAAAACAATAGTACACATGACACAACATAGAAAACTAAAGAATAAACAACACGAACCCCACCAAAAACTAGTCAGGTGCTCCGGAAGGGTAAGCAGATCCTGCTCCACATGCGGCACCCGTCGTGTTGCTTATGTGGTTACAAATCCGGTAAATAGTCTAATTCGGTAGGTCAAATTCATGAAAGGGAAGGGGATTGTAGTTACGACGTAAGGAACATACCGTATAGCGGGTTATTTTCGCGGGTGTAAAATTTCGCGATTTTCATTGAATAAGGTATTCGAAAAATTTTGGCGGTTATTATTTTGGCGGATTCAACATTTTTAACATTACCTTAGCATGTACACTTTTAAATTGGCGGAATTTATTTTGGCGATTTTGTTCTATCCGCGAAAATAAGCGAAAATTTACACCCCGCGAAAATAACCCGCTATACGGTATCCGATATCATTTCGTGATGGCGTCCGTAAAATTTACGAAGGGATGATTTCAACTTCACCATTTGGAACTCTTGGTTTAATAGCTTCCTTGTGAGCAGTAACCCTCTATCAAGAAAATCATCAAGAAAATCATGGAATTTAGACAGTTGTTTACTGATGTTCATATTTTGTAAATCGATTAATACAAAAAAAAACCAATGAAATCTCCAACATAAACTGAGTGAATTACATGAACTTTAAAAGAGAGACCAGTTGGGTCAAAATGGTACTCATCTTATTATGTGCATGCATCAACCGCAACGTAAATTCAACCTCAGTAAAAAAAAATCTGCACTTCGGTATAGAACACAATCGGTAAAATTAAAATTAAATTATTATTAATGTATCTAAAGATCTAAGACTATGAGTGCACGCCTTCAGTCAACAAGTGGCTTATAACATCTGTACATAATATTCTCAAAATGAAAACAACATGTTATAAGTTTCGTGCGTCCGAAGCGCTTTTTCTGGATTTATTTTTATCAAGAACGTTCAAAAGTAAAATCACAAAAATACCAAGCTCCGAGGAAAATTCAAATTGGAAAGTCCCTAATCGAATGGCAAAATCAAAAGCTCAAACACATCACACGAATGGATAACAACTGTCATATTCCTGACTTGGTATAGCTTTTTTCTTATGTAGAAAATGGCGAATTAAACCTGTTTGTACAGCTAGCCAAACCTCTCACTTGTATAACAGTCGCATACAATTCTATTATATTGATAACGATGTGTGAACAAAACAAACAGACATAAAAGGTAAAGATGTCAAAATAGGGGTATAAAATTCAAAACATTGTGTTAAAGTCCTAATAACTTAAAAAAACCAAAGAAATATGTACAAAGAAACACAAAATGGCATATAGTCAAAGCCCATAAGCAAAACTGAAAGACAAGAACGCAAACATCCACTATAACACAACACAATGACGGGATGTATAAGTACCGAGCCATGTCAAATGGATATCACTCAAATAGACCAAACAGTAAAAGCAGAATACCTCAATGCCAAGGACGGATAAGAACCGAATCAGCTTTATGACGGCTTCATCGTATTCATCTTATATTAGAAAAAATATAGCAGTTATATTAGAAAGTATCGCATTTATTAATTTTTGATATTAAAAAATCATCGCTATGATATAAGACAATCATCGCATTGATATTATAAAATATAGCAATATCTTTGACTTAGGGTGTAACACCACTAATTCGGGGCCAGAAAGCACATACCAGAAAGTAGTACATATTTAACACAAAATAGTTCCTACGCATGGACATAATTTAGAATATTTTATTAATTTTGGTATCAAATGAAAGCTGCATGACTGGTGATCATTGTAGAACAATTTTTGACTGATAAATTTGAATAATAAAAAAAATGGCATGAAATTTAAAAAGGAGGGTACATTTTGCCTTTTTGTCAGATCGGAAGTACCTGTTTTGGTACATCCGAAGTTCCGGGAACCAGTTCTTTCTTATATGCCATGTAAGGTATGTTGATTTTTTCAGTACAGAACACCAGAAAGTGTTGCTTTGACATGCAATGATTGTCACTTTATTTGAACTTAAGATAAAAGAGCTGTGACCACTCGATATTGAGGAATTTAACATAGAAAGCTATGGGGCCATTAATTAGTGGTGTACTTCCTTATAGGTGATTTTGGCTTAGCAAACAATTGAATTCATCTCAATTGCATTCCATTGAATTTGCTAATATTAACAGAATGTGTACATCTGCAAATGATAAATCGTGCATTTATGTTTCATTTATTCAACAATCAATTTTTCGTTTAAATACACCTTGCTTGTTATTACATAAAATAATTCATGGAAATTATACACCAGACGTATGTAGTGTTAAATTTCACCCTGTTTTAAGAAAAGAGTCAGTACTTTATGCCGAGAAATCTGCTTTTTTTCGTACAAATGCTAACGTTCGTCTGAAAGTTCACACAATGCAACTCGTTAATATAAGACAATATCGCTTGCTGATATAAGAAAAGTTTTCATCGAATCGCTTCTTCCATAGAATGGTTCCACAATAGAATTTCTTCGGTACAATTTTAATATATATCGAAATAATTTAATTTTCAGTGGACTAATGTATCAACCAGACGAGGATACAAAAATAAGAATACGAAATTTCATCAACAAAGAGCTTGGCATATACAACGCTTTATCCTTTGGAAATGTCCATAGATTCGGGGAAAAGGATCAAAACGGTATAAGACCTATAGTAGCTCGCTTCACATCCAGACGAGATCTTGAGTATGTCTTGAAATACTCATCGGTACACGCTTTTACTGAAATTGAAAACGAATTTCTTTATTTGTCTGAACCTATTCTAAAAAACGTCTTAATAGGGGATTTAACGCCAAGACATCTACATTACCGGATTACGTTATACCAGATCAACATTTACTTGAAATTCTAAATACTGATGATACACACATGATGCATTACTTTCCCGATTACAATGGGCTCTTAACAAACAATATTTCGTTGCAAAGATATAGCAAATGTGCATGTCGACCAAATACTTATGGTCACCGACTGCTAGAATTGTGTAAAAAAATGAATTTATATATTGCAAATTCATTAATAGGTAATGACAAAACATTAGGAAAAATTACTTGCAATGACGTTAGTATCGTTGATTATCTAATACTTAGTTCTGATCTTTTTCAAATGACAAAGAATTTCGAAGTAAAAGAATGTAATCCCATCCTATCAGATGTCCACTGTGGCCTTACGTTTACTCTGGAATCACAACCATATACTAATATCAACAATGTGAAAACCGTCGAGTAGCAAGTTATAAAACGGAATAATAATAAACAAGATAAATTTGTCAAATTTGTTAAAGAAAAAAAGTCTGAAGGAATACGGGATATAGAAACTATACTTGATAAATTAATTGATCGAAATGATACTGTACAACAAACCGATATTGATATTGCAATGATTAAAATTTGTGAAATATTTAAGAGCTCTTCCATTTCAGTGTTTGGAACAAAATGTAAAAACCAGAAATATGCAAAGCACAATGAAAGACCATGGTATAAAATAGGATGCAAGAGCAAAAGAAATTGATTTCATCAGGCTAGACAAAGATACGGGAACTTAAAGAGTAAAGAAAATAAAAAGCTTTTAAAGAAGCAAGTTAATCTTATAAAAAAAGAACTAAATCGGAGTTATAATGATATCCAAATGAATACCGCAAAAGATCTTAGAAAACTGGCTAAATCTGACCTAAAACGGCTATGGCAAAAATTAAATAGTATAAATACCAACAAATCAAAAAAAGCTGATGCTGTTAAAATTAAAGACTTATATTTACATTCTAATCGTCTTAATCAAGATGAAGTCATCGAAGACAACTCAAACATAGATTTAACAGAGGAACCACCAGAGAACATTAACAGAATTCTAAATTTTCCAATCACAGAAGAAGAAATTTTGAATGTCGTCAAAAAACTTAAAAACAATAATGCTTCCGGATATGAAGATATTGTGAATGAAGATATTAAACATTGCGGTTAATGAAATTTTGACCATCTATCACAAGTTATTCCACATTATTTAAATAATAGGAAGGTACAAGATTCATGGACAATGGGAATTATTCAACCTTTCTTCAGGAACAAAGGCAATATATATGATCCTAGTTCATACAGACCAATGACACCAGTGTCATGTCTTGGAACAACTTTCACATCTATCTTAAATGATTTACTTGGGGAACTGTCAACTGAGGTCAATCTGATTTCCGAGGCCCAAACAGGTTTAAGGAAAGGTTATAGTACGTTGGATAACATATTTGTATTACATTCATCAATATCAACTTATCAAGCACTTGGAAAACAACTTTATTGCACTTTAATTGATTTTTCGACAGCCTTTGAAACACTCTCATACATTATTATGGATAAAATTATAAAAGGCGAATATTTCTTGGATTTTTTTTAAGGTAATATATAGTAAGTATAGCGATGTTAAATCTTGCGTAAGGAATGGGAACAAAGTGTCAGCCATTTTTAACTGTAAAATTGGAGTGAGACAGGGAGAAAATTTATCCCCCATTTTATTTGCCGTTTATCTAAACGATCTGGAGTCTTTCTTTGCTGAGAATGATTTTCAGAACTTGCAAGTTATCGAAAATATTTGCCACAATCATTTACATATATATATTAAACTTTTCGTTCTTTTGTACGCCGACGACACTATAATTATACCTGAAACGGCCGAATCAATGCAGCACGCCTTAAATGTTTTTGAAAGATACTTTGTCCGAAGGAAGTTAATGTTAATTTATCGAAGACAAAGTTTGTTGTGTTCTGCAAATGGAAATCAAGAACATTAGCAAAGTTTAAAATATTTAACCAGTCTTTTGAAATTAAAGATTCTTATCCATATCTAGGACTAACCTTTATTACAATAGTTCATTTGCAACAGCGAAGGAACGTCTTAGCGAACAAGCACAGAAAGCTCTTTTTAGTCTCTATACACAGATACATAACCTCTTGATACCTGTCGACTTACAATTACAAATGTTTGATGCACTTGTACTTCCAAGTCTGACATATGGATATGAAATATGGGGATTCGGAAACAATCACATGTTGGAAAAATCCATCTAGAGTTGCCGGAATGTGTTGAAAATTATTTCGTCGACACCAAATGTTATGACATATGGAGAACTTGGTCGTACACCAATAGATACCGTAATAAAATGTAGAATGGTGTGTTTTTGAATCAAACTTCTCACCAATGAAAATAAACTGAGCAGTATACTTTATCAAATTATCTTCAACTTAAAAGATGATCACACTTTCAAATGGAAGGATTATATTAAATCGATCCTAGACAATGCCGAACTAAGCTATGTTTGGACTCAGAAACTACCATTAGATATAAATCAACTCAAAATCGTACTGACAGAAAAACTAAAGGATTCATTCATTCAACAATGGTATAATCAAATTGACAACTCATCTAGAGGAGAATTTTATGGACTTTTTAAAACAATCTTTGGCTTAGAAAACTATCTTTTAAAATCAACACTATTCGAACGTAAATATATTTCAAATTTAAGATGCTGCAATGTAAAAATTCCAGTAGAGCTGGAAAGATGATATAACATTCCAAAAGAAGAGATGACATGCAATCGGTGTTTAACTGCAATTGGTGATAAATACCATTATTAATTTGAATGCAATTCTTTATTAGTAAAAAAATTCAGAAATCCGCATATTCCAGAGTACTATGTGAAATATCCGAGTGAAGCAAAAATGAAAGGACTACTGTCATTGACAAATATTAACGTACTTAAACATGTGTCTTTATTCATTTCGAAGTTAACTAAAATATTTTAATATTAAAATATTATAATATAAAGTAAAGTAATTTTCTATATATTTCATTTCTAAGTTGTTTTATTTATTTCTTTAATTGTATGTATTTGTATTTTGTAATTTACCCCTTTTTTCACATGTCAATGATACGGAGTGTTTTTGAAATAAAGCATATTGTATTGATACAGTTTTGCCTTACTGAAACAATCTATCAATTTATGCATTTTATTGACAATATTTGTCAAAAGATATAGATATTTCTAATTAAATTAAAGTCTTGATACAAAGCAAGCAACAAATAAACAAATGATAATAATGAAGAATAATTTATCTTGATGTTTCTGTCTATAAGACTGTATTTTGTAAATGGTTTTTTTTCATAAGTCCGGCCGTTGGTATTCACGTTTTAATTGTTTGGCAGGTTTTAAATCGGAAACTTTAATACTTTATTTCTTTTTTTTAATGCTGTACACTATGATAAAACGCTAACATTTATTATGTAGAAGTTATCCTGTATAAACGCCTGTGACAGTTGAGATGCTTTAAAAATCATACCTCTTTCTTTGGGTGTCACAGTTAGATACATACTCTCAATTGTCCTCAATGCTCTTCAACTTCGTACTTTGTGTGACCTTTTTAACATTTCTGTTTTGAGCGTCATAAATGAAACGCACATGTGGCAAACATAATTTTAGTCCATGTACTTTATTACAATTAGAACGGCCTTTTTTAAAAGCAATCTGACAGTCTTTCTTTGATGTTACAATTATTTCGAAGTTGAGACATCTACAATCTCATCTATTTCAGGGAACTGCAGTTGGAATCCATAACATGAATCAACACAGAGAAAAGTGTTTACTATACACAGCTACTTTTGCATAGGTACTATTTCTGTACTAAAAATTTGTAGTACTGAAAATCTACTTTTAAAATTCAGTACTCTTTTGTAACTCTAAAATTATTGTAATACTGAGGTACCTGTATTTTAAAGTACTTTATTTGTACTTGAAATTTAGGAACTACAGATTTTTGGTTACTATCGTTACATTTTCAGCATTTAGAAAGTTTTTCTATATCAAATCTCATTAAGTTATGATTTTCAAACATGGAATATTGTATTATTTCTGTACCAAAATATTTAGTACAAATCAAGTTACTGTAAATTACAAGTACCTAAATATTACAATAGTTTTAAAGTAAAGAAAAAGTACTAAATATTAAAAGTAAATTTCCAGTACTGCATATTTTTAAGTACAGAAATAGTACATATGCAAATTTAGCTGTGTATTCAGTCATTAGTAATGGAATGATTTTTTTCAGGCGTTGTTACAGTTGATTAAGATTTGCCGTATAAAACTTTTGCCGTATAAAAATTAATCATCCATTTAAATCATTTGTTTAGTTTAGTGAATATTCAAGTTTATTCCATATTTGTATTTATTCCATATTTGTATTTTTTTACTATTTTACTCTTCATGAATTTGATTTTGAATTAAAAAAAAAAGGCAAAAATCACTTTTTGTATATAAAACGTTACGGTTTTGGTAAATATTTGACATCATATACATTGTTTCTCTCGGAAAATTAAATAAACAAACAAAAACTGTCTTTTGTTTCAGTTGATATGTGGTTTGATTAATTTTTGAAAAACTAATATTTACTTTGGCCGTTGGCCTCAGTAAATATCATCTTTTTAAAAGTTAATTAAACCGAATATTTACCTCATCAAAAGACAGTAATTGTATTATATTAAGTCGTCAATTTCATCCCCGTAATTAATGTCCAAGTTATTACATGTATGTTACAAACTCACCTGTTAGAAGATACAGTAATAAAATGATTTCCCTCATTTTAAATCTTCAATTAAATTCCATGTGTTACCTTTATCGAAACTCACATATTTCTGCTCTAACTCGACGTATCAGGGATAGTTATTCGTATGCAGTGAATATAAAAGTACACCTCCCATTTAATTTCATTAATGAATATTAAATTTTTAGGCGATGCAATACCTTTCTCGTGTAATTGGTCATTAAGCTATTAAGGTATTGAACGAAAAATTACAAATAAGTGAATCATAATGATTTAAATATAATTCAAATTTTCTTTCTATCAAACGTTTCGTAATAAAAAAAAAATGATATTGGTTAGTGAGCTTAATATCATATTTGCACACTTTAACATTTGCACAATTAAAATTTCCTTACATCAAATAAAATTGAGAATAGAAAAAGTCAGTATATCAAAAAACATTGATAAACGGACTTTCCGTGGCTGGATTTTTTCATGACATTAAACAGTAAATCAGAACTTTTGAGTTTGTATACTCTAGGACAAAGATTGACTTTAGTTTATTTTGATATAACTTTAACTTTTTAATGGTTACAACTTTTCAATTTATTAGACTCAAAGCTAATTTGTGTCACTGGTGGGGTTTGTTTAGACCAATTTAATACATTTTTATTATTTTGTGAATTGTAAAACGTGTATTGTTGATGCCTAGTTCCAATTAATTTGTCGTGACCCCTTCTGGTATCTGAAGTTATTATCAGCTCATTAGTAATCACATGTGGTGACATACTAGACGAACAGTTGTGGTTTACCAAACTTTGGAATGACAATTCGAATGTGAATGGAAACAAATTGAGGCTATATAGACGTTATAAGAAGGACCTTCAAACTGAACACTATGTTACTAACGCAATGCCACGCAACTTACGAAGTAATTTATGTAAACTTAGATGTGGAACTTTACCTCTGTCTGTCGAGACGGGTCGTTATACGAAACCACCAATACCGTTAGAAGAAAGAATTTGTCCATTTTGCAATAATGCTGTAGAAGATGAAATACACTTTTTGATTAATTGTGACATTTACAGTTACTTAAGGTTTAATTTGTTTCACAGAGCTATGGTCATGGATAATTCTTTTTGTACACAGTCAGATTTTAATCAATTTGTATTTTTAATTCAAAATGCTGAATAACAATACTATTTATCTATACACCTGGAAAAAAGTATTGCAACACCAAATTCAAATTCAAATTAAAAAAACACTTTTTATTTGTTTGTGATATAATTTGGTAAAATATAATAAGTTAAACATTAGTTAAGTATCACCTGAGTTTAATAAAAAAAATATCGACTCGATAAGTTTTTATCTGCACATGCAGCTACTGTGCCCGTTAACAGCAAAACAGGTGTTTTAATCCTCATTGTTTTCAACACTTTAAATAAGCAAGTTTTTAAAATTATGTTATTGACACCTTGTAATGGGTCCTCGACAACTCTTAACTGCAGCAAGATGGCATATTATCAGTATGAGCGAAGCAGGAATGTCGCTGAAACAACTGCATGTATTGTTGGTCATCACCATTCCACTATAAGTCGTTTTGAGAATAAAAATCAGGCAATAAACGTTGTTAAAGACCTTCCGAGATAAAGAAGACCCCCTATACCATTTGCTAGGGAAAATTAGGCATAATGAAGGTTGGTCAGAAAGAAACCCATTGCATACAATACAATCCGAAAAAGAGAGTGGTGTGTATACAGGAGCCTTTTAACAAGAACTGTTCGAGATCGACTCATCGCTACTGGTTATCGTGCGATAAGACCATTTCGGATACCTTTGCTTACGAGCAGACACACAGTTTTCCGTATCCAATGTAGTGCAGAGCTCGCCAAAGTTGAAAATTAGCATCGTGGAGGGAGATTCATTGTTCCTATAGAATTCGGTTCATCTTCCTTGGTCCGATCGTAGCCCGGATTTGAACCATATCGAGCATATATGGGACACTATTGGGCGTAAAGTGCGCGAAAGGACACCACAGTTCAAACACATCATGAATTAAACAATCCCTTTCATCAAAATGGTTGCTGCTACCTTAGAAACAAATTAGTCGATTTATGGCACGAATCAGAAGACGTTTTGATCGGTTATCTGTTTGAATGGAGGCTGCGCACAAAGTACTAATTCTTTGGCGTATAACGATCACTTATGATGTGAACAGTCATCGGAAGATTAATTTTAAAATGTCTGACCTTGTAATGTACGACTACAGTAATAGTTGTAAAATGCATTTTTTTTTACGAAAAACACTTCATTTTGTTATCAAAATTGTGGTTATTTAAATTTTTTTTTTTAAACATATTTTGTTCGTTTGAATGCCAATGATATCATAAACTATGTTTCAATAATATTATACAAATATTTTACTATATTTACTCGAGTTTTAAAAAATCAAGGTGCTGCCATACTTTTTTCCATGTGTATATCTTGGTGCATAATATGATAAGAAGACGTCGCGCTCTGAAAAGTAATCTACAGTCTTAATTGTATATTTTCGTAAAAGTCAAAGTTATATTTAATTTATTTATTTTTTAATTCATGATTGTATATTTCTGCAAAAGTCAAAGTTACAGTTATTTTTTAAATTTTTTAATTTTTTTTTTTAATTTTTTTTAATTCATTTCAATCATATTCTTTGTATTGACTATTTTACTGAGAGGGTTTTAATAAAACAAGATTACTTCGTTTTATTCTTCGCAATCTGTTTGTATAACCTCTTTAAAATATATTCTTTTATCACATATCATTTTTTTTTACGTCATACTTAATTTTGTCATATCTATTTTTAAAAGATATGTTTTTTGGTTGGTGTTTTTTTTAACTACTTATGGTAATATTTTTTTTATGATGTGTAATATCCGGATAATTTAAAACATTTTTAACATTTTATTATGTTTTTATTTTTTATTTGTTAAATAGATATATATTTGTATACATAGTGTCTCATAAGCCTTTCTAGGCTGGGTATTTGTCTTATTTTATCATTGTGCAATGTATATTATATAAACTGTATAAACAATCTGTAGACAAGCATGTGACACTTTAATAAAATAAATTATTATCATAAAATATCGCTGATGTGATCATATTGTGTAACTTTATTGTTGATTTTGCTACGTAAATGAAATAGCAATCCAATTACACATCACACTAATCAACGGCCGACACTCGGCTAACCGAGAGATAGGTCGGTTAATCTATATTGAGTATGCGGCTATATCGGCGTTGGGTCTGTTAATCGGATCGGCTAAAGTCTGTTAATCAGGTGTTATCGTGAAATTCAGTGCAAGGTCAGCATGTTTCTAATCATTGTATAACTTTTAAATTATATTTATATCATAAAAACTATTCATGTCTGACCAAATGATTTGGAGTACTGAATCCAGTGGTGTAATTATTTTTTTTCTACCTTCAATAAACGATCTATAAAATGAAAAAGCGAGTTACTCATTAGTTAATTTATACACATTTTACACACACAAAATGTACACAAAAATGACAAGTTGGTTGAGTTTACTTTCATGCAATCTTTTGAACATCGAAAAAAAAAAGACTGGCATTATGTTTGTTTACCATATCAACATCAATATGTGAAAAATCTACACGAAAAACTGTATGTTGGTGACATAAATAAATTTTTGATAAACATATGGTCTGTTAATGGGTCGGATGTATAAAACTCGGTCTGTTAATTGGTCTGTTAAGAGTTATGAATGACATTACAAGTATAATTTAATTGCTATATGGGGTGTTATCTGAATAAAGATATAGGCCCAAGATTAGTGGCTAGAATAAATGGAAACAACACATGAACAATGAAACATAAGTTTAGACAATGGAATCTGAAAATTGATAGAAATGATTTTAAAAAGTGTAAAATCAAAGTAATATTAATTTCATCAAAGAATGGTCGCATATATATCATGTGGATTCTGTTTCATTGATATGAATTGCACCAATTTGTCATTTACATAGTTAACAAGTACATAAATCAGAGATAAAGTTCCTAATGTATGATTTTTTTTATCAAATGAACTGAAATATGTTTATAATGCAAACAAATATAGACAAACCTTTCAACATCAACCTTTCTCCACACCACCTTGAAGGTCACTCAATAGAATTACAAGCACGTATGCGGACTGCGAGTCGGCTAAATGACTTACGATATCATAGGAATACATCATTACTCGAAAAATAAAATTAATATTATGCATTTATTGTGATTTACAGGAATATAAAATTCTCTTGTTGTTACACATTAAATCAGCACCCAACACTTATATATAAAAAAATTACTAATGTCTATTTCTTTTTTAGAACCACGGTTTAGAACTTAGGCGGCAGAAAATGAGAATGATGACTCGGTACAAATGAAAATACATACCGGAAATAAACTCCTCATAGATACCAGGATTGAAATTTGATATTTGCGCCTTATATTTACGCCAGACACGCGTTTCGTCTACGAAAAACTCATCAGTGACGCTTGAAAAAAATGTTTAAAAGGCCAAAAACAAAGTTTAAAAGCATTGAGGAAATACAACTAATACCGGCGTCACACATCAGCGTATAGCTCCGGCGTGTTAAAAATTATTTACGCTGCCAATATGCTTTAAGCGTGTATGGGGCGTACTAGAAGCGTACCTAAGTCTAAGCGTTTATCCGGCGTTTAAGAAACGTATGTTGGCGTATGTTGTATGTTTTTTATGCTGCATAAAAATTTCCCCGGGTTGTAGCGTTCATGAAGCGTATTTACTTTCCTTCAGTGGCTATAGAGGTATAGGGGAGGGTTGATATCTCATAAACATGTTTATCCCCTCCGCAATTTTGCGCCTGTCCCAAGTCAGGAGCCTCTGGCCTTTGTCAGTCTTATATGATTTTTATTTTAGGTTCTTGTGTATAATTCGGAGTTTATTATGACGTCCATTATCACTGTACTAGTATGCATATTTTTTAAGGGGCCAGCTGAAGGACGCCTACGGTTGTGGGAGTTTCTCTCTACATTAAAGACCCATTGGTGGCCTTTTCGTTGCCTGCATGTTCTATGATCGAGTTGTTGTCGCTTTGACACATTCCCCATTTCCTTTCTCAATTTTACCTTTGTATTTCGACGTACTTCAAACGTATGCAACGCGCTCCTATGGCGTGCAACTAACGTGTACCGACTTTGTCAGTTTTCTCTGTACGTTTGGTGCACGCTGGTCTATCCGCCAATGTGTGACGCCTGCATAAGGTAATATATTCCTGAGGTAGAAAAGCCTTAGTATTCCAAAGAAAACACATGGAATTTAACCAGCTGAATCGCAACACATGACAGATTCATAGATATTACAGACTTTGAACAGACAAAATATAAGGCTGATTGATAACTTGGCGTAAATAATTAAGTCATGCGAATTCGAGCTGCCAATCAGTCCATATCACGCTAATTTGAAGTGACACACCCTTTTAATGAAATGCAGAGAAAAAAAATAAACTAAAAGTGCTCTTTCTATAAGGATACTGTTGCACCGTATTGTATTTTTTTCGTCATTAGTACAGTCATTGGACAAAAGTGAGTTCCCAGTCAAAAAAAGTCCTATCATTTCAACTTAAATTGATATTTTTCAAAAAATTATAAAGGAGTAACTGTATGAGCAATTTTCATAATATAGATACTAAAAGATGAAGAAATGTCTGAAGTTTTATTGTTTATTTGGTTATAATATTATTCATGCTCATTTAAATTTTCTGACGAGATGAACACAAAGATAAATATTTCTTGAAAAGTTTGCTATTATTCTAACCAAATTTAAATCGTAAAAATTTGCATTTGTGTTTAATTTATTAGATGATGAAAACAAAACTCAAGAAAATTATGACTAGATAAACAATAAAACGTCAGACATTTTTACATCTTTTGGTATCTATTTTATATAAATCGCTCATACAGTTACTTGGTATTAATTTTTTTGAAAATATCGATTTTAGTTGAAATGATAGGACATTTTTTGAGTGAGAACTCACTTTTGTCCCATGACTATACATCTAATTTTTTTCAATGTGAAAATATAAACTCAAGGTAGTAAGACTATTGTCGTGGCTAAATAACTCTTAACTGACACGATTTAAATTGTCCAACACATTAACAGACTATATTCCCCTAATATTCATTAAAATGTGGTATAACTCAACTTTTATAACAATTATGAAATATTCATCAATGACAATTGATTTTTTAGAACCAAAGTACTACTTTGTGTCCTTAAAATCATATCTAAAAAAATGATTTTTGGCCTTTTATCTAAAATATTGATATGCGTACAAGCATAAAAACCACATACTTGCGCGACGCCTTTTCGTTTTACTTGAAATTGCGCAGGCTATGCATTTTTTTAAAGGTGGAAAATGTTCTATGATAGATATCATTTTGTCAGACACTTTTCTTTTTTTTTATGTGATTCTCATAATGTGCCAAAAAATCTGTATATTTAACAAAGTTTAACATTAAATTGTGAGGTTTACTCTGAACAGACGTATAACCAATCCGATTAACAGACCCACCCCCGATATAGCCGCATACTCAATATAGATTAACCGACCTATCTCTCGGTTAGCCGAGTGTCGGCCGTGTAATCGACAAAGAGAGGTCAGCATTCTGACTTCCTGTTTACAAAACTTAAATTTTTTATTTTGATATGAGCGTCACTGATGAGTCTTGTGCAGACGAAACGCGCGTCTGGCGTATTAAATTATAATCCTGGTACCTTTGATAACTATTAACATCACTGGGTCGATACCACTGCTGGTGAACGTTTCGTCCCCGAGGGTATCACCAGCCCAGTAGTCCACATTTCGGTGTTGACATGAATACGCATTATGTGATCATTTTTATAATTCGGTAGGTCCAGCATGAATGGGAAGGGGATTGTAGTTACGACGAAAGGAACATATCCGATATCATTTTTGAAACGGTTATTCCATAACGGTGGACCAACTCGTGATGGCGTCCGTAAAATTTACGAAGGGATGATTTTAACTTCACCATTTGGAACTCTTGGTTTAATAGCTTCCTTGTGAGCAGCAACCCTCTATCAAGAAAATCATGATAGGAAATGTAAGCAAGGGAATATCGTATCAATTGGGAGATATATACCCCGTATGCAAGTGCTGCTGAAATGTTGCTACTTAGAAATGGAAAGTTCACAATTGGAAATCATCTCTTTTGTCGTGAAGTTTTGTTTTCAACCGACCCTCATTGTCAATTTTTAGATGTAAGTCAAGATATGAAGCCGACTTAACTGTATCTGTATTATCCTTTATCTCTAGTACAATGGGATAGATGCGTTCAACATAGTCACTAAATTTTAAATTGTTTAGTGAACGAACATCATCTATATAGCGGAGAGTAGAGTTAAAGGACATTGCTAACTTCTTATCTTTCTTCCTATGAAGTTCCTGCATGAAGTCAGCCTCATTATGATAAAGAAACAAGTCAGCAAGTAGAGGAGGGGCACAGTTTATTCCCATTGGAATGCCAACAGTCTGTTGAAAAACATGTCATCCGAACGTAACACATGTGTTGTTAATCAAGAAATCAAGCATCTTGATAATATCATTTTTCAGAGAATTTTTTGTTTGAATCAGAGTGATTCTTTACAAAGTAGGATTTATCCCTCCCTAAGACAAGATACTTGTATCTACGTTGGCCATTCTTTTTTTATGAAGCAAAGTAATACCAACTCTTTTAATTTGTCTTTTAGTTTGGAATGTGGAATACTTGTGTAAAGAGTAGAAAAGTCAAATGTTTTAATACTGTTATAAGATGAAAGAGAGTAAGATTGTATGTACTCTAAAAGATCTTTGGAATTTTTAAGTATCCACATCTGATTCACGCCACCTCTAGAATAGGCAGTTTCACAATAACTTTGAAGCCCGTCTTTAATTGCTGATAAAATAGATGTTAACAATTTAGAAAGAGGTTTCGTGGAGCACTTTGCAGACCCAGCAATATACCGTTGTTTGTAAGGACACTTATGTAGTTTAGGTATCCAATACAGTGATGGAAGATCCAGTTCTTCATCTTTGGTTGATTTACCAAAAAGAACAAAGAACAGACCTATGATTATCCAGGATTTCCTCTTTAGTAAGTGTCGTGAGGGTATATATTGAGTTTCCAAATGAATTGTCAATACCTAATTCGTTTATCAAGCAGTTAATGTAATGACTTTTCCACACAAAAACGATGTTATTTGGGGCTTTATCTGCGGGGACAACAACATATTTGTCATGAAGGTCGGATAGGTCTTTTGCAACATTTGATCTTTAAAGATTGACGTAGCTTGGCATTGATGGACCCATTCAGTTTCTTAATTCTGATTTGTATCAACAACCACACTGCCTTAATCCATTCGGAAAGAGTGTCTACGTCTTCCTTCTCGCGCTTAGCCCATTGCCTGGCATAATCCTCGACTGAATCCATCAAAATTTTAAAGTTGTATTCCCAATATACATTCTTACGGATATTGTTATATTGGAATTAATTGTAACAATTTTTTTTTTATGAATTATTAATTTAAATAAGGACTTTTATCCCTCATTCAAAGTAATGATTTCTTCTCAGGCTATTTCTACATTCTTTGTCCTTTTTTTTTGTTTTTAAATATTTTGAACATGATCATCATTGACGAGATATTGATCAAAACTATCGAAATGCGCATCAGTTATATTACAGTTGGTACAGACAATCAAAATATTATAAACACATAATTATAGTATTATATCATTGAATCCTTTAATACAAATAAAAAATTGAATAGAGCAGATATTGTTGTATCATGATGCATTATTTAAAATATTGGGGTGTAACGTTTATATAACGAAAACATGTTTATTTAATAGTTTCCATTATTATTCGTGATCATTATCTGTACTGTTGGACAATATAGACAATCAATATGGTTCCGCATGATACATCTTCCTGAGAAAAAAGACATTTTGCAAACAAAAACATTTGAGTTATTGTTTAATGGTCTATTTTTATATTATCAATAATTTATGCTTTTTTTTCTTCAAATTACTACCAAATCTATTCATACGTTTTGAAAGTAATTCTTGCAAATAGAATTATTCCTTTCAAATCATCCATTAATTGTGTAACGAGTTAGACAAAAATTTAAATTATGTTTTTGTTAAACTGTCTGCACACATTTATAAAAGCGGAATAATGAAATAATATTTTGGTAATAACAGACAGTTTGTTTCAACTTCATCAAAATAAGCTAAGAAAAACATATCAATAATGTATTATAGGCTTTCAAGTCAATAATTCAACTCATTCGAATCCGTAGTTAGACAACCTTTAACTTCACCGTAAGTGGAGAAGGTTGCGCATGCGTGCAGCATTTAGTTCAATCATAAAAATGATAAGAATGTCAATATTGAAAAGTAAAACAAAGGAAACATTAATTCGAATAATTCAAGCCCTTTCCGTGTCCGATTTTCTCCCACACGAGGGCTTAAACTCCTTATGATCATTGGTCGCGTCGCCTGCTCTCTGCGAGAGAGAGCCGATCGGCGGTGTTCAGGATAATGAGTCTGTGCAACTTTCTTGTAATATTGTCTTACCAAACACGTGGGTTCAATGAACACAAATCCGATAATAATTAATTAACATCAATTAACATCAGTTTACATCATTTAACATCAAATAACATCCGGAACTCCTCTTTCTTTAGCTGCCAATAGGCTATTGACCAATTCCCGTTATTGACCCTGTGATTGGAGATCCCTTCTTTTAATTGTATTCCTAATGAGGGACATACATTTTTATTTACAATGGAGAGCTACATTAGTGCGTAATGTGAGTAATCTTTAAGATGTTCAAATGTTTTGATTACATTTATTTGTTTTTTTTCAGCTAATTACTTTTGACATCAGAAATCATTGTTTATGAAAAATTAGTTAAACCGCCGATTCATCACTTTCAATTCATCATGTTTGCAATGGCAAAAGGATTTTTGTCCGGTATGGAACCAGTCTACGATTGACAAAGGGCCCAAGACCACAATTAATGACCCCGCTTTACGAATATAGTTCCTTTAAATTAGAGTGTATTTTTCCTTAATTTTTTTTCTTTCCTTTCCTCACTCATTTCTTAAAATTTTTTGGGTGGAAATGAAAGAAGAGAGGTCAAATAAATTTTTGGATGTTGAATTTTAACTGATTTTGATATGGAATGAGTGATAAGGTCAAGTGCAAAAAGGTGATGTATGTATGTTCTGTATCTTCCTCCTTTAGTAGGAGCACCACCATGGGTTATGGTGTAAAAAGGAAGACATTTAACACACTGTATCGGTACAGATTTAATGTGAGCATTTGATATTTACAGTTTTCGGAACATCTCTTGACTTGTCAATAGGGGTATGGATGTGTATTGGCTAAATTTGTAAAAGTGATTGCTTCAATCTTTCTGAATTTGAGATATATATTTGGACTAGGACAATACATTACACACACAAAAAATTTGACAAAAGTGCATGGTGCAATGTTTTCAATGTTGCAAAAGGTTATAAAGAACTGATAGAGGAATTAATTGTGGTCTGTGGCCAAAGGGAAGTTATTTGTTTTAAAAGTGTGTAATAACAGAATCAAATCGGTAATTGGTAAATGGACTATTTTTAAATCAAAATTTTCGCATATGGCATAGCGGTGTGAATTTTCCGGTAGACGGTCTTCATCGAGGAAGACGTTCAGGCGTTAATGTAGCCTTGAAGATCGTAGATCAGCGGAATATAACGACTGAATAATTCGGGTTAACGAAACATTAGGAATACCATTTCGTTAAATAATATAACCAACAAAACATCATTTTTATAAAGGTAAAACAATAATATACGCATATTTTTAATCTATAACGAGAAATCAAACAGACACATGCAAAAATCGTCATTATACAAAAGCACGTGCTTGTTTGTTTATTTATGTTATTATATTTATATCGGGTCATATGACCATCGATAGTCTTTTGGTGTCATCTCGATGGATAATTAAATTATCTCTTTAATACCAGTGTAAATGGTGTTCAGTCTAAAAATTAGCACACGAAATGTTGATATATCCATGCATTGTTAATCTTTTCTTTTGGACTTTTCAAAATTAGAATATATGTTTTAGTATGTTGTAAATCAAATATATTACTTGGATCAACTCGGTGAACATGAATTTGACACCTAATGCACCTTTAAACGCATGAAGAAAAAAATTTCACGTAGGTTTTTCTTTATTAGGTTAAAGAAAGAGAACATATGTCTAAAGAATGTAAAACGGGTATTCAATAAATGTTATGCTGAAGTCATCACGGGTAGTAACATCGTCATATCGAGGAGCGTTTTGTACAGCGATGTTGTTATGGTCTTTTTCAGTTGGATATGGTTTAGTGTTTTTGATTGACAAACAATGACAAAATGTAAACACTGAATGTTGTCCTAAATGAAGTCACGAAGATACGTTTCGCCCGGTAAGTGGCTTTTTTTTACAGCTGTTATGTTTGTAGATGTAAATTTTGTATTCTACATTCAATAATATGAAATATCTACTCTTGTATGCGACATTTTTTTCTCCTTAAAAGACAAAAGCTACCACCCCAGCATTTAAGAGAAAACGGAGGGACAAAAGAAAGCAGAATTAGATCTATGAGGTCGAAAGAAATCAGAGAAGGCCTTTTTGTTGACCTGTTGTAGGATTAGAACATAGTAGATAATTTATGAATCCGAGTTCAGTGATTCAATACTTTTTGAAGATTATCCAATTTGTAAACATTTTCACTGTATTTCGAAAAAAAAACCAGTTTGAATATCTCGTTGCAATTCTACTCCTTCTAAGTCCTTGCCATACGGTAAAGTTTTATGTCTGTATCCGATCGGGTATTTGATGTAACCTCACCAACTGGTACACAGACTGTGATCTCCGAATGCGTGTGGTACAATTGCATCAATGGTAGATTTTAAATTTTCAACATCTTATTTATTTTGTTTAATTGCGTACAGCATGTCCTTTACATAATAATCTATTACAGTTGTAGATATACTTTTTTGTGTTTTTGGTGCAATTGTAGTAGATTTCCTGTAAAGTTTGTACGGACATGGTTGGAATCACTGCGTGATTGACACACAATGACATCATGGTCGACTTCCTGGCGCAGCCTAGTCTCGATCATCCAGCCGCTTTATTTTTCAAAGTAGAGCGTCTGGATGACAAGTGATATAAAAATGGTAATTTATGACATTCGGAATAGTATCGGATTTTTTAGCTCGTATTTAAAGATAATGTCCAAGACGAATAACCAAGAAGTTGGTTATTGACTTCGGAAGAAATTATATTACGATAATACTTTTGAAAAGCCCGATTGTACCGATTGTTGGTTAAAGCTATTCATATTTTTTTGTGACGACATACAAGTCGTGGAAAACACCAGACAGCATGGCTTCCATCACCGCGAAGGAAAATAACAGCACATCAAACTTTGGTAAGATAATTAAACAACACAAACTGTTACATATATTTCAATACAACCTGAAACATCGAGAAGCAAGTTAATAATTAGATACAATAAAAGGCATTTTTTGCATTGACTGGGACCACTCGAACAGTCGTGTGTACGCTATAAATACATTTTGTGGTTGATTTGTAGTATCTTTAACTTTATAAATACTTTATTGAAAAGTTATTGACTGGGACCACTCGAACAGTCGTGTGTACGCTATAAATACATTTTGTGGTTGATTTGTAGTATCTTAACTTTATAAATACTTTATTGAAAAGTTATCTTTAACTTTATAAATACTTTATTGAAAAGTGCTATGAAATATGAACTTCATCCAGGATAAGTTTGTTGTATCTGTCTGCAGTGTATAATGGGGTTCGCATCTTGATATGTGTAAAAAAAAAAGGGGGGGGAGGATGCGCAATGTTGTACTCAATTATAGGAGGGAACACAATCCAAAACCATAAGCAGAAGAAAACAAAACTAAGTATATCTAGAAGATGCCAATTTGAACATACACCAAACGGTCAAAATTATTTATGCTCGATTTAAAAAAAACATAACAAATGCATATAGCTTATACAAACATATAAGAAGTGGGACACGTTGTTGTAATTAGTAATTAAAATATACTGTTAGTAAAGAAAGTCTGGACTGGTCAACTGGACAATACTTTTTTTGCACTCTTTCAGGATCTTTAAGGGCATTTTTTCAAACTCAAAACAATTTCATAAAAGAATACATGCAATGTTGTCGGTAAATATATACCAATTGGCTTTCTAAACCTTGAAATAAAACCATGGCATGAGAAAAACACTGAAAATTCGATTTTATGCAAAACAATAGATCCAGCATCAATGTAAGGAGGTGTTGTCAATGAGGCAACAACCGGTGATCCCAGTGATATACATTACCAAAAGTAGACAATAAAATGATTAAGAGGTCACACTGTAGACCAAAACAAAAATTGAGAATAAAAGTACCAAAAGGTCAACATTATACAAATAAGAAGATGCGGTATGAATACCAATGAGACAGTTATCCACCCCAAGTTCAAAGGAGTTGGATGTGAGCAATTATAGGCAACTGTATGGCCTTCAATAATGATAAAAATTCATGCATGATTTTGAGAGAGAATACAAACAGGGAATGTGTCAAAGAGACACCAACCCGACAAAAGAACAGGAAACAACCCAATGCCACCAATGGGTTGTGTCATCAACACAGCGAGATAATCTCGCATGCTGTAGCGGGATTCAGCTTGCACCAAGACATTTTAAAATGTATATTTATATATGATGTTTTTTCCAAACATTTAGCTTTTCATATATGTTATGCTGGTGACAAAAAATTGATATGATTTTAACATTTACTTTCTTTTGCAGACAAACCAATGAAGATTTCTGGACACAGATATTATGTGTAAATGTGAAGAATTAAAAAAAATCTATTATACTTGAATTTATAAGAAAAAAAGATTCAAAGATTTGTTTTTAATTACTGAAGCTGCCAGCAATCATTATATCACAGTATAAACATTATTCTGACAGCAACCATAAAGCGAAAAAAGGTACACAGACATTCATTAAGTAAATAAAACAAAAATCAAGAATCACATTGTTGTCAGATATGTCAGAGAATTAAACAAATTAAAAATCGTATAAGAAATTTAACAGTTTTCACGTTTGAATTGTATCTCATTTACATGTCTGGCCCTTCTTAGTTATTTATATAGTATGGAGTTTTCTTAATATTGAAGGCTGAGCAGTGATTATATTTGCGAACATCCATGTCATTTGAACTCTGCTAGGTTGTTGCCTCATCAGCAATCATACCAATCTCCTTATTTTATATAAAAGTTCATATGTACAGGATAATTTTTGTGAAGCTGCCTTTTAATACATGATAGTCATTGGATATTGGAATCGAATTCGTATTACGTGTGAACTCAGCATAATAGTTTGTAGTAGGAGAATAGACTTTTCAGTTGTTTTTTTTATCGTGCAGTATGGGATTAGTCCCATTCCATCTTTTCCATGTGATTGATTCAAACATGTATTCAAAGAGTATTAAATTGGGTTTCATGAATGACTGGTTAACTTATGTTTTTCTTCATGGACACGGACACTGGTAAAGTGGTATTGTGTGAAGATTGGTCCCTAAATGTTTTCTTCTCAAAAGGATTAGGCGATCTAGATTATTGTGAACATTCAGACTATTCTGTCGTTTGCAATTTTAAGATCAGTTAATTTTGTAAATAAAAATTGAGTTGGCTCATTGCATGATCTCACTGATCTGCCAGTAATAAGTTGTTATGGAGGTTTTTCTACATTGAAGAAATCTTAGTATTTGTATGAGTTGTTTTTTCTTTCCATAAACGTAACTTGATGTGTCACGGCTTTTCGAGTAAGGTAAGTGCGTCAGATATCTAAAAGATTATATAAAAAGGAAAGCATAAATTATAATTTAAATTATAAGGATTTACAGAAATAAGAATAACGAGACAAAACTAAGAAAAAAGGGAAAAAATAAAGAATACAGACTAAATTAATGTGGATACAATATAGATCAATATACCGACTGTTGGTTGCTTAACGTCAAGTGGCAAATATTTCATAAAATAGAGTGTATGCAATAATACAAAAATATAGAAAAATGGCATTTTATAGTATGAAGATAAGAGAATATTAAACGTGGTGTGTTATAATATACAAATAGATTGATTTTGGGTTGCTTGGTTATTGCAGAGACATATAATATCTCTGGTTATTGTCTTGTGGTAAATAATGGTAATGTTCAGTACGGAAAAAATTACAACAAATATAAAGATGAGGTCCTAGATTATAGGCCGTTCGGGATACATGTCGGAGAAACTATAACTCACCAGAAAATTAGGGAACATTGTATGGCTTTATGTACAACGGTCCACCTATACGGATCACTGGGCTCTGTGTTCTGACTCCAAATCCGGAATTGTGGTAACCATTTTTGACTCTAATTTTTGAATCATCACTTCATTTCCTGCTTGTTTTGAAAACAACTTGAGATACACTTTACATGTTATTTCTTTACTGTCTCGTAACGTGGTAAGCTTTTTATATCTATAATATTGTCATATATATTTTATTCTACCCCCGTAAACGTTTTTTTATTAGAAATCCCTATCGTAAAGTTAAATTTTTTGATATGACATGTGTATAATTTTTCACGCCAAATTTTAAATCTATGGAACGCCATTCAGGACATTTATGTATAGGTATACATGTATGGCACGCAATTTGGGATAAAATTTGTAAATGTGTTATATGTTTTTGGGGTTATTTTCATTGTATTTTTGAGCTGATAAATATGTTGTTTATGCTTTATTGATGTTTTGATCATATTGTAATGTTGTTTATTTTGTTTCTTTCAGTTTTTACCATACTTCTTATTGGAATGATGTACTACGCACCTATTGGATGTCATTTTCGGTGCTTTATGTGAATAAAGTATTAACATTCTATAATTTGTTGGTTATCTGGTTGTTTACCCTAGAAACAGCACAGTAAAAACACGAGATAATGGATTTACAACATGGACATGGTTATAACCCAGATTCAAGAACACGTGTTCTTACAGATAGTGGACTGGAGCTTTATAATGCTAACATTAGAACTCACTTAAAGAAGATAGAACTTGTTCAAACAGAAGAAGGACTTTGCCTTGAAAGATTTTCGACAACAAATTCAGAAGACTATGAGACAGTGTTAGAAATTCAAAAAACTTTAAATTTATGTCATTGCAAGTATAGTCTCTATTCAGAGGAGTACTTGAAATATTTAAGGAATACACGTACAGAGGACAGTCTGAGGATAGCTGAAAAACACAAAAAAGAAGATTTAAAGTACAAAGACATTATTGAACGTGCACTTCAGCAAACGAAGGTTTCAGACAGACACGAAACTTCTTCTCAGTTCACGCATAGATCTGGAGCACATTCCAGAGCTTCTTCCAACTCCAGCTCTGTTGCCCTTAGAAAACGTGCAAAAGCAGAAGCAGCTCAAGTCAAATTGGAATTTGCCTTGAAAGAAGCTGAAATGCAAAAACAGAAGGCATATATAGAAGAACAAGAAAAAATATTGAAGGCTAAATCAATAACAAAAAAGGCAGAATTAGCAGCTGAAATAGAACTGCTAAACTATAAGAAGGAAGCCGCCGCCGCTGTCGCCGAGGCAGAGGCTTTGCAACATGAGCAAAGTGCTTTTGACAGTAAAAAGTCTGACGTTATTCTAGCCAAAACAGCCTTTGATCGCACTAGACAATATGTTGAACAACAGGGTGATCAAGTATTAGCTGCTGATCACAACGTTAACACATTACATAATCCGTTTGTAAATCTCGTAGTAGGTGATGCGTGCGACGAATCCCATAATTGGCCAACATTCAAACAAACACCAAAGCCATCACATCCTAAATACGGAGTGCCAAGTGTTAGTATAGTACACAATGACAATGATAATAACACAAAAACTTTAAATCCGGAAGCACTGACCTTTCAACCTGAAACGGCTGCTATTAATCAAAATGTTGCAACCGATATAACTAGATTTCTTATGAAAAAAGATTTGTTGTTATCGAGACTTACACCGTACAATGATAAAGCAGAGATGTACGCAGTATGGAAAGCAAGTTTTAAGAATATAATTGGTGAATTATCAGTCTCAGCTTTGGAAGAGTTGGAGCTTATGGGCAAATGGTTAGGGCCAGAATCCACGAAACATGCAAATAGCATTCGTTCAGCGCACATTAATAATCCGGCGAAAGGACTACAGCGCTTATGGGATAGATTAGATGAACGTTACGGTTCTCCAGAGGCGGTCGAAGCCTCATTAATGGCCAAGTTAAATAGTTTCCCAAAACTGACACAAAAAGATAATAAAAGACTTTATGAGTTGTCAGATATACTATGTGAGATTGAATCAGTCAAGGAAGATTCAAGGTACCAAGCATTATTAGCCTATTTTGACTCGTCATCGGGCGTACTTCCGATTTTGAATAAACTACCGTATAACATTCAGGAGAAATGGACGACACGAGCCTCTCACTATAAAAGAGAAAAACAAGTAACATTTCCACCGTTCACGTTCTTCGTTAAGTTTATCCGAGAACTGAGTCAGATTAAAAATGACCCGAGCTTTGCTTATGATCAGACAATACAAACTAAAAAGGTATTCAACAATGACAAACCGGCATTCAGGACCGCGATTTCAGTCAGGAAAACAGAGATCTCTAGTGACCTTGATTTACAAAAACAGTGTTTAATACATAAAACTGGACACTCACTTCATCAGTGTAGAGCTTTTAAATCAAAACCGTTGCAAGTACGCAAGAAATTCATCAATGACAATAAGATTTGTTATGGTTGCTGTGAGTCCACTAAACATGTTAAGCGAACATGTACAAACAAAATCAAATGTAGTGAGTGTGGCAGTGATCGTCATCCTGCAGCACTACATTTGAATAGAGAGTTTACTGCAGATCAGAACAATAATGAGTCGAAGCAGTCCGTCCACGGCGGGGAGGAACAATCGGTTAATCAAGAGACCGTTGTTGAAGCTAAATGCACTGAAATTTGCGGAAAATATTTTGATGGAAAGTCCTGTGCAAAAATCTTACCAGTCACTGTTTTTCAACGTGATCAATATGACAATAACAAGAAAGTTTATATTATATTAGACGATCAGAGTAATCGCTCATTAGCGTCACCGTTATTTTTCGATACCTTTGGAGTACATGGTACAGCAGAAGAATATACATTGTCTTCTTGTTCAGGTCGAGTAAAAATGTCAGGGCGCAGAACAACTGGATTCGTTGTTGAGTCGTTGGACAGAAAAGTGCAGTTGGACTTACCGATGCTAATAGAATGTAGTGATCTTCCACACAACAGAGAAGAAATTCCTACGCCTGATATTGCTATCAGACATTCTCACTTGAAAGAAATGGCTCATTATCTATCTCCTCTTGATCCAGACTGTGAAATTATGTTGCTCATAGGTAGAGACATGACAGAAGCGCATCATGTTGTCGATCAAATAATTGGATCTCAAAGTGCTCCGTTTGCGCAAAAGATGCCTCTTGGCTGGGTAGTGATAGGTAACATGTGCTTAGATGGAATACATGCTCCAAATGACGTCAATGCCTACTTGACTCACATTGCACCAGATGGTCGTGCTTCGATTCTTCAACCTTGCCCTTACAATTATGATGTAAATGAGTGTTTTTCTTGCGGTAGTATTAACCTTGGAGTTCATCACAAGAAAAATGGCAATATCACAAGTGCAATATTCGAACGCACTACACAAGATGACAAACCTGGATTATCTATAGAAGATAGACAATTTCTAGAAATAATGCAAGCTAATCTCCAGAAGGACAGTAATGGTAATTGGTGTTCACCTTTGCCTTTTCGCACTCCGAGACGACGTCTTCCGAATAACAGAGCAATGGTTTTGCATCGTGCTAAGTCACTGGAGAAAAGTTTTGATCGTGATCCAGTAAAACAAGAACACATATTTGCATTCATGCAGAAACTTTTTGAGTGTAAACATGCTGAGTTGGCTCCTCCTCTGAAAAGTAATGAAGAGTGCTGGTACTTACCTGTTTTTGGCATCTACCACCCAAAGAAACCGGATAAAGTAAGATGTGTATTCGACTCATCGGCAAGTTATGATAACGTTTCTTTAAATAGTGTAATGCTCCGTGGACCTGATATGACTAACAACTTAGTTGGTGTTCTTATGCGCTTTAGAAAGGAACTGATTGGTATAATGGCGGACATTCAACAAATGTTCTACTCATTCACTGTAAACGAGGAACACAGAAACTTCTTGCGATTCCTGTGGTATCGAGATAACGATTTGGATAATGAACTTACTGACTATCGTATGAGAGTGCATGCATTCGGGAACAGTCCCTCTCCGGCAATTGCGACGTTTGCACTTCAGAAAACTGCTGAGATTGCAGAGCAAACCTTTGGAAAGGATGTTAAGGATTTAGTATGTAGAAATTTCTATGTAGATGACGCGCTCACGCCTGTCGGCAGTAACAGTGAAGCAATTGATCTGTTGAATAGAACTAAAGAAGCTCTTAAGACTTTTGGAAACTTGCGTTTGCACAAATTCTCTTCAAACAGCAAAGAAGTGAGGACGAAACTAGATCCTGATGATCTAGCCGAAAACTTAGAGAATTTGAATTTTGAAACTGACAATTTACCGTTACAAAGAAGTATCGGACTATACTGGAACTTAGAATCCGACACATTTACGTTCAAGGTTTCGAACGATGAAAAGGCATTTACTAGAAGAGGCGTCCTCTCAACAATCAATAGTATTTTTGACCCGCTAGGATTTGTTTCACCAGTGACAATACAAGGTAAAATCATACTCCGTAAACTCATGATTGAGTCAGTAAACTGGGATGAGCCGTTAACTGAAGATTTCAGACAAGAATGGGAACAATGGCGAACTTCTTTGACAAACCTTGAAAATGTAATGATCCGTAGAATGTATACGCCAATATCTGTTCGAGATGCTACAAAGATCGAACTTCACACCTTTTGTGATGCCTCTGAGAAGGCAATTGCGGCAGTGTCCTACTTGAAAGTATTTCATCATGATGGCTCTTCTCATCTGGGCTTTGTGTTATGCAAAACGAAGTTGGCACCGATAAGCGGTAATACTATACCAAGACTGGAGTTATGCGCTGCTGTTTTGGCTATTGAAATATCTGATTTCATTATTGACAATTTGGACCGGAAGATTGACACAATCCAGTTCTACAGCGACAGTAGAATCATTCTAGGGTATGTCACCAATCAAACTAGACGATTCTATACGTACGTAGCTAATCGAGTACATCGTATACGGAAAAGCTCTTCTCCAGAACAGTGGAACTTTGTTTCAACACAAGTTAATCCTGCCGATCAAGCTACCAGAGGTATTTCGTCACACGAAGTCAACAGTAGTATGTGGATTCTGGGTCCACATGAATTCATCTCTAAATGTGAACAGCGAACAGCAAGTTCCGAAACTTCATATCCGTTAGTTCAGCCTAGTGATGACAAAGAGTTACGCCCAATTTTAAATGTTCATGTCTCAAAAACATCTGTCAACCTACAATCAGCGCTAGGATCTCACCACTTTGAAAGATTTTCGGAATGGAGCAGATTAGTTCAGTCTATCGCATTCTTACATCGATATGTCCGAAATCGTAAAAGGATAAGTACTGAAGAAAAGAAACCGAATTCTGTTGAGCTGTATCAAGAAGCTGAGTTGTTCGTAATAAGATTAGTGCAAAACGAAGTGTACGAAACGGAGATCAGTAATATGGAGCAAAATTTGTGTCTATCTAAGAATAGTAATGTTATAGCTTTGAATCCATATCTAGATTCACGTGGAGTTCTGTGCGTTGGTGGAAGATTGAACAAGTCGAATCTTGAAATACATGAGAAAAATCCAACCATTATACCAGGTAAACATTATATAGCCAAGTTACTTATACGCCATTATCATGAAACTGTTTGCCACCAAGGACGCCATTTTACCGAAGGGGCGCTCAGAAAGGCAGGTTTCTGGATAACGGGAGCAAAACGCTTGATACAGTCGTTCATACATCGTTGTGTCACTTGTAGAAAATTGAGGGGTACTTTGGAAATTCAGAAGATGGCGGATCTCCCGTCCGATCGGCTTGAACCTGGGCCACCATTTTGTAATGGCATCGATGCTTTTGGTCCATGGCATGTAGTTACCAGGAAAACCCGTGGTGGTAGCGCACAATCAAAGCGGTGGGCGATATTATTTTCGTGTCTCACAACTCGAGCAGTGCACATTGAAGTTGTGGAAGAAATGTCTTCTTCTGCATTTATTAACGCTCTAAGAAGATTTGTGGCAATTCGTGGAAAAGTAAAGATATTTAGGTCTGACCGAGGGACAAATTTTGTTGGCTCAACCGATCATTTGAAGATTGATACAGTGAACGTGGAGAATGGACCTCTAAGAGACTTTTATACAAATCTGGAACAGTTTGGATATTCAACCCTCCTCACTCCTCACACATGGGGGGAGTGTGGGTGAGGATTATTGGAATTTCTCGGCGTATATTAGACTCTATGCTTTCAACAGTAGATGGGAAAAATCTAACTCACGACGTTCTTGTGACATTCATGGCAGAGGTTTCTGCAATTATAAACAATAGACCGCTTGTTCCGATAACCGCAGACCCTGAATCACCAATGATTTTATCTCCATCGATGCTTTTGACACAGAAGACAAGTGATATTGACACAGTTTGTACATTAAATGATTTCAGTGTAAAAGATCTTTATAAAGCTGAATGGAGACGGGTTCAAACATTAGCCAACATATTTTGGACGAGATGGCGTGAAGAATATATTCAGACTCTTCAGGTCAGACGCAAATGGCATCACAAGAAACCGAATCTTCGAAAGGGTGATGTTGTTCTTTTGAGAGACAAAAATGTTTGTAGGAATGAATGGCCAAATGGCGTAGTGGAAGAAGCATTCAGCAGTTCTGACGACATAGTCCGTAAAGTCCGTGTGCGTGTTATCCGGGAAGGAAAACCAGTTGTTTATACACGTCCAGTTACAGAACTTGTACTTTTATTCTCAGAATAGTGATATTATTCTGAACATTAAATATGATTGATATTTGTGACATTAGTAAATAGTTTGACACCTTTTTGTCAATAAAGTTTAGTATTGATATTTGGTACTTGAAGTCAGAGACACTAGGTACATTTTCATATTGTCTGATAATGTAAGATTGATATTTTGTTTTTTTTCAATTTTTATGAGTAAGTGATATTGTAATATATCAGACGGGGAGTGTTCTGACTCCAAATCCGGAATTGTGGTAACCATTTTTGACTCTAATTTTTGAATCATCACTTCACTTCCTGCTTGTTTTGAAAACAACTTGAGATACACTTTACATGTTATTTCCTTACTGTCTCGTAACGTGGTAAGCTTTTTATATCTATAATATTGTCATATATATTTTATTCTACCCCCGTAAACGTTTTTTATTAGAAATCCCTATCGTAAAGTTAAATTTTTTGATATGACATGTGTATAATTTTCCACGCCAAATTTTAAATCTATGGAACGCCATTCAGGACATTTATGTATAGGTATACATGTATGGCACGCAATTTGGGATAAAATTTGTAAATGTGTTATATGTTTTTGGGGTTATTTTCATTGTATTTTTGAGCTGATAAACATGTTGTTTATGCTTTATTGATGTTTTGATCATATTGTAAAGTTGTTTATTTTGTTTCTTTCAGTTTTTACCATACTTCTTATTGGAATGATGTACTACGCACCTATTGGATGTCATTTTCGGTGCTTTATGTGAATAAAGTATTAACATTCTATAATGTGTTGGTTATCTGGTTGTTTACCCTAGAAACAGCACACTCTGTTAGCACGTGGTATCCCCTATACACAAACAGTTGCTGCTCCAGACCTTGTTATAAGGAGGGCACGCTACAGTCATGCTACATTGTTTCCCTATATAATCCACCAATTTTTTCCCACGAAAAAACAATCCTGTCTTAATTCTTTAATTTTTTTTACATGTGTCACAAATTTCAGGAATAAAGACCACCGCTAATTACAGTTTTTGATCGTTCTTTTAAAATTGCCCATCTGCAAGTTGGGCAAAATAGGATCAACTACAAAATGTCAGTTTTAATAATCTCATAATTTTTATACATGTAACGTTACACTGTTTACTGTTAGTATTAATTGTTTTTAAATATAATGGGGATAACGGAAGTTCTATTTATAGACATGTTCTATATTTAATTATTTGTTACGCCCCCTATAAATATCTGACCAGTCCGGTTAATCACCCCAGACGCTATATTTAAATATGCGTCTGGGTTATCGAGACTAGGCGCAGCCTTGCCATTGTAGTGGTGTCATCGTCCATAGTCAAAGCATTGACCATATATCCCATTTCTTTTTTGTCCTTAACCTGTAAAAGTAAAATTTGAATAAAAAAAAGAACAAAAAAAACAGAACATCAGTTCCTAGGATTATCTTAAAATTATTTTTTTGTGTGTCTATCTGTTATTGTTTCACCTTGAGCATATGAGAACAACATATACTTTCTTCATGATTACAAAACGTGCCAAAACAAATTAATGTGTGAGCTGTTTTTCATTGCCTGTTTTTTTTTAATTATTATTTCGGCTTGAGTGATAATAACGCGAATAAATCAGGATTAAAACCTTCCGATAAAGTAGACACCTTGACATTGAGATCGTGGTTTTAAAGTTTATTTCAAAGTTATATGTAACCCACTATTCCCTGCGACGAAGACGATGATATCGATATCGACGATGTTACGATAGATATAAACAGTTCCTACCATTTCAATAGCTAATGTTGGTTCCATTGCCTTCGAGAAAAAAAAAATAAAAATAAAAAGGTTAGACTGTGTCCTTTGTTTGATAGACCGAGGTGAGCGACAACGTCTCTGTAGAACCTCTAGTGATAGTTTTGATAGAAAGTAGAACACATTCGTCGAGCTCACTATGCCAACGTGAGCTGAATTTCCTCAATCCTACCTGGTTGACTGTATAAACAGTCAGCTTATTCCTAACTAACAAAGTATTGATAATAAGAGCTGGACAAAATAATGGGTATTTTTTTTAAATCAAAATTAGAAATTCTACAAACACTAACCAAAACAAACGGTAAAGCTACAGCGTATGTATGTGAAAATTATACTTGTTCTCTACCAGTGACATCAACAGAGCAATTGTTAAAACTAATCAGCAAATTAAGATTAAATACATGTATAATATTAACCATATTGATTTGATACTGTATCCCTGGCCTTAAAAGGTTAAACAGATGAGTCGTACTTTCGTATAATCTTGTAGTTTGCTATCATAAGTTTTATTTATTACTGATCAAAGACATCCACACCATATTTGCATATGAAGTTGTTTTAAGATGATGTCACAACATTGACTGCTGTACTCCTATATTTGACATGTTTACCTATTATGTCTGTGTTTGTTTTGTTCACAGATAATTGTCAATATAATGGATTGTTTTGTGAGAGTCTGATCTAGCTTTATAACAAGCAGATTTAATCCACCATTTTCTACATAAGGAAATGCCTTAATAAGCGAGGAATATTACGGTTGTTGTTCATTTGTTTGATGTGTTGCCAATTGATTAGGAACTTTCAATTTTGAATTTTCCTCTGAGCTCAGTATTTTTTGTGATTTGATTTTTTCTTGATTGATCACAATTGTGACTGATTGTTAGACAACTAATGCTGCAAAACAACCTCTAGCATATTAAAAGTTGGAACATTTTAATATTAAAGACAGGAGACAAGAACAACCAAAGAATTACATATGCAACATATCAGAGCTTGTTTTCCAGAAAGCATACTAATTAATTCAGTATGATTTACCTGAAAACCATTAAACTTAGATATTTTTTTTACTATGATTTATGTTTTACAGGATGAGTGTTGAACATTCATAATATAAAGTATTTATAAATTATATGAATTTTTTTATATAAACAAATTTCTCTATTTGTTACTTTGGTCATTGAATAAAATTTTATCTGAAAACAATTGTCTTGAAAATGTCTTCCTGCAGGGATGATTTATACATTTTGTTATA
Organism: Mytilus trossulus; assembly: GCF_036588685.1. Lineage (NCBI taxonomy): Eukaryota > Metazoa > Mollusca > Bivalvia > Mytilida > Mytilidae > Mytilus > Mytilus trossulus. Next base: position 45,178,194 of record NC_086379.1, read on the forward strand.
TATTGGTGTATAGCAAACACAAAATATCTAAGACGTTAACTGCCTACTCACTGTTATAAATTCACTCTTACATAGTTAATGAATATTTGCTTACATAGCCAGTAGTTGTGTAATAGGCATACTGACACAGAATTAGCAATATGAGCAATAAAATGTGAGGACTGTGGTCACAAGAAATGTGGCAATACATTGTAAAGAATGTTTATGAATGTTTGAGGAATGTAACAATAGTGTGGGCGGAATGTCGCAATATTGGGGGAGGCATGTTCAACTTCATGAGAATGTGGTTGTTAGGTGTACAATAATAGTAGAACGTAGCTATACAGAAGAAAAGAAAAAAGTTTTCCACTTATTATATTTGCAAATTATGACAGCATTTTACAAGTTTGAATGCAAAATATATGGACATGATTCCAAGAATAGACTCTGGGAAGATATTGATTCCATAAAAGGCCATTACATAAGGTCTTGTTTGAGTTCTCAATATGCGGATTATGACTTATACTAAGAAAGATGAAAGTGAAATGTTTTATCGTCCTCCTTTCAGTGACATGTTAGAACTAGCCCTTGCTAACAATCTTCATGTTTGTGTATTAAAAAAGAAACGAAGTGCTTAGGTTCGTATTAGATTGCCCAACCAACCAGTAGATATTACAATACAATATAATTTATCCATATGCAGCTATATTCAACAATTTGAACTTCCACACGATTATAAGGCGACTGTGTGTCTGTATCAGAGAAAAGTACGGGTTGATTTAAGAACATTTATTAGTAGACAACCCTTAATCAAATGACTTAATTTCAATACAAGACAATGCCAATACCTTAATAGACTAATATCACACTTTGATAGTTCCATCTCGAAAGCCCTTATTTGGAGCAATCCATCAAATTTGGGATGTCTTTCATCAATAAAACTATGTTGTATTATCATTGTAATCAAGTTGTCCATTTACACAAATGGATTGCTTGTGATTTTATCAGTTAAGTGAATAATCACTGGGTTTTAAATGGTCAGTCTAGAAAAAACTTAACTTGGTTTTATATAGCTAGTTAAAGGTCACAAGGTTGACCATTCAATATGATAAAATTGAGGTGTAGAAGATTTTCACATGATCTTGTTAAACAGAAACAAATTGTTTTTGGATTTTTTAAGTTACTAAAAAACACTTTTAAGAAAACAATTTTAATATAATCTCAAATCAGCTAACTGCTGTATATATATACAAACAAACACATTTTTCAATATTATCAGTAGACCATATTCATTTAAAAAATTAAAGTATTTAAAAGTGTTGAGATGAAATCAAATTCAAAAATAATATTTAAATAAACATTTCAAAATAACTAGGGTTTTATAAACGTTGTGTTTACCATATATTAAATATGGAGCAAACACATTTTTTTGGTAAAAATTAATAATATTGCATTCAATTCTAAAAAAAAATATGGAAAAACATGTGTATATCAATCAAGAAAAATTGACATTTTATTTCTCATAAAAATATAAAACAACAATAACATCAATCAAACAACAATTAAGTAACAAATCAGCGTATTGTTGAATATGTATATATCACCAACACAACCATTAGAAAATAGTTATTGTTAAAAAATATAAAACGCATCTTGAAGCAATACAGATTTTAGTAAGAACATTATATTACAACCAAGATTGGAATGTTGATTTTAGTCAAACTTTAAGGCGGTACGCAACACTTTTCCTAAAATTAATTTGGCTAGTTTAATTTTCATAAAATTTTGACAAAGTATTTACTTTGACCCTTTACACTGGTTATATAGCAGTTTGACAAACACTAATGTTGATCATTGAGAAGCTTTACATTGCCTTCACAATGTAACGTAATTAAAACCTTTAGCTGATCTTACAGAGTTATCTCCCTGTAGTGTTAGGTACCACCTTAAATGAAGTATAGCATATAAGGCCGTACTTTAACCTATAATGGTTTACTTTTAAAATTGTTATTTGGATGGAGAGTTGTCTCATTGACACTCACACCACATCTTCCTATATCTATTATCTGAACACCAATTTAAATCATATATCTACCAAGATTAAAATGATGATTTAAGGGGGGGAAATATTAAAAAGACGAAGAAAAAATCAAACAAACTGGTGCAGCTTTTATCGAATAAATAGTTATATACAAACTTATAAAAAGTCAACATTAGATTTAAAAATGTCAAGTTCAACATTCAAATATGAGTATGATCGATTGATTATGCTATAGATGCAAATTTGACTTGACTTTACAAATCACAATGCAGAAAAATGTTTGCCTGAGAGATTTGTGAATATCAACATTTGATAATGAAAAGCATCATGATGGTTGTAAATTTAATAGAAGTCGGAATGAAAAGCATCATAATGTTTGTAAATTTAATAAAAATAGGAATGAAAAGTTTCATTATTCTTGTTAATAAAGTAGAAAAACTATTGTTTACTTGCTATATTCAAAAAGACACATTATTTGACAATGAAAAGTCTGTCATTTAAACATCACAAATATCAACATAATATGTCCCCGAAATAGTTTGTAAATGTGTTCTATTTTTATTAAAGCAATCAAGATTAGTTTTATGTTTAAAACAAAATGTACAGTAGTTGTCGTTTGTTTATGTAATATATACGTGTTTCTCGTTTCTCGTTTTGTTAATATAGATTAGACCGTTGGCTTTCCCGTTTGAATGGTTTTACACTAGTAATTTTGGGGCCCTTTATAGCTTGTTGTTCGGTGTGAGCCAAGGCTCCGTGTTGAAGGCCGCACTTTGACCTATAATGGTTTAATTTTTAAATTGTTATTTGGATGGAGAGTTGTCTCATTGGCACTCACACCACATCTTCCTATATCTAATAACCCATGTATCATAATCAAACATACTAGAACACACCCGTGATATCGCGGGTCTGTGACTGAATTAAAGAATATAACAATGCGATAGCCTTATTTTAGTATTGGTTTTGTCACGTGTATATAGCAAAATCCTAAATACACCGTTTGGTGGTGTGCCTGTCAGATGCGGAACGTACAGATAAGGTAATAGGTAATAGGTGAATATACTATTGGTATCGGTATCGGATTCGACCCGGAACTTCTTAATTATTGGCAATATTAATTATGTGGAAAACAAAAGGGTCTTGAGTGGTGTAATTTTTAATCAACATCATTGTACTATATAAGTTATATATAAAGTTGAATTCTTTAATTCATCGTTTTTACGTGATGACGGCTGACAAATTGGTCCTCGTAATTTTAGTATTATAGATATGCTATTTTTTTTTAAATTTCCATAGTGAATTTAACAACACAGTTTATAACATTTTCAAAAAAAAAGATCTAAGGTAATCAATTTTAACTTTCTAATTTCTACATGCCATTTAAATCATTCAGTGAATATTCACTGAGTTTGATTTTAGTATAAATACCCTACCCCTCCCTTTTACAGATCACATTCTTGTTGCGATAAAAGGATAGCTTTACTTCAAATGAAAATGGATCTTGCTTTGGAAGTCGCTAAGGAATTGGAAAAGATGCAAAATATGAAATGGGTGGATTGCAGACAAATGCCGTGCCTAGTCTGCACAGTAGATTCAGTGTGTGGACAGAAAATTATTTCAAGAACTACAAATAACTCTTACTTAAGCAAACTTTTTTTTGGAACCTTCGATGACATTTTGCATGGAGAGTCATCGTTGAACTATGGTGATCATTTTATATTACTTGGGCTTAAAGTGCTAGCTGATAAAGTTGCAAATGTCAGCATTTTGCAAATGTGTCGCAAGAAACTACAGAAAAGGTGAGCAATGTTTTAATTACAGGTGGGAGTGGTATTGGTGTCAGGTTCGATTGGTACCGGAAGTCCAACAATAACAGGGATGGGGTTTTGCATTTCGGCATACATAATCTTATTATCAGTACAAATATTGTCTACATTCAATCTACAATGATTTATTTACTTATTTTATAGAGACATACATAAAATATTTCTACTTGATATTTCTTTTTAGCTCTTTTATAAAGTTATACAAGATCCTCAAAACATATTTTTTGTCATGAAGTCTATTCTCGTCTACAATGTTGGTCAGTGTCCTTTGTTTGATATACACATAGACATAGGTGAGCGACACCTGCTCTTAAGAGCCACACATTTATGATAAAAAAACACACTTAATGAGCTCATTATGCCGAAAAAAACAAAATTCCCTCAATCCCCCTTCTTTTCCTCAAGCTCTCAACACCTGAAAAGTCAAAAAAAGTAGAAAGTTGAGGTGCCTTGTGATCCAAAACTTCCAAATAGTAACGTCAAATACAGCAAACATAATTTGTGTCTGGAGTTGAGAGTCCTTTGTGCTTTAAATAATTGATAGTTTTGTAATATAAGAAACAACGACAAATCTTCCACTTACTTATGCATGCAATCACGAGTCTAACCACCCATTCAAGTGGGCCCTGTTCTGTTTCTTAGAATAAAAAGTAAAATATTAAAATTCTTGTTCTTCCAGAGATGATCTGGCCTCGTCCATTCTGAACCAATCACATGACAACAGAATGAAAAAATCAGCGAGGAGGAGGCAGAGGAGGAGATGTAAAAGAAGAAAATATCTGAAGAGACACAATCGCATTTGCCTCAATTAAGGATGAACAATTTTAGTTTTATACATTGTACATATTAAACACATGTTTAATATTATTTTGATTTTAGTGTCACTGATGAGTCTTTTATACTTTAATACTATAAAAAAAAAGAAGATGATGAATGTAAATGAGACAATTCTCCACAAGAGACCAAATGACACAGCAATTTACAACTATAGGCCTTCAACAATGAGCAAAACCCATACTGTAAAATCAGCTTTAAAAGACCCCGAAATGTCAATGTAAAACAATTCAAACGAGAAAAGTAATGGCCTGATTTATGTACAAAAAATAATCGAAAATCAAATATGTAACAAACAAACAAACGACAACCATTGAATTGCAGGCTCCTGGCTTAGTACAGGCACATACATACAGAATATGGAGGGGTTAAACATGTTATTGGGATCCCAACCCTACCCTAACCTGTCACACTGTATACACGTATGTTGAACTCATCTATACACTCTAACTGAAGGAAACACCAGATAGGGTCTGCCTCATATCTTGACTTACATCTAGAAAATGACAATAAGGGTTGGTCGAAAACAAAGTTTTACGGCGAAAGAGATAATTTCAGGTTCCCAATTTTGAACTTTCCATTTCTGTCAAGCAACTTCAAGCAGCGTCTGCATACAGAGTATATATATCCAAATTGATACGATAATCCCGGGCTTGTATTTTCTTTCACAATAGAGGATTGCTGCTCACAAGGAAGCTTTAAAACAAAGATATCCACTTGATGAAGGTGAAATCATGATTAGGGTTTGATTTTGGACTTTCCTTTTTGAATTTTCCTCGGAGTTCAGTATTTTTGTGTTTTTACTTTTTAAAACGTTCAAACCCGCTGCATTATAGATTAAGACTTTCTACCAGATTTGTAAGAAAATAAGCAACACGACGGGTACCACACGTGGAGGAGCATCTGCTTTCCCTTCTGGAGCACATGATACCACTCCTAGTTTTAGGTGGAGTCCGTGTTACTTAGTCTTAAGTGTTCTATTTTGTGTCTTGTGTACTATTATTTGCTTTTTAAATTTTTATACGCCCGTCTTTTAGACGGGACGTATTATGGTATACCGTTGTCCGTCCGTCCGTCCGTCCGTCTGTCCGTTCGTTCGTTCGTCCGTTCGTTCGTCCGTCTGTCCCGCTTCAGGTTAAAGTTTTTGGTCAAGGTAGTTTTTGATGAAGTTGAAGTCCAATCGACTTCAAACTTGGTACACATGTTCCCTATGATATGATCTTCCTAATTTTAATGCCAAATTAGACATTTAACCCCAATTTCACGGTCCACTGAACATAGAAAATGATAGTGCGAGTAGGGCATTCGTGTACTGAGGACACATTCTTGTTCAACTTCTGTTTTTGTCGGAGGCTTCGGCCTTAGAAAGCGAGTTGAATTTGTAGAGGCAGGAATTAGTTGAACATTCTTTTTATGAACAGATTAAGTCACTAAGTCATACAAGTCTTTTGGTAGTCTCACAAATTTGCAGCAGGTAAAGTCTTACTTACTTCTGTACTCCCCCTTATTATATCGCTTCTTTCCTTACTGAAATGTGTATTTCCTTAGACGCCATGGGATTAGACCCATTGTTATTGTTAGAAGTGTTTGAAACGCACTTTATTCCAGTTTTTTAATATTTAAACATCAAATATAGGACCTTACAACTAAACAATCATGAATGACTAAGTTTTTTGTTTATATCTGATGGTAGTGAAGGTGACCCCAGATGTAAGATTTTTTATATCAATCATATAAAAATCATCACATGATGGCTTATGACATAATTTTGTTATCTGACAAGTTCATATAATTTAACCTCTCTTCATTTATCTTTTTTATCAGTGCTGAAAGGCTTCTGTGCTATAACATAAACAGAAAGGAAAGATAAGGTGTATGTTTTTATTATAGGGATAGTTTTTTGAAGCTTGTATGAAAACTTTTTATGCATTTAATAGTATAGTACATAAAGAAGACAAACAATCTATAAAATAAACAGACTGTAGTACAACTAACCAGGATTCAAATAGCTATAACACCAAAGTACGAGAAAAACACAAATATATAATGAGTTTATAAAGTAGACAAACAAAAAGTGAAAAGAAAAACAAACACATCTTGCCGCAAACAGGTTATAGTTACTAGAAGAACTACAAAAACAAAATAAAGAATCAACTATTATTGTAACTTATTATTTTCTAATACTAACATAAATAACAACAAGAATATAAGAATATTTTGATACTAAAAGGGGTATGAAAGTACAGTATAGGTTGCACTTTGTAAATCACGTGTGATTTGAAAGTCACGCCTCTTTTGGGGAGAAATTGAATTTGTATTAAATACTGCTACTGTTTACATAGTTGTTGCTATGGATGCAAAGTATTTTTTTCAAATTAGACTTGATTGGATAATTAAATGGGTATAAATAAAAATGTATATCTATTAAACTTATTTTTCAGGAGGACTGGAAGACATTTGGGTGTTAAGTCAAATTTAATATAAAAATTCAGTGTGAACCTGCAATGTTTATAAATGGAGGGCAGTAAAACTTGAAAAAATGCCACACAGCTATATGTTTTTATTAGTGCAAAAAAGAAGTGCATGTCTCCTTTCCAGGGAAATATAACAATCTCCTAAAAACTACCTGAATGAAGATTGACTGCATATGCAATTTAGGCAGTTCCTATGGAATATTGCATTGCTGGTTTTACACAAGTGCAACCTATAAAAGACAACTGCATCTACTAGCTAATGATCATCTTTTAAAATACTTAATTATCTGCATTTGGTAACCTTTATGACTACTGTTTAGTCTTTTGTTAGGAGGGATTAACGAAATGTCAAAACATTTCAGTTCTCATTAAGTATTTTGTGAAAGGTCACACTAAAATGTTTAGAGGTTGAAGACTAACAACAATCGTCAACACACGAACACAAAATTTAAAATTAGTTTTATTTTCAAGTAACGTATTTTTTTGTATCCACTTGTAAATTCTGTCTTCTAGGACTTTAAGTAAATATTTGGTTATTCTAACAAACATATTCTGTGTATGACTCTTTTAAAAGGTATTTCACTTGGTCCATATACATGTACGGTGAAAGTACTTTTATTCGTTGCTACCAATTTTGCGGTTTGGACAAATGCTGTATGTTCGTGGGTTCTTAAATTTGTGGAATTTAGTTATTTAAAGAAATAAAAATCAAAAAGAAAATTTTAAACCCTCAGATACGATATTCTTAGAAATAATTTCCTGTTGTTTTTATATTGAATTATTTAACATTCCAAAATCATCTTTTATTTAAGACTTTTAATGTTTAATACAATAATTGCTTTCGGATATGCGCTGCTCACAAATTGTCTCGATTACCTTAGTTAGCTGTATTTGGCAAAACGTTTAGGATCTTTGGCCCTTAATGCTCTTCAACTTCGTATTTTATTTGGCTTCTTGAACTTTTTTGGATTCGAGCGTCACTGATGAGTCTTTTGTAGACGAAACGCGCGTCTGGCGTATATACAACATTTGGTCCTGGTATCTATTATGAGTTTATTTGAATGATATTGCAAAGTCCACATTTAAATGTTGCATACGTAAAAAAAGAAGATGACACTAATTAACGTGGGAGCACCAACTTGACGATCATCAAAGGTATTAATTTGGAATTAAACATGAAAAACGTGTTCTTGAAAATAATTAACTGTCGTTTAGTATTGATGTGTGAGACATAACAGTAACAGCTGTTTTTCACATGTTGCATTCATTTGATAAGATTTTATTTCATGAAAGATCTGTTATATACAAAGTGCACTAATTTGAAGAAGCTGTCTAGCTGTTTATGTAGTTATTCCTCCTTTCCTGATTTCTCTCTTGCAAGATGTTTGGTAATGGCGGTAATTAGTCCAATATTTAGTGTTTTTGGATTGGTTGTACAGGTTTTGTTTTTTCTTCAGCATTTTCTTGATCTTGTGGGTTGTCCATGGTAGTCTGTTGTTTGACTTGACTATATAAGATGGAATACTTTTGTCTAGGCTTGCGAATAGGTGATTTTTGAATTTCGTTGACATTTTGATTGTTTTGGATATTATTCCGTATTTGAACTGTCAGTGAGTCGATATCTTTATTCACTTCATCCATGTTGGTTCTTGCCCAAGTGTATACCTTGTGAGGGTTGGATTAAAAGTAGAACGGTTTGATGTCGGTGTCGGTTATGAAGATGGCGTGATCAGATATACTTGGTATGTTCGTTGATGTTTTCATTAGCGAAGTATTTGTTGTAAATACAAGGTTCAGTATATTGTTTTCCATTGTTGGTTCCTCGCGGAATGGAGTAAGACCGAATTGAGTTGTTTTGTTTATGAGTTGATATTGAACTTATGAAACTTGCGCATCTTTCTATTTTGTTTTAAGATTTTGTGCGTGTGTATTTTTCTTCTTTAAATTTTTGTTGGGGAGGTGTACATCGATAAGACACCAACAAAACGATATAAAAACCAGCATACATCTACAGGGGTGCATATTCTATATGTGAAGTCCTCGTCCCGAGCTTTTTCGCAAGAATATATTTCTATAGCTGAAACAATGACAAAAATAATGCAAACAACTGGTATGATTTTTTTTTATGTACTAAAAATAAAAATTATGAAAATTTATAAATGCCAAACAAGTTTATGGAGAAACAAACTCATAGATAGGATTTGCTTAATGTTTTGTTGTACTGTTGTTGGTCTTTCCGTTGTTTTCGGTTATTGCCATGGCAATGTCAGTTTGTTTTCGACTTGTGAGATTAAATGTACCCCTTTGGTATCTTTCACATTTCTTTTAAATTGAGAACCAAATAATGGAAGGTGCAAATCGTATGCTGAATGTTGCCTATTCATCGTTTTTAGTTTGCCATGACATTAAAAGTTTGTTTTGTTTTTGACATTGAGCTTGGATATACCCATTAAGTATTTTTCGTCCTCCGTAAATGCTGAAAACTGCACGAATGTTGAATATTGAAAAGGTTGATATTATAAATCAAATTTTGAAAACCAATAGTTGACAACTGAATGCTGGATCAGCAAACTTTGTCATGATGATTCTAGATTGTGTAGTTATCAATTAAGAACTCATTTCATGTTATGAAATAATATTGACAGTAAGGAATTTAATTTCTTGGATAATAAATGTTATAAGTAAATGATGCAAAAGAGTTAATTGCCTGGTCTTTTACACATTTAGTACACTTGTGTAATATAACTTTTAAAGTATTATACAATGAATTTCATAGTTTGCTATGCTTGAAAATAACATTTTTTTGTCTTTTTAGTGAGAGAAATGGTAAAATCAGAAGTAACACCCAAAACATGCTTTATTTTCATCGTAGCATTTGGCGTAGTACTGCCATCCGACTGCAAGGGACTTCAGAACATCAGTCAAAGGGTCCTTCCCAAAAGACAGGAGTTCACATCTGTTAATATGATTAACATTGCTTATACATCATGTGTTCCTCTTACAGTGTTTCCTTTTTTTCAATGATTCTTTTCCTTTTTATTTGCTTCGAATTAATATTTCGTAGTAGTTGAAATTATAAATTTATTTGTAACACATTTATAACTGTTTTGTTTTTTATTGAATATTTAAAAAAAAAAAAAAATCACATATCAACGGAATATGATGAATATGCAAAACGCGTTTAGAAAACAAAACAAACATTTTTTTTTAATTCGTTCAAAGGTCTTTTTTCTGTATTTACCTGCACAAGGAACTCTCAAAGTAGAAAACAATTAAAACCAAATATGCATGAGAACCGAAACATTTAAAATTTTATTCTTGTATCTGTATAATAGTTCTGAATGCTTTATCTGTGTTGCAACATCAAAACCGTTGTCAACTACGATGGGAGTGGTAAGGGTTCTGTCTGCAAATTGTGCTGATATAACGCATACTAATATTCTCGTGTATTGTTTCAAATCGGTTGAAGAAAACTCTAACGAAAATATGCATGAGATACTCAGATCAACTATTGATTATCTTTTAATTCCACTAATGTTACTGTTAATATATACATGTCCATTTGTAATAAAATCGTAAAAAAAACCCCTCACTGCTCACAAGTTTAATGCACAGTTTGAATATTGTGACCATGTGAAGACGAGCATCACTGAAGAGACATGTAATGTCGAAATGCGCATCTAGTGCAAGAAAATTGGTACCGTTAATTTTATTTTCTTATTATCTTTGAAAGAAATATACTTTGAAAGTTTTTTTACCTTTTATCGTTGTTCATGTAATTAAAAACTACACAACTGTTGAGTTGTGAGCACATCGTAGAACATTCCAATAAACTCGAGGTAAAAACACCAAGACTATGAAGTACAGCTCTTTTACCAGGTGATTCACAATACAAGTGGTATACTATCCAGTGAAGTTGTCTTTGACTACAAAATGTTTAACCAATGAATTATAATTTTAGCTACCGTTAAAATTTTAATGTAGCTATTCAAAGCAATTTTTTAATGTGTAATGCTGTAAGTTGAAATTTAATTAAATAATAGAATAACCTGAAAGAATGTTGAAATCTTAGTGATCAAATACTACTAAGACATGATCAACATAATACATGCGCTTTCGTACTGAGAATACCGCCATTCGTATATCAAAATAAGAAGTCGTTTTCCGACAGATTCAATATATGTTTACAACTGATCATTATAAATCTGATGACCGAAGAAATGAGGGTTAACATTTTAAGTTTATTGAACATATATTTAAACATTGAAAGTATTGATAAACATGACAGTAGGTATTGGACAGATCCAAAAAATGCGCACGCGTTATATTTCATTCATACCACGCTGCTGATCAAATAAAATCAATTAAAAGACAGTTGTTTGGTCGGAGGTTCAGTAGAAAAGTTTTAAGTGAACTAATATACGAACGAACGGATATTGTGAGTACCTTACAGCCGCCATTTGTATTGGTTATTAAACGGGATACGAATATGACACTGCTATTGTACTGGACCTTAACACTAAGTCAGACTTTTAAAATGTTAGCTTTAGAACAGTATTTTATAATATTTTTGACGGCGAGGATCTTGTTCTGCTTCTTATAACTCTTATTCATTTGTGATTGATTCCTTTACCTATATATATATATATATATACTTTAAATATACTTTTTCACGCTTTTGGTCTTTTGGAAAATGTTGTTTGTGCTGTTTTTAGACCCTTCTACAACGAAATTTGTTTGACATGCACACGTATAAAAATTGCGGTTTTTATCCAACGCAGTCATAGGTTTGAACGTAGTTTCAATTTAGACTCGTTTATATTTTTTGTTTGGGCATGTATCATATTTTCCCTCCGGTTTATATGATCCGTTCATCCTATATATTGACTCTTAAAATTCAAGAGTTAATCTAAAAATGAGGGTACTTTCTCTAAAAATGAGGGTGCTTTTTATATGGCCTTCCAAATACCGTTTCGATCCCTAACATCACTGAAGAGACATTTATTGTCGAAATCCGGATATGGTGTACTAAAGAAATATTGACACCGAATGTTTGTGGCACAACATCCTGTCCACAAGTTAACAAATTTTTTTTTCTGTGACGTATTAAATTTATAATAAGATCCATTTTGTTACAACCTGTGATCAATTTTATTTGGCAATCGCCAATGGCAGTCAGCAGGGTTAAAGAACATCAGTTGTTCGACCTGTTAGTCAAATGCGTTTTGTTTAAATATACTTTTCACTCTTTTGGTCTTTTGGAAAATGTTGTTTGTGCTGTTTTTAGACCCTTCTACAACGAAATTTGTTTGACATGCACACGTATAAAAATTGCGGTTTTTATCCAACGCAGTCATAGGTTTGAACGTAGTTTCAATTTAGACTCGTTTATATTTTTTGTTTGGGCATGTATCATATTTTCCCTCCGGTTTATATGATCCGTTCATCCTATATATTGACTCTTAAAATTCAAGAGTTAATCTAAAAATGAGGGTACTTTCTCTAAAAATGAGGGTGCTTTTTATATGGCCTTCCAAATACCGTTTCGATCCCTAACATCACTGAAGAGACATTTATTGTCGAAATCCGGATATGGTGTACTAAAGAAATATTGACACCGAATGTTTGTGGCACAACATCCTGTCCACAAGTTAACAAATTTTTTTTTCTGTGACGTATTAAATTTATAATAAGATCCATTTTGTTACAACCTGTGATCAATTTTATTTGGCAATCGCCAATGGCAGTCAGCAGGGTTAAAGAACATCAGTTGTTCGACCTGTTAGTCAAATGCGTTTTGTTTAAATATACTTTTCACTCTTTTGGTCTTTTGGAAAATGTTGTTTGTGCTGTTTTTAGACCCTTCTACAACTAAATTTGTTTGACATGCACACGTATAAAAATTGCGGTTTTTATCCAACGCAGTCATAGGTTTGAACGTAGTTTCAATTTAGACTCGTTTATATATATATATATATATATAAGAAGATGTGGTATGATTGCCAATGAGACAACTATCCACAAAAGACCAAAATGACACAGACATTAACAACTATTGTTCACCGTACGAATGAGCAAAGCCCATACCGCCTAGTCAGCTATACAAGAAATGACAATGTAAAACAATCCAAATCGAGAAATCTAACGGACTTATTTATTTAAAAAAAACCCGAACGAAAAACAAATATGTAACACATAAACAAACAACAACCACATAATTATATGTATGTAAAGCCCCAGTCCCACTAGACCACGATCGTACAACGCTTACCGCGATCTAAAAAAAATTCAGATCGTTGTTAGGTCGCGGTATGAGCGACATGAAAATGTAAATTTTCGTTGCTTTCACGATGCTAGTACGTCCTCATTACGCATATACAACGATTTTGTTAATTTCTGTGTCATTTTGGTCTCTGTGGAGAGTTGTCTCATTGGCAATCAAACCACATCTTCTTTTTATATATACTTGAATAAAGTGTATTTGCTATTTATTATCAATTCGAAGTTTACTATCAACGGCGGTCATAAATTAGTAATAAGAGTAATATTATCGATAAAAAGCAATTTTCGGGTCGAACTCGATGCCCACACTAATAGTATAATGTCACATGTTACCTGTTACCTAATATGAAAGTTCTGTCCCAACAAGTCGCACCAACAAACGGTGTACTTGGGATTTGCTATTTACACTGGTAATAGTATAGTGCGGATTTCAAAAGTGGAGGTCTTGTGGTAAGAACCCCTTTTTGCGACGATCAAATCTTTTTGATGAGGATATACGTTATCTGGGGTTGGAACCTCTCTTTTAAAAATGGTTGAGAGCCGCCCCTATCATCAAACCCGAACTTTATCACTTTATATGGATTGTCACAATTGAATTTAATTGTTGACCTACATGATGCATCTACAATTAGTTTCCGGTTATTGTAAAATAAAACCCAGGACGGTTCGAACTATAAGGGTTTGCATTCAGAGATAATTGTCAACCTTATATTCAGCTTAACTTTATTATACAATACGAACACTAATAAAAGATTCTGAAATAAGGTGCAAGTTCTTTTATTCATTCACAGACTCGCGATATCGCTGTTATGTTCTAGTTTGAATCATCTGTCCATGTTTAAACGATATTTGAAAGCTTGCATTACAGCTACGATGAGTCTATTTCCTTACACAGTTTTCGTAACAATAGGTATCAAGTGGTCAAGTTGAAGGCACCGCTTCGACCATTTTATGGTCGCAACGAAGAGCTGGATGACTGCATGAAATATCTGTCGCACATTCATAATATTGTTAGTAGTTCAAACACTCGACTCTCTATTCGAGTTGATGTATACCTCGCCAAGCAGTCATTTGGGTTTATTTTAAATACATATATAAATAGCAATGCACGTGGTTGTTAAATTTAATATTTCCTTATTTGTGCTTTTTGTTATATATTTATTTGTTGTTGTTCTGATTGAAATTGTGACACGATGATGATGGCTGTATCCTTAATTTGACAATTTTACCTATTATGTATATTTTGTTATAAATGTAATGGAATGTGATGCGACTGTTATACAAGTGAGAGGTTTAGCGCTATAATACAAAGTTCGATTCACCATTTTCTACAATTGAGAATGCCTGTGCCAAGTTAGGAATATGACAGTTTTTGTCCATGCGTTTGATGTGTTTTGTAGTTTGATTTTGCCATTTGCTTAAAGACTTTCCATTTTGAATTTTCCTCGGAGTTCAGTATTTTTGATATTTTACTTTTGACGGCAAATACAGCAATAATCACAGCACTCCCCCAAAAAGTATTGTGCTGAATAAATTTCATTAAAAAGAATCCTTTGTTTGTAATTGCCTGTTACAAATGTGTTAAGCAACAGTTATCAAACTAACCTATATTTTGTTTTGGAGTAACCTTGATTTGTATTTTGATTTGAACATTATGTAAACCAGTGATTCATAGTTTATTTAAAAAAGAAGATGTGGTATGATTGTCAATGAGACAACTGGATGTTGATATGTCTATTTATCACTACGTTATCCGAAATATGAATGCTTAATTTTAACCCGCCTGCGCACAAATCTGATTCACGTTTTATGTAGAAACACAAATTGTTCCAATGAAAATTAAATCTTGTCATACTGTCTTATATAGCTTTCATACCTGGAATAAAAACTTTCCACTCTCCGTATTCATTATCTAAAGTAACGATTCCCAAACTTTTAACACTGAAAGGAGCTGGATCACTCCAGCTTACTTTAACATTTTCACCGACTACATTTCCAGAACCAACCATTATACTTCCTGCTTCCCAACTAATCCAGAATGGCCTGTATTCATTACAGTTCAAAATGTTCTGTGTATAGCTCTCTTAAGTAATATGAGAGCTCGCTTGTAATGATGCATCATTCCTGCGTCTGATCTTTGTTCTTTTATTTACATTTGAACCTATTGCTATTTCATAGAGAGGTTTTGTTGAGTCCATGTTATTAGAACTCGATGCGTACAATGCCACATTCTTGCATGCTTTAACTTCAAAGGTTAAAAATCTTGCTGCAAAGACGTCCATTCAATAGGAAGAAAGGTCAACAATGTAATCTAGTATGTTGGCTTCATAGTATGAGCTAATGATATCTATTTCATCTGTCATATTAATGTCAAAATTTACAGATAATGCTGAAAATAGAATTTAATAGTAACTAAAATGCATTATTTGCCTTTAAGAAAGAGCAATTCAAAATATTGTACGCCTCTTCGGTACTGAGACAATTTATAACACATATACTTATTCAAAAGTCTCCTTTCAAATTTTTTTAAACATTACAAAAATTAAGTTTGAACTAAGCTTATATTAACTGAAGACTAAATTTTAGGTATTTTTTTTATCACATAGATTATAATTCTGCAATGTTATCAATATAGACAGCCAACTTCAGACTTACAATTACATTGGTTTATCCCCCTGCTATTGGCGTTTTTCTCCTCGAGGGTTTCACCAGCAAAGTAATCATCATTTCCTGTGTAATTTTCTGAATGAATATGAGAAACAAAAATGTGATATAATTGCCAATGAGACAACTCTCAAATTAGACCGAACAGCCAGTTATAAGTCGAACAATAAATACAGCTGTTTCTCAAACAACGCCTCTTTTGGATATATATAATATTCATAGAAAATTAATTATGTTTACGTACTGGTTCACACATATGACCTCTAAGTTTAAACAAGTAGAAACATTACCTAGGAATGTTACCATTAAATATACATATACATTTTGGCCAAATTGTAATCTGTGGGAACCCTTATGTCCAGGTAGGGATAGGTCTTAATTTTAGTTTAAATTCCTAGAAATTCGCGGCATATATACGTTGAAAAATCTGCCGCACAGCCCTATATTTTGACCTAGGAAAAAAGAAAATGATTATGAAATTGCCATTCTATGATATATATTTTTTTTTAAATTCATAGTAAAAGCGGTACAGTTTAGCCGTACAAAACGTTCCTATGGGAAATTGCATTGTTATGTTAACAAAATTGCAGCCTTTATTTTGTGCTAAAAGAGAACAAACAGAATTTCGCGAATCTCAGAGAGTTTAATAAAATTAACTCAAATATGAAGTTTAATTAATATTTCATGAAGATTTAGAAAATCCTGGGCATGAATTATGACGAATCAGCACAAATTCAAAGAGCTAGAGCTTTAGAGAGAGACACTTTAGTTTATAAATAATAATTGATAATCTATAAAAGGACAATTAAAAACAAAGTATGTTATATACATGTAACATTTCAGTACCAAAGCACGATATAATATAATAATGTTATAACATATAATACGTTGTTCGGTTGTGTATTTTTATGTGCTACTTTAGGTTGTTTTACCTAATCTATAGTCAGACACCACTTCGGAATAGACATGTATCTCTAGAATAAAGTCACATTAGCCGTTTTTGCAAAACTTTTGGTCTTAAATACTCTTTAACTTTGTACTTGTTTTGGCTTTCGAACTTTTTTATCTGAGCGTTATTGATTAGTCTTGTGTAGACGAAACGCGCGTATGGCGTATTAAATTATAAGCCTGGTACCTTTTGATAGCTATTCTTTGTGTGTTTTTCTGAACTATATGTTCTCCCGTTTATTTGTATTGTAGTCCTGTCGTATAATGTTGTTATTTTAATGTTATACTAGAACACACCCGTGATATTGCGGGTCCGTGACTGAATCAAAGTATATAACTATGCGTATGCCTTATTTTAGTATTGGTATTGTCATCTGATCAAGTCATGCCGATTATAAGATGCACAGTTTTCTCTGTTTTCAAAATCTTTCTGTTTGAACATGTTGAACCCGTCGACCTGGAACCTATCAATTATTGGTAATATTATTAATTTGCAAAACAAAAGGGCCGTGGAGTACTTTTTAACAGTATACAGCAAAATTCTAAATACACCGTTTGGTGGTGCGCCTGTCAAATGCGGAACATACAGATCATGTAGGAATAGGTAACAGTTGAATATACTATTGGTATCGGTGTCGGACTTAACTCGGAACTTCTTATTTATTGGCAGTATTAATTACGTGGAAAACAAATGGGCCTGGAGTGGTGTAATTTTTAATCAACACTATTGTACTATATTAGTTATATATAAGGTTGAATTCTTTGATTCATCGTTTTTACGTGATGACGGCTGACAAATTGGACCTCGTAATTTTAGTATTATAGATTTGTCATTGTCATAAAAGCGAGAGGTTTCGCTAGCCATAAAATCATGTGTCAACCACCATTCTTTTTAAATGTCCTGTACCAAGTCAAGAAAAAGACAATTGTTATATTAGGCCACACCAATTCTATTCCTTGTTCAACGGACCGCCCGCACCTATCGTGTATCGTGTAATCGTGTGTATTCAACGGACCGCCCGCGCCTATCGTGTATCGTGTAATCGTGTGTATTCCCTCACTGTTTTTTGGAAATATTATAAGAACATATTAACATTGTTTCTTTCCCCCAAACGTACATTCCCATCATAATCATGCTGATTTTCGTTGTTTGAATAAGGTACACACAACTGCTGAAGGAGAATAGAAGAGTTGCCTTCAACTTCAAATATATTGTATGCCGAACAAAACTATCCATACCAGCGGGGGCATGTTTATTCACCTTTCCTGATTCAGAAGCATATTGGTCAGTAGATGTCATTTGTTGGTGTGGTTTATAGGTATTTCTCTGGTTGTATATATAGATTATATTTGGGGCTTTCCTGTTTGAATTATTTAAACAAGTAAGTTCTGGATCCCTTATAGCTTGCGGTTTGGTCTGGGTCTAATACCTGTATTGAAGGAAGTACAATGTATATGACCTGTATTTGTTATTTTCAGGTTGGGTACAACCCTCCAAATGAATTATCTCCTAATGAGGGACTGCCCCGCAGACAAGGGGTAATGACTCTGTTATAGAAAAGAAAATAGAAAGACCCAGACAACCAACATAAATAAACATAAATATCTAAAATGCACACATCAAACAACAGCTCGACCCCCCCCCAAAAAAAACAACAACAAAAAAACCCAAACAAACTGGAGGTGAACACAGGTAATTTGGAAAGATGATTATAAGCAGTACAGGTTTTTGCAATAAAGCTGCATGTTGCTTGTTATAAGTCATACCCGGTGAAGGAGGAAAGACATATTTGACAATTTAATGGAGACCATTCAATAATTTCTTGGTAAACAGGGAAAAAATGCTTCATAAATTGTAAACAAAAATGTCAAAGTACAAGTGATAAATCAAGATTTATGCCATCTTGTTTTCATCAATATTTTTAAAACCTATTATTTTATGTTAACTAAAACATTTTTAATATCGCCTTTACTTTAAAGCTTCGCCTAAAAAAAATGCAAATTAAATATTGTTTTATTCAATTTTTCAAAGCGCTAGCTCGCACCAATTGTAATGATCGCATTTCATTATATTCATAACGATAAAATTGAGAATGGAAATGGGGAATGTGTCAAACAGAAAACACACCCGACCAAATAAAAAAACAACAGATGAAGGTCACCAACAAGTCTTCAATGTAGCGAGAAATTCCCGCACCCGGAGGCGTCCTTCAGCTGGCCCCTAAACAAATATATACTAGTACTAGTTCAGTGATAATGAACGCCATACTTATTTCCAAATTGTACACAAGAAACTAAAATTAAAATAATACAAAGGCCAGAGGCTCCTGACTTGGGACAGGCGCAAAAATGCGGCGGGGTTAAATATGTTTGTGAGATCACAACCCTGCCCCTTTACCTCTAACCAATGTAGAAAAGTAAACGCATAACAATACGCACATTAAAATTTAGTTCAAGAGAAGTCCGAGTCTGATGTCAGAAGATGTAACCAAAGAAAATAAACAAAATGACAATAATACATAAATAACAACAGACTACTAGCAGTTAAATGACATGCCAGCTCCAGACTTCAATTAAACTGACTGAAAGATTATGATTTCATCATATGAACATTAGGCACAATCCTTCCCGTTAGGGGTTTAGTATCATACCATCATAACATATATGAGAAGAACATAACCCGTGTCATGCCAACAACTGTTTTAGAATAAATGTGTTTAGTTCCGACGCAAAGACCTTATCAGTGACTCAATATTAACGCCAAAATATGCAATCTTTAATGACTTGACAACAGTATCGTAATTATATCCCTTCTTAATAAGTCTATTTAAAGGTTTTTGTAAGTTTCTGAGGTGAATACTGACACCTTTGTGCTTTATAAAGAATATTTCCATAAAAAATTGGATGTGAAATACCTGAACGTATAAGAAGTCTGCATGTTGAGCTATATTTACGAATGATGTCTTTATACCGATGATAAAAATTAGTAAATGTTTTGACTAGTTTGTGATATCGAAAACCCTGGTGTTATAATTTTTCAGTAATACATAAATTTCTCTCGTTAAAATCTAAAACATTGTTACATACACGAGCGAATCGTACAAGTTGAGATATATAAACACCGTAAGATGGTGACAAAGGAACGTCCCCATCTAAAAACGGATAATTAACGATGCGTGAACAAACATAATATGTTGAATTGTCAAATGAGGGATACAGCCATCATTACTGTGTCATAATCTCAATTACAACAAAAACAAACAAATATATATAAAATTTAACAACCACACGCATTGCTATTTATATATGTATTTAAAATCATCCCAAACGTCTTCATGACAGGGTTCACACCAACATGAGTAGAGAGTCGCGTGTTTGATGTTAATGAATGTTACGTCACACAAGAAGATATATAAAATAATTTTGTCGTTCAAAGTATTTTCAGTTTTATAATAGAACAAGAACTTAAAGACATTATACTAGATCAATAACATATTAGGTTGGATGTTAAAAGTAAAAAATATGCATTATCTTCGTTTGCTACAACCAAAACACAAGTTGTTAAAATAATCATGTTCATTTATTTGGAAAAGCATTGATACTTGCTTATGTAATGCCTTTTTTTTTTTTTTTTTTTTTTTTTTAAAGTAAACTGACCAATTTTAATTCATATTAAATATTTCCGCACTCATCCCTTGACTTTTATAAAATAGGGTACTATTGAAAAAAAGTGTTCCAACTTATTAGGTATTCATACAAATATTTTCTTAGTTTAAAGATAATAGCTTATTGAACTAAAACGAATTTTCAAATACAAAAATAATTTTGGAAATATATATTTTGTATGTTAATTGTGTAAATCTATAGCTATTTCTCGAAATTTTAAAGGCTGATAATGGAAATAAAAAAAAAAAAAAAGATGTATTAAACCAATCACATTTTCATTATCCTTATTAATCGCAAAACCTCGTACGTAGTTGTCGTTTATTATATTTGATTTTCATGTATTATGGTATTTGGATATACAGTTACTTGAGTATAGGGACTATAATGCTGTTAAACGAACCCAGCTTCATGAAATAAAATTAAGACACTTCACCATGAAATTTTAGAAAGAGTTAATTAGTTAAATCTTTTTTTAGTCACAATTAATGTTTAATGACGTCACAATGGTGAGTGTTATTGACGTCACAATGGTGAGTGTTATTGACGTCACAATGGTGAGTGTTATTGACGTCATAATCTGAAATATTGAGCAAAATTAATAATATTTTTGCGTTTTTTCTTTTTTTTACCACCGCACCATGCATGCACCTGTTAAAAATCTGTTTCATTTGTAAAGCGAGAGGACAATACAAAAATTTACTTGTAAAGGGATCGATTCTTCTGACAAGATTAATTTATTCATTTGTATACTAAGACGCAATGTCCTTTCACGTACGAATCAGTAATTGGTTATTCTATTATTAGTTTTGTAAGTTTATATATATTTGCTTAAAAACAACTATGTTTTTGGTAAATAAGAAATTGTCTTTTTTTTTAGATAGACATACAGTTAAAATATTATCTGATTATTTCTCTTGTTTCTGCTAATCTTAATTCGATATCAGCTTTCCAAAAACGGGATATCTTGTCTTGTATTAATGTTGTATCTAAGAATTTTTTAGGGGGTATGCATTAAAAACCCAGAACCCACTGAATAAAGACTTGGTAAACAAGAGATTTTATAATAGTATATTTGGCCGAGTTCACACCGAACGCCGTGTAGAGAAACATGTTTACAATTAGTTTAGTGTAGTGTACACTGGTTTCACATTACATTTGTTCACATCTATACACCTTGTTTAGCTACCTGTACATAAGATTTGTTCCCATTTGTAAACTATATGTCATTCAAATGTTCATTACGTAGAACTGAATTCAAAATTGTTAGACAATTTTTCTAGCGGTAAGGGAACAACCATTTGACTTCAAAAGGGGGGGGGGAGGAATGGAAATATTCCGATATCCAATTTGATAATAAAAAAAATGGTCATACAGATGATAAAAAAAAATATTCTGAATTAAGAGTTTCCCAATACATTTGTACATTATAGTGTAAAATATTGAAAAAAGTAGTTGATTACTAGCCTCGAAAAGAAAGGAATAAAAACGTACGCGCGAAAAAAAATCTGACTCAGATAAAAAAATAACCCTCCCCCTTTTTGTTTAAAAGTTAAATGGTTGCTACTTTATGAAAGCCATTTTTATAATTTTCAGTAGTTTGAATATACTAGAGATGTCTCGATTACGCATTAGAAAACGTTAGCTGCAGCAACGTGCTTACAGCCGAAAAAAAAGGATTGAGATATTAGGGATCACTACATTTTTTATCTTTTCTGTTTGTTTCAAATGGTATTTCTTCTCCAAGGAGTATTTGGTAAAAGAATAGGGTAACTTTTTTTTATCTATTTTAAGTGTTATATAACGGATCTGAGATACTAGACAAACGTATCATTTACCTCACACTTTTTTTAGTCATGCATTTATGCGTGAATCGTTGTTTGTGTAAAGACCAGTGGCGAATATTTCTGTGTACGTCAAGTCGATTCGGGCAGACCTTTTCAAATGAATTAGGCAGCAACTATTTACTTCATTTTTTGGGGCGTGGACTATTGATTTTTTTTCAGGACAAATTTTGTGACAAGTCGAAATCAATTTTAGCATATATATAGTAGCAGCTGAGGGTGAAACAAACACATTTTTTTTCAGGGCCACAACTGGAAACATTTTTTGTTTCCAAAACAAAATCATTAGCTCACCAACCTCACCCCCTTGCCTTTATGTTTTATACTCAACTATAATAGCCCCCCCCCCCCCAATCAATTGGTTGCTGCCTTATGGTTCGGCAATGATGCTGTTTTGAGTCTTCATCAGGGGTGAATAAATTAAAAAAAATCTGTAAAATTTAGACAACAATTTCTGTAAAGAACTATACTAATAATTATCAAAAATATCAATTTTACTCAAAAATAGTTTCCTCCTTCAAAATATACACGGTGAAACTAATGTCCTAAATGCTTAGTTTTATGTACACTTAACCTACACAAGGCCTACATTGACTATCGACTGTGTGTAGATAAAACATGATTTAAACTACATGTAAACATTGAGTTTTATCAATGGGAACGCAATTGTGTTTAGTTTACGTGTGAGTTACACTAACACAACACCGAATTTAGGTCAATGTGAACACGGCCTTAGCTTAGTGCATGTTAAACAAAATAGCTGTGTATGCATTGCGGTTTACATTTTTCGCTCCCATTACAATGGTTGCGAGGGAACATAGTATTATACGAAAGAGAACTAAAATGTCACCAGTTTCTGTAGTTACATGTATGTGGTAACGAGTTACAGGTTGCACTTTGCAAATACAGCTGTTTCTCAAACCACGCCTCTTTTGGGAAGATTTAGAATATTGTTGGAAAATTAATTTTGTCTACATAATGGTTCCTAATTCTAATCTGTAGGTTGCATCTTATGGAGACATACTTGAAAAGGTTACCAGAAAATTGTGAATATTGTTTATATTGAAATCTATGGCAACCCTACAGTCGAGGTAGGGATAGTTCAGTTTAGTGTTAGTTTAACTCTCTCAGAAGTTCGGGGATATACACGTTGAAAATATGCCGCACAGCCCTATGTTTTGTTTTTTGAAAAACATAGTAGTGTATATGAACTTTCCATTCTAGAATATGATATTTTTTCAAAACTTCATAGTAAAAGGGGTACAGTTTTAGCCATAAAGGGAGTTTCTATTGGAAAATGCATTGTCAATATACTTAGTATATATTTACAGAAATAAAACCT
This sequence comes from Mytilus trossulus, assembly GCF_036588685.1. Classification (NCBI taxonomy): domain Eukaryota; kingdom Metazoa; phylum Mollusca; class Bivalvia; order Mytilida; family Mytilidae; genus Mytilus; species Mytilus trossulus. Next base: position 45,202,094 of record NC_086379.1, read on the forward strand.
ACAATTTGACAAATTAAGTGAAATTTTGGAGGGACCATAAACGGCCCATAATTATCACCTCTTGTTTTTTTTTGTTACTATTTAATGTATTCTCATTTTGTATGGGTACATCAAAGTAAAAAGGGGGAAAATAAAAAGCAAGAAACAGTTAAAAACACATCAGTCAAAGAAAACAGAAAAAAGGAAGCAAACCAATAATACATTTTATCGTTATCTGATTTCCCATGGATATTTGTGATCTCAAAAACATCAATATTTCTTGGTATCAAAAAGTGAAATTTAAAAAAAATACTGAAACATAGGAAAATCTAATCTGAAAGTCCATAATCACATGACAAAATCAAATGATAACACACATCAAAAACGAATGGACAAGAACTGTCATATTCCTGACTTAGTACATTCATTTTCAAATGTTAAAATAGTGGATAAAACCTGATTTTATACCGCTACACCTTTCACTATGATGACAGTCTCATCAAATTCCGTTATATTGACAACGATGCGTGAACTGAACAGACGTATTATTCCAGGTCAGGAGCCTCTAGCATTTGTTAGTCTTGTATTATTTTTACTTTTAGTTTTTTGTGTACAATTTGGAGTTAAGTATTGCGTTCATTATCACTGAACTAGTATATATTTGTTTAGGGGCCAGCTGATGGACGCCTCCGGGTGCTGGAATTTCTCGCTTCATTGAAGACATGTTGATGACCTTTTGCTGTTGTCTTCTCTATGGTCAGGTTGTTGTCTCTTTGACATATTTCCCATTTCCAAATAAATAAATAAAATAGTCAAAATATGGGTATAGCAGTCTTAATAGTGTAACAATTTTAAAAGAAACAATTTAACAGAACTCCAAAACAATCTATCTACAAACACCTTCAACATTAACCGCAATCTGCCATTCGAGCAAATAAGTTCTGGGCTTTATTTTATGCATCGAATTCATGATGGTAGTATTAATATTACTAACATTACGTTCTATTTTTCATATTTTTTCTTACCTTTTGTGAAGATGAAGAATATATTTAAACGAAGAATTGTCAAATACATGATTGTACACTAAATAAAACCCCTTCACTGATATTTTTAAGCAGTTTAAGCAGAATTATTAAGTTTAAAACCAATTGACAAACAATCAATGCATTACAATTAGTCATGCGCGTTGCTGGTATTTGTTGATATATAATAAAAATTATTTACGATCTTGCAGTCTATTAATTGAGTTCAGTAGTAAAACAATCAGATATGTATAATTAGTGATTAAGACGGCAGGTTAACGATTCTGTCTGTCTGTTTTTTTTTCTGTTTTAGTCATGGCGTTGTCAGTTTGTTTTCGATTTATGAGTTTGACTGTCCCTCTGGTATCTTCCGTCCCTCTTTTAATGTGTTCTGTGTTCTGTATGAGTTTTGTTTGTTATAATGTGTTAAACAATTTAAGCGTCTATCGTCTACTTATTTTCAAATGTCGTTAATCGACAAAGAAGAGACGTTGTTCTTTAGTTCATGTATTTTTCATTTAATTGGTGTACATATACACTGTCAGAAATGCACCAGAAACATTTGCATAGCCCCAAACAGGAGCGACACGGTCGCGTGTTTCTGCTGAGTATGTTTAAACGGATATTTTATTTCATTAAACTAGACCATTATCTTTTGGAATGTTTTTAATCACACTTTTTAATTGTAATATCAAGCTCAAACTTTTCCATGTAAGTATCCTTTGGTTTTACTGGAGAATTTTGCTATCTTATATTGATTTTGATATCTTTATGCCACAAACGGTATCAACAGGTTTATTTAAACAGTTGACATATTTATTTCTAGTTACATTTATGCCTTTTACTATTATGATCTACCATACTTTATTAAATCATGTATTACCAGTTTCAACAATAGCATGGATAATCAAATGAAAAATATATGAAATAAAGAACAATGAATCCGACATTTATATTAAAACAAATAATAGTAAGGATTTTTGTCGCTAATTTTTTTGATATAATTGTTTATTTTTTCATAATCAAAACTGTAAAACCAATTGCCAAAATACCTCATATAATCTTTTGTTTCAAAAAGCATGATTTCGGTCATAAATATCAAATGTACTAGGTTTATACATTTGCTGTTATGCATACATAAAAATATACTTCCATTTCACCATTGTTTGTTGCATTTTTGGTATGTTAATGTAAATCATCTATAAAAAGGATTAAAATTATAACATGTAGGGATTCGTAAACACAATTATTTTCAAGAATTCATTTAATAATTAATGTCTTGTAGTTACGAAATGAGAAAAACTAATATAATGAAAAATAATAGAAATCATTTATCATCAGTAAGATTACTTTTAAGAAGGTCATGAAAGATACCAAAGAGACAGTCTAACTCATTAATTGAAAATAAACTGACAACGTCATGACTAAAAACAAAAAGACAAAATGACAAATAAAAGTACAGAAGACAAACATAGAAAACTAATGACTAAGCAACACCAACCCCACCAACAACTGGGGATAATTTTAGATGCTCCGGAAGGGTAAGTAGATCCTGCTCCACATGCGACACTCGTCGTGTTGCCTATGTTATTAAAAATCCGGTAAAAAGTCTAATTCGGTAGGTCACGATCGTGAAAAGGGAAGGGTATTGCAGTTACGACATAATAAACATATCCGATATCATCTGTGAAACAGTTATTCCATAACGGTCAATCAAATCGTGATGGCGTCAATTTTCAATGGAAGAACTGAATGATATAAATAAAACAATAAAAAAACAAAACCTTTTGTGCTTAAGATGAACTTTCGTGAGGCTTTGGAATTTTTGTCATATGTTCAGTCTCCTTGTTCTTTCTTACACTATAGAGTAAGCTGTTGTTACCCATAACACCAATTTTTTTCTTTTCATATAAGACTTGAATAATTCATTTGCAAGAATCTAAACAGATTCTTCTAAATTTCTTTTATTTCGACTGAGAGTTTTTTCCGCTACTTTCTTTAAAATCAAACTCCAAGACCTATCAATGACTTTCAGCTTATTTTCTTCTTTAACTTTCAGGCTCATGGTACCAGATTACAATTTTACATTCTAAAACACGCGTCTTGTAATTGTACGAAATAATTCATTGCATTGAAAATGATTCATTTGCCAGTCCAACATTGTCTATCTTGGAATGAACTTATTCTATAACATATACTAAAATGATTTAGAAAACAAACATGAAATTTATCATAGCAGACAAAGAATATACATTTTGTTTCTTCAACCAGTGATGTTTCTTGATGCAAGAATTTATGTCGCAAAAATGAAAGATTGACCATAGAATAAATTCAATTGCTTTAAAGATAAATGATTAGTGATTGATGTATTTTTCAGAGGAACATGTACACAAACATCTGTAGAGCACTTTCTTCTAGTCGATATTCTACAAACCTCAACATCATGAACATTGTACAATAAACCTTAAAGACAGGTTAAGGTAAGTTGAAACTTGCCAGACAAATATGAACACTATTCACTCCTACCATACACTTGATACAGCTTATATATATATTAATTAATGAAAGTTAATAGATACTAGGAACACAATGTGTATATATATATATCAACAGACAGGAGTTTACATCTGTTAATATGATACACATGACTTATATTTATAATATTATACGTAAACAAAAACAGGAATTTTCAGAGCAGAAATTCTTAAAGCCAGAGATGTAAAAAAACTGAAACAATTGAACAGTCATTTGACAACATTTTATCCTTATACCAGTTAAGAATGCACTTTGCATTGCAACACAAAAATCAACGCGAACGTCGATGCTGTTTGTTAAGCTTATGTCTGCGCACCATGTATATATCATGTTACTATTCAGCCCGTGATTTGTTTCTGTCCACTGAAAATGGGCATGTTACTCTCAGATCATCAGGAATTATTTACCTATATATTCCTTTCATGTTACCTTTACCTTTAATATAAATTTATAAACCGCCATTCGTAATTGTAGGGATCGCAAAAATTGAACAAAGATGCATCGTTAACATTAATAAATACTGTCGTATATTTTTTTTGTCCAATGAAAATAAGCATGGTAATCTCAGATCAATCAGGTATTATATACTTATATATTCCTTTCATGTTACCTTTACCTTTATTATAATCATATATACCGCCATTCGTAATTGTAGGTATCGAAAAAATAGAACAAAGATACATCGTATATATTAAGGTCAAGGAACAGTAAATGGGCTATGTCGCAGATTTTGCTAAAAATTTGCATACAACCTTGGCTCGTTGAACTACAATTGAAAATCGAAAACATAATACATTTATCTCTTTTATTATCTGAAAAATTGCAGATTGATTTCTTTTAATATGGATTATGTGTATAGAAAGCACATAAAATCGGCGAAAAACCTTCTAAAATTTGTCTTAAAATCGCCAAATCTCTAATTTTACTCCATAGATTTTTCTTAAAAAACTATATTTTGTTGACACATAAATTTTTGTTTTAATGATATAAAATAATCATAGGGTCACCGACTTCGTTTTTTTGTCTAATAATCAATTTGTTACCTTGTTGGTAGTGAAAAACGTCAAAAATAAACGTTCTCTTTAGAATTTAACCTGGAGGAACTTGAGCATCCAATGCTACCAATGGTGCACAGATTTGTCAGTTAAAACTAGCATGTCGGCATTATGTAATCATGTCAGACCTCGTCATTCTAAGTTAACTGTGGCCGTTATTTTCACAATAGTTATTTGTTTGTTATGTTTTTGCCTGAAAATGGATTCTTTGATTAATTTGCTCAACGTCTGGCAATCGTCGTGTTATTACAAACTTGGTAAATAGTCTAATTCGGAAGGTCACATTCGTGAAAAGGGAAGGGGGTTGTACATACGACATATGGAACTAATCCGATATCATATGTGAACATATCCGATATCATACTATTCAAGTATACATAACATGTTATTGCGTACCACACAATCCATTATCCCTCATACGAATAACTGAGTTAATTAAAGTGATTTACGTTATGTATTCCACAATATGAAATTCACGCTAATTCTTTTAAATATAAGATGAAATAATATACAAAACGTTCTAACTTTATGGCATCAATTAAGACAATTATGTATATGCCATACTAACCTTTGGACTCAAGTAGAATCCAAAAATGTACTTTGATTAAAGGCTAGCAATACCAGATATTTACCAAATGAAAGAAGAATTTTACAACATGAATCATTCAAGACGTGGTGATTGCGTTATATTCAATATCAAACATGTTAGGACTGAAGAGGTTAGAGCTGGCAGCGAACAAGATGCCCAAAGATTGAACGAAAGCTTTTCTTTCCTCGGTTTTGAAGTTATCGAGAAGGTAGATTTAACCAAGGAGGAAATTATAAGAGAAATACATACAAGTACGTTGATTGTTTTATAAGAGAGTTTAGAATACACTATATACTTTTAAAAAATGAAAGCAGAATGCATTTTTTTAACCTTGACAGTTAAAAATGTTATGTACTACAGTAAACTGAAGAGTTTTTTTACACAGTTACTTGACTGTTAGTGTTGTTATCTACCTATTGCAACTCATTCAAATTTCTGACCAAATTGCAATTCGTTTTAGAAAACAAAACTGTTCAACTGATCAGAATTTCGAACAAACCGTTGAGTCAAAATGTAAAAGTGCAAGGTGATAAAATAAAACATACTTATAATCATATATGATTTTAGTCTACTTTTAAATTAATGGTTTTGAGACAAAATAAGTCTAACAGTTTGGATAGATATATTATAGTACCATGCTAATATCAAAGTTGAATTCTTTGATGATCGTTTTTCCGTGATTACGGCTGACAAATTGGACTTCGTTATTTTAGTACTATAGATTTTTTGACCAGCTTAACAGTTTAGTTTGATAAAACAAATTGTAATTTGGTCAGAATTTTACATAAACAGCAAAAGGTGGATAGCAACTCTTATAGACAGGTCACAGTAATGATAGAGAGAATATCCTCCTTATGCTATTTTAAGATACTGGAACTCACCCGTGATATCGCGGGACCGTGACTGAATTAAAGTATATAGATATGCGCAAGCCTTATTTTAGTATTATTTTTTATCTAATAAAGTCATGCCGATTATAAGATACACAGTTTTCTCTGCTTTCAACTTTTGCTGTTTGAACTCGTCGAAATGGAACTTATCAATTATTGGTAATAATAATTATTTGGAAAACAAAAGGTCCTGGAATGGAGTATTTTTTTATCAACAGCATTGTCCTATGTTAGTTATAAATAAAGTTGAATTCTTTAATTCACTGTGTTATGTCATGCCCGCTAACAAATTGAAAACTGTTCGTATACGCCATATTTTTAGTCCAGATTTTAAGTATTCGTATTGTTTTCTTGGAAAGTCTTATGGATAAAATACTACAATAGGTAACAATTCGACATTATTGAATTTAGTAGTGTCAACCCTATGATTATGATCCGTGTATATAGTTATAGTATATAGCATAAACCTACATACACCGTTTGGTGGTGCGCCTGTTAGATGCGGAACGTACAGATAAGGTAATAGGTAACAGGTGAATATACTATCGGTATCGGTATCGGACTTGACCCGGAACTTCTTAATTATTGGCAAAATTAATTACGTGGAAAACAAAAGGGCCTGGAGTTATGTGATTTTTAATCTACACCTTTGTACTATATTAGTTATATATAAAGTTGAATTCTTCGATTCGTCGTTTTATGTGATGACGGCTGACAAATTGGAACTCGTTATTTTAGTATTATAGATATCTAACTGTTTTTGTTCGTGCATAAATATACACCTCGCCAAAAGTTAAGCAACACCTAAATGTTTGTTCTTCTTTTTTGTTTTACAATTAAATTTGATACTGCTTTGTTTCCATATGTTTTGTTAATCTATTGTTAACCGACTGGTAAAAATTCAAGTCTGAATTTTATTCCTATGTACATTAAAAAACGGGGGTTCGAAAGCTACATACTCGTTTTATCCTTCCAAGTTTAGTGCAATGAAATGTAACTGTTAAACGCAGACTAAATTGTGCAAATTTACGTGCCTGTAGACCAGTCAAAAGACCATTGCTGACTGTTAGGCGTCGTCAGGCTCGACATCAGTAGTCACGTGATCACCGCAATGGGACTTTAAGACAATGGCGTCGAGTCCATTGGTCTGACGAGTGCAAATTCCTCCTATGTCATATTGATTGGAACATGCGCGTATGGCATCCTCGGGATACAGCATACAAGAAACATAACATCCTAATAACTACAGCGTTTGGTTGTGGGGGTTGGACAGATTCGGGATACTTTGTATTCGACTGAAAAATTGACCTTTATGGTCTAGATGCCGGGGACTAAACGGGTTAAAAATATCGTTATAAAATTAACCGAGATATCGTTGTGCCACATTTTGACAATAACAATCTTGCAACTAGACCGATTCACATGGACGATAATGCTAGACCACACAGAGCACGAATTGTATCCGATAATTTACGTCAGGAGGTAATTGGCACTATTATTTGGCCACCCATACTACTGGATATAGTTTCCATTTAGCATGTTTGAGATGATATTGCTCGAAAAGTCAACAACAGGGTTCCAGCTAGTAAGAATTTACAGGAATACGAGCAGCTTTGATTGATGAATGGCAAAGAATTTCTGTTAGAATATTACGACACTGAGTCCAAGCACGAGACGACGTGTGGCTGTATTTTTCAGGAAGCGTGGGGATACAATCGCTACTGACCTAAATTGCATTAATAAATTCACAAATTGTCACTCTTGAGTTTTGAAAAGAATAGTGGGTATAGTGCAGAGCAAACTTTATAAAAACTTCAGTTAAAGTTGAAACTTTATCTTGTATTTTATTTTGCCATTTTACAACCATTTGCTCAAAATGAAACAGACAAAAATTCAGTTCATTGTATGAATAACTCGATTAGTTATGAATTCAGTAAAAACGATTCCCTTTTAGCTCACCTGGCTCAAAGGGCACAGTGAGCTTTTCTTATTACTTTCCGTCCGGCGTCTGTCGTCGTCGCCGTCGTCTTTAAATTTTACAAAAATCTTCTCCTCTGAAACTACTGGGCCAAATTTACCAAACTTGGCCACAATCATCATTTGGGTATCTAGTTGAACATATGTGTGGCTTGACCCGGCCAACCAACCAAGATTGCCGCCATGGCTAAAAATAGAACATATGGGTAAATTGCAGATTTCGGCTTATAATTCTGAAACCAAAGCATTTAGAGCAAATCTGACAGGATAACATTGTTTATTAGGTTAAAATCAGACAATCCCTTGTTGGGTTGCTGCCCCAAATTAGTAATTTTAAATAATTTTTTGCAGTTTTTGGTTATTATCTTGAATATTATTATAGATAGAGACAAACTGTAAGCAGCAATAATGTTCAGCACAATAAGATCTACAAGTAAGTTACATGACCAAACTTGTCAATTGACCCCTGAAGGAGTTATTGTCCTTTATAATCAATTTTTAACAATTGTCATAATTTTTGGTAAATTTTTGGAAAATATTGTCCACTGTAATTACTGGGCAAAGTTCTTTATAGATAGAGATAATAGTAGCAACACGAATGTTCAGTAAAGAAAGATCTACAAACACATCACCATCTCCAAAACTCAAGTTTGTCATGAATTTATTGATCAAGGTGAGCGGCACAGGCTCTTGAGAGTCTCTAGTTTATCCATGTAACAGGCATTTTCTAAATTTAGGCATTTGTAGAATGACTGAATTTTCTAGCAATTTATAAAATGCCTAACCTTGACAGGCATTATATAAAATGACTAAAAATACCTAGTCAATTTGTAAAAGGACTCAAATTTTGAAACAAAATTCCATAAAATTTCCTATTCAGTTTCAGGCAATTTGTAGAAGAATAATATCCTTGAGATGTATATGACAAAAGTGGAAAAACACAATAGCTTGCAAATACAATAACTAATGGTTCGGTAGAATTAATTTATGCTCCAAAAACCAGCTGGGAAGGTTTGTTTGTCATATGATGTGTTCTTTTTAGTGAAACTACGTTAAGTATGTACTCACTCACTATTTCAGATAGTAAATATATGATTTTTTTGTCAAAATGACAGGAGGACAAACTGCTCTTTCAATAGAACAAACTTTCTAAACTATTTTTTTTTCGAAAGTTCAGATTCAAAACAGTGAAATGAAACATATGAAACAGAGAAAAAGAGGTTTGTTAATAATTGACTGATTGTTTGCCTTCAGTAGCAAATATTTTATGCATTTTGAAGATGAGGATGATTTGGTTATAATTCATATGGGTATTTTCTGAAGTGAATTATTCAGAATAAAGGACAGGAATTACGACTGCCAATTGCCCATCTAAAGCATGGGTTTCGCGATACAAAGCGGTTTATGGTTGTGATGTCAATATATGAGTATCTTCATATTCACTTCATCAAGTAAATTCCAGTTATAGATGCATCAACCGTTATGGGCAGATTTGTTCAGTCTGTTAAAAGCTATTAGCCAAAAGATACAAGTCAAACTAGTCATGATGATGTACTTTGAATCTTCTAAGAACATATGAAAAAGAAGATATGCATGTGTGAGATGTGTGCTTATTGCGAAACCCAATGATGTTGAATGTAAAGTGTTTTATCAGAAGTGGTAATGGAAGTGCTTAATTAGTGATGATCCAGGTTTCTCCAAATGTGGTCGAAGTGCTACATTTGTAAAACCAGATTTTAGCGTCAATCAATGTATTTGCAGAAAATCAGGACAAATATTGTGATCAGTTCTGTCATCCAAACATTTTGAGAAATTATAGATAATTTTCAATTTCTGTGCTAATTTGGAATATTTCAGTAAAATTTATTCTTGATTATTTAACTCTTCTTTTTTTAATTCAGTAATTATCATAAATAAAACTGCTCCAATGACCAATTGTTTACATATCATTCTTTAAATTAAACAAAATTTTACAAAATGCCTAAATTTAGAAAATGCCTGAAACATCCATACTATTTTTTTCATCATTTCAGTTCTATATAACTATATATTGATGCAGTAATGACAATTCTTTGTTCACAATTCCAACATGTAAGGCTTTAACATTAGAAAAACAGGATTTGAATAGCGAATTTATAACAGCCTTGATAAGTTTTAGAAGGGATTATTGGTTCAATGTATTGTTTGGAAAGGTTTATAATTTTCCTTTTATTACAATCATGGAGGTATTGGAGGAATTTCAGCAAACCGACTACAAATGTCGACTACAAATGTTTATAGTGCGATGCCGCAAAATCGTTAGGTATCTGTTAATTAACTCGACATGTCATACGGCGTTTTGCATTTGCGCCGATCTGCACTACATTTGCGCCATGTCATATGGATGCATAGGTTCAATCAAATGTTTGAACCTCGTAATTGATCATAGTTACGGAACTTACCGTAATAACCGGATGAGTGCTTAACTGTCAAAGAAATGACATTTAACGACCATGTCACTTAATGATAAATATGTAAGTTTTGACGAGTTTTGCTGCGTTAAAACACATAAAAAGAAAGAAACAAAAACCCTACGACTGTTTTTACAACACCAAACAATGGAGAGTAAAAATACTTGCAAGCCATGAACATTTCAGTTTTAGTTACAGTAAGATATTTATTCATGAGAAGGCCGTTGGCTAAACATGCCGTGCGGTGATCTTTAGTTGTTAATTTCTGTGTCATTTGGTCTCTTGTGGAGAGTTGTCTCATTGGCAATCATACCACATCTTCTTTTTTTTTTTTTTATAATAACCGTTACAAACATGCTAGGCTTCAAAATCATAAAAAATGGACTTTGATCGGAAAACAATATCATATTTTGGCATTATGAAATAGCGCGGGCAAACATATCATATCTCCTTATTTTCATATAAGCTGAAGAAGAACAAATTCCTTGCATGTGTAAAGAAATAAACGGTTGTTATCTGCATCTGTAATTGAGGTTTATGTGTAGATGTATGAGATATACACGGTTTCTACGTCTTCAATTCTAAGCAATGATACATTAATAGAAATCTATGGGAGGTAAGATAAACTGTCATACATCTAGAAACCACACGATTATAGAAAAAAAACACAAAATCTTAAACATGTGATTAATAAAATTGAGAATAGAAAAGAGAAATGTGTCAAAGTGACAACAATCTGACCAAAGAACAGAAAACATCCCAATATCACCAATGGGTCTTCATAACTGCGCGAAAATCTCGCATCGGGAGGCGGGCTTCAGCTGGCCCCTTATAAATAGTGTATATTAGTTCAGCGAAAAGACTAAAATCACCTTGAAAATAACAATCATACTACGCCAATAACCTTCGTATTCAGCTTTCACATCAAACACCTTTCCTTAGAATCATATTATCAAAAAATAATTTCGTACTTTGATTTTTGACGGAAACTTCCGTAATAATTTGTCGTTCTTTAAAACTTCCTGTTTAAAACTTTTTTAAATCTAAAGATTCAATATACATATGAAAGATTATTTTGACTCTTTCACGAATTTTTTCGTCACCCAGTAACCTGCAATCTTTATGTATTATTTTAACGTATTTCAACATTTTTGTATCAAAACATCTGACTATCTCCTTAAAAAAAGAAATCAATAAATTATTTGTGTAATATAAAATTTTACCTCATATTATTGAACTTTAAAATAAAGAGTAAAATGCGATTTTTCATTACACATGGCGAGTGCGATTGCATCATTGTGTAAACTTTCATCTTATAAATGATATATGACATGCGAATGTTCGTCACTTGGTTTGAAAACAAATTCCGTCAGTTTGACCGTCAAATACATCATAACTCAAATTGTCTGACAATAAGTTGACAGAATTAAAACGCTGTTCCGTCAAATCTTAAAGAACTGAATTTCGACGATTGTCCAATATATCGTATAACCAAAGCATCTTTCCCTCATCTGAATAGTTTGAGGGTTCTGTTCACATCGAATGTTATAGAACATCTCTCAATCCATCCAGTTTTAATAAATTAATAAATCATGCTATTTTATCATCTTACTTAGAAGAATCCTGATGTGTCTCATATTTAATATATGATGACCTAAGGCGAGAACGATTTGGAAAATTCTTATCCACAATCAAAAGTCTAAAATATTATAACCATGTAGTAGAATGGTTTTAAAAGCAAAGATTGAATAATAATCCTTTTGAAACTTTAGAAATATATCTTTGAAATCACTTGGGTCTGAAAAAAAAAAGATATATAATATATCTCAGTTTGGCAAATCAGATGTACATGAAGATGACCAAAGTTTTTCCCATAACTTCATATATTTAAAATAAAAAGTATGCATAAAGCTGATATTTCTGATACATTTAGGTATTACATCCTTATTGCCAATACATTATCGTCCAATATATTCGAAATGACCGAGTAAACTTTTCATGTTTGCAAAGGTATGGGTAATCATAATTATCTAGAGACCGGAACCTCAAAGATATACATGTATAAAGATTGAAAATCATTCAAAATTAACGCCAATATAACATGCAATTCCAAAAACTAATATACTGCATTACCTGTTCCGGATACAAGGAAAACTATATAGGACAAACGGGAAATAGCCTTTGTGAAAGGCCAGTGTTCCTAGACAATAAATACGAGAACCAAGAAATCAGAATCACCCGAACAATAAGATGGATAATACAGTGTAACATTAAGACGATGTTACGTCACAGAAACACTTAAAGTACAATGATGTAACGTCAAAAATAAACTTTACAAGTGAGAGGTTTAGCTAGCTATAAAACTTGGTTTCATCCAACATTTTCTACTTAAGTAAATGACTGTACCAAGTCAGGAATATGAAAGCTATTTTCCATTCGTTTGATGTGTTTGAGCTTTTGATTTTGCAATTTGATAATGGACTTTCCGTTTTGAATTTTCCTTGGAGTTCGGTGTTTTTGTTTTTTTACTTTTAACAACGTCTTGAAAAGTCATGTTATGGATGAAAGCGCTAGAATTTTAACAGTTGTGTTTATTTATTTTTTTTTTTGCTGTTTAATTTCAAAAATATATTTAGTTGCATTTATGAAGACAAACTTTTTATTTATATATATAGATATATCCGACTTTATAAAATATAGTGACGTAAACATGAAGACATTATTGATAAGGAATATGGGAAGTATTGTTTTGAGGAATTACATGATAGCATTTGTGGAGCAGGATGAGTGAATATTCAAGGTTTTGTGTGACCTTTCCTATATATGAAACAATCATTAATTGGGTTTAGGCTTTGTTCTGCTAATGAAATGTGTAAACCGCAGCTGAAGACACGTTTGTATGTTCTATCCGTCAAGAAGTATGCCAATAAAAAAAAGTTGCGGTATATAGCGTTATCTATGCTATTGTTAAAAATTTTGATTCATTTAACTGTTTCACGATCACTTCCCCACTAAGAGGGGAATATTAATGTCCATATAGTCAAGTCATGAACTTATCCAGATTAAAGATAAAGCGAAGGAAGAATTATCGTTCGATTTTTGGTATATGGTTCGAAGATCACGGTCACTGTTAGAAACATATATTTATTGAAAGTTGGTTTTTGGATGGTAACCAAGCATCCTTTTTTTATATCTCTAAATTACCATCGACGTATATACAGATCACGATGAAAGCATTGATTTTCCCATAGAATATTCTAGACGGACTCAATTACGTTGCAACTTAATTTCAATTGACACAACGGAAACGGAATGAGATAAACATTCAAAGCCGAATTTTTTTTTTACTCGTGATCACTATGCGGAAGAAAATTGATGTTCTCCTAATATCATCAAATTTATCAAATTTATATTTGAATTTGAGTGTCGTGTTAATATGAAAAAAGTCCTTGACCACAAAAAATTGCCATAAATTCATTTTGAAATTGTTCAAAAGATAAATTAAGTAAATAAGATTTGTGTTGATAACGACAATACGGAAGAAATTATATGTATTCCAAATGATTACACTTTTTATAGAATTTTATTGAAATTCGATTACTTTGTAAATATAATAAAACAGGTTTTTACCAAAATAATTGATAAAAGTCCGAAAACTTCTATTATTTTATGCACTATGTCTTCCTCAACAACCGTTAAACAGACATTAAACAAAATATGTCTTGCAATGCAGGTATGTTATTTGATTATTTTTTAAAACGATTAAAATAATTTTAACAATATAGATTGCCAAGATATACAATGACAAAAGACTTGCTCCTCTGACAGATCAGCAGACATGTTATATGCTATCTGTTTTTTTATATAAGGGATTTGATATTAATGCACAACTTGCAGGGTCTCAGTTAAATGTTATCACTAGTGCTAGATTCGATAGAGCCCCAATGATTATTTACAATGTAGCTGAGTTATTAAAAATTCTTCAAAATGTTTTTAGAAAAATCTTCTATTCTGTTGAAAAACGTTTGACTTTGACAGTTGGATTGATTGATTATTGATAACTCATTGTCAATTAACAGACTACATGTATTTAAAATAATTAGAGTTTTATCATTTTGTGTAAAACGGGTAATGGTATAAATGCATTTGTTGATTACTTAGATAAAAGCGATTCCTCAACGATAAGGATAATGTTTTCTATTGTGGACTTTATATTATTGCCGTTTATCCACAATTTGAGTGAAAATAACTTCATTTCAATTATTTGTGTTAAGCTATTATATAATATTTGTTAAGAACTGTAAAGTTTTGCTGGTAGCAGTTCGATTTTGAGATTCAAGTTTAAAGTGCTTACAAACTATACATTAATTGCATACAGGATAAAAATTATGGACTTAAAAAAACCCAAAACATTTAGTTAAAGTTGTTATTCTCAATGTGTATGCGCTGTATAATTAAACAAACACACGTTTCCAATACATAAGTTTAATATTTATGTATAATTTATAAAAGATTTCTATTGATCAAGTGACTACTTTTCATAATAAAATTATTGAACTTTGATTCCGAGTACATCATTTTACTATAGTTCTGTTTTTTTAACGTGATTTTGCGTGGTGGTTTGCCTATTTTAAAATTACTTTCTCTTTACAGTAGTTATTGATTTCATCATGGAATATGCAATAGTCTTCATTATATTAATATCTACATTGAATAACTGTCAGTCAAGGCTTCATAACGGTACCAAATGTGACTTCAACAGTCAGTGCATTTGTGCGTTGGAACAGTTTTTGTTTTATGTGGATTGTACAAATGGAAACATTACAAATACATCAATTTTCCCATCGAATACAAACGTTCTGATTTTACAATCAAACAATATCAGGCATTTGATAGACAGATCGTTCGAGAATTTATCTAATCTTTTAGAGTTAGATTTGTCGAATAATAAACTATTGAAAATAGACTCAGAAGCATTTATCGGACTTTCTAGCTTAAAGGAACTGTCACTAGGGGGAAATGAACTAAATTTTACCCACAATTTATTTCATACAAATGCTTTAGATCCACTGAAATCATTGACAATCTTGAATATTACGTATCAAACCATATCGGACATGCTTCCTGACAAAATGATTTTGAAACTGCATGTTTTACAGAATTTGAAAACAGATATCATATCTAACATAGATGCATACAAGCATTTGGACAAGGATATTCGTCCTTAAAACAACTAAGACAATTAAAGGCGGGAAAATGTCAAATGGAATTAGTCAACAATAAAACCTTTTCCAATTTGCCTTATTTAGAATTTGTTGATTTAACTCATTGCGATATTGTTCAATTCACAAATGGATGTATTTTTTGTCATTTAAAGAATTTTAGATATCTTGACTTATCCGGAACAGTGTGTGAGAACAATAATTTCAGATCTTTAGCTCTTGACTTCGAGAGAACAAAAATACGAAAAATAAAAATGACAAGAACGTTTTTTACGTCAGCATTTCCTCCGTTTCGTTATTTTGGTGCTTTAGCAAATAGCGGGATAACAGAACTGTATTTGAATAAAAATAGCTTTGTTATGGCAACCGAAACTATAACTGATACGATTCCGCATACTCTTCAAGTTTTAGATTTATCCGATAATATGTTAGTTCAGGTTGCTTACAGTATGCTTACTTTACGTTCACTGAATTTAAGAAACAACGATCTTGGGAAGTTTCTAGCAAAGGCAGGTTACAAAAATTACGGTACAATAAAATTGCAAAACGTGGATCTGTCAAAAAACGGCATCCATTCATTATTGTTTATAGTGTTTGAAGGTCATTCCTACCTAGAAACACTAAACCTAAGTGATAATGCATTATCTGATTTCTCTCCAGATGTTTCATTCATGGTTCGATTAAAAGTTCTGGATCTTTCAAAAAATAAAATAAAATATTTTTCACAACTCAGTACCATGCAAAATATTTCAAGAATTGCTAAGCAAACAAATTTGAAAATAGATTTATCACATAATATTTTAGAGTGTAGCTGCCCGTCATTGGTATTTCTTAGATGGATGTTTGAAAATCAGGAACTCTTTTATAATAAAGATTTATATAAATGCAAATCAGATAACGGAACCATTATTGTACTGAGTAGGTTGCAAAATACTGTATCTGTTCTGCAAAAGTCATGTGCATCTTACGCTGTTCTGACAATTGGCATTTCCGTAGTAGTAGTCGCTGTAATTCTAATTTTAGTAGGAGGGCTATTATATCGCTATCGTTGGAGATTGCGATACGCTTATTATATGACAAGAAGCAAATATAAAAGTGACAAACTGGTTAATACTGAAATGACTTATGCATATAATGCTTTCATTTCATATTCCGAAGAGGAGAAAGATTTTGTCATAAATGAGTGTATTCCAAACTTAGAAGAACACGAACATTTACGACTTTGCATACATCAGCGAGATTTTATTCCTGGAGAAGAGATAACTCAAAATATAACTAACGGAATACACAACAGTAATAAAACCATTTGCATAATCACTCGAGCATTTCTAGATTCCTATTACTGCATGTTTGAATTCAATATGGCAAGAATGGAGAGTATTTATTCACGAGAAGGGCATAACATTCTTTTCCTTGTGTTTTATGAGCAGATTCTTCCGCGAGAACTTCCGTTGATTATGCTAGAGCTAGTGCAACACCAGTCATACATTGAGTACCCTGATGATCTTCAAGGAAATGTTGTGTTTTGGAATAAAATAAAAGAAGCAATTGAATAACTAATAAAACGCTTGACATGCACGTTATTAACAAAAAGCTTGTTTTGTCAGGTATTCAGAATCCGTTTGTTTCATAGAGCCGAGGAAGGTTTTGCTCGCCAACCTCCCTTTTTAAATAATTTTATGACGAATTGCTTTTAAAATTCATTTTGAAGAATGTTTTAAAGTATTTTTTTCCCCACTTAAAAAAAAATGATGTGCCCATTGTTATATGTTTGAATAAAAATCGAGATTTACAGACCTTCTTTTTCCTCTTTAACGGTCAATTATCTATATATTACAGATGGGTGCGGTCCTAACCTTGACAAAAGTTAACTTAGAGTTAACTTGTTGACTGCTTTCTAAGTTAACTTGAGAATTTTTAAGCAGTCAAGCAAGTTAACTTCGTCCTTGGTGGACCAGACCTACGGTCTGCTTTTTTAGGACTGCTGCAGACCTATCGACAAGTCTGCTCCAGACCAGACCTGTGGACAAGTCTGTTTTGACCAGTCCTGAGGACAGGTCTGCCCCAGAGCAGAACTGTGGACAAGTCTGCTTTTGACCAGTCCTGAGGACAGGTCTGCCTCAGACCAGACCGGTGGACAGGTCTGCTCCTGGCCAGACCTGAGGACAGGTCTGCTTTTGACCAGACCTGTGGACAAGTCTGCTATTGACCAGACCTGAGGACAGGTCTGCTTATGACAGATTATCGTTATAAGAGTTTTCATATCAGCCTTGAGCTTTCATTAAAATATGTAAACAACATACGCATTGTTTTTCCATAGATATCATTTATTATTTACTAGCTAGACTCTACTAAATATTATACAAATGCTCTCTTTTATTTGATATACATATATTCTTATATAAATAAAAAATGGCTATACGATCACAAAGAGGTTTTTTTTATTAGAAGGCGGATAGAAAGGTTATCCAACGCATCGGAACAATATTCGTATATCACGGGATATCAGCAACATTGTCTACGTTACTTCGTTCCCCGTTGTTTACCTGTCCCTTCCTAAATTTTACTTTATGCATAAATTTATACTTGCATGGATATTTCATTGATATTCAACTTGTTTGCATTGGATTTACTATTCTATTTCCCGCAGAATATTCTAACAGAAATTGTACAGTGTCCGTAAGCATACGGTGTGGTAAAACTATCAACAATCTCGTCAAATTCGTCAGATTTATCGAGAGATTTGTCATTGCCGATATTTATATGGGACGTCCTAAAATTATACTCAATGCGCACTCTAATGAAATAGTTGCCACTTGACGTTTAACTATAAACAAAATCAATCAACCGACATAATAGATTCCAAGAAGAGAACCTAGTATACTTTTTTTTATTAAATCATTGTAAATAGTACAAATGAATTCAGACATGTCAGTGTTGGTACTTTGATGATGTGGCATAATAGTTTTGTTTTACACGTACACCATCATGAACTCCTATAATATATGATCTGACTGTTATTATGAATAAAGAGATGAAATTCTGACATTCTCAATTTATTCAGAATATTTTTTGCATTAATAGTTTTCCAATATTATTGATTACGTGTACATTTACGGTCCTACTAAAATGTGAACAGGAGCGCCAGACGGAATACACAACAGTAATAAAACCATTTGCATAATCACTCGAGCATTTCTAGATTCCTATTACTGCATGTTTGAATTCAATATGGCAAGAATGGAGAGTATTTATTCACGAGAAGGGCATAACATTCTTTTCCTTGTGTTTTATGAGCAGATTCTTCCGCGAGAACTTCCGTTGATTATGCTAGAGCTAGTGCAACACCAGTCATACATTGAGTACCCTGATGATCTTCAAGGAAATGTTGTGTTTTGGAATAAAATAAAAGAAGCAATTGAATAACTAATAAAACGCTTGACATGCACGTTATTAACAAAAAGCTTGTTTTGTCAGGTATTCAGAATCCGTTTGTTTCATAGAGCCGAGGAAGGTTTTGCTCGCCAACCTCCCTTTTTAAATAATTTTATGACGAATTGCTTTTAAAATTCATTTTGAAGAATGTTTTAAAGTATTTTTTTCCCCACTTAAAAAAAAATGATGTGCCCATTGTTATATGTTTGAATAAAAATCGAGATTTACAGACCTTCTTTTTCCTCTTTAACGGTCAATTATCTATATATTACAAATGTATCTATTCATAACAGTGTTTGAAAAAATAATAGAAATATTCACTTGTCATACAGTTGTAGTTCATTCATTCAATCAAAACTTAATATATTTGAAGTTATAAATACCGAAGTTCATTTTTATTTGACATTTAGTTAAACATATCGTCGATGGGCTTCTAAAATGTTGTAAGTTACAATTTTTTCAAGAAAAAAATATCTCACAAACAGGCTTTGAAAATTTTGGCAAAATGCATGCTTCCAAAATGTCGTATGTGAACTTTAACATTTTTTTAAATGGCAGTGAAATAAAAACTTTGACATTTCTGGATTATCCAAGAACTTAAATTATTTTCACAGAAATAAAGAAATGTACAATCATTTTTTCCCTAGGCCATTCTACAACGATTTTCAAGTTTTCATACATTTTGGAAGCAAACTTTACAAACAACTGACATTTGCAATTTTGTAATATGTCTTATTTCACCCATTTTGATTGGTCTAACTGCGTGCTTTTTTGTAATACTAAAGATTTCCTCCCGCCAGACCATTGGTGTCAAAAAGTATTTTTATCCAAAAAAGACATATACGACATTTTAGAAGCCCACCGACGATATGAAGTTAAAACAAAGGTCAAAATCTAGAACGTCAATTTAGGTCTTAATTATATATTATGTTTAATGAGTTATATCACTATATGCCTAAATTTTAATATAAGAGGGGACAAACATCCAATTTAATGTTAGCGTACCCTTTAAACCGAAATTCATATGTTACGACATGTCGCAACTTACAATCTAGTAAAAATATGTTGTCGATATCTATTTGGTTAAAATGGTGGGGAAAAGTTGAAAATAAGCCAAAATCAACGTTTAAAATATGACCCTGACGTAATTTTCTTTTTTTTTTCATCAAGAACCTCAAACCAATAAGTCTCTACCACTTATGGTTTACAAGATAGAAACGCATATCACTTATATCAAATGCATTAGGGGAAATACCTCTCATATGAAACGTTCGTATTGCTTTGTTCAAAATAGGAAAAATCATGCGAAGGATATAACGAGCAATTTTAGAAAATAAAATTGTCGTAATCTTTTACGGTTGCGAAGGAGTAGTGAACACAAGAAAACAGTGTTTTGGGAGATAACTCCTACAAAGAAATTATTTGGTTACGCAGGGTAAATTTCAAAAGCGCATAAACTGTTCGATATCAGATACCAAATATTTAGAAGCAACATGTTGCAGAACAAAATTGGGCGGAAGAAAAAAAAAATTATCAGAAAAAAAACAATAGGTCTTTCCACAGAAAAGTCTTTCCACAGGAAAGTGGAAAGACCTAATACTCAGAAGAAAAACAGTAGGTCTTTCCACAGAAAAGTGGAAAGACCTAATTAGGGAACACTTATAAATAAGAAAATAGCTTAAGTAAAAATGTAAAGATGCGTCAAGGCACAACAAATGAGTTCGTTTGTGAGAAACAAGTGGGACGAGTAAGGGGTCATTAGTGAACGACGGATATACTAAAAACAGGTTATATTATATAGCAAGGCACCGTAAATAATTGCAAATGAATTTCATCAAATTCCCTATTTCCTCTAAGTCTGTGTGTTTCGCTAACGTAAGCAAAACCCAGACGATGAACCTTTATCATGCTCGCTGGAATTTTAACAAATTTATGTTATTCCGTGTTTTGCTTGTATTTGCCGACAGCAGTTGGCTACCAATACTAAGCACGCTGACATTAGTACTTGCATCATAAAATATGCTTTGTTTTTGAAATTAACGACCTACCCTGCTCAAAAATACCTAAATTAATTAATAAATATATCTACTTTTAATTACTTTAGTTAACCTATAAAATAAATGCGCAAATGTTGTTCAAAAACCAAGTGCAAACCTGACATTTTTTGTGCGCAAATGTAAAGATAATCTGCGCAAATGTAATAATAAAGTGTGCAAATGTAATGCACCCAAAAAGACCTAGCAATACGAACTAAAAACAAATTATTTGAATCGTTTTATTTTTTTTTTACAAAAACAAAGGTGCCTAATAATCAATTGGTATGGTTTTGGTAATCATCCAATAATTTATCATATTGTTGTATATAAACTCATCACAGATACCAGGACCAAATTTTGTATATACGCCAGACGCGCGTTTTGTCTACAAAAGACTCATCAGTGACGCTCGAATCTGAAAAAATAAAAAGACAAAATAAAGTATGAAGTTGAAGAGCATTGAGGACCAAAATTCCTAAAAGTTTTGCCAAATCAAGCTAAGGTAATCTATGCCTGAGGTAGACAAGCCTTAGTATTTCAAAAATTCAAAATTTTGTAAACAGTTAATTTATAAGTATAACCATATCAATGACAATTCATGTCAGCACATTTTAGCACGTATTAAACCCTTCCTACAAATGCCCTACTAACTCATAATAAAATTTTACAAGATAATGACGATTTTCTTTTAATCATGTAATTGCTTAAATAAAACAATGTAAAAAAAATCAGAATTTCGTCATCTTTAAAAGGATATGCAATGTCGACTTTAAAATGAAAGGAATATTGAAATACGTATTTAACAAATTATGCATTGTTACACGTAAGATAATGCCGTATTATTCATTTGGCAACAAATATACAATTTCAAAAGGCATAGATTAACTTGGCGTTTAGAAAAAAGTTTTAAAAGTAATTAAAAATATATAACAGAAACCAACATTTAGTGAATTTACAATGTATATTTGAGAAACATGGGAGAGTGTACACAATTTGATATTGTAATTTTAGCACGTTTAATCATTTGTTTCACATTTTACAAAATGTTTAGATTGTTTCTTTTTTTTTTTTTTTTTTATATAAATGGGATTTCATCTGTATCGATTTAAGCGATTTGAAAATTGACAAACTATTGTCGCCTTAAGGTAAATAGGGTGTCTTTATTTAAATCCAGAGAATATTTTGATAATTTGTCAAAATGTAGTTTTATCATTTTTTTGCCAAAAATGAAATCAAAAGTATTGGTCACCCTGCTTATTTACACGGTACGGGTTGAGCAAAATTGTCAGATGTTTTTATAGATTATGAATTTAAAACCCAAATTTGGGTGATAAAAAAAGAAAACGACACAAAAGAATGTTTGGATAAAATATAAGAAAATAGCTCTAATTATATGCTTTCAGAAAAGAAAAAGAAATAATGATGTCAAGGTACTCGTTCTTCTAAATCAGTATTTATTTTAAATTCTAAGTTACCTAAAATATATCATTCATGTTTGTTTGTTTACTGAAAATAATTGCATCATAAACAGAATGTCGGATAAACGTCATAAAGTCAGCGACACATCACAAAACAATACACAAACATTTTTTGTACATTTTCATAGGTTATATATGATAAACATATATGCATTATTGGTTGCCTGAAATTTCCGTGATTATGTTTTGAAATATAATGTGTATGTTTTTGTCTTTAAAAGAAATTTTCAAAACAAAATACGAAACTGAAAACAAAGGGACAGACGGCACAGCAGCTCAGTTCCATTCATGGTACGTACACTATTTATTTATAAACACCTCTGCCATAATATTTTGTTAATCATTTTCATTTTTAATTTTTTTTTATTTATTTGTTTGTTATATATTTTTAACACATTCAACATGTTCACCTGCATATCCTTTCTATATATTTATCACGAGGACTTATAATCAAAATTCACGTATTAATATATTATTGTTAAACTCGTTACCTCCCCTGAACTGTAATATGCATATTCAGTGATGTGCCATATCTTTAATTTGATATCTAATGCAAATTATTAAACAGAAGATAAATTAATTGATTAGAAAACGCTCGATCAAAACGATTTTCATTTCTAAATGAAATTCTGAAATTCTAAAAGATATTGTATCTTAAAATACCTTTAACTGTCAGGTACCAAACTTTAATAACTTGAATGTGTCATATCACAATTAACACGCGGCATATATGTACTGTCGAGTTCCACAGAAGATTAAAAATTCCGCTTGTTAAGAAAAAAAATATCATGTTTAACAGAAAGCTTAAAAATTGACAAAATCACATAATTCAATAAGTACACACATAATTTAATAGGTACATATTTTCTCCAACAAACGTTTAAGATATGACGAAAAGTGTAGTTTTTAAGGTTAATTGCAGGTATTTTTAAGATGTTTAAATTCCCTTACATCGCAAGTAGTATAAACCAAACTTTGCTAAAAGGTAAAAAGGTCATAAAACAGCCAAAAGCTTAAACGTTGCATCTTATGTAATTATTTTACTATAGTAAACACTGAACTAAGCCGCATTATACACGGCTTCTACCTTTACTTCTCAATTGTGATAAAGTACAGTACTAAACAAAACGACAGGGAAACTCAATGACTCCAAAGTCATTTCGTATCTGGTATAGAGATGTCTCATTGGCAACCATTATTCATCTTTTTATTCCTATGATGACCAATTTTCCCTTAATGCATTGATTTCCATACCTCTTTAGATGCATGTTACTTTTGACTTTTTTTTTATATATATCACGAAGCTTATAGTAAGGACATAACCAAGGTATGCGATATTTGACAGAATTATCGATGCTTGTATTTGCAGAAAATGACCACTACAGATTTGTATCTCAACATCAGAACAGCTTTCAACCTGGGTATGCTGGGTTTAGTTATTTCCCAGTTCGAGAAGACCAAAGGTGTAATTTGAACCAAACGACTCTTAGAAGATATGCTTCTACTAGGTAAACCCGCTTTGGTATGAGTGTAATTTTCTAACGCCAAGTTCATTGGATATACGAACATTAGTTTTTATCGCAAATTATCTAAATTCTTAGCAATAAGTCGTATTCTGACGATAGCTTTAGGGCATTCAAAACTCATATAAGTGGAAGCGAGGCAATATATGAAAAACGACAACAACACAAACAGTTCCACACTACATTAGATATATACATTATCAGTAAAGATTGCTCAAAACGAATTCCACTAGAATCCAGGGGTGCTTTCAGAGTCATCTGAAATTAGATTTACATTTGACACCTGTAAAGGGTCCTGTAACGTTTCTCTTGATTAGTACAATTTTGTTATCATTTCTCGCTCTTTGATGTCAAAATCGAGGATAAGAGAATGCATCTTTTCAACATCGGTGATTCTTGTGATAACGGACATACACAGTTTCACAAGATTGACTTCAATTTTGTTGTTGTCCATAAAATTCCTTATTCCTTTGAATTGCGTGTGTAATACCTACATGTCTTTTGATATTTGTTTGCACATATTGTTGTTTTCCTACTTCAGTATTATATTCATATTTCTATTTTAGTAATATATCAACAGCGCCAACAACATCAGATTATGGTAATTTTATTAAAAGCATTATGACCAATGAAAGTCCAGAAAGCAAATCGAGTGTCTGTCGTTTTGGTTGAAGTTAAGTCTTAATAGAGAATTCTCGATATCTGACTTTACTAACGTCATACATAAAGTATACGTAAGAAATCACAATCAAGGTGGCTCGGGTGTCTTCCTCCATCTTGGATTTTAAATAAGCAGATATCTTTGGTCTATATATTTGATGAAATGTGCAAATTTTGAGAGTTGTATGTAAATTATATAAAAGACTTTTGATATAAATATAGAAAATTGTGTGTTTTAACATAACTTCAGTTGTAATTTTGTAAAAACGCCTTGTTTGTGTTTGATTAGATTTTTTTCAAACTTTGCCAAATAAGGGGAGATAACTCCGATAAAGTAAATTTTACAATAGAAAGTGTTATGAATTTACCTATTTTGATATTTAGCAAGAAAACAAGTTCGGTGACCCCATTTTTTCTTTTGTTTATTTGAAAGCATGTTATAAGAGCAATATTCTTACATTTTATCTTAAAGTTCTTATAGTATGTTTTCGTTTTATCACACAAAATTTAATTTTCCATGAATAATCTATACAAAATCTGACAATTTTGCGCAACCTGTAGCGTGAAAAAAAGTCCGGTGACCCATACTTTTTAATACAGTTTTGAAAAAAGCATGATAAAAGCTTTATCTTGACAAGTTATCAAAAAATTCTGTCAGTTTTAATTAAGACGCCCCAGCCACCTTAAGACTATATTTGAGATTGAATTGTCTCCCTTTTTCCTGAATGCATTCAGCCATAATTTCGCCTTTATCTTCATATTTTTCCTTAATCTAATTAGGATATTTGAATTAAGACAACATTAGTGGAAAACGTTTATTTTCAGTTAAGGAATCATGAATACATTGGACAATTAAAAAATCTTTTGTTGGTTGATACTGTACGTGTTTGATAGAAACAAACCGATCAAAAAACAGATACAGCCCAATGCCATTAATTCTGCTTTGTGGTCTGGTGTTGTCTTTTTTGAAATGTTTTCGTCTTTCATTTTTTTCATACGTAGTCATCCCGGGCTTTAATATCTCAGATCGTTAATCTATGTCATAGCTTAGACTATTTCTTACGAGTTATGTATTGTGAATTGTTGCAACTGTCTTTTTAAACTGATTTTTACCGACTGCTGTTGCATCGCTTTCTAAACTTAGGAGAGAGTTCTGAGTCGGTAAACATGTTTGTCCACCGCCATAATTTATGCTCGGTCATATGCTTCTCAGTGCTTGACTAAATTGCAGCTTATAATATTTGTGTTTGGTTTGCACATGTTTGCTTTCTCGTTTTAATTCCTTTTCCAAAAAAGAGATTTCGTCAGTGCACAATTAGTCGATCTTTAAGCAAGCATGCACGTCTTAAACTTGAAAAAGCAGTTTAGATTTTTTTTAGTATTTAATGATTCTGGTAACTTAAAATTATTGACCATTAAATCGCAAGAAAAATAATCGTAATAAATGGAAGCAAAGGAAGGTATAAAGAGCTGATATCCAGTTTAGGATTCAATAACTGGAGACATTGCTATACATCTGTTATACTTTATTTAAATGTCAGGGGTTAATAAAATAAGTCAAAGCATATTATTATTATAATATAATAATTGAAATAAAAAATCTCAAAATACAAATATCATCTGACTTTGTTGACGATATCCACGATATTCACACCAAAATAGGTTGTATCTCTAATTTAAAGTTGTGTTTGACGTAAAGTTGTGTTTGACGTAAAGTTGTGTTTGGCGTATAGTTATCATAACTAGTATTTTTTTTCAACCCCGTCAGATAAACCTTATTGTCAAGTCAGAATCACCATGTGTGAAATTATATAAAAAAATCGAAAGATGAATATTTATGGTTGATAAAAACTTCACGCCAACATAATCATTATACATATGTCGTATATCTTATTTCAATATAGTTCTTGTTTGTTTATTGTCGTCAGTACATAATTAAGGCAATCTGAAATTGAGCCCTGGGTCTGGACTTAAGCTCAATAATGAAGGTCATACGGTAACCAATAGTTGCTTAAAATCAACATTTCTCCCCCTTGTAGTTAGCTATCTGATTGTTTATATAGTTAGATATCGACCATTCACCTTTTTTGGTTAAACAAAGGATTTTTTAAAAGTTTTATTCTTTATGCTTCATATATACTTCATCAAATTGTCTGTACGAAATAAAATACCCCTCCGCACCAAATTTTTAAACAAATAAAAAGATTGTGCGTTCCTTCTATGATGTCAAAATTAGAAAGAAAATTAACGGAACATCTGAGTGGCAATCTCCTGGTTATATTGTACCAAACATCTCTTTAAACAAGTATCTACAGTAAGGTTGAACACATAAGTAACGAAGGGTTTTTTGGGGAAGAACTTCTTGCAAACACGTTAATGAAATATCGAATGAAATAAGTGTGGACACAGGCTCGTGGATTGTATCCAACATATAAAGAATAACACGGTCAAACTCATAAGACCCAAACAAATTCGAACTTAATCTGGATTTAATCATGGACATTTGCCAGCCAGACAATACTACCAGAAAGACAGATATACAGACAGATAAGATCATCAGACCGACAAGATCATCAGAGAGACAGACCGACATAAAAAAACACCACCAGACAGACACACAAACAAT
The DNA here is from genome assembly GCF_036588685.1 of Mytilus trossulus. Taxonomy (NCBI): domain Eukaryota; kingdom Metazoa; phylum Mollusca; class Bivalvia; order Mytilida; family Mytilidae; genus Mytilus; species Mytilus trossulus. The sequence goes on from NC_086379.1 coordinate 45,229,571, forward strand.
ACCACCAAAGAGACACAGGCAGACAGACAGACAGACAGACAGACAGACAGACAGACAGACAGACAGACAGACAGACAAGACCACCAGACAGACAGAAACACCAGATAAACAGACAGACGGACACCAACACCAGATAAAATGACAGATAGACAAGATCGCCAGACAGACAGACATACAAGACCACCAGATAGACAAGACAACCAGACTAGACCACCAATCAGACAGACAGACAGACAGACAGACATGACCAGACAGACAGACAGACAGACAGACAGACAGACAGACAGACAGGACCACCCGGTAGACAGTCAAACAAATATAATAAAGTCTCCTACAGCTCCACTTCACAGGTCAGGAACTTGTATAACCAGTCAACACTAGATGAGTAACGATCTACATGTATATCAATCAATTAAAGGTTATTTAGATAATTAAGCACAAGTCCCACACAAATCGATTTAGTTTAATTAACCCAATTTAAACTTAAGGATGATTGCTACTCTATTTTAAAATAACAAGCTTTTTAAAAGACTGTTATAAATTGATAGTATACAATTAAAGAAACTATAAAAGCTGAAAAAAATGGACGGTCCGTGTGCATGTTTTCGAGACATAAGTCGTTGAAAATTTGGCGGGAAACAATTTTCTCTAGACTTTTCATGCATTTTACATTGGTCACAATCTATTTAAAACAACTATGAAAAATAACAAGGATTTTATAAGATTTTTAAAAAATGGCTTATTTAAATATATGTTATGAAAATATGAATAAAAAGGGAGTTAATGGGCAAAACAATTCGAGGCACATTGAAGGGTAAAACCAGAGGATTGCGAAAATCTGACAAAATGTCTAAAAACTGTGTAGCAAACCTCCTTAATCAGCCTATATTTGCGTCTTGGTTTTAAACGTCATATATCAGAATGTAACATAACGTTGCTATAAAATAAAGAGAAAAGCAAATATATTTGCGGGTTCCCAAAAGGTACATGAAGGACCGAATATCTATAGATAAGCCTTTTTCAAATGATTTTTACATTTCGTTCTTATATTGTACTATAACACCACTGTTCCAGTTTAGGGGGAAGATTGGGACTCCGCTAACATGTTTAACCCCGTTTTACTTACATATGTGCCTGTACCCAAGTCTAGAGCCTGTAATTCAGTGGTTGTCGTTTGGTGCCGTGTTACATATTTGTTTTTCGTTCATTTTTTTGTACATTAATTAGGATTTTAATAATTTATTGTTAATCTTTAAAAAATGAGTCTATCACAGTTATTGGTCTCTTCAAAACTGAGTCGATCCAGAGCTTTACATTTTGTGTAGAAAATGCATATTACTATATTGCAGATAAAAGGCCTAGACTACAATTCATTGACGGTTCATGTAATTGTTGTCGTAACTAATAAAGCTACGACTGGATTACGAACTTGACAGAAAAGAATTAATTGGAGATTAGTGATACGAAGCAAAAATGTAATTTGTTTTTAAACAACAATTTCCTACAAGAAATAGTTTTCTGTGATATAAATGACTTTTTGTTTTATTCATATCACCCTTTTGACGCTTTTATACCCCCTTATTGACACCATGTAAACGGATTTAACCTATGAGATTAAAACATTTGTTTTATCAAAGAGCATTACACATTTGTTTCAGTCAAAGAGCTTAAATCATTTGTTTCATCATTAGATTTTCTTAGATAAGGTTGTACAAGTTCCGGTTAGATGAAATTTAAAAAACAAGGCAGGAAAGAAATTTTGATTTAAAAAATACAGGACATGAGTTTCGATTGAAAAAAAGGCAGGATGAGCAACTGGGCAAAAAAAACAGGACCAAATAAAATAAAAATGCAGGACAGAAATTACAACTTTAAAAAAATGCAGGACACAATTTTGTTATCGTAACCCCCCCCCCTCCCCTCTCCTAAAATCAAATGATAGCTTCCTGAAATATCAGATGCATGACATTAGGTGATGTGAATATACCACTTACATTGTGATGCGGCAACTGGTCTACCGTGATAAGAATACTAACAGCATCATTTAATTTCAAAAGTTTTTTTCGAGAAATCATGCATTGAATTTGCGCTTCAGAATTTTGCAACATTTCGCGAAACAAAATTGAATCTGTAGGAAAAAAGACTTCATCTTATCTGTGAGAAGATATATTTAAACTTCAATGTTGGATAACGTTATACAGTCGATGTTAGTTTCTTTATCGTCCCTGGAGTGCCGATTGGGAGTCTCAACATCTTTCCGCCTTTTTGGTTCTAAACTTCTCGGATGGGTAGATTTTTATAGAAATAGTTCTAGGTGTTTTTTTTTGTTTTTTTTTCTCTTGGGTTACAATGCAAAATCACTGCAAGTTCCAGCTCAGGCCAACTCTTTACTAGAAGAGGGAGTAAGTTAAAAAAGTTCCGGAACAGAATCGATCAATGTTGGGCGTTATAACGTTGCAACTACGAGACAGGGCTTTACGGGTTGGGGTGCTTCCTATAAGGTCTGCGTTCTCAAATTCATATATGGACTTGACTTGGATGTAAAATTGTCTCATTGGCACTCACACCACATCTTTTTATTTATATTGATAGGTTAAAATTCTAATTTGGATGCTTTCTGTGACGTTTTCAAGTTGTGTTATTAAATATCGGCCTAGTGTAGTAGTGCTCATTTCACACTTTAAAGTATTGCCGCTGCTGCTGTTGATTCATGTGGAGTCATATACAAGGTGTTTCCAGGTAATGCTTTTACTTCCTCTACAGCTCTTGTGCTCACTACCTTCTTGTGTGTGTTTTGCTGCTGCCGCTAGTCGAGGATAGAGAGTTGTTGTTGCTGCTGCTTAAAATACTCATATTAAGATTTTTTAATAGATATAGGAAGATGTGGTGTGAGTGCCAATGAGACAACTCTCCATAATAAACTTTTTTCAATGCTCCTGCAACTTTTGTCGTTCTCATTTCACTTCCTTAGTAGTTATGCTGCTGCTGTTGCTTGAGGAAAGAACGAACAGAGGGGATTTTTCTTTAAATTCATAAACATATAAATAAAGAAAAAAAATCATGCAATGAGTTTGGATGTGATTTCTTTTATTTGATTATTTAAAGCAGCAAATTAACAGCAACATCATAACTATCCCAAGCAACAGCAGAATACAATGAGCATAAGAGCAAGCTATAAAGGGCCCCAAAATGACCATTAATTTTTTGTATCACAATTCAAACAGGAAAACCGACGCTCTAATCTATTTGCCAAAACGAGAAACATTTATCAAACATACCAACAAACGACAAGCACTGTTCCTGAATTAAATTCCTGACTTAGGAATTTATGCAGCGGATTTGAACGTTTTAACAGGGGCCAACCTTCACCCTAAACCTGATACAGCACTGTACCAGCAGTATATTAATATTACAAACAGAAAAGACGGACTATAGAATATTAATTAAAAACGGCTTTACTCAGACTATAAAATAAATGAATGTAATATGAAATCGTGTGTACCAGTGTATGACTGAAATTTCCTCAAATTTACTTTACATATGTTGTAATGACTCTTGCTCTTTCTGCATGAAAGAGAATAAACTTTCAAAGAGGAAAAAAATAAAATTGAAGCCATCAGCTACATTTCCTTTTATCTGTTTTGACTCCTTATAATTTTAAAATCTTGATTTATATCCTTGCATAAAGTTCAAAGTTTGTTCGATTTCCTGTAGTATGCGCTGCAACGCATTTAAAAAAATTGGAATTGATGACTAGGGACTCTACAAAGATCTTCTAATAATCTAAATAAGTGTCCATCGGTTGATAAATAACATTGCGCATTAACATAACAACTGTAAAGATACACATGTCGTCTTCACCGAAAACTTTAACAAATTAATTTGGAAAAAAATGTATCAAATATGACACCTTAAATTAAAACATACTGATATATTTCATTTTTTCTATAAAAATCGTATCTTTTATCTTACTTTCAAAAAAAATATGAATCTGTTAAAACAATCACGGACTTACCATCTTAAGCTGGGGTCACACATTCACGATTTTTACTACCGTTCTTGACAGGACCATTCCCGATTAAAATTTATTAAAAGTCTGATCAAGATCCTGTGAATCGTGGATGGAAATTCAAACTTAAATTAAAATTTGTAAAAAAAATAATTTGATCACGACAACAATCAGATAGTATTCAGGAAGCACCGATATTCAACCGTTTCTAAGCGAATAAGTCCCGATAATCCCGTTCTGAATCCGCTTCTAATCCGATTTGTATTTTTCGCCAGGTAAAATTCGACCGAGTCTGTCACGACTGCGTCCCGACTCTACCGAATGTAATCCGACTGAGATCAGACAGTGACCAGACAGTGAACCGACACTAACGGAAGTTATTTGTTCGAAAACTGTCGGCATATTCGGGATGATCAGGTACTGTCGGAACGTAATCCTATCACGATCCGCTCTATCGCATTGCAAACGGCTTTGTCTTGTCTCAGTCGTATTGTATTCTGTAGTTGTCGGGACTCTGACGTGGGTATCATTGACGAATTTCGTATTTATAACGGGACTGTTTCGGAACGGTTTCGGCAAAAAACGGTTCCCAATCGACAAGATCTGGATGCAATCTGGACTCAATCGGCAGAAAAACAGCTATGAAAAATTACTCCGGATCATTCCCGTTCCACAGGACACCGTCCAGAATACACAAGACATTGTTCGGAATTCGATCCGATACAGCAGAATCTGTCACGACATAGCCACGATTGTAATCCGATTAGACAAAATCGGCTGAGTTGCCGCCCGAATGTTACGGGACGCACCTAATTGTCGGGATGCTTTGCCGAACTATTCGGACCCTTCCCGATCCGTAGGAATCTGTTACGAACTAAAACGAATGCGTTCAGACAATGATAGGACATTCCAGATAGTTGAGGATACCAATCCGACTTTTTCACTTTTCATATCGTATTGCTGTCTGATCTCAAACGGGAGCAATAATCGGCAATGTGTGAACCCCGCATTAAGCATGCAAAGTCAGTGATTAATAAATGTACGTTTTCACCTGTTTAACGGTCTAAACATGATTTTGGGAAAAGAAAGACAATCCAAATTATTAATTTTCACTTTCATATGTATACTGTATGTTGAAATGACGCTTGGAAGGTATAAATAACATGAAGTTTACGCTTCATACGTACAAATACCATTGTTAAGTAACATTTAACGTATAAAGTAGATACTTATGTCGCTTGTGTTGTTTTCTCTATTATGCGGTAGTCAATATATATAATACAGTGCTTCACAATCGTTGGAGGATTGTGTTTAATACTTTTATTCCAAAATGCCAGATTTTCATTAGTTAATACGAGAGATCATTGACTCTGTCCAATGAAAAATACTATAGTTCCCTTCACCGAAACGCTTGATCAATTGCGCCCTTTATTAGATATTGATGGTAGTTATGTACACGACGTCATAGTATATTAATCATTTAGAATATTCAAACAAATTTATTAAAAAAAAATCAAAACATCGAATACAAATAGAAAAATGTTCAAGTCCGATGAGACTTTTTGCAAAGTGTATTAATCAAATTAAAAGTTGTAATGAAATAAGGTATTAATAATGTTCAATAGATATAGGAAGATGTGGTGTGAGTGCCAATGAGACAACTCTCCATCCAAATAACAATTTAAAAAGTAAACCATTATAGGTTAAAGTACGGCCTTCAACACGGAGCCTTGGCTCACACCGAAAAACAAGCTATAAAGGGCCCAAAAATTACTAGTGTAAAACCATTCAAACGGGAAAACCAACGGTCTAATCTACATAAACAAAACGAGAAACACGTATATATTACATAAACAAACGACAACTACTGTACATCAGATTCCTGACTTAGGACAGGTGCAAACATTTGCAGCGGGATTAAACGTTTTAATGGATCCAAACCTTCTCCCTTTTTCTGAAACAATAGCATAACATCACAACATAAAAAAACAAAAAAACATACGATGAAATATCAATTGGCAGACTTAACTCAATCGAAATCGTATGATTACACAATACATATTTTAGGTGGATTTGTGTAGAAAATTGAAACGCATTCACTATTTGCTACATTAAACTGCCTTATGTTGCAAAGTACATGTATCAATTATTTGCTTAACTTTATTTATTGATTATTGGAGCAAACAAAGGAACTTAAAACTATTTTAATCTTAAACGGAAGTAACTGAAATTTCCGTTTTGCTTTTATATACACTATTTTATTAGAAGTGTTTCACAAAGTCAAACATTTATGTTAATGATTGATTGTTGAAATCTTGTAGTTTCCTAAAAAAAATGCACGATACAAATTTTAATTCATCAGATGCGCATGTCGACAAATAATGTCTCTTCAGTAATGCTCAAGGTCAAAATATTCAAATATGTTTAATATTCTGCAAATGTGGAAGTATTGAAATACGGCGTACACATCTTTTCTCATATTATTTTCGCTTATTTCAATTTGAACTGTATGTTTGATGGATAATCCATACTTTGTTTTAGTTTCACAAAGGGGAATGAATCGGTCGTCGCAGGATAGTAAGGAGTAAGTTAGTATACAAAATTCAGGCTCGACTTTGCTTTAAAGTCAGACTAGCTTGGCCTTCTAAACACAAAACTAAAGTTCACAAACTCAATTTTGAAAATCTAAGTTTGAGCAACAATTATTCGACAAAAGACTGGAAAGACATCAAGTGCCCAAGACAGATAAGCGTTTTATAAGTTTGTATATATCTATTTGAGAAAAAAAATGTTTTTTTTTTGTAAAACTCATGTTCCATTTTGCTTGTCGAAGAACATATCAACATGTCAACTCAAATTTGTTCCTATTGTCAATAGTTGTCATAGCTTTGAATTCATCTAGTTGATATACAAATATCAGCTATACAAATATCAGCATTTAAAGAGTAAAAACACACAAATACTGAACTCCGTGGAAAATTCAAAAAGGAAAATCCACAATCAAATGGCAAAATCAAAAGTCCAAACACATCAAACGAATGGACAACAGCTGTCATATTCCTGACTTGGTACAGGCATTTTCTAATGTAGAAAATGGTGGATTGAACCAAAAAGTTTGTTCTTTATATCGAAAACTAATTCGACAGTCATTCTAATTATTTGATTCTAGTTGTCGTGTTTAATAAACATCACATATAGTTTCCCTTATACAATAGGCAATACAGCTTTGACAGCGATAGATCAACACAGACAGAAACAAACATGAAATTGAAACACTTTGAAACTGACGCTCGACCAACCATGCGTAAGTTTTTAGAAATGAATAAAATTTGCCTAAATGATCTTTAAAAACCGATTGAGTGACCATATCTCACTAAGCAGTTTTAAATTTGTAATGTAGTAGTATAATTCTTAGTACCAGTATTCTGTGATAAGTAAAATAGCAAAAATACCGAACTCCAAGCAAATTTCATTTCTTAAATGGCAAAATCAAAAGCTCAAACATATCAAACGAATGTACAAGAACTGTCATACTTATGACTTGATACAGGCATTTCCTTATGTTGAAAATTGTGGATTAAACCTGGCGATATAGCTTGCTCACCACTCACTTGATGGCAGTCCGATAGAACGCATCAGACCTGATTTATAATTTAAGAGCAAATATGACGATGGTATATAGACACAGTTATCAAAGACGAATAGGTCAAAATTCACACTAAAAATGGGTTGATTGTTTGCAGGATAGAGTCGTTTATAGAATACGAAAAAAGATGGTTTTGGTACCCATCTTAATGTTTTTTCCCCGATAGGTTATTTTTTTATCAGCAAATTAAAGTTTTTTTTCGGTACAACGAAAGGTCATTTGAAACTCGCCAATATGCAAATGATCCTATATTAGAAAAAAAAAATGGTTTATACCCAGGAGCCCCCTTAGGAGATATTTTCATCTTTTTTCGGACAATTTGTTTTTCCAGCAATTGCAAGTTTTTTCGGTACGACAAACGGGTCTTTTGAAAACTCCCTAATATTCAAATGATTGTTTTGTAATAAAATCAACGGTACCAATTTTATTGCACCAGATGCGCATTTCGACAAAACATGTCTCTTCAGTGATGCTCGTGGCCAAAATATTTGATATCCAAAGCTTATATAAAAGATGAAGAGCTATAATCCAAAAGGTCCAAAAGTATAGTCAAATTCGTGAAAGGAATCAGAGCTTTGCATGAGGGAGATACATTCCTTGTAAGTGTGCATAATTTTAATATTAAGATTTTTTTTTCTCGGTTTTATAATGATTTAATTTACTGTTAAAATAATCTTTTAAAATAACACAAAAGAAAAATGAAAAAATTCCCAATATATATATTTTTATACGAAATTTCTCACATTTGTACAGGTAGAACACAGTCATGGTATGTACTTTGAATGTTCTATCAATAATCAATTTTTAATTAATGATATTTGATGAAATTTTTCGACAAATAGGGAAGTTGCCAAGACGATTTTAAAAATAATGAAAAACAGAAACACTATGGCGCAAACGAACATGCAAACAGTCAAATAAACACTGGACATGCCTCAACAACAAATCGCGATTGATTTAAGGAATATTAGCTCAATAATGTTTACATATTATCAATTGATTTTTAGAATAAGTAAAAAACCTTAAAGTCGAACTCCAAGGAAAATTCTAAACAAAGTTTTCCATAGCAAATAGCAAAGTCGGACGCTTAAACATATCACACAAATGGATTAAAAAACATGTCATATTCCTGACTTTAAAAGGCATTTATAATAAGGAGCGAGAGCGGCAGAGTAATACATTATTTCTTTTGTACGGATTCATCAGCCGCCGTGACAACCCAAACGAAGCGTCAAAAACTCATGTAAATAAGAAAATACGGAAGTTTCAGAAAATCTTGCTTGACACCCGTGACCCCGGTGGCGTTACTCCTGGCAAAAAATAAAACTGCACTTTATCAATTAAATGTGTCCAATGCGTTTTTCTTAATTTACCGTCATCAAGAAATCTTTAATTTAAATACAAAATCAGCCGAAACAGTGTAAGACCTGTTTGACCAAAAATGATCTAACAAATTCTAATCTAATAGAAAAGTAAATAACTGCATAGAAGAACCAAATTATGATTACGTCTTTAATACAATGTATTAACCAAAGACCTTAGATTGTGCAATGTATGTAGTACTAACACCATGGTTGCAGCTGATCCAAGCAAAAATGATCTTCAGCAGTTTAGAATGTTCTGTTTAGAACCTTTAAGTTCAAACGGGGAAATATTTGTCAAGTTGGCACACGTTTCTTATTCTGAATGCATCAACCTTCTGCGACCTGAAAAAGTATGTTAACAAGAAAAGTTAATTATACGCAAAGAAGGATAAACATGTACAAAAGTATGTTTTTGCAATTAAGTTAATAAAATCAACATCATATTAGTGGAACATATAGTAAACACGATTTTTTTAGTCCTAAGATTCTTTATTTTGAACATTGATGCAATACATGCAAAGAAAAATATAATAACTATATAGTTTATCACATACTTATAAAATGACAAATCGAAGGGCAAGCATATTGTGGTCAAAGTCTGTCAATCGTCGTGTAATTACAAACTTCGTAAATATTCTAATTCGGAAGGTCACATTCGTGAAAAGGGAAGGGGTTGATTGGAGTTGGAACTAATTCGATATCATATGTGAACATATCCGATATCATACTATTCAAGTATATATAAAATGTTATTGCGTACACCACACAATCAATTATCCCTGATATTACATTATGTATTCCACAATATGAAATTCACGCTAATTCTTTTAAATATAAGATGAAATGATATACACAACGTTCTAACTTTATGGCATCAATTAAGACAATTATGTCTATGCCATACTAACCTTTGGACTCAAGTAGAATCCGAAAATTTATTTTGATTAAAGGCTAGCAATATCAGATATTTACCAAATGGAAGAAGAATTTTACAACATGAATCATTCAAGACGTGGTGATTGCGTTATATTCAATATTAAACATGTTAGGACTGAAAAGGTTAGAGCTGGCAGCGAACAAGATGTTAAAAGATTGAACGAAAGCTTTTCTTTCCTCGGTTTTGAAGTTATCGAGAAGTTAGATTTGACAAAGGAGGAAATTATAAGAGAAATGCATACACGTACGTTGATTGTTTTATTATAGAGTTTAGAAATACACTATATACTTCTTTCAACATGAAAGCAGGAAGGCATTTTTTTTTTAACATTGACAGTTAAAAAATGTTGTGTTCTAACTGAAGAGTTTTTTTTACAATGACTTGACTGTTAGTGTTGTTATCGACATATTGCAACTAATTCAAAATTCTAACCAAATTGCAATTTGTTTTAGAAAACAAAACTGTTCAACTGGTCAGAATTTCGATCAAACTGTTGAGTCAAAAGGTGAAAGTGCAAGGTGATAAAATAAAACATACTTATAATCGTATATGATTTTAGTCCACTTTAATATTTGTGAGACAAAATCAGTCTAACAGTTTGTATAGATATATTATAGTACCATGCTAAAGGTAAAATGTTGTTATTTTGAATTGCTATAAAAAAATTCCAAACTTAGTTTTCATATCATTTTTCTTTCGAAAAGTCTCCGATATTAATAAGAAAAAAACATCATATGAAATAAAATATTCAGTAAAATATGTGTGAAATAACAATACGTATTTATGGAAGAATTTAGTAAATACTTTGGATAATTTTTGTAACGAAATCCCTGACGTAATAACTTCAGTAACACCGTTGTCCCACTAGGCTACGATCGCACTATGATCTATGAAAACAATGCAAATTTTGACGATCGTAGTGTGATCGTGCAAATCGCAGTAAGGTCGTAGTACTGTCGTAGTGAGGTCTGCATAATCGTGATGAGCATGGCAAACTTTGATGGCCTTCGGCTGTTTCTGCTAAATGGTTGGGTTGTTGTAGCTTTGCCACTTTCCCCATTTCCTTTCTCAATTTAATTTGACCATGTTCAAAACAATCGTCATGCGGTCGTGGCAAAATCAGGTCGTAATAGAAGCGTAACGAGAGCGCAGTAAGGTCGTGGTAAGATCGCAAAATTGCTGCACCATCTTCGCGAGATCGTAGCAAAAGCGCGACTAGAGTCGGAGTGACTGCGCTAAGATCTCAAGGCGACTTTACTACGACCTCCTTACAACCATCACGTACGTTCTCCCCGTAACTGCAACACGCTACCAATTCGACTATACAACGTTCATAGAACGCTGTTAAAGACCACAGTTCGATTTTAGCACGCCCATGCCGTCCTCATCATGCTTTCTTATGACTGACTACGTTCATACTACGATCATCATGATCATTGTCATATGAAATATATAAAAGTTCTCCATCATTTGTTTGTTTTTATTTAATGTGGACCTCTTATCTTAATGACACAACCATGCTTGACACATCTCTGTCATTCATACTTTGGTTCACTGAAGCATCGTCATTTGATATTGATAGACCAGCAATAATTTGTGATTCAAGTTGGATTGGTCGCTCCAACATATCTCTACTGGAGCATGATTTGTTACTAATATATCTCTCTCTGCCTCTACCACTACATCTACCACTTAGCCCAAGAGTTCTGGTAAATTTTGGTTACATGACTGCGTTGTTTCTGATAAATCTACATATTAATCAGAAATAGAAAGATCGGAACAGTATTGAAATGTAACACAATTTTGACGATATATTGCTTGGAGCGTAGTAAGATCGCACTATGGGCCTGCTATAATCGCAGTAGAAGTTTGGTAAAATCGCGTTGCAATCGCATAAATCGTGGTATGGTCGTAGTGAGAACGTGTACGCGTAGAAAGATCTTGATAAGCGTATTGAGGTCGCAGAATAAGCGCGGTGAGAACTTGGTATAATCGTAGCGGTATCGTTGTAGAAGCGTAATGAGGATGTAATAGCATCGTGAAAGCAACGAAAATTGACATTTTCATGCCGCTCATACCGCGACCTCACCACGATCTGAATGTATTTTAGATCGTGGTGAGCGTGGTGCGATCATGGTCTTGTGGGACTAGGGCTTAAAACATACATTAGATTCATTGTTATTTTAAACGTTACAACAAACACGTCAATAACGAGCGAGTTGAGCTATACAGAAATTTCTAAAAGGAACAACATGTTTGGAAAAGAATAATTAACATTAGGGAACAAAAAACCGTCCCTTTTGTCGTAAATTTTCGGATAGAGCTTCAGGTAACAGATATATTTCTCTAGGAAAAGACAGTTATTACCGTTTATATCAAATTTGGCTAAATATGTTGTTTTATAGTGTAAATTATTATTAAACATTTGTTTTTATCTGTTCTTTATATCTGCATGGTATCTGTTAATCACAAAACATAGTTGCCGATAAAAACCATTATCACAACGACTGCTTTGTCTGTGTGATTCTAAATCATGGTAGAGAAGGATATGTCCATACAACTGACGGAGAAGTGTCTCTTTCAACATTACTTGATCCTATAAAGAACTGCAAATCACTGCTGGGGAAGCCAAAACTTTTCTTCATTCAGGTACATTTGAATATACTGTTGATTCATTGATTTTCGTGGATACCAATTTTCGTAAAAAACTTGCAGGTTCGTGGATATTTAATTTCGTGGTTTAGGAAAAACTTGCATTTTCGTGAATTAGGAAAAACTTGCATGTTTGTAGATATTTAATTTCGTGTTTTTCGATCAACAGTGTACTACTGTAGCCTTTATTTGCCTAAGTCTGCATAAAAGACTATAGAAAATTTGTCACTTGTTGAACATTTCACTTTCACACACGAAATCCACGAAAATCCAACGAATAATTATGAATCCAAAGTATGTATTGTTCTTTTAAAATTTGTTGTTTTAAAATTGTAAAATCCTTTAAAATCAAGAAATGTATCTCTCTTGCTTCTATGATTCTTTATCCGAAATTTGCTTGACTTTTTGTACTTATTTTTATTACAGATTCAGCTCTTTAAACTGTTGAATATGTTTGCTTCGGGCATCCACAAAGAGCTATTGATTGTCGAAATGCACATCTGGTGCAGTAAAATTACATTTACATCGTTTTTTTTTTATCACAGTTTAAGTAGCATAAGTAAGTAACATCAATTTTGTTATATTTTAATATTTTATAAGGCATGCCGTGGTAACACGATAGACTTTGGCAATTTAGTCCAAGATGGCTCTCCAAGAGGAAACGAAACCCTGCAAACATTATCATCAGAATCAGATGTTCTAATTGCTTATGCCACGCCACCAGGTAAATATGTAGTATTAAGGGAAATTAAAAACTGCCAGCAAATAAAAGAACCCACATTGTTTCATGATGACCTATCATATCACACGTACTAGGTTTAAAGGTATTCTAGAACCACTTAAAAAAAACCAGAATTCTGTATCATTCGTTTCCAATAACTGTATTTGTATCTATTTATCTCTGGGTCGGTACTGCTCCATCCATACAGTATTCACCTATTTCTTATTTCCCTTTCGCCCGACCGCGTCATAACAGTGAAATACTGCAGTTCTATACTCTAACCCTCAATCGATCACGATCAACACTCTTACACTATAATAAAAAACAAGAAGAAGCAGCAATTTCTTGTTACATGTCTATGTTTGTTAGATCAAGACCATATTCTTCTGACGTTTTAGTCTCGTTGAAATCTCGTTCTGGAATTATTTCCAAATCATTTGAAACAATAAGAAAATATCCATGAATATAAAAAAAATGATATTATCAAATTTAACTCTGTAAAAAATGTGTATTAACCATTAGTAATATTTGAGATATTAATTTTTCAAAAGGATTTCACTAGAAACATGCATATTCCATATAACTTTTTCTTATTCAATTTCTTAGATATGTATTTTTTCAAACATTTATAGCAAAGATTGTGAATTATTGAGTATTTTGTTCTTAATAGCTATCAATAGTACCAGGATTATAATTTGCTACGCCAGACGCGCGTTGCGTCTACATAAGACTCATCAGTGACGCTCAGATCAAAATATTTAAAAAAGCCAAATGAATACAAAGTTGAAGAGCATTGAGGACCCAAAATTCCAAAAAGTTGTGCCAAATACGGCTAAGGTAATCTACTCCTGGGGTAAGAAAATCCAAATAGAAAATCACAAATTTGGGTCAAACAATAGCAAAATATGATAACATTTTGTTTTATAAACCAATCTACCTATCTATTTTTCAAGTTCAGATTTTTCCCTTCATATTTATTAAAAGTATGAAAAAGTTAAATTGTGGAACTGTGATTCTTATCACGATAATAAGTAAAAATGAATGACAAATTGGAAAATCTTTAGAATGGAGTAGCAATAAAGAGAAGTGCACCACCATATGATTTTTCTTCACCAATTATTTGTTTATAGTCTCTTAAACCCCAAAATCAGATAAAGAATTAAAGTTTAATTCTAGAAATATTTTACCCTTCACAGAGGTGTATATCCTAACTTGTTTAGTCATTGATACCCTTCATTTCATTTGATATTACAGATTATGTGTCATGGAGGGATACGGAAAGGGGCTCCATTTACATAGAGGTTCTATGTGAGCTTCTAAGATTAGAAGGAACTGAAACTAAGCTTACAGAGCTACTACAGAAAGTCAGTAATTGTACTGCCAAGTGCTTTGCTGTTTCAAGATTATGTCAAGTGCCTTGCTATACATCATCGCTTAGTAAATCCTTAGTTTTCAATTTGAAGAAACGGGTTGGTAAAATTATCAATGATTTCATAATCTAGTAAAATGTAAATGTCTTAAATTTTTGTTTGCATGTTTTCAACTATGTTCCGATACAAACAAAAATGTTAAATGTAGGGTATTTTGCAATTGTACATAGTCTAGTATTTAAGTCATTAATCTGCCATTTTCTTCACCTAAAAAAAATTAAAAAAAATACCCAATAGCCATGGAAGATCTCCTCGTCACTTAGCCCAAAAAAAATGTCATGGAAATAATAGGATTCCTTGTTTTGACAAACAAATATCTTAATTCGTTGCAAAATCATGTTCTATTATCGAAAACAGCAATCTGACTTCTACAGCATTTCCTGAATTCTGTGATTGTTCAATAGATTTATATTATATAGTGTTAATGCATTGCTGCAAACGGTTATGTTTCTTATACAAAACTAAACCAATTGTGTTAAATTTGAAATTGCTACCGGGTGTTGGCGTGATGACGTGTTGCCAGGCTAAATTTCTTTAAAATGCACGAAAAGAAATAACATACTATCAATCAATTTGTTATTTGCAGGTTGTGATGGTAATGTACAACGATGGAACATACTCAAATGTGTCAAATTCTAACACACAAATTGATGCAACATATTCAAGAGCCTGATCAACAGTCTAAATTTATTGTTTTCAATGATTCGGTAGTGAACAATTTTAAAAAGAATCCCCTTTTATACAGATCTACCAACTGATAACAGACTGTGTATCTTAAAAGGTTTATGAATAGAGTTATCTCCCCATAATAATTCATCATCCTCACTAAACTATTTGACCACATTATCGTTATTTTGTGCGTCTCTACACAAAATAGAAAAATGTAAAAACAAATTAAAGATAATCATATGCATTACTGGAGGAAGGGTAACAAGTAGCACCACTTACTGTTAATGAAAACAGAAAAGAGCCAACATCTATGTAGACTAACATGTATAGCAGTCTTCCAATACATAGGAAAAGGTATTATATTGGTTCATATTCAATATTTTATTATCGCAATGTAACACTTGTGGTAATTAGTAGAATTTCTCAAAGTCAGTATAAGTGCGAATTCAAAAATCGTTCGATCATCTTACACGCAAGCAATACATAAACTAAACAATAATAGATTGAAACTAAATTTAGCTATGGTATTCTATAACATTAGTTTCTTTAAGGATAGGATATTTTATATATACATGTTTTATTAACATCACTTAACTATAAATGACCATATAAGAGTTCGGATACCTGTCTGGCGATAAATATTAACCCCTCGAAGTCTTTTTGTTGTGCTTAATTGTTTGTGTGTTCATATCAAATTGATGTTTCGTATGAATATTGTTTTTATACCCACAATAATAGTTGCAAAAAAAAAGTAACTGATGACTTTCAAAAGTCAGTATAAGTGCGAATTCAAAAATCGTTCGATCATCTTACACGCAAGCAATACATAAACTAAACAATAATAGATTGAAACTAAATTTAGCTATGGTATTCTATAACATTAGTTTCTTTAAGGATAGGATATTTTATATATACATGTTTTATTAACATCACTTAACTATAAATGACCATATAAGAGTTCGGATACCTGTCTGGCGATAAATATTAACCCCTCGAAGTCTTTTTGTTGTGCTTAATTGTTTGTGTGTTCATATCAAATTGATGTTTCGTATGAATATTGTTTTTATACCCACAATAATAGTTGCAAAAAAAAAGTAACTGATGACTTTCAAGATTTATTAAATTGATTGATGACATTGACAAAAATAACCAGGACATAAATATTAGGGATGTATGCAAGTTACATGATAATGAAGTATTTGGTTTCTTATTTGACAACTTAATTACGTTTGGTTACCAAAGCCGTGTTCTTTTTAGCAAAACATATGTTTGACACATGCGCACAAATATACCCTTCATATTCTCGTTTTTCCCCTTATTATTCTAGTAAAAATATATGCATTTTAGCACTCAGTCTTAAATTAGATACGAAAATGTAATGTACATACTACAAGGGGAGAAAACCAGAACAGCCAAACAATTTAAATGTATTTTTGTACGCTTCGATCTGTAAAAATACGGTTTTCGCTCTATTATAATCGAAACAATTCCTTTGCGCTGTTATAGTTTCTAACTTTATTTCATCAGTTGTTGTTTCTATGCAGTTGCCTCAGTTGTTCTTTCTAAATTCGTTGGTCCTATTTTATTATCTAGTGTTGTAGCCTCAGTTGTCGTTTCTTAAGTTGTTTTTTCAGTTGTAGTTTCTAAGGTTATTGCATCACTTGTAGTCTCTGAAGTTGTTGCCTCAGTTATGTTGTTTAAAGTTGCTGCCTCAGTTGTAGTTTCTGTTGGTGTTGCCTCAGTTTTTGTTTTTAAGGCATTTTCCTGAGTTGACGTTTTGTATGTAGTTGGCTCGGTTATAGTATATATGGTAGTTGGCTCAGTTATAGTATCTATGGTAGTTGTCTCAGTTATAGTATCTATGGTATTTGGCTCAGTTATAGTATCTATGGTATTTGGCTCAGTTATAGTATCTATGGTAGTTGTCTCAGTTATAGTATCTATGGTAGTTGTCTCAGTTATAGTATCTATGGTATTTGGCTCAGTTATAGTATCTATGGTATTTGGCGCAGTTATAGTATCTATGGTAGTTGTCTCAGTTATAGTATCTATGGTATTTGGCTCAGTTATAGTATTTATGGTAGTTGTCTCAGTTATAGTATCTATGGTATTTGGCTCAGTTATAGTATCTATGGTATTTGGCTCAGTTATAGTATCTATGGTAGTTGTCTCAGTTATAGTATCTATGGTAGTTGTCTCAGTTATAGTATCTATGGTATTTGGCTCAGTTATAGTATCTATGGTATTTGGCTCAGTTATAGTATCTATGGTAGTTGTCTCAGTTATAGTATCTATGGTATTTGGCTCAGTTATAGTATCTATGGTAATTGGCTCAGTTATAGTATCTATGGTATTTGGCTCAGTTATAGTATCTATGGTAGTTGTCTCAGTTATAGTATCTATGGTATTTGGCTCAGTTATAGTATCTATGGTATTTGGCTCAGTTATAGTATCTATGGTAGTTGGCTCAGTTATAGTATCTATGGTATTTGGCTCAGTTATAGTATCTATGGTAGTTGTCTCAGTTATAGTATCTATGGTAGTTGTCTCAGTAGTTGTAGTTTCATATTTTTGTTTGCATCAGTTTTTGTTTCCATAGTAGTAAGTTCTGTTGTTCCCATGGTGTTTGTCTCAGTTGTAGTTTCCAAAGTAGTTGCATCTGTGGTGGTTTTAGGTGTTGTTGCATTTGTTGTTGTTTCTAATGTGGGTGCCTTTATTTATCTATATCACCAGTAGTTTCTAATACGTTGCATATATGTTGTTGGTTCTTTGTCTTTGATTGTCTGTGATTGTTGCATCAGTTGTTTCTAAATAAACTTGATTTATCAGTTGTTGTTTCTAAGATTGTTGGATTTATTGTTGTTTCGCAAGTTGTTGCATTTGTGGTAGTATGTACATGAAGTTATTCATGTGACATTTTCCTATTTTGATGAATCATAGTTTGCAGTAGTTACAACGGATGTATTATTTGCATTATTTGCCGTTGTGCTGGTTGTTTCTTTACTTGTCGTTTTTATTGTAGCAACAGTTCTATTTGCAGTAGTTTAAGTTTTTTCAGAAGTTGCATCAGTTGTGGTTTTTTGCCGCTACACCAGTCGTTGCTTCTGTTGCAACATCAGGGATGAATTCTGTTACCATGTAAGTAGTATCTGCAGTATTAACCTTTCTTTCGGTTGTTACTTAAGCTGTGGTTTCTATTGTATCATTAGTTGTTGTATCTGCCGTATTCATCGTTATTTCATTTATAACATCAGTTATTGTATCTGTCGTTTTAATTATATGTGTATCTGTTGAAATATCAAATGTGGTTTCTGTTGTAACATCAGTTGTTATATCTGCTGTATTTATCGCTGTATCTGTCTAAGCATCAACTTTGGTTCCTGTTGTAACATCAGTTGATCTACCTACGGGGCGCCGAATGGGACTCTTGTGGTTTTGTACAAAATTCAATTCTGTCATAACAAAATCATTTTTGTCTTACAAAACTATGTGCTACAGATTTCTTTTGTGAGAACTTCAATTTTGTGATGACAAAATTCATTTGTGTAGACAAAATTAATTTTTGTCATGACAAAATTCATTTTTGTAGACAAAATTCATATTTGTCATGACAAAAGTCAATTTTGTCTTAAAGGTATGCAAATATAAACATATTTGCATACAAAATTGACTTTTGTTACCTGATATGGAAATTTAATCACAAAAGTCAATTGTGTACGGTAAGATTCAATTTTGTGAGACAAAATTGACTTTTGTGAAACAAAATTAACTTTTGTGAGACAAAATTGACTTTTGTGAGACAAAATTGACTTTTGTGAGACAAAATTCAATTTTGTCATTTTTGTTGAGACAAAATTCAATTTTGTCATTTTTGTTGAGACAAAAGTCAGTTTTGTTAATTTTGTTGAGACAAAAGTCAATTTTGTAAATTTTGTTGAGACAAAAGTCAATTTTGTTAATTTTGTTGAGACAAAAGTCAATTTTGTCAATTTTGTTGAGACAAAAGTCAATTTTGTCAATTTTGTTGAGACAAAAGTCAATTTTGTGACGACAAAATTCATTTTTGTGATGACAAAATTCAATTTTGTAACAACAAAATTGACTTTTATGAGACAAAATTGACTTTCGTGAGACAAAATTGACTTTCATGAGACAAAAATCAATTTTGTTGAGACAAAAATCAATTTTGTTGAGACAAAATTCAATTTTGTTAATTTTGTTGAGACAAAATTCAATTTTGTTAATTTTGTTGAGACAAAATTCAATTTTGTCAATTTTGTTGAGGCAAAATTCAATTTTGTCAATTTTGTTGAAACAAAATTCAATTTTGTTAATTTTGTTGAAACAAAATTCAATTTTGTTAATTTTGTTAAGACAAAATTCAATTTTGTCAATTTTGTTGAGACAAAAGTTAATTTTGTCAATTTTGTTGAGACAAAAGTCAATTTTGTGTAACAAAAGTAATTTTTGTGTAACAAAAGTAATTTTTGTGTAACAAAAGTCAATTTTGTGTAACAAAAGTCAATTTTGTGTAACAAAAGTCAATTTTGTGTAACAAAAGTCGATTTTGTATACAAATTAGTTCACAGAAACCAAATTAAACTAATTTAAATACAAAATTGACTTTTGTCGCTCAATTTTCAAATTAGGTAACAAAAGTCAAGTCTGTGTAACAAAAATGAATTTTGTCATGACAAAAGTGACTTTTGTCCGCTGATAGATAATTTTGTATGACATAATTTCAAATTTGTAGTATGATACAAATTTTGTTAAACTGAACTCATTTTTGTTGAACAAAAGTCACTTTTGTCCGTACAAAATTGAATTTTGAGTACAAAACCACAAGAGTCCCATTCGGCGCCCCGTACTACCTGATGTGTTTAACGTTGTTTCGGTCTTTTCACCATTTGTGGTATTGCTGTTGCTGTATCTATTAAAAAAATTATCTTTCGGTTGTAAAATCAGTTATGTTTTCTGTTGTACCATCAGTTGTTGTATATCCCTTTTTTATCGTTGTATCCATCGAAACACCAGTTGTGGTTTCTGTTGTAACATCAGTTTTGTTGTATCTGCCTTTTTTATCGTTGTATCCATAGAAAAACCAGTTGTTGTGGTTTCTGTTGTTACAGCAGTTGATTGTATCTGCCGAATTTATTGTTGTATGCGCGAAACATAAGCTGTGGTTTCTGTCGTACTATCATTTGTTTATTTGCCATATAAACCCTGTTTTCGGTCGTTAGATCAGTTGTGCCGTATTTATCGTTGTATCTGTCGAAAAATCAGCTGTGCTTTCTGTTGCACTATCAGTTGTATCCGCCGTATTTATCGTTGTATCTGTCGAAACATCAGTTGTTGTTTCTGCTGTATTTATTATTGTTTCTGTTGCAACACCAGTTGTGTTTTCTGTTGTAATATCAGTTGTTTTATCTGCCGTACTTATTGTTGTATCCGTCGAAACATCAGGTATGGTTTCTGTTGCAACATCAGTTGTTTTATCTGCTTTATTTATCGTGTTGTCTGTCGAAACATCAGGTATGGTTTCTGGTGTAACATCATCATGATCATTTGTTGTATCTTCCGAATTTATTGTTGTATCCGTCGAAACATCCGGTATGGTTTATGTTGTAACATCAATTGTTATATCTTCCGTATTTATCGTTGTATCTGCCGAAACATCAGTTGTGTTTTCTATTTTAATATCAGTTGTTGTATCTGCCGTATTGATCTTTGTACATATTGCAAAATCACTTGTATTTTCTGTTTTAACATAGGTTGTTGTATCTGCTTTTTTTGTCGTTGCTTTAGCCATTGCTCGATTTCTGGTACCATCAATTGTTGTATCTGCAGAAATTACAATTTCCTTAGTTGACATTTCTGTTGTTCAAGATGTTTATGTTGTCACTTCCGTTGTCGTTTCTGCTACATTTGTATCAACAGTCGTTGTAGACAATTATGACTGTCAACGAATTAATTAACCGAAGCCCTAAATTTTAAATTTTTACAATGAAAAAAAACATAAAAGATATTTATTACGTGTGGTTCTTATCAATGTGTTTAATAAGTGGAAACGTATTGTGTTAGCCTTTTTTTGTTGGTCATATATTTGGTCTGTTAACTCCAATGTTTAGGTTTTTTTAACATATGCCTTTGGTCATTATCTTTAAACATGCATATTGCAATAAGGGGAAAAGTTGGGGAAATAATATAATATATAATACTATATTCAGAAATGAAATGGGAAAAATGAAGAGATCCTTCAGTTTAAATAATTCTAGGACGTCATCCTTTGATAGAATCATGTCAATGGTGTTACCAATATAAAAACAAGTTATCAACAAATATTGTTAAATACCAAACAACTGTTCCAATTTGTTATTAAGGTTTAAAAGACAACTTATTGACATTATTTTTTCTTATAGGAATGCATTCTATTCAAACATAAATTTCAGAATAAATATTTGTTAAATACTTGGCTCTCCTAATAATGGTTGTTGTAAAGATTAGAAAATACACTTAAACTGAAAATTTGTAAAATTTGTATAATTAACTGAATGATTCGATAATGTCTAATCCTTTGTATACGGCCTAAAAAAATGCATGTACCAAGTCAGGAATATGACAGTTCTTGTCTATTCGTTTTTGATGCGTTTTGTTATTTGATTTTGCCATGTGATTATGGACTTTCCGTATTGATTTTCCTCTGAGTTCAGTATTTTGGTGATTTTACTTTTTATTTGTTAATGAACAATATATGGTTATTGCAATTTATATAGTAACACCGATGGCACTCAATTACTACAATGACACAAAAATATTACCATTGACAATACATTTAAAATTTTACCTTTATTAGGTACTGACCACAAAAAAAAGAACACTAACCAAAAGAAAAAGGAAGAACAATAATTCCTAGGCAAAACATTGCCAAATGATATAACATAATATTAATATTTCAAACTGTTTATAGTGTTACTAAATAGTGTCATTGGTGTTACCAGCAAACACCAGTTTGTTAAAACTTTATATAGATATATTTAGGACAATATGTTGCCAAACAATTGTTAATTAAAAAGAATTATAGTTCATAAATATTATGATGTTTCACTTGTTAAACATGAAAGAAACACAAACAAATGTTGATTGTCCTAATATGCAGTGGTGTTACTAAACTGCTGAGTGGTAGTACTTGATTAAAGGGGTCTCACCACTGACAGTAACAAAAATGATTTACAGGTGTATTTTCAGTTTTAGTTGCAAAATAAGTGCTCTTTTCCTCTATTGCATATGTTGTTCCTGGTGCATGTTTCAACAATCAATATCTTTTCTAAATTTAAAGTTTATGAAATCTTTCAGAAAATGATTTTTATAATGAAAAACCATGGACAGTATTTTCATATACGATAGTGCTTTTTCTAATTTAAGATTTTTTCACTAATTTTCAAAACAAATTGTTGTCTTGCATACCACTCTTAAAGGAAAATTGGTGGAGAAAGTATTGTAATTGCTGAAATCTTGAGAAAGTGAATCCAGTAACTTAAAATATGTGGTTCTTCTTTTTGTTGTAAATTTTCATTGTAAAACCAACATGCACCTCCCAAATCATAAAATAAATGTTTGCAATGAATAGTGATAAATCCTTATAACAAATGATATGAATAATACTCCTATTTTAGATATGAAGGGTATTATAGAAAAAATAACAGTTAATTCTGGCTATATCCAAGGGTTTCAGAAAACATTAAAGATGTTTTATAATGTTTCATTATGTAACCTGCATATAGTGTATTACAAAACATTCATATCTAACATATACAAGTGTTTTTTTGAAATTTTTTCATGTCTGTGACTTAAGAAGACCTCTTAACATACATTTACATGACTGTTTGTTTTAGAATGACCCATATAGGAGCAAAATGTCCATGATCAATCTAAACAGGATTTGCTTTCATCTGGTAAAATGCCTATATGTTTTGATAAAAAATGTAAAACTTAAATGAAATAACAAATATGAAGAGTATTCAAGGTCAGGTCACCAATTTAACTAAATTTTGTAATTTTCACAGATATTTTAATAAGTTTTTTTAAAACAGTTAATCTATAAATATGACTATATGAATGATAACTCATGTCAGTACAAAGGATTCCACCATTCTATGCAGAACCATGGACAACAAATACATAAACAATGGTTTGCAATCCATCGGACTTCAATCTGATTTAACTTCATAGAAACCAGATATATCTTGAATTCAACATGTATCAAATTTATATATGCCGATATTTAACCCATGCTTACAGTCTTCTATGAAAGACTTGCCTTTGAGAAGACAATTACTACTAAAAATATTCCCTGTTTTTTCTGGAAATATGGGGCGCATTGCTCCAAAAAATTTTAAGCAAACTCATAGACATGGCTCAAAATGGTCTTTAAAATATACTATTTTTTCACCAAAATTGTAATCTTGCAAATTTAGTTGTTAGTTTTAAGTAAACAAGGACATCATCAGCACTATTTTGTGTCAAATAGTTCTTACAAACGGGTGGGAGTGAATTGATGTTGTTTGTCCTAGACATGATTTATGTTGATACATATCTATGTAGGCGCATTACGTTTTCGCGCTTTGGAAATTAATATTTACACGTTTGCGCGCGTGTATTTTATTGGTAAACTCAGGTAAAACACATCAAAATACAAATATAATACTATAACCTGCTAATTTTCATAATATATCATAATAATTACAAGTTCTATAAAACAAACAAAACACACTGATCGTTTCTTTAGTCCCCAATGTAAATGAAAGAAATAAAAAACATATCATACCATAAAAAGAAGAGGAGAAATTCGAACATTTCCGGATCTATTTCTGGCCAAAAGACCCCCTGCAAAGATTGCGTATGAAAAGATGAACCTCATGACTTAAAAGTCAGGCCTTAAAGCACTGCCTTTAAAAATCAGCTGAATTTGACAAATCACACTATTTGTTTTCCAAAAATAACCGTAAGTGGATAGGGGTTCTGTGTATTCACATTATTTGTACAACTCTCCTTACTGATGCCATATTATGGAATTTCTGTGACCTACATGGTTCCCCTCCCCTTTTTTTTTACAAAATACTCAATAACTCAAATATGAAATTTTGAATCATCACCAAAAAGTATACAGATATTAAGATTAATATAACTAAGAAGTGTTCAAAGTTCTAAGCCATATTCAAGAATTGTTTTTGAGATACGGTGCGACATGTGAAAAAAACACACCCCTGTTAAAGTTACAATGTGCCGTAACTCAAAAAGGCTTAATCTTATTTTCACCAAAAAGTATACAGATCATTTGACCATCATAAAACAACTATATTGAGCCACATGTTTACTCCGGACAGACAGACAGACCGGACATTTGTATACTATAATACGTCCCATCCCGTTTCTTCATGATCGCTTTCTTAAGTTTTTCCTCCCTCAGCTCTCTACTAAAAAACCTCTATTTTCGGCCGCATGACCCAAACAGGAAGTTGTACATACAGTGTATGACTGTTTTTCCCAGATTGGACTAAATAGCGATAATTAAATAAGGTGTAATTTCCAGGGTTTTTGAAAACTTGCATATTCATCACTATCTGATTTTGTGGTTTTAACAATCCAGACAGATAAATAGCAATTAGGTTTTTAGGAAAACATGACCTAAAACCTCCTTCATATAAGACAAAAAACATGAGAACTCATACTGAATGGTCAAATGTGTTTAATATGAAAATTTCAGTTAAGATGGTAAAATCACAAATCAGCCGTTAATGTAAATGGACTATAAGTATGACTTTTGAGCAAATTTAAAGGGAAATGACGGGGAAGGGGCAATTAAGTGTTCAAGGGGAGCAAATGCTGTTTAAATTGGTAAGCAGGTTTTAAATATAGAGGGAAAGTGGAGTCAACTTTTTAGACTTTAGTTACATGTAAATATAACTTATGCATGTTATGTAGACTTACCTTCTAATTCTATAGACTAAAAAAATACACACACTCAACTCAGAAATATTTCTAATTCACTTGGACTACTGATATGCAAACCTAAAAACAAAAAGAAATATATCATAAAATAGTGATTGAAAGATTCATAACACTTTGAAAGGATAATTTAGACACGTGTTACACGGGGAGCATGTTTGTTTACAAATAATAATGTCACGTGATCGCACACTGACCTCGCATGTTGCATCGCCCTTATAATTCACTAATACATGTACATAACCACTTTCATGCAATCATGCAACGTGAATGTGATTAGTTATCAAATAATACAAAAATAATGCATGAACCGTTGAAGAAGAAATTATTTCATCAAATAGATGGGATTTTCACTTTCGACACGAATAGGTCGAGTTGACATTTCTGTCATCGGAGATAAATGGGATAAAATGGACCGTCAAAAAGGTCTAGAGAAGCACATAAGTAGAACCTTAACATGCATAAGTAATACTTACCAAAAATTCTCTAATTGATAAACTATATGACTAAAATTTCACGAAAATAAAAATAAATAATTTTGTTGACGTGATGAAACTACTTAAATTGGCGCTAAAAAATATTCTTACTCCTATTGTTTCACGTAAAAAAAAATGTATAGAATTGAATTCGACTACAGTTCAGCATAAAAAAACGTTAATATGCAAAAGTCTGATAATATGTTAATGAAAAAGTGTGTATAAATTTTCGTAAACGAAGTTACCTGTATACTTCACCAAGAATTACATTTGAGCGCAAAGATCTGTATGTGTGATTAGGCTTATGTAACATCGTCTATCGGAACAACTCGGCTATTCACTTCGTGCAACCAGAAAGGCCGAGTAGTTCCGATTGGTAACAAAGTACAACATGATTAATGGATTTTTTTTGCGTTGCTATTAAATCATTGAGACCACGTGATTGAGGCCATCTATTTTTATTGCGGGTTCCACATATCTAAATCGGAATTATAGAAAAAATGGAATGTTGTGAGCAGAATCAAAACAGAAATGATGAACACTGCAACATTTCCAGCAAAATAAAAATAGAATGGAGGATCTGTGTATTCACATTATTTGTTAAACTCTCCTTATTCCTGTGAAGCGTGTGCTTTACATCGAGGCTTATTATGCTAAGCATCGACGCCACAGTACTTCAACCAATCAGACAGTGTTTATTTGGAGCATTCTATCTATTTTTACTCAGATTTTGGAATATTTTAATCGAAATTATAGAAAAATGGAATATTGTTAGTACATATAAAATAGAAAAAGATGAATACTTTTAGCTAGAGATAATTTGGATGGGGGTTCTGTGTATTCACATTATTTGCACAACTCTCCTTACTGATGCCATATTTTGGAATTTCCGTGACCTAAATGGTTCGCGAAAATTAATATTTTTATATATA
Organism: Mytilus trossulus; assembly: GCF_036588685.1. Taxonomy (NCBI): domain Eukaryota; kingdom Metazoa; phylum Mollusca; class Bivalvia; order Mytilida; family Mytilidae; genus Mytilus; species Mytilus trossulus. The sequence continues at coordinate 45,256,412 of NC_086379.1, forward strand.
GTATAGTAATGACTATAGAATATAAAATTTGAAAATATTTGTTAATTCAAATTACATATTGTTCATATTTAATTTTTGCGCACACACATGAAGGTAATGCACGCAAACGTAATGCACCAATGTATGTAGTGTTTTATTTTAATACATTTATGCAACTGTATTGAAGATCTTTGAAGCATAATTTGTTTTATTGCAAATTTGTAAAGCAATATTTTATTACATTGATTCATTGTATGAATCCTATTAAAGAACTAATACCATTCATTATTAACTTCTTCCATGGCTTAGAAATCTTAAATGTATAGCTATGATAACTTTGTCGTCGTCAATTATAATGAATGCAGTCAATTTACAAACGCCTGACTATTTACCTTTCAAATTGATAGCATTTATAACTGATAGTATTAAATAAAGAAACAATTAGTTCAAAATGTTTGTAAACACTATTTTTATCGCCATAAAAATAGATGGAAATAACACGTTTCTACTATATATATAACAAAAGAAAACAAAACCTAAAGACTCTAAAGAGCATGTATTGCTTACCTTGGTCTCTGTGCATATAAAACAATGGACTCTCTCCAACGTTGTAGACTATATTTGTTATGTTGAGTTTCTCTCTCTCTCCTTCACTGTTTGACAAAAATACGAAAATGGATAAAAATTGGCATCTGAAGAGCTTATAACTATATTGAGAGAAAAAAAATTGATGGTAGATAATTTTTTGGATTTTTACAATGTTGGATTGTTTTTAGATTTTGTCTTGCTGATAATATTTCACTCATCACAGTTTCTCTCTATCTATTATATTTTCAATATAATGGGTAAAAATTAAGATTAACAAATGGTAAAATTCCCCATTTACAGGCAATTTCCTCTATAACAAGTTGGTTGACAGTTTCAACGAAAATGGACAAACAAATGGGTTCAACATTATAAACATGTCTGCCCTATAATATTTTCACTTTTCAAAGCGGTTTTCAAAATGGTAGACATATTATTACCACTATGTTCTATTTTAAACCATGTCTGTTATCTTGGTTGGAAGATAGGTTCATTGGACTAATTAATAAACTAGATACCCCAGTGGTTACTGTTGGCAGGTTTGGCTAAATTTTGTACAGAAGTTTCAATGGAAAAGATAAGTGTTTAAAGTTCACGGACGACTGATGCCAAGTAATGATAAAAGAGCACTTAGCCTTATGGACCTGGTTACAGTCAGGATCCTACTTCGTCAAAATTATCTCCCCATTACGCCAGTTCATTTTCGTAATCGTAGAAATGGAAGCCATTGTAGCGATGACGCGCTACCAATTTTGCTCTTGGAATCCGATAAATTTATCCACATTGCACCAATACGATCCTTATATGTCAGTTATATTTTAAAAGACAAATGTATCAACTAGATAATGAGCATCAGTTAATGATCTTGTCTGCATTGATTCAACTTTAAACTATTGTCTGATCGGTTGTCAGGTGGAATTTATCGAAAAATCATAAACATTTAAAAAAAAATCTAATTAAATATTTCGTGGAAGGGCAGACTAGATTTTTTTAGTGGTTGAAGACTATAAACCCTAGTTATCACACACAAAAAAATAGAATTTTTCGAAGATATGCATTTTTATCATCCAACTTGTAAGACTGTCGTCAAGTACTTTCAGTAAACAAAATGCTATTCGAACACACCTTCCCTGTTTTTGTGACTCATTAGATAGGTATTTCACTTGACCTATACATTTCATCTTTTAGTACTGTTATTTTTTGTGTAGCTTTAATATATAAAAATGATAGAATCTGAAGCGAGACGATGTATGAAATATTCTTACTTTGAACGATATCAAGACAAAATACTCAACTCAAACACGCCCTAACATAAAAAGGTGCACTCGATTTTCTCTTTTCGATACAATTGTTACCTATTTTTGGATTTTTTTCTTCAATCACATAATGGAAGGGCATACACGAAAATTACTGAACTAATAGATTGATATGTTTTCCGTCCGTGGTAATTTTTTTCCAAAAAATCGGGGGTTATGCATTTTCGTCATCCAACTTGAAAGATACCCGTGTCGTCGACTTGATATCCAATTGTTTTGCTTAACTATGTACTAGATAAATTGAAAACTTATGCAAATGGTGTTTTTGAAATAAAACACCTCGTAATTGAGAAGAAAATTGCAGTTTTGTTTGTTTCTATTAACTTTTAAAAAATTTGTCACTATAGTAAACAATACAGTATACATTTATCGCCTTCTCTAATAAAGAGCTTCGATTCTTTTGTTCTATTTCAACCTGGTTTCCGACTGGTTAGCTGAATATCATAAGTTGTGTGAGATTTATTCCAAAGAACAAAGACGTAGATTAACTTGACCAACAATGACGCTTATATTAATATATATGTATGATACATACTGAAGACCTATCGATGATCAGCAGTCCGCGGATTTTCTTACGTGTTGTCGATTACCACCTACCATAGTAGCATAACTATCGAAGACATTAACTTCTCACATATTTGTTCTACCTATGTGTACATAATGTGTCTTGGTGTAAATGTTATTTGAACAAAAAATAGTTCAGCAGAAAGACTTCATTTACTCACTGTTGAAGACTGTAGTTTGACCTGAATCAATTGCAAAATCATTACAAATATACACGACTCTGGTGGTGTGCCCACAGGTGCTTGAGGACAGGATCCTGTATGAGCCCCATATAGTCCCTCCCCCCTTTTTTTTTTTATTCTTTTTATCATAAATCTCAGATTTTTCGATATAGACCACTTATTTGTACCATATATATACTAATATACCATATTTATACTCTAAATATGCATGTTTACTATCAACGTGAATCTCGACTATACGCTCTATAGTCGAGATTCACGTTGATAGTAAACATGCATATTTAGAGTATAAATATGGTATATTAGTATATATATGGTACAAATAAGTGATCTATATCGAAAAATCTGAGATTTATGATAAAAAAAAAATAAAAAAAAGGGGGGAGGGACTATATGGGGTTCATACAGGATCCTGTCCTCAAGCACCTGTGGGTGTGCCTCTCTAGAGGTGTGCCTAGATTAGCAGAAGTTATAAAACACAGATAATGTATTTTTGTACACATTGCATAGGAACATTGATAAGCAAAACAAATCGTGCATATTGTAGATTATCAAAGCACATAAACACGAAATATTAATAATTGATATTTCAAGAAAAAATACACTTTTTATACTTCGAGGATTAAGCGAATCAGGTAAGTGTGTGAGTTGGTATGTTTTATTTTATTACATTGTATTAGGTTAAGGGAAGGTTAATTTTTCTGGTAATAAGACCCGTCATGGCCTGGCTGGGGCATTGGGTAGGCAAATGCTCACATTAATCTGTACCGATACAGGCTCCAAAGGTCCTCCTTTATAAGCCAAATAACTCATGGTTGTGCTCCTTGAGTTGTTTCATCCTGTCCAGTAATACATTGTATACACAAAATTTCACAAAACATTTCATTGCATATAACACAATGTATAAGCAATAACCCATAATTTATAAATTATTTAGATTTTTCTCTCCAAAAACATGACAAGACCACAATAAATGTTACAATTACCCTAATGTCTCAAAATCAAGCACAAAGATCCTTCGTTTTTTTTCTGCTTATTTTCTGTTCATCTATTTATATAGACGTTATTAATTTAAAGCACGATATTGCGTCTCAAATGGTAACGTCAAATTTTTACGTTTTACGGCGATTACCGATTATTTGGGATAAGTTTTGTATTTCGCTTGCAATTTTTGTTTTGCACATCAATATGGATACTTCTTATGCTTTGTTGTAATGCATGGAATATTTCCCAATGAAAGTAACATAATAGTCCGGCGGCTACAAGCATATTTCAGACGAATTGTGCACATGCTGTTACAAGCATGAAATTTGGCATAGATCTTCCTCAACTATTACTCTTTTATTTCAGATAGGGAGGCATTTGAAAAAAATGTCTCACTTCCGGCAAATTCCAAAATGGCGGACATCATACTTAAATCAGCCCAATATCGAAGGCTAGCGTGTAAAAATGTGTTATTATCATGCTACTATCATAATATTTGGTACAGACCTTTGTGGTTTACTACTTTTGGATAAATTAAATAGATTAGATGTCTTCAGAAACCCCACTTCCGGTTTAAATCCAATATGGCTGACATTGTACTTAAATAAGCTTATTTTTTAGGGAGGGTAACTGAAATGTGTTTTAACGTATTGCTACTATCATTTCATTGTGTATGAACCTTTCTTTGGTGCTTCTGATGGAGACAATGCATAAGACATATGTCTTAAAAACATTTTCTTCCGGTAATATCCAAAATGGCGGACATTAAAATATAAATTTTTTATTCAAATTTTCAACTTTTTTCAAAATGTAAAGAAAATGATTTTATTTTGTGCTGGTCATTAAACTTTTGGCTTAAAGTTATCCTCAAAACCACTTATTCTAGCATGTTTTAAATATTTAGATATAAAGTTGACACTTCCGGTTAAAAATATGACGTAAATTTCAAAGATGAGTCCTCAATCTATTTCTTCGATGTAGAGTTTTGGATAGATTGATTAAAACAAAATAAAATCACTATAGAACTAAAAATTATTTAAAATTATTACTATTTGGCCAAAAATTAATGTTTATTCACAGTCACCATGACATGCACACATCGCAGTGCACGGGATACCCGATTTTCCACATTAAAAATGACTGCGGTATACTTTCTTACATCCACAATGTATAAGCTTTTGACAAAATGATGAGGCCTCAAAAAGAGTTTTTCAAAAGTTATCCTCTTTGTCCCCACCTAGAGTGGGTAGCATAAGAGCCAATCCCAAGCTTGTCTCCCTAAACACCTACCGAAGTATATTGCATGATTTACATGCTGGAAAAGACTAGACCAAGTTGGGGGAATAGCCTCAAAAAGCCGTCCCTGTTGCGAAAATAGTTATTTTCTTGCTTCGTTAACCATGTTATACCCATCTGGTAAGTTTGTGCGATCTTACAGTAAAACCCTGGTGATTTAGTCTGATTTATCATCATTCTTTTTGTTATAGTCACATCTTCAAATGCATTCAATGTCTCCCACATAGTCTTTTCCCCCCTTTCAAGCAAAGAGAGAACCATATCACAACAGGTAAAGACATGGATAACAATAAGTGTTTCAGATCACTCAGATCACTCATTGCCAAGTGCATTTGAAAGGCCATTGATAGATATTAATCCAAAGTCTTTTGCCCTCCCAAACACAATCCATAGTTCGTCTACCTATATGTCACAGAATGGCGACTGTTCGAATCATGACTCGTTTAAGTGCGTGTTTCACTGCATCAGACACATTTACCATGATTTTAGTGTCTGCCTCTAAATGTGAACTTGGTGCTGAACTTGAAATACATTACGTGGTGGATAAGATAGAATATCCTGACCATTTGTTGCTATGACTACCATACACATCCAAGACTTCATCCACTCGTATTTCAGTTTCAAGGTATTTTATTTAGGTAAGGACATAATACCCAATCAGCATACTCAGTAGGCCGTAATCCACAATCGGATAGCTGATTTCCAACATTTACAAAGACTGTAATATTGCTTCTCACATCCATAAATTCTGCAAAAACACATATTTTCTTGCCTTGTTAACCTAATCTGTTTCTTTTTTTTTTTTTCGATCTTCCAACAAAACCACGTATCGTATTCAATGACATTAAACATCAAATCCATATGGTGATGTTGGCTGGTCAATCATCATTCTAAATGCTATAGTCACATCTTCAAACTCCATTAATGTCACCAACGCAGTTCCTTTTCCAGCAAACGTGTTATCTTTTAATGCCTAGTGCATTTGAAAGGTCATTGATTGATATATATCTTATACTTTTCCCCTTCCAAATGAAAACCAAAGTTTGTCTGCCCCTATGTCACGGAATAGCGAAACAGCAATGACATCAGTATCGACTGTTTGAGTCATGACTCAGTTAAGTCTATGTTTCACTGCATCAGACACATCTATCTTGATTCTAGTGTCAGTCTCTTCGTGTAAACATGGTGCTAAACTTGAAACATCGCCAAGTGGTGGATAACACTGAACATCCTAAGCATTTGTTGCTTCAACTACCTTGTACTAAAAATTGTATTGAGCAAACTCCTGTGAATGAAAACTTAAAGGTTCTTTCTTACTGTCGTCATCTCTCAGAAAACTTTCCCAATTTTGAGGATGTTTTTAATCCTGTGTTCGTCTGTGTATTCCATTTCCCCTAAATGTTGCCCTTGCTTCTTTTAGCAGCTTTCAAACTACCAGTATTGTCTATGTTCACATGTTACAGTTTCAGGGTGTTTCCTAACGATTATGATGATTGGGTATTATGTCCTTACCTTAATAAAATACCTTGAGACTGTAACAAGAGCGGATGAAGTCTTTGATGAGTATGGTAGTTGTAGCAACAAATGCCTAGGATATTCTGTCTTATTCACCACGTGATGTATATATATATTTTAAGTGAAGCACCATGTTCACATTAAGAGACTGACAATTAAATCATGGTGCATGTGTCTGCTGCAGTGAAACACGCACTTAAACAAGTCGTGATTAACAGTCACTGATGATGCTGTCAATACTATTTCGCTATTCCGTGACATAGGGGCAGACGAACTATGGATTGTATTTGGGGAGGCAACAATCTTTGGATTTATATCTATCAATGGCCTTTCAAATGCACTAGGCAATGAGTGATCACACACTTTTATTTCTGACCCATACCTTATGACGGGTTGTGATACTGTTTCCTTTGCTTGAAAAGGAAAAAAAAGACTGCGTGGGAGACATTGATGGTATTTGAAGATGTGACTTTAACATAAAGAATGATGATTGATTAGCCTAAATCACCGGGGTTGTACTGTAAGATCGCACAAACTTATAAGATCTAACATGATTAACGAAGCAAGATGGTCAATTGTTGCACAAAAGGGAAAACTCATTTTAAGTGAGGCTATTCCCACAACTTGTTCTAGTCTTTTCAAGCATGTAAAACGTGTAATATACTAATGCAGGTGTTTAGTGAGACAGGCTTTGGATTGACTCTTATGCTACCTAGTCTTGTCACTAATGGATTGCGAAGGGACAAAGAGGGTCCCTTTTATAAAAACGCTTTCTGAGACCTCATAATTTTTTCAGAAGCTTGTACATTATTGATGTAAGAAAGGATGCTGCGGTTATTTTTAATGTGTAAAATTGGGTCTCCCGTGCACTGCCTTGTGTGCATGTGGTGGTGACTGTGAATAAGCATGTATTCTTGGCCAAATAGTAGTAATTTTAAATATTTTTTAGTACTATAGTGATTTTATTTTGTTTAAATCAATCTATCCAAAACTCTTCATCGAAGAAATAGATTGAGTACTCGTCTTTGAAATTTACGTCCTATTTTTACCGGCAGTGTCAACTTTATATCTTAGCATTTACAACATGCTAGAATAAGTGGTTTTGGGGATAACTTAAAGCAAAAAGTTTAATGAACAGCACAAAATAAAATCATTTTCTTTACATTTTGAAAAAAGTTGAAAATTTGAATAAAAAAATGATATTTCTCTGTCCGCCATTTTGAATAGTTCCGGAAGTAAGGGTTTTTAAAACATGTCTTATACATTGTCTCCATCAGAAGCACCAAAGAAAGGTTCATACACAATGAAATTATAGAAGCAATACGTTAAAACACATTTCAATTACCCTCCCTAAAAAATAAGCCGATTTAAGTACAATGTCCGCCATATTGGATTTTAACCGGAAGTGGGGTTTCTGAAGACATCTAATCTATTTAATTTATCCAAAAGTAGTAAACCACAAAGGTGTGTACCAAATATTATGATAGTAGCATGATAATAGGACATATTTACAAGCTAGCCTTCGATATTGGGCTTATTTAAGTATGACGTCCGCCATTTTGGATTTTACCGGAAGTGAGACATTTTTTTCAAATGCCTCCCTATCTGAAATAAAAGAGTAATAGTTGAAGAAGGTCTATGCCAAATTTCATGCTTGTAACAGGATGTGCACAATTTTTCACAAAGCCGCCGGACTATAAGCAACAAACAACAAAATATATCGTATTGGGTAATGCATACTCAATATGAAATTAGAAGATATATACGGTATAATGAGTGGAAATGAGACAACTCTGAGTCTCTACCAGAGATCAATTGACATTTTAAAACGTAATAAAGTGCAATGTTTTCCCATTTAGATCCAAAAAGGAGGAGGATATATATTTTGCTTTAATATAAAAGTTTGTCGGGAATTACAAGTTAAACGGGCTTATAAAATTAACTTTATACTTTCTTTAATAGCGGTACAATTAGATTATGAAATGAAACGATTGTCAGAAAAAAGTTAATTATAATTCCTCTCATATGTTTACAAGCTTTGTATGATGTGAAGAGGAATATAGCCACGCTTTAGACCAGGCTCAAGCTAGCAGCCACTCGCTAGCAGCCACTTTGCTAGCAGCCAGTTTTCAGATATGTCTATAAACCCAAAAGTTGCATAAGATTCAAACGTACTTTAAATGTTTTTTATCAATCATATAATCACAAAATAATCTGTTTTTATATATGAGTGAGAAGCCGAAGACACTATTTAATGTTTTTTTTTCTTCAAATTAACATATAATTTCCTGAATATTACTTTATTCGCTTTTCATGTACCAAACAGCGTGCTGCGCGCAATTTTAAATAGTGAATGAAGAATAGTAAGTAGCTATGCACTTTTTTAAATGCTGGCAAAATTGTTGTTACATGACGTCGACTTTTCCATAAGAAATCAATTTTTTGATATTGTAAGAAATAGCTTTCCATAGTCTCGGCATCCTGTCAAGTAGTTCTTAAAAAGTATTAATAGTTTTGCATTACAAGAATAGAAAATTGCACTCGTGCTTTGCTATTTTTTCATCAGACAAATTTGTTCTGACAAAAGATTCTACTTCCGGACAAGCGGAATGCACTAACATTTGATTATACGAAAGGTTTATTTGTTTTACTTAATGTATGGTGTGCACGGAAAATATAAATTAGCAATTTATAAAAGAAACGTACCTTTGGACCTATATGGTGAAATTTTCCCACCTGGACCTTTTGATCCATTGGACCTTAGACCCTTACCTATCATTTTCATCTAGTGGGTAAAAAAGTATTGCCGTAGGGAATTTTTTAAAGACTTTTGAAAATTTGGGGTAGGCATGTTTGACTCTTAAGACCTAAGTTCGGACCTATGGTGAGGACAAACTATGAGTTGTCCCACCTATACCTTTTGGTCCATTGGACCCCAGCCCATTACCTACCATTTCCACTTAGTGTCTAAAAAAGTATTGCCGTAGGGAATTTTTTAAACTCTTTTAAAAATTTGGGTAAGGCATTTTTTAAAAATCTAACTTTGGACCTATGGTGAGGATACATCATGACTTGTCCCACCTGGACCTTTTGACCCATTTGACCTTAGACCCTTACCTATCATTTTCACCTGGTGGGTAAACAAGTATTGCCGTAGGGAATTTTGGAAAGACTTTTGAAAATTTGGGGTAGGCATGTTTGACCCTTAAGACCTAAGTTCGGACCTTTGGTGAGGACAAACTATGAGTTGTCACGCTTGGACCTTTTGGCCCATTGGACCCTAGCCCATTACTTACAATTTCCACTTAGTGGCTAAAAAAGTATTGCCGTAGGGATTTTTTTACACTCTTTTAAAAATTGGAGTAAGGCATTTTTTTAAAATCTAACTTTGGACCCATGGTGAGGATACATCATGAGTTGTCCCACCTGGACCTTTTGACCCATTGGACCTAAGACCCTTACCTATCATTTTCACCTAGTGGGTAAAAAAGTATTGCCGTAGGGAATTTTTGAAAGACTTTTGAAAATTTGGGGTAGGCATGTATGACCCTTAAGACCTAAGTTCGGACCTATGGTGAGGACAAACTATGAGTTGTCACGCTTGGACCTTTTGGCCCATTGGACCCTAGCCCATTACCTACCATTTCCACTTAGTGGCTAAAAAAGTATTGCCGTAGGGATTTTTTTACCCTCTTTCAAAAATTGGAGTAAGGCATTTTTTTAAAATCTAACTTTGGACCCATGGTGAGGATACATCATGAGTTGTCCCACCTGGACCTTTTGACCCATTGGACCTAAGACCCTTACCTATCATTTTCACCTAGTGGGTAAAAAAGTATTGCCGTAGGGAATTTTTGAAAGACTTTTGAAAATTTGGGGTAGGCATGTTTGACCCTTAAGACCCAAGTTCGGACCTATGGTGAGGACAAACTATGAGTTGTCCCACCTATACCTTTTGGCCCATTGGACCCTAGCCCATTACCTACCATTTCCACTTAGTGGCTAAAAAAGTATTGCCGTAGGGAATTTTTTACACTCTTTTAAAAATGTGGGTAAGGCATTTTTTTTTAATCTAACTTTGGACCCATGGTGAGGACACATCATGAGTTGTCCCACCTGGACCTTTTGACCCATTTGACCTTAGACCCTTACCTATCATTTTCATCTAGTGGGTAAGAAAGTATTGCCGTAGGGAATTTTTGAAAGACTTTTGAAAATTTGGGGTAGGCATGTTTGACCCTTAAGACCTAAGTTCGGACCTATGGTGAGGACAAACTATGAGTTGTCCACCTGGACCCTAGCCCATTACCTACCATTTCCACTTAATGGCTAAAAAAGTATTGCCGTAGGGAATTTTTTACACTCTTTTAAAAATTGGGGTAAGGCATTTTTTAAAAATCTAACTTTGGACAAATGGTGAGGACACACCATGAGTTGTCCCACCTGGACCTTTTGACCCATTGGAACTTAGACCCTTACCTATCATTTACACCTAGTGGGTAAAAAGAATTGCCGTAGGGAATTTTTTACACTCTTTTAAAAATTTGGGTAAGCCTTTTTTTTCATCTAACTTTGGACCCATGGTGAGGACACACAATGAGTTTTCCCACCTGGACCTTTTGATCCATTGGACCTTAGACCCTCACCTATCATTTTCACCTAGTGGGTAAAAAAGTATTGCGTAGGGAATTTTTGAAAGACTTTTAAAAATTTGGGGTAGGCATGTTTGACCCTTAAGACCTAAGTTCGGACCTATGATGAGGACAAACTATGAGTTGTCCCACCTGGAACTTTTGGCCCATTGGACCCTAGCCCATTACTCACCATTTCCACTAAGTGGGTAAAAAAGAATTGCCGTAAGGAATTTTTTACACTGTTTTAAAAATAGGGGTAAGGCATTTTTTTTAAATCGAACTTTGGACCCATGGTGAGGACACATCATGAGTTGTCCCACCTGGACCTTTTGACCCATTTGACCTTAGACCCTTACCTATCATTTTCATCTAGTGGGTAAGAAAGTATTGCCGTAGGGAATTTTTGAAAGACTTTTGAAAATTTGGGGTAGGCATGTTTGACCCTTAAGACCTAAGTTCGGACCTATGGTGAGGACAAACTATGAGTTGTCCACCTGGACCCTAGCCCATTACCTACCATTTCCACTTAATGGCTAAAAAAGTATTGCCGTAGGGAATTTTTTACACTCTTTTAAAAATTGGGGTAAGGCATTTTTTAAAAATCTAACTTTGGACAAATGGTGAGGACACACCATGAGTTGTCCCACCTGGACCTTTTGACCCATTGGAACTTAGACCCTTACCTATCATTTACACCTAGTGGGTAAAAAGAATTGCCGTAGGGAATTTTTTACACTCTTTTAAAAATTTGGGTAAGCCTTTTTTTTCATCTAACTTTGGACCCATGGTGAGGACACACAATGAGTTTTCCCACCTGGACCTTTTGATCCATTGGACCTTAGACCCTCACCTATCATTTTCACCTAGTGGGTAAAAAAGTATTGCGTAGGGAATTTTTGAAAGACTTTTAAAAATTTGGGGTAGGCATGTTTGACCCTTAAGACCTAAGTTCGGACCTATGATGAGGACAAACTATGAGTTGTCCCACCTGGAACTTTTGGCCCATTGGACCCTAGCCCATTACTCACCATTTCCACTAAGTGGGTAAAAAAGAATTGCCGTAAGGAATTTTTTACACTGTTTTAAAAATAGGGGTAAGGCATTTTTTTTAAATCGAACTTTGGACCCATGGTGAGGAGACACCATGAGTAGTCCCACCTGGACCTTTTGACCCATTGGACCCTAGGTCGAATGGGCCAAAAGGTCCAGGTGGGACAACTCATAGTTTGTCCTAACCATAGGTCCAAACTTAGGTCTTTAGGGTCAAACATGCCTACCCCAAATTTTCAAAAGTCTTTCAAAAATTCCTTACGGCAATACTTTCTTACCCACTAGATGAAAATGATAGGTAAGGGTCTAAGGTATAATGGGTCAAAAGGTCCAGGAGGGAAAACTCATGGTTTGTCCTCACCATGTATCCAAAGTTAGATTTAAAAAAATGCCTAACCCCAATTTTTAAAAGAGTGTAAAAAATTCACTACGGCAATACTTTTTTAGCCACTAAGTGGAAATGGTAGGTAATGGGCTAGGGTTAAATGGGCCAAAAGGTCCAGGTGAGACAACTCATGGTGTGTCCTCACCATGGGTCCAAAGTTAGATTTAAAAAAAAAATGCCTTACCCCAATTTTTAAAAGAATTTTGAAAATTCCCTACGGCAATACTTTTTTAGCGAATAAGTTGAAATGGTAGGTAATGGGCTAGGGTACAATGGGCCAAAAGGTCCAGGTGGGACAACTCATAGTTTGTCCTAACCATAGGTCCGAATGAGTGCAATTTTCTATTCTTGTAATGCAAAACTATTAATACTTTTTAAGAACTACTTGACAGGATGCCGAGAAAGCTATTTCTTACAATAACAAAAAAAATATTTCTTATGGAAAAGTCGACGTCATGTAACAACAAGTTTGTCAGCATTTAAATAAGTGAATAGCTACTTACCATTCTTCATATACTATTTAAAATTGCGCGCAGCACTCTGTCTGGTACGCTTTAGGCCCAATTTTGTTTTCACTTTCAATGCTATACACATGAATCTTATTGCAGAGAAATAAAATGAAAGAAAAATCGCAGTCAGTTAACGCGATCCCAAATTAAAGATGATATGTTATCCTCTTGTGATACAAAACTTTTTATCACAACTTAAGAACCTGATCTAAACAAACAAACCAACTCATCGGATTTTTTTCAATACTTTGTGGTCTTGTTGATAGTATCTGACTATCAATAAAATTCTATCTGAGGAACTATATACAGATGATTCACTATATAAATAGCGTACCCCGAATCGACAACGTTGAAAACGTACGAAAATCGTCCAGTGGACAAACTTGCAAGACATTTCATTTCTTTGAAAACGAAGTCATTTTGACAACGCAAGTTATCGAAAAGTATGTAGTTGTTTTGTAAAATCAAAGCACAATTACGGAAAAGCACTATTTAGCATGCAACTAATCTAAATTTTAAATAAATAACGACGCAAATAACAATTTACATGAAAAAACGGCGAAAACCGACATCGGACATCTTGCAAGACATTTGCCAGAAGCAGTCGAATTTTTATACGCCCGGGACGGGACGTATTATGGTAAACCGTTGTCCGTCCGTCCGTCTGTCCCGCTTCAGGTTAAAGTTTTTGGTCAAGATAGTTTATTATGAAGTTGAAGTCCTATCAATTTGAAACTTAGTATACATGTCCCTTATGATATGATATTTCTAATTTTAATGCCAAATTATAGTTTTTACCCCAAATTTCACAGTGCATTGGACATAGAAAATGATCGTGCGAGTGGGGCATCCGTGTACTGGGGACACATTCTTGTATTTTTTTACAGTGGCAGATCCAGAAATTTTCATAAGTGGGGCCACTGACTGACCTAAGATGGGGCCCGCTCCAGTCACGCTTCAATGATTCCAAATATAAGCAACCAATTTTTTTCTTCCAAAAAAGGTTATGCCCCCCCCTAAATCAGCCTCTGACTTAACTTGCTATCCTGGATTTGTACATAACTTGGATAGAATCTAGATTATGACCAAATGCTAGTATCTAGAAGGATATTTTATGATAATTTATTTCCTGTTTTTCCGTATATTAATTACTTTTAAATGGACTTTTTTTCACATGACATACAGTGTGAATTAAAGTTTTTTTTATTATTATTCATCAATGATTCATAATGGCCACTATGGATTTTGACAACACATAGACAGCATCAATATATATATACAGTATCTATAAAAGACTGCGATTTTTTTAATTTTTTTTTCCTTATTTTTTGTCGAGCCTACTACATTTGAAAATGCCTATACCAAGTCAGGAATATGACAGTTCTTGTCCATTCGTTTTTGATGTGTTTTGTTATTTGATTTTGCCATATGGACAGTATTTTTGTTATTTTACTTTCTACTACATTTTGTGCTTACACCCTTTTACAACACAAGTAGGCGAGACACTGGGTTCCGCGTAAACCAAGGGGTACAATCAAAATCACGTGATGGTTATACACACACCGGAAGTTACAGTCGAACTCGCCGCTTGAAAGGTTAGTAGTTGCATTTTCTTGTTTATTTCAATTAAATTTTGATTAATAAGTTGGCCCACCGAATGTCGGATAGTATGTAGTTTTAAAATACACATTCTAATATGACGTCCTTATTACGCTTTGTAAACAAAGCCGTGTTCTAATGAGCATAAAAAATATGCTTGACACATGCGCACGATCTTACTGTGTATATTAATGTTATTTCCATCGTTTTCCTTTAAAATGTATACATTTAAGCAGATAGCATAAATTTTTATTATATAATTTTATAAAACAAAATATATTTACCCTGCTCATAGTTTTTAAACTTATCAAATATGAAATGTAATGCACAGACTCCTCGGGAAGGAAACGGGAAAAGCCAAACATTTTTACGGTCATTTCGTACGCTTCGACCTATAAAAATACTGTATTTGTCCTATTAGAATCGAAATAATTCCTTCGTGTCATGCTCTATGCTCATTTTAACATGGGTAGGCATTATATTTGACCACATTTTACACCTCGCTAACGCTCAGTGTAAAATATCGACAAATATAATGCCTACCCATGTTAAAATGAGCATAGAGCATGACACGAAGGAATTATTTCTTAAATTGTTTTTGCTAGAAAGCGTGCAGTTATTGCAAACACTTCGACACAATTATCTGGTGAAATTTTGGAACTGTGTCGAAGTGTTAGCATTAAGTGCACGCTTTCCAGCAAGAATAGTTGTGTATTTCAAAATTAGATAGTATCCGACATTCGATGCACTACCTAATTCATTAAATTTTATTGATATAAACAAGTAAATACGACTACTTACCTTTCAAGCGGTCTGCTCGACTGCTACTTCCGGTGTGTGTATACCCATCACGTGATTTTGATTGTACCCCTTGTAAACTTTACGATTTTTCTATAAACTCTTTAACAAAAGAATTAGATCATGATATATTTTAATGATAAGATGAAAAGCAAATTTATGATTTCACATTTCACATTGACAAATACATAGTTGTCCAAAAAAGTATAGAAAAATCAGAAAACTGGAATAAAATATACTAGTTGTCTATGGTACTGTCATATTAAGCACATTACTAACAAGCCGCTTTTGTTATAAATAACTAAATGCTGCATTTATATTTTATTAACAGAACAACAAAAGTCTAAAAAGATGAAAATGACACAAATTAAATAATCATCACTGACTCAAGAGTAACAAAGTTAAGAACCATCGAACATTTCAAATAATAGAACGGCATGGTAACATGTGCACGCGTAAAGGAGCATTGCAGGTAGAATGCAAATTACCTGTCACTAGATTCGAATCGTTATTGAGAATCGTTAATAATGTTCAAAAATATGTGCACAACAGAAACTGAAATAAATTGAAGGTTGCCATTTTATAATCATATATATCATGAGTCGAACATTCGCATGGATGTAATTAATACGCGTAACTTAGTTTGTTATCAAACTGTGTAGTATTAACCCGTTAAATTTAGAATAATAGAGTTCAAATATATCAATATTTATGTTGTTAGTTATTTTCATTTTGACGTAGGGCAATCAGTCAAAGAATTACTACGGAATGCTTCTTTAAAATCGTTTTTGTCATTCAGGAAATTGGCTGAAAATCGTTGTCCATTTTTCGGTCCTTTGCCATAAGTGCCGAAATTTAGTCTCATTTTAAAAAATAATCATATTTGTTATAAAAATATAATTTAACGGCATGTTTCTTCCATTTCAACCATCCTTCGAAGTTTTTACACCTCAAAATCATAAAACGGCGAAATTGTGTCCACGGCGAATATGAGCGCCCCACTCTAAATGATTTCAAACCAATGTCAAGATACGATTTATTTTTCGATCATCTCTGAAATTTACTCATTTGATATGGTAAAGTCCCAACAGGTTCGAATAAGATCTTCCCAGCATATTAGCACTTTGTACGGGTTCGACGACTTACAGAAAAGAGCGACGATTTACAGAAAAGAACCGAAAAGGACCGAAAAGAACCAAAAAGAACCGAAAAGGACCGAAAAGAACCGAAAAGGAGATCGAAATGTTTTGTAATCGAAGAAAATTAGCAAATTGCAAAATTATATAAAGTCTATTCTAAATAAAAAGATATTCTTCACAAAAGTTTATTAATAGAAATAAACATGCCATTAACTTTTTCACACCCTTTAATCTATACGCTATTATATGGCGGCTATATAAAGAGTAAACAATTATCAATTATATCAGGCGAAAGCGGGTGCGCTTTTCATTTATTTATATTCCTTAAAAGATGAAAGAAAATCACTGTGTTTTGCACAAAATTTATAATATATAGATAATGATGTATTTTTTATTGATTAATATCCTTTTATTCCCATGTAGCCAATCGTTTTATACCGTAAATTGAATTAAGAAATTTAAACGAATCAGGAACATAAACTGTTCCCAGAACGAACCAAGAACATCGTAAATATATATAAAAAAAAAAAGATGTGGTATGATTGCCAATGAGACAACTATCAACAACAGACCAAAATGACACAAACATTAACAACTATAGGTCACCGTACGGCCTTCAACAATGAGCAAAGACCATACCGTATAGTCAGCTATAAAAGGCCCCGATAAGACAATATAAAACAATTCAAACGAGAAAATAAACGGCCTTATTTATGTAAAAAAAAAATGAACGAAAAACAAATATGTAACACATTATAAACAAACGACAACCACGGAATTACAAGCTCCTGACTTGGGACAGGCACATACGTAAGTAATGTGGCGGGGTTAAACATGTAAGCAGGATCCCAACCCTCCCCTAACCTGGGATAGTGTACGTTATAACAGGACAACATAAGAACGAACTATAAAACTATAAAGTTTGCTAAGGTTTACATGTAACAAGAAATGAAATTTTCTTCAAATGTTTTTTACAATTCTATTTTCGAAAACAACGGAAATGACACTTTGATTATTTTTTTTCAAAATTTTAAATACCTCAATCTGATACAGGGAAATCTAACTTTTTTGTAAGTCTACATATCCATATCAATGTACACTCTAAATTTGAATTATACATTCCTTTATTACGAGGGGGTTTACATTGGTGTTTTTACTTTTAAACTATATATATATATATATATATTTATAAGTACGTCTGAGTCAGTGACAACCCTACAACAGATGTATCCATCGGATCGCCATCAATGATGGTGATACATGGCTGTGTACATAATGTATATACAACTCGTCTAAACATCAACCCAACAATGTTAGATCTGTAAATTTGCTTTCGCAAATTTTTGGTTCTTCCCTCGCCGGGATTCGAACCCACGCTACTGTGATATCGTGACACCAAATCGCCTGTACTGCAGCCGTCCCGCTAGACCACACGACCACATGGGCTCTCAAAAAAAGAGTTTTCGCTGGCCATGTGTTACCTTTCCACATTCCACTGCTGGTGGACGTTTCGTCCCCGAGGGTATCACCAGCCCAGTAGTCAGCACCTCGGTGTTGACATGAATATCAATTACATTTTGATAGCTATTTAGACGAGTTATATATATATTTATATATACATTTTTTCAACATTATTTGTATGCTCTTTTCGGTTCTTTTCGGTCCTTTTCGGTTCTTTTTGGTCCTTTTCGGTTCTTTTCTGTAAATCGTCGCTCTTTTCTGTAAATCGTTGGACCGCTTTGTACTTTGTAATGAAAAGGTCCATGTAAATATGCCATGCATGACATTTCTATTGTTAATTGTTTATTTAAATGTGCTGTACATATGTTGGAAAAAAATTGTTTTATGATTTTAAAAACAAAATTTTAAGTTAAGGGAAAACTCCATATATATTTGAAGGTGCTCCTAATTAAAGGAGGCTTATACCAAGAAGAAGAAGAAGATAAGCATTGGTTTCTCTCCCCCTTACGTATATACACCCTAGATGCACGAATTGATGCACGAACATGACGATGGAACTCTGCAATTTTCCAATGTAATGACAACTTTCATTCACTTTTGGTCAATATTGATATCAGGCAGGTGTTACCAGTGAAAGAGTGCAAATTCCATAAAAAAGATAAAGCATTTCATATTTTAGCAAAAATTAAAACCAGTAATATAAAAATGATGTGTTATCACACTGTAAGACCATCATTCCCCCCCCCCCCCCCCCTCATTTTGCAATGCCATTATTAGTTAAATATAATCAGTAACTGCTAGAGTGGGGGCCCATATTCGCCAGGGACACAATTTCGCCGTTTTACGATTTTGAGGTGTAAACACTTTAAGGTTCATCATAACAAACGGACAAATATGGCTGTATTTACATAGTCCAAATAATTATGACGTCTGGCAAGGCTATTTTAATTTTTTTTCTGGGACGCCTTCCTACAACGTCGTAGGAAGGCGTCCCAGAAAAAAATTAAAATAGCCGTCCCAGACGTTATAATTATTTGGACTAGTATTTACATGCCAAAAATTACTCTGAGTACAGACTTACCTGTAAAGTTGGAAAAGTTTTAATGCCTAGCATCCACTAGATATGAAAAAGTTAAATCCATTTTGTGTTTCAGAAAGATAAAATCTCTTTTGGATTTTGATGGGCATTTTTTTTCCTTCATGCAAAAGGTATGAAAATTGACTAATTGTGGAACAACTATGACACAAATGTATGAGATGCTCCCTCAGGTAAAAAAACGGTTTGTATTGTTTTCATTGTCCTTAATTGACCATAGACAGCAGGTATCTTCACAACTATAGGTGAGTTAAAGAGTTTATCTGAGTCAGTGAGTGGACAGTATCAAAGTAATGCAGGTGTTTGTTTATTTTTGCACCTTCTGAAGAAAGGAAAAAAAATGCCCAGCAAAAACCAAGAAAGATTTTATCTTTCTTAACCACAAAATGCATTTAACTTTTGTATATCTAGTGGATGCTAGGCATTAAAACTTTTCAAACAGCACAGGTAAGTCTGTACACAGAGTAGTTTATGAGGTAAAAATACGGCCATATTTGTCCATTTGTTATGATGAACCTTAAATGATGGCTGAAACGGAAGAAATATGCCGATAAAATTGTAATTTTATAACAAATATGATTATTTTTTAAACTTAAACAAAATTACAGCACTTACTACAGAAGATCGAAAAACGGACAACAATTTCCGTCAATTTCCTGAATGAAAAACAGGATTTTCAAAGATTTTTTTCATAGTAATCTTTTGACTGATTGGCCTAAACTTCTGTTTTTTTTATATCTTTGAAATGTCTGCTGTTCATCTATAATGAAATTTATTTGATGAATATTATATAAAGCTGCAGTTATTTGGTTTTAAATAGATGTGTAAAAACGGCGAATATGTGTCCCCAATTGACAAAACTTCAGGAAATTTCAAACACACTTTAATCTAACTTTTCAGATGATTATATTCAAACAAACATGTTTTCAAGCTTAGGAATGTTTTGCATTTGAAGTTATCTTCATATAGAAATATCAGTATACTTCAAAAACAAATAGACCTGAACAATAAACTGTAGAAAACATGGAAAGATATGGCGAAAATGAGCACCCCACTCTACATAAATGCATGGTGATACATTATGTACCCTACGTCATTGACTTCATTATTGAGGACTAAACACTAAATAACATGTTTTACGAAATTGCCCCCTTTTTCTATATTAGGGAGCTACCATTTGATTTTTATGGGGGGGCTCGGATGACAAATTGTGTCCTGCCTTTTTTTTTATTTGTAATGTCTGTCCTGCATTTTTATTTTTCAGTTTATTCAGTCCTGCCTTTTTTTTTTCTTAGCTTATCCTGACTTTTTTACAACAATTGTCATCCTGCCTTTTTTTTTTTGCCATGTTACTCATCCTGCCTTTGTTTTTTTAATCAAAATCCTGGCCTGCCTTTTTTTCAAATTTCATTTTATATTGCCCCTTTGAAATATGTAAAATACATATATGTTATCACAGTTTTTTTAATATTTTAGTTCACAACAACAAATGTATGTTATTTTTCTCTAATAACTTATTTAAGTTATACCATTGACTGATAAGTATATTATTATTTACTTTTTCAAGTAAATAATAATAACTTGTACATGTAGTATCCCTGACTGACGCAATTATTGACCGACTCCAGTCTATCCTTTCAATGACCTGTATTGGCCTTATCAGTACCCGTAATTGCGTGGATTATCAACTAATAGATAAATATTTTTCCTGGATACTTTTTATTAGTGTTTCAGGGTTAGAATTAAGGGAAACGAGCGAAAATACAACCTTTTTACTCATGGTTTTCATTATTAAATATCGAATTTTCTCATTGGTCAATAATAAAAATCTATTTTAACACGACCAATGAACATGATGAATACACATGGTAACTTTGCAATACACAACTACAAATATTTATGAATGGAAGTCGTTTTACGTACAATGTATAAAAAAAAACAAACTCAAATTTACGATAAATTCATAATGTGAAGCTATATAGTTTGGGTCAGAATGTGAAATTTTGTTCTTTGCAAATGAAATTCGTCTTAACTGTCATGTTTAAAAAAATAAAACAATTTTTATCATTTTTGCACGGAAAATCTGTGACAATCAACAACACGATGTCAGTCAAATTTATGGTTAAATAGGTACGGAAATGCAGAAGTATCTGAGTATTATGTCACTAGTTAATACTTTCCTTGAACTTAACTTTGAAGAATTTGTCTGGTTTCTGCCTGCCAAAGAAAAGATTGTGACAAATACACACGTGCGGAAGCGATCTCTTAATGTCAAACTGAGGAAATTGATCAGCTGTTCATTTTGATTCTTTTGCTTTAAAAAGTTGTATTCCAAAAATCTTTTTTTCAAATTTTGATGCTGAATCAACACGTTCTCCGTCAATAAGAAAGGAATTAAGCTAAAAGGGGATTAAGGAATCTATTTTATTTTATTTTATATTCTAATTATTTATAAATAGTGTACATAATTAAACACCTTGCTTGTCAAAAAGCTTTTGAGTTCATATTGGACATCAGAATTTTTGAGGCATTGTTTCGCGTCACAATAGTTCACTGCAAAAAAAAAAGTGTTGTGTGCTCTAAATTTTTGCACCTTCAAAAATTTCTGGGGAGAACACTATACAAGGTATACATGTCTGTCAGACAGGGTTCACCTGACCTCTGCTTCATTTCATGGCTAAGTGATCAAGGTCATGATTTGGTGTGTGGAATGATTGTAAGGTGTACATGTCAGACTGGCAGGTTTCATCTGACCTTGACCTCATTTTCTAGGTTCATTGGTCAATGTTATTTTTTTGTGGTTTGGTCTGGTTCTCAGATACTATAAGCAATATATAAGCTGTATTTAATGAATGGAATGATTGTAAGGTGTACATGTCTGTCTGGCAGATTTCATCTGACCTTGACATCATTTTCATGGTTCATTAGTCAATGTTAAGTTTTCATGGTTATGTCTGTTTCTCAGATACTATTTATAAGCAATAGGTCAACTAAATTCTGTGTATGGAATGATTGCATGGTGTTCATGTGGTATGGCAGGGTTCATCTGATCTTAACCTCATTTTTATGGTTTATTGGTCAATATTCAATTTTTGTAATTGGATCTGTTTCTCAGATACTATAAGCAATATTCTACCTATATTCGGTGTATAGTATGAAATTCAATCATGATAAGTAAAGCAGGCGAGACATTTCGGCATGTGTAGTCTTGGTTTTTTTTCCTTGGCAAACCCAGAAATAGCCTTATCCAGTTCCGGAATTAGATCCGGTATTACATTTACCTATATTTCTGGTAATGTGGCCATTTGTCGAAGGTGTTTTTGTCAGTCAGATATGTTTTTAGTTGGTTTTACACAATGCTTGTGGACTATTTTCGGCATTCAGCTAGCAGTTGAATAAAAAAAACTTTGCTGTCAAGTTAATAATACCGGTGAAAATATGATTTGCCCAATTTTCAGTGAAAAAAAAGTAAGGGTCAGCTTTAAAAATTAGGGATGGTCAGGGTACAGTAAACACACATTTTTTTTTGGCCTAAGCTTGAAAATGAGTCATGGACCCCTCTTTTTTAAAATGTTATATGGCTTGATTATGTATGAAGATTCTTTGTTCCAATTTTTTTTAACAAATCGTCAATGAATATTTTTTTATATTCACTGATAATTAGAAAAATATACACCATGTACACATGATACAGGAAAAAATGCTTTGTTTTTTAAATTGTGAAAATTTGCTAAAAACAAATTATATCCAAAGAATTGTTACACAAATTTAGAGCATACTTAAAGAAGTGTGATGCATTTTCACATTCATTGCTTTTCCGTTTTCTGAATACTTAAAGCGGGGGTATCATAAGTTAGCAATAGCTTCCAGTGCAACTTGTTTTATCTGAGTTTACATGGTATATATATATGATTTGTCTGTCAAAGGGATTTTTGGAATAAACTGTAAAAATGTCCCTGAAAATAATATATAACCTCATTTCCCCATTTGTACCACATTGTAACATGTCTACAGTAGTTTACTGTATTAAAAACTTTTCTTTTACAGCACAGTAACATCATTCTGACTGAATTGCTTTAATGGCTGAAAGTGGTGTGCCCTCTAATGAGCATGAGGTGTTTAGAATTGAGGCAGACGAGTCTAGATCTCCAACAACTTCTTCAATAGAAGATGAAGACATCAATCAGTTACCAAAACCTTTTTTATCAAGGAAAGCTGCACGTAGCTGTTCTGGCCACAAATTAGTTATTCCTGAATGGGTCTCTGATTGGAAACTATCCTCAGTTGAAAAATATTTGCATATTCATTATGCAAATGACTATTTAGATACTCCAAAAGATGTTATACAAAAAATTTCTTCAGCACAGGAGCTTACAGAACAGCAAAATCAATACATAAAAGAGCTACAAAAATTTATTGAATTTGATTCAAATTATGAAGAATTCTGGCTTAAGACTTCAGTTGTAGAAGAAAAAATTGCTACTCTGAGAAGCAAACTTAAGTAAGTTAATTATTATATATATTTGTACCTACTGACTAAAGGCCAATGCAAATTGATTTTTTGTTAGATGTTGCATCCATGGTCCATTTTTGTCTATCTGTAAAGTTTCTATGAAACCACTGGGGCAATTGAATCCAAACTTGATCTCTGTTAGCCCGAGTTGATCAAACACCTTGGATTTCTCGAACTTATTTGAAGATAATGAAAGTACAGACTTTTTTCCCTATAATATGTTCAGTGTAAAAAAAAAAGCCCCTTGTTTCGATTTGTAAACGAAGTCATATTCTAATTTCAATAAGACATGACGTGCATGTGGTTGACGTCACAATTTAAATTGCATTATCAGTTGAGTTTTGAATGAAGCTGGAGATCAAATTGGACCTTTTTGTAAAAGTGTTGGTGTTGCTCGTTGGGAAATTAGATAAAATCATTCTAAAATTAAGTTTACATACATTTATATGTATTTGTACTCTTTTTAATTGTTAAATATTTGGTTTTCATCAAATCAAAATGGCTGCCTTTCAAAAGTGTCTTATAGGTCTGCTTTAAAGTACACAAGTTCTAAATTTTTCTATTAGAATCAAATTGATTCTTTCTTGTCATGCTTTATTCTCATTTTAACATGGAGCATGACATGAAAAAATTATTTCTATACCAACTGAAACCAGTTATTTAAAAAATAACTGTTTTCAGTGATGCCCCTGACTGTATACTATTAGAAGCTAAGTCAGAGAGTTCAATAGGAGAATTACTGAAAAGAAATTAATGCATCATGCAGGCTGTAAACAATGTAGCAATCTAAGGCGAGTTTATTTTAATTTGTTTGCCTTCTAACCATTTGCATAGTAGAAATTGCTGTCAAATTATGTGCAATGTTATGCAAAGACTTCTCTAAGAACAAGTTCAACGGTGGAATCAGAAAAAATGAGGCAAAAGTGTGACGAGCATGGTCAAAAATAAACATATTTTTTGGGGTTCAGGATTTGTCTCACCACATTCACCATATCATTTATTTTATGAAACTTAAGTGTCCAGACAAAGCATTAAGACATTTAAGAATAATTTTAACTTTTAATAACTAACAAAATCAGTAATTTGAACAAATACAACTAAACATATACACATGATTTACATCAATTAAGAATACATTAAAAGCATAAACATATTTCCTATTAATGCCAGGTTGATTAAGGAACATTTGGATACCAAATTCTCTATACATTATCGCCATCAATTTGAAAAAAATCCTGTTTTAGCACTTTATGTATGGCAGATTATGAATGACCTGGTTATAAAAGTTTAAATACAGAAAAAAATTACTTAAGAATATTAACAAAAACACCTTTCCATTAAAGACGCAACTTTTGGTAACAATCAGCAAAAAAAAATATACCAATATAGGCTACACTTTTAAAGTAATCATCTTTTTAGAAAAGCATACATTTATGGGATTTTGTCACACTCCTGACATATTTGACACATATCATATATATAAAAAAATATATAATATAAATGCATTTATCACATGTTGGAAGAAAAGTATACGTATCAAAAACCAGCAGGCAATTCTATCGAAATTTCATGAAATTATTGAATATATAGAATATGTTCTCTTTTTTTTTTTAATCAACATAAGGGTGGAATCAGAACAAAATGAAGATTTTAACATATTGGGGCATATTGTTTCCCCCATTATATTTAGGAAAGTAAATTAAATGTCAAACCAACAAGTTCAATACCAGCTAACTTTCATTTAGATATCTTGTACCAGCCAAAAGTTTTATTAAAAAAACATGTCAAATTTGTCAGGAGTCACGCTTTTTGTGTGACAGGATTTTTTAAAAATAATTTACATGTTGAGTAAAAATTATTATGATGAATGCATGTATATGAAGATGGTTTATAATCATTCTTCAATACTAGGTTTTGTAGATTATAGATTGGTGTTATCATTGCACAAATATATTGTAAATAAATATACATTGTGAAAAGGTATGTACCAAAAATTAATATTGGCAAAATTTGATAATTTCTAAATTAAAGTGTTATGGTTGTATTTTAAAGGAGTATTTGTGTGTAAAACTGGTAAGTATTTATTGTATACATGTATAAGCTATTATAAAAGGCTATACAGACATCCTGAGGTGCATAATTCACATATTGGATTAACTTCTATACAAGCACCCAAAAATGTCAGGAGTGTGACAACTGTCTTTAAACATGTACCAAATTTATATAATGCTTTTCATCTTACATTGTTATTTATTTTTCAGAAGCACCTGTTCCATAGAGAAGAAAAACATTTATTGCAGCTGTGATAATCTAAATGTTGAATCTACACACTTGATTTTTAGATGTCAGGAGTGTGACACTTTTTTTATACATTCAATGACATATATTGTTTAAATTTTAATTACATATTCAAACAAATGATCCATTGTTACTTGGTGTCAAAATTTTGATAGAAGAAGGTTAGTAAACATGTTTTGTGTAATTTCTAAGACACATGGATAATATTTATTTAGTAATAATTCATTTATGAAACTAATTGTCACCATAACATGTTAGGATTACAACCTTGAAAAAAGTAAATGCCCTCAACCAATTAGGAACAACCCTTGATGTGGAGACCAAGATTTCAGTCAGGGATTTGTAGGATTTGTCCCTGTGTAAATAGTGATGAGGGGTTCATACCAGTTGACAACAGAGTATATTCCACAGTTGTTACAGTCTCGATCACTGCATTTCCTCTCTGGGAAAAACGCACACCTGTCTGCAGCTGAGATTGAGGGGTTTGAAGTTCTTTGGTACCATTTTTCGAAAGGTTGTAAACTTCCAGGGAAATTCAGGGTGTAACTCCATAAATCTGCTGAAAGCTTCTCTCTTACTGCACAGGAGATGACGTTTAGCAACCACTTCACCATTAATCAAGACTGTGTCTTTCTTGTTTGGCATAATCCTAGAGTGTACCTCTAGAAATCGTTCTACCCTCGGTTCCCAAATATCATAAAGGACTCTTATTTTATATAATCTTTTTACTTGTTGTGCCTTTCTGGTCTTGTATTGTTGAAGGTTATTTTTATTCTCCCAAATAGACTCTGGTATTGACTTGTCATCAGCAAATGCAAGTGATCTTTTAGCCTTTTCTGTATGTGAGCTTGGTCTTCCTGCTCCAGTAATATTAAGGATATTGCTGATGTCACTTTCTGTATTACCTTCTAGCAGACCTTTTTGCCTTCGAGGTGTGGCATTCTTAATGATATGTTTCATGGTACTAGCCCATGCTGTAGGGCTTTCTGGAAGAATTTTCCTTGCTCTTTCTGCACGCTTTCTTAGTGCAGGACCAGAGGAATAGTTTCTCACCCGACTTTGCTTAGGGTCTTTTGTCTCTGTATTGGTATTAGTGCAACCTTCTTTCTTCTTTTGTTCGGCTCTCCTTTTTCTACTTGCTTGTTTCCATTTTCTCTGTTTTATTTTAAAGTCATCATTAAATTCTGCATCCAATATTCTTTTTCTTTTCTGTTTTTCTTTGTAGGCTTTGTTTTGATTTTTCTTTTTTTTCTGTACCTTTTCAAGTTTTCTTTGATTATTTTGAATTCTTTGCCGGTATTGTCTAGTCCTCTCTTTTGATGTCTGTTTTCCATTGCTCTGGTTTTGGTTGGGTCTATTTTGTACCAGTCTTGTTGATTTTCTAAATGCTGGTAGTTTCACTATAAGCTTCTTCATCATTTACATTAACTTATACTGAAAAAAATGCAAATGGTTATCTCCTTTCCTATTTTGTTTATTTTATGTCAGGAGTGTGACAAATTATGCCTTAAACAGAATTGCATTTAAAGCTAAATTTGTATAAATTCCAAAAGAGATGATTGTGTACCAGAAGGATATTGACATTTCCTTAAATATTCAAGCTATTTTTAATCTATAATTTACATTTTTCATTTATATATTGAGATAAGTCATGTTATGGTGACAATTAGTTTCATAAATGAATTATTACTAAATAAATATTATCCATGTGTCTTAGAAATCACAAAACATGTTTACTAACCTTCTTCTATCAAAATTTTGACACCAAGTAACAATGGATCATTTTTTGGAATATGTAATTAAAATTTAAACAATGTCATTGAATGTATAAAAAAAGTGTCACACTCCTGACATCTAAAAATCAAGTGTGTAGATTCAACATATAGATTATCACGGCTGCAATAAATGTTTTTCTTCTCTATGGAACAGGTGCTTCTGAAAAATAAATAACAATGTAAGATGAAAAGCATTATATAAATTTGGTACATGTTTAAAGACAGTTGTCACACTCCTGAAATTTTTGGGTGCTTGTATAGAAGTTAATCCAATATGTGAATTATGCACCTCAGGATGTCTGTATAGCCTTTTATGGATAGCTTATAATTATACATGTATACAATAAATACTTACCAGTTTTACACACAAATACTCCTTTAAAATACAACCATAACACTTTAATTTAGAAATTATCAAATTTTGCCAATATTAATTTTTGGTACATACCTTTTCACAATGTATATTTATTTACATAATATTTGTGCAATGATAACACCAATCTATAATCTACAATACCTAGTATTGAAGAATGATTATAAACCATCTTCATATACATGCATTCATCATAATAATTTTTACTCAACATGTAAATTATGAAAAAAGCATCCTGTCACACAAAAAGCGTCACACTCCTGACAAATTTGACATGTTTTTTTTAATAAAACTTTTGGCTGGTATAAGATATCTAAATGAAATTTGGCTGCAAGTTAGCTGGTATTGAACTTGTTTTTTTGACATTTAATTTACTTTCTTAAATATAATGGGGGAAACAATATGCCCCAATATGTTAAAATCTTCATTTTTTCTGATTCCATATGTGATTTCACATCAACCCAGAGCTGTGTTTTTTGTGTCTAAAACTAAAAATAGCCAATAGTAGCAGATTTTTTAGGATATATTTTTACACACTAATTTTACAGAACAAAACCTATATACATGATATATAAAATACAAATGAAATAGTCCAAAGCAAATTTAATAGTTTGTTTTGCTTACTGTCATCATCAATGATCATTCTGTAAGATTTATATTTGAAACATTCTGGATCAGCTGTTTCAAAATGTTCAAACATACAATGTATGTTATTGTCAGAGATGAAATGAGACTCATCCAAACAGAGAAATCAGTTACAGCTAATTTCCTAAAGCACGCAATGCAAGACTTTGGTTAGCTTGCTTGCTTTGTTTTAATATTATACAATTATTAGGATAACACCCAATTAAATTCAAATATTATATATACAGGTTACACTATGCCTATATATATATTGTTTAAAGATGTTAATCTTATTTACAAAGCTTGTATAAACAATTATACAAGCAAAGCAAGCAAGCCGACCAAAGTTTTGCTTTACATGCAATAGGAAATTAGCTGTAAGCCATTTGTTGTTGTTTTTTTCAAAGAAAATGTATAATTTTGCAACCTATGACTTGTGTTTAAAAATGTATATGATTTTACATTTGATAATTTAAATAAACAGTAAAAAAATTATGGTAACCCATATAGCAAGCTGAAATTCCCTTATTTTATTGAAATTGATTGACTGGTACAGAAAATGTTTAGTTTTGCTTCCTGTGACTGGTGTGTTTTACACAATTTTACCTCTAATGTTCTAAATAAACAGTATTTTCTTTTTATCATAACACTTGTATACATTGTACATGTAGCAAGCTGAAATTCTCTTATTTTATTGAAATTGATAGACTGGTAGAAAATAAACAGTTTTGATACCTATACCTTATGACTGGTGTGTTTTACTTGATGTTACCTTGAATGTATTAAAGAAATAGTAAATTTTTTATCGAAACTCATAAAGCAAGCTGAAATACCCTTATTTTATTTGAATTAATTGACGGACACAGAAATGAAAAGTTTTGCTACATGTACCTATGACTGATCAATGAGAATTACACAATTTTACCTCAAATGTTCTTAACTAAGAGTAAACTTTTAACTTGACAAAAACTGCTTGAAGCAAGTTAAAATTTGGATATTTTATTGAAATTGATCATGTTGATTGACCGGTTTGTTCTCAAGAAATAATAAAAATACTTTTTTTAGATTATTTTTTTTTCTAAACATTCATGACATTATAACATTTGAAAATATTTTTTTTGAAATCATAAAGGAATTACAATTTTACCTCATTTCAATTTGTAGAGAAAAAGAAAATTTCTGAAGTACATGTATATATAAAATTGACTTAGGTACATGTTTGAATGATCAGAAATAATTTTAAAGTAAAACATTATAAAAAAGATAAACTATAAACTGCCTGGTTATTAATGCCAATGACGGCGACAAAATCATGATCATGTTATTAAAATATCAGCTAGGATGGCTAGGTTACAATCGTAGTAAGTTCATTTTATTTTCATATACGATTTTACAATTTGCATTTTTATTGAAAATTATGCACAGGCCCAAATAAATGAGTTATAATTCAATGTAAACATGGTAAAAGTTAAATGTTTTATAGAACTGAGCACAAATACAACATGCATACGTCATGTACATGATTCACAGTTTCTTGTTAAATTTGTTTCTAGCGGAAAGGCCCAAGAAAATACTTTTTTTGAGGACTACACATATCTTTCAAATTTGCACATTATGTTGAGAAATTCATAAGATCAAGAAATATGAATAAATAACACAATATTTTTGATGTAATAACGTCTGACTGATACCCTTGATTTGTGTTTGAATCCATGCATAATGTAGTTCTTTGATTATGAGCATCCATGTCTTACAGAGGCATCTAGGTTTTACTGTTGTTAAATGCTGGTCAAATCTTCCTTTTTACTCTCAATAAGAACTTAACTGAAAAAAGTTATGTTTCCTATGTACATTTATTTTGTAGACCAACTAACATGTTATCCCAGCCTATATATATTTCAAAAGGAGAGATCTTCATAAATACATTTGACTCATTTTTTGGAGAATTTTTGGAGGCAAAAAAAACAAGATTCCAGCTTTTTGAAGGAATGTTTACATCATTAATTATCAGTCTTGGACAAGCATGTTGCTTAACACCTTCGTAAGTACACAATATACATGTAGATTATCTTAGTCAACTCATTGATGATAATTGATTTAATGTCAAGTCAATACATGGATATATAATAAAGTAAATAGAAAGGAAACATTAAAAGTCTTATAGCATTATAAGCTTACCATATTTAAAACAAAATCTCTATAAAAAGGGTAATTTTAACAGTAGGCTCAAGAAATGACATAACAATGGCTGATTATAAATCTGATATACAACTTCTTGTTTGAAATTGGATTAGTTGTGAGGAGTATGTGTCCTACTGACATATAGTCAGGTTAAGTTTTTAAAAAGGGTTTACTTCTAAGTTACTAGGTATAAACAATTTCCATCTTCTTTCAATTAAAATGTTGTGTCTGCAAAATATGGGCCTACTAATGTTTATAATTGAATTTTAGATTGTGCTCCCATAAGCAGTCTCAGACTCGCTGGAATAATTTAAGAGGTGTAACAGTTAAATCAAAACCTGATGGTCGTTTTTTCAACAGTCCAACTTTTGGACCCAGTGCAACATTGAAACCTAAAGCTTTAGTCTCTGTTATTGAGGTAAGTACAAATAAATAGCATTGTCACTTGCTCTTTGAAATTTGAAGAATTTTATATATGCAATGTCATAAATCAGGAAACCTTGATGTGGAGATATTAGTTTGTTTTGTGTAGAACATGTGAAGTAAGACAAAATAGAAATAAATATATTGGTTTAGCTGATATCCGATTAGGTGGAGTCTACTGTATAAGTAATAAATCAACTATATTTGGTGTATGGAATAAGGTTTACATGTCTGTCTGGCAGGGTTCATCTGATCTTGACCTCATTTTCATGGTTCATTGGTCAATACTTAGTTTTCCTGGTTAAGTCTGTTTCTAATATATTATAAGCAGTACGTCAACTTTATTTGGTGCATGGTATGATTGTAAGGTGAACATGTCTGTCTGGCAGGGTTCATCTGACCTTGACCTCATTTTCATGGTTCATTGGTCAATATTTAGTTTTCCTGGTTAAGTCTGTTTCTAAGATAATATAAGCAGTAT